>NC_091437.1:162920714-163531145 GCF_964237555.1 Oryctolagus cuniculus | reverse complement strand
AGGCATGGAAAGCCAAGACACTCTAGAAAAAAATAAAGAGGACCTAAATGAAAGATCTCTGCGAGTGAGATCCCAGTAGAACAGGCCATCAAAGAAGGAGGTGACTTTCTCTGAAGGGAGGAAAGAACTTCCACTTTGACTATGACCTTGTCTAAATAAGATAGAAGTCACCGAACTCAAAAGGCTTCCATAGCCTTGGCAACTCATGACTAGAGCCTAGGGAGATTTCTGATGCAATAAACAAGAGCGTCAAACTGTTAAGTCAACAACAGGAGTCACTGTGTACTTACTCCTCATGTAGGATCTCTGTCCTTAATGTGCTGTCCAATGTGAATTAATGCTATAACTGGTACTGAAACAGCATTTTACACTTTATGTTCTGTGTGTGTTCAAACTGATGAAATCTTTACTTAATATATACTAAATCAATCTTCTGTATATAAAGATAATTGAAAATGAATCTTGATGTGAATGGAATGGGAGAGGGAGAGGGAGATGGGAGGGGTGTGAGTGGGAGGAAAGTTATGGGGGTGGGAAGCCATTGTAATCCATAAACTGTACTTTGGAAAATTATATTTACTAAATAAAAGTTTAAATAGAGGGAGAGAGAGAGAAAGAGAGAGAGAGAGACTTGCAGAAACTCATTCTGGGAGTTGGTGCACACCCTTGTGGAGTCTGAGAAGTGCGAAAGTCTGCTTTTTTTAAGCAGGTAAGACCAGTATGGAATTCAGTCTGCAGGTCTGAGAACCAAGGAAACTGGGGATGTATCTCCCAGGATTAGTATTAAAGCCCAGACGCCGGGCACATGTGTTCAATGGCAGAGGAGGATGGACGTCCTGGCCCAGAGAGCACTGACTGATTCACTCTTCCTTGGCGGGCTCTATGTGTTCTGTGTGGTCCCCAATGGACTAGATGATGCCAAGGCACAGTGGTGAGGGTGGTCTTCTTTACTCAGTCAGCCAATTGAAATACTACGTTGTTATTTAAACACTCACTGCTACATATAAATCATGTTTTAGCAGTTATCTGGGCATACCTCAGTCCAGGAAAGTTGATACATAAAGTTAGCTATCAAACCCTTGACAACAAGAATGACCTCCCTTCTGCTTCTCTCCTCTTCTCCCAGGTGGATGGCTTTGGGAACATCCTCCCTTCATATAACATTGGGTTTTCCTTTTAAAGAAGAATCCAAGTAGACAGTCCATTGCCTTATAAAATTAGTCTCATTAGCTATTAGTCTCACCATATGTCAAGATAAAAGAATTGTTTGAAAAGGATTGCTATTGAGTTTTCTGTCAGGGGAATAGATCATTATTGGCCTTTCCACTTTTGAGAGTTTAATGAACTTGGAATGGAAATTACCCACAGCAGTAATAACTGTAACCTTGGTTTCCGTAACTCACGCCCATGGCCACTAATGTTCCCTCTTTGACACGCCATGAGGCATCCCTATTAATAATGAATCCAACCAAGGTAGAGAATCCACCTGGCCTCTATTCAAATTCTTCCAAGAAATTCTAAGTGAAAATTCTCTGCAGATAGGAAGATTGTGGAGAGACAGAATGACATGAGATCTTAATGGACTAGCAGGCAACGAACTTATTTGTACAATCTTTTTTTCAGGCACTATGCTTGTATGCACTGCATATTGTCTATTTTAATAAATACTGTATATCTGCAAGTCAGAAGCCATTGTCTTCTCATTGAAGATAAGTAGGGTTGATACTCATAAGGAAATAAATAATATACCTAAATAATAAATTCATCCAGCAGTAATTTCTTATTTACTGAAGGCCTGTAATAACCTTGAAGTCGGAGATAAAACTTTCTCCAAAACAGAGTGTTAGGCTCTGTTGTCTGGATTCTAGAGAAATAACACATGATTTACCAGTGGGGAAGCCTGGACTGGACTTGGTTTGATTTAGCTCACAATTATTTAAGCCTTGAAATCATAAAACTAGAATTTCCATATTTTACAATGTGGGAACTGTTATCTTTAACAGGTCCTTAGTAGTTTTTTTGTTTTAATTCAATTGCATCAGCTGCAGTATAAGAAAGTTTGATTTTGTCATTTTGTTGGGGTCTTTGACTAATTCCAGAACTAAGTCCCTGACAAAAGGAAGAGGTGTTTATGGATGAACATGTGTGCAGCATGGTGAGCTGTTTGGTTGGGTCAAGACAGGCTAGGGAGTCATTGTGACTTTGTCCTTGTAACACAGATTGAACACCCAAGGAAAGCAAGGAAGGCTGCTTCCTGTGCACGGGTTGTTTTCTGTTCCCTGTTGGAAAGCCTGAGGAATCCCTGTCTCCAAAAGCTATTATCTTGGGGCTTCTTGGTCCTTTATTTTACTTAGCATTTGCTTTTCTTTACCAAGATTCTGTTTTGGAGAATGAGTTGGTAAATGTCCATTTTTAGGAGAAAGGTGTTAAACACATTTATATGAACATGGAATATCAGAGTTGGAAATATTCTTAATGATCACATGGTCGTAGTTGCCTTCCTCATTCCTCTTGTTATCTACCCCTGACATGATTTCTCTCCTTTCTTAAGAAGAATGCCAAAGTGTTATCTGGACACTTTGACAACAAGCTATAGGTCTCCCATATAATCAAGTAAGGGCCTGAGACTAAGTTTGCCAATGGTATAAGGAACAGAATAGTGTAGGAATTATCCATAGAGAGCAGATAATTGCTTTTACCCTCTCCATCATCCTGATGTCTCCTTGTGACCCCTCAGAGCAGTGAGCTGGGAAGAACTGGTCCTGCATCTGAGATTGCCTGCCTGCAGTCTTTCACACCGTGTCTCTTGCCTTCTATGTTGTTATCATATGTGGTGTAAGCCTTCCCTTTGTGAAATAGCTCCCAGCAGGCAGGAGGCCCGGAGCTCCTGCCTAATCCTCTTGAAATATGGAGATCTCTCCCTGTCATACCCTTAGGGATGGTCTGCACTGATGGAGCTTCCTTACTGTATGTGATTTAATTCAGTGTTCTACAACTGGTTTTTCCTTCTCCTCTATTTGTGCCACACAGCCCCTTGACAATATCGTATTTGTAGGTAACTTTCACCCATCGGAAGGCATGTGTGGCAATAACACATGTGTATCATACACAGAATGACCCAAATATCACCCTATAACTGTGCTGTTGAACTTAATGACGATAGAAACAAACCAATAATGTAAAAATAAGATTTTTATCAATTTTCAGATGCAGGTAAGTGCTGCTTTAATGCTGTCCATATATGAAAGGAATCAGAAACATCATGAAGATTGATGACATACCCTCCAACAATATGAAGTCTCTAAATGGAATAACTTAATTTTCTACGGATAACGAGCTCCCTTACTATTTTCTCTAATTACTCTCCTCAGATAAAAAAGTGTTTTAGTGTATTAGTTATCTAATGCTGTGTAACAAATTACCCCCAAAATGTACCATTTTAAAACAACAGCATTTGAACTTGCTCAAAGTCATTCTAGTCATTTGGACTGGGTGCCACTCTACAGATGGTTTACTGCTCTGTGGTTTTCACTCATTCACTGGTAGTCATGCATGGACTAAACAGGGGCAGCGTTGTCCATGGTGGCCTCCATGTCTGAGGGTGGGTGCAGGTTGTTGGCTGCATTGGAGGTGGAGGGGGAGAGAGATCCAGGTTCTTGCTGACAATGCTGGAAAGATTTAAGGATGAGACACAGACTCAGCTCCTGGAAAGAAAGGATTTGTTGACAGAGCAAAATTACAAAATCAGTAAGTGCTCGGGGTAGATACATTCTTTTATAAGGTTTTCCTAATAAAAGGCAGCTCCCTCTACTGATGGGAGGGTCCTTCACCGTGCTCAGGGAAGGTCTCTGCATGCACAGCTTGTTGGGCAACATGCTCTAACGTGCACTCTGAGTGCTTCATTAGCATCTGATGTCTTCCAGTGCTGAATTTTTTCCTCTTAGAATGATGTAAGGGTTGCTCAGCTGGTCCACACGGCTGCTCAAACTGGAACAAACCATTTTCTTCTTATCTGATCAATGTAAGGAGGGTTTGGCTTTTTAATTATTCATTATTCTTTTTACAGATTTATTTATTTGAAAAACAGAGTGACAGAGAAATCGACCTTCTAACACTGGGTCACTCCACAAATAGCCACAACAACCAGGGCTGGGCCCCACTGAAGCTGGGATCTGGAACTCCATCCTGGTCTCAACATAGGTACCAGGGGCCCAAGTCCTTAGACCGTATTCCACTTCCTTCCAGGCACATTAGCAGGAAGCTGGATTGGAAGGGAGTAGCCAGTGCCGCTCCCTTGCCCGCAAAGGAACGACACTGTTCGCAGCTTATCGGTCTTCAGCAGACTTTTAATGGGAAAATAACAGGGACAGAGAAAGAATGAAAGGAGGAGAGTGGACAGGAAAGCCCCCTCCTTCCTCAGCACACAGCTTATATGCAAAATCTGGCCAATTGCAAGCGGGTTCAAGTCCATGCACGGAACACTCCAATCCGCTGTCTGTTCACGCAGTGTGCACGCGTTCTTGGGCCAATCAGATGAGGTGTCACACAGCAGGCAGGCTCACCGCGCAGTCCTCGGTGCCATCTTGTGGTTTACAACATTCTCAACTCCTCTGGAAAGTCCCGACCGTGGGAAAGCATTGCCCTAACTGAAACTAGCAACATCCGCCTTGTGATAAAGACACAGCAACAGCTATCAGACCGACCTTGACGTGGGGGCTCCATGGCTGCGCATCCCATGGAGCCCCACAAGCCAGCTTGAACTGGGACTCCTAAGTGGGGTTCTGGGGTCACAAGGCATGGCTTAACCTGATGCACCACAACACTGGCCTCTAGAAGCTCTATTGTTGATGACAAAGGGCTGTTTATTGTCAAAAGATGGTTGTGATGTTGTTAATGTTTGGGTTGCCAAACTAGGCCAATTATTTACCTATTTTGTCTCATTACACCAGTGATCTATCTATCCTTCCTCAGCCGGGGCAGCTGTGTTCTCTTCACAACTGTCTTTCAGCAGGCAGCTCAGAATTGTGTGACAATCTCAGGACAGCAAAGGCGAAAGAAGAAGCTGTCATATCTCAAGGCCCAAGCTTAGAACACTCACCAAGTCTCTTGTGCCACAGTTCTGTCAAAGCAAATCACAGATGTGACGAGTGAAGAAATAACCCCTGCCCCAGGGTGGAGGAGGCATGACACATTGCAAAGGAGATATTTGTGGCAGGAGTTTGTTATGTATCAGTGTCTACCTTCTGTGTACAACCTATTTACACTCCTCTTCCCTCAGACTCAAGCTGCTCTAAGCCTCAAAACCCTGAAGATATTTCACAGTTAGATCAGGTGACTGGAAATATAGTCTACTGCAATCAGCATCAACCGTGGATGAGGATGGGGTTTTCCTGGTGCAGTTCCATCTTCTGGTGATCTGGATGCCTGGTAAATAAAATACCAGTCACCTGCTGACTTCCGAAATACAATAATGAGATGGAATAACACAGGTCCACTCTCCACTGGGTAGGGGAAAGACAAAGCAATTGCAGGTCCATAGCAGTTCTGTGTCTACGTGAGGACAGTGAAATATTCTTGGCCCCATTCCTCCTCCTTTGGAGTTGTTTTCTGCTTTATAGCTATTCTTGGATTCTTGGCTCTACTCTCTGGGCTCTGAATTCTACCTTCTGGGCAATTGACTCCTCCCTTTTATTACTCTTCTTTGCTACAAGAATCATCCTATTTTTCAGCATAGGTTTCTCAGCCTACTTCCTGTACATAAAGTGTTCTCAACAAAAAAAGCCTTTATTTGTGTAGAAATGTGTCTGTCCCATTAATGTAAGCTGCCAGTATTTTTTAAAAAATATTTATTAATTAGTAAAACAGAGTGACAGAGAGCAAGGAAGCAAGACATGGAGAGAGAGAAAAAGAGTGAGAGAGAGAGATTGAACTTGTACCCAATGGTTCACTCCCCATATGGCTACAACAGTTTGTGCTAGACCAGGCAACTGCTAGGAGCTAGGAACTTTATTAGGGTCTCCCAAGTAAGTGCCTGGAACCCAAGTACTTGGACCATCATCTGCTACCTTCCCAGTCACATTAGCTGGAAGTTGGATCTGAAGCAGAGATCCGGGACTTGAACCATCTCTTTAATACAAGGTACAGGTGTCTCAAGTGGTGGCTTAAACTTCTGGGTCACAATGATGACCCCTGCTGGTAGTTTTGTCTATTAAACCCTCTCTAATAATTTGTGGATTCCTTTGAATTACTTCAACTTTCTCCTGTCCTTCTGAATTTGGGATTTATTTTGCATCAGTGATTCTTCTATTTCTTCCATTTTCTTTCGTTTGGAAATGGAATTCTACCAAATGCCTGCCTCCTCTTTGTATTTTGGGAGCAGATAACTTGTTTTCTAATTACACAGATTCACAGATACGACTTTTGCCAGTGGCTTCATCAAACCTACAGTGTCACTCATACCTTATTCAGATGAGTGAAATGATGAGATGTGAAATCTTTTGAGTTGATATTTAGATGAAATTTTTGGATTTACCATTACTGCTGCAACCTGTTCACAGCTTTGGTGACACTGAGATGACACAAGTGTATTCTGCATGAGATGAGCATGAATTGTGGGGAGCCAACTTATGAACTGTGGTAGTTGATTATTGTCTTGAAATATTCATGATACTTTCTTGCTATTTGACTTAGACAAGTTCTCATCCTTTCAACATATCCGTCTTCCAGTTTTTAAATAGATTTTATTCTTTAGAGTTGTTTTTAGATTCGTAGGAAAATTGAGTAAAAGGTACAGAGATTTCTCACATTTCTCTGCCTCCAATTATACATAGCTTCCCTCACTATCAAAGTCCCACACCAGATGGCTCATTTGTTACAATCAGTGAACCTAAATTGATAACTCATTATTACTCCCAAAGTCTCCATTAAGATTTTTTTCTTTGTGTATACCCTGTGGATTTTAACATATGTACTGTGTCACAGATCTACAATTGTGGTTCTACACAGAGGGCTGTCACTGCCCTAATGATCTTCAGGGCTCCACTTACTTATAACTCCCCCTCCCAACTCCTGTCAATCACTAATGTTTTATTGTTTGCATACTTTTGTCTTTTCCAAAATGTCATTTGGTTAGAATTGTACAGCATGTATCCTTTTAAAACTGCTTTCTTTCAGTCAGTAATGCACATTTAAGTTTCCTCCATATCTTTTTATGTATTGATAGCTCATTTCCTTTTAACCCTAAATACTGCATTTTCATTATTGATTCACCTACTAAACAGAATCTTAGCTGCTTCTAAATTTAACAATTAGGGACAAACCTGCTGTAGTCATCTGTGTGGATACAAGTTTTCAGCTCCTTTGGATAAGTACCAAAAACCATTACTGCTTGAGTACACAGTAACAGTCTGCTTATTTTTTAAGAACCTGCCAAACTGCCTTTCAAACTGACCACATCACTTTGCATTACCACCGGCCATGAATAAGAGTTGTCTTGCTTCCTGTCCCTGCCAGGATTGGAAGTTAATAGTGATTTGATTTGGGTCATTCTATTAAGTGTGCTGTGGTATCTTACTGTTATTTTAACAGCCTTCTCCTACTCTTGAACTGAAGATCATAATTCTTATTTCAATGTCTTGATGGGAGGATTAATGGAGATATGTCTCACAAATCACTGAGAAGGGTACCTGACAGCGACTGTTTCATGGACATTAGTATGAATGATCTATTATTACACACCAGCTTTTAAAAATTCTCATATATGCAAGTCTTGAATAGCTCCCCATCTTCTTGCAGCTTCATCTCTTGGCAATATTTTCAGCTGATGTGGCTATCACCCTCTGAATCTGTTCATGCTCTCCTCTCTGCCTGAGATGTCCCTTCTTTGGTTTTCCTTGTTAACTGCCACCCATAGTTTATGGCCCAGCAGAATATATTTCCCTCAAAAATATTTCACTGATTCCTCCCTGAGCTGAATTAGGAACCCACAATGGCCTTTTTTTTTTCCTGTCACCATAAAACTGCTTCACACCTGCCTTTCCCCCTACAGCATGAGGGAGTCTGGAGAGAAAGAAAACTCTTCTTACACAACTTCAGTCTACAGCACAGCATTTGGAACAGAACCTAGGCCATTGCAGGGGCTAAATCAGATTTGAGGTATTAATGTATGTGTTCAGGAAGGATGAGAAGAAAGAACAAGGAAGATAAAACTGAAAAGTAAGAGTAGGAAAAAAGTGGAAGAGAGAAGAGGAAGACAAAAAAGGAACACCCTGCTCCCCCTTCCAACTTAAAACTGAAGAGATGAGGGAAAAAAAGTAGTGAGAAAAACAAAGAGAAAAAAATCCAGAAAAATATGGAGAAGTGGACAGAACACGAAGAGCAAATAATGGAGAAAAAAGGAGGGTGTGGGTTGCTGAGTGCTTATAGAATGTGAGAGGCTACAGCGGATTTAGATGGCTAGAGAGGCAAAATACCTTTTCTTCCCACGTTATCAGTAGCTCAACGAGTCTATGAGAGGCAAACACGAAAAGACAATCTTTTCTATAACATGGGCTAGAAAAGCTTAGGTCTTTGTACTATGGTAAAGACCGTCCTAGAAATAGCAGCATTAGAATAGAGTGGCAGAGCAGACATGAAGAGAGTGTGCTTCATTCAACCTAAGGAGGCAGGTGGATGTCTTCAGGTGTAGGGAGACCATTTTGTATGTCTCAAAAGATGGGTAGGAGTTAATGAAGCAAACGATAGTGTATAATTTTGAACAGGAGAAGGAAATGAGTCTATAGTATAGGAAGTGCTGTTACTTTAAATCAAAAAACAAGTGTTCAAGGTTGGAGGAAGATGTTGGCCAGACTAGAGATATAGCTTTCTAAGAATGATTTGTCCTGAAAGAAAAGAGAAGGCACCAGAGGCCTTTGGGAGTCACAGAATGGTCTTTGGATGGAAGATGATATTCCTGGATTTATGTTTGAGAACGACACTTAGACAATCGTGTGAGGAATAGAATGGAGAGGACAGAAAGTAGAGACCAGTTAAGAGGCATCACATAATCCAATAAGGGCACTGAGTGTTTAGAACAGTGAACTGGGGGTACAACAGACCAATATTTGATCCACAGAGAATTTTAAAACTTTTTCTTAGGCTATTTATTTTCAATCATACAATACACATTCTAAGGTACATTTCACTCAAACATTCTGACAGTACTAGAAAGGAATCAGTCTTTCTGCAAGGTCACTGAAATACAGGATCTCACTGAGGAGAGCTCAAGTAGGAAGGACCATGCAAAACAGTAGCATCTAGCTGTGAAGTTGCACATTGTAAATTTCAGGAAATATTTGTCAGCTAGTGTAATGTTGAAGAGTATGAACTCTGGAATCAGACCTACCTGGTTCTAGTCCTCATTCTTCTGTCTCCCAACACTGCAACTTAAGGCAAGATCCTTAACTTCTTCTGTGATAGCTTTGTCACCAGAGAGTGAAGATAATAATAATGTCTACCTTATACTACTCCTGTGATGATTCAATGATTTACCATATGCAAGGCATTTAGCATAATGCATGACAGATGGTAAATATTCCATAAACATTAGCTATTTTTATAATAAATGGATGAATTAATAATTCTGGCAAGAGCGGGAAGCATGTAGTGAAGTTTCCAGGTTGTGGAATATCTTGAGACATATTTGAAGAGCTCCTGTGAGTGAAATGAACCACATCCATATGCCCCACAGGGTAAATTGCCCAGAAAGACAGCATGGTCTCTAAACAGCGATGGTGAAAGGGTGTCAATGATATAGGAATGTGCATTAACACACACCTGCACTTGAAGGGTGGCTCCATTCCTGATGGGGAGATGTAAATCACTTGATTTTGAAGCAAAAACCCTGAAGATAACTCATCTGTACATTTTGTCAGTTTTTGAGTTCTTCTCTCAGAAAGAAAGAGACGTCTGCGCATTGTATGGAGAGCCAGGAGGCAGGTGTTCAATGAGCTGACATAAGGTGACAACTCAGAGTACTCACTGTTACCCAGGAGGAATTTGGCTGAAAAGCAGGAACCAGGAACAGTAGGAGTAGGCAAACCCCAGCATTGCATCATTGCAAATATACCTACCCCACCAGAGTAAAAAGGGGCTGAATTCTCCAGAGATTGTTAACGAAATACTTCTTTTCACTATAGGCAAAGTTTGGTTTATTCAGTAGACATTGCTGAGCAAGTACTAAGAAGCAGGTGGCAGATTACAATTTAGTGAGTTATGTGATTTCTGCCTTCCAGAAACTCCTAGGCTAGCACTGGAGGCAAAAGATCAAATCAACTCTAATGCATTGCAAAAAAATGTCGTAAAGAACAATAAATGCACGGAAGGTCAGAAGAAAGGAAGATGTCATTTATCAGTCTAATAGAACTATGACTGAACTTTTAACACTGTCATTGATAGTCTAGGCTATATTTAATCTCATATCCTACTGATGAGATTTGAAATGGCAGAATTAAAAAGGAAATTTGGCACCAAAAATCATGAGATTTGAATGTACAATCTTTTGGATCCAAGCAAATCCTCTTCTAACAGTTATACCATATTTGAGTGCACACATAAACATGAACCCACATACGCATACACATATGTACACACACAGATGACACCCTGTTAGTCTAGAAAGAACCTTAGTCCAGTGATTTTTAATAAAAATGGAAAGTACATATCTAATAATAGATATTTATTATGTATTTACTATTGAATTATGGTATATATTCAGTAACTGCTAAAAATAATGTGATAGAGTAAATGGTGGCATCAGAAAACATTCATTTTATGTTGTTAAATGATGAAAGCAGGATTATAAATCAGTGAATGCAATGTGACTCTGATTGCCATGGACTGAATGTTCCTGAGCGTTACCTCTCATGAATATTTTAAACCCTAACCTCCTGATGTGACTGTGTGTGTGTGTGTGTGTGTGTGTAGTGACCTCATTAATGGGATTAGTACCAATAATGAAATGGGCCCCAGAAAGTTCCCTTGTCTTTCTGTTCTGGGAGGTTAAAGGGAGAAGATAACTCTGCCAGTGTCTTCATCTTGGATTTCCCAACATTCAGAACTGTGAGAAATAAATTTTTGCTGTTTATAAGCTATTCAGTCTACAGTGCTTTGTTAAGACAGCCCAAATGTACTAAGGCTTTAATTTTGTGGAAAAACATGCAGGCATATCTTCCTAAAGAAAGCATATGAAACCATAGAATGTTTATTCCTGGTTACTATGTATTTTAAAACAAAACAGGAGAGTGTAATAGTGTTACTAATAGAAGGAAGGAAATTGGGAGAGATAAAAAATATGAGTCATATTATAGCTGGCTTTTAAAAGGTAGGTAGGGCCAAACTTGCTGAAGAACTGATACAATTAGAGTGAAAAAGCATGCTCCCAGTTTCTAATACTAAATGTTAAAACATTTCAACTTCACAATCAGGTAAAAGTAAGTTTGGTATCTGACTGTGTCCTTTACTTGAATAAATCATTTAAACTCTCTGACCTTTCTTGTTGTAAGTGTGGGGGCAGGCACTGGGGCACAGCAGATTACGTTGCTGCTTGGAACCCCTGCAACCCCTGTCAGAGTACAGGTTTGAGTCTTGACTACTACTCTTTAAAAAAACTGGCTAATTGCTAATGAGCCTGGGAAGCATGGATGATGCCCTAAGTACTTGGATCTTTGCTGTACATGTGAGAGACCTGGATGGAGTTCTTGGCTCCTGGCTTTGGTCTGGCCCACTTCTGGCTGTTTTAACCATTGGATGATGAGTTGTTAGATGGAATATTTTTTTTTCTCTCTCTCCCCCTCCTTTTCTCTCTCCCTCCTCTCTATCTCTCCCTCTCTCCCTCTCCCTCTCTTCCTCTCTACCTCTCCCTCTTTCTCACTCTCCCTCTCCTTCTCTCTCTCCCTCTCTATCTCTCCTTCTCCCTCTCTCTCTCTTCCTCTCTCCCTCTCTCTCACTCTCCCTCTCCTCTATCTCTCCTTCTCTCTATCTCTCTCTCTCTCTCTCTCTCCCCCTTTCTCTCTCTCTCTCTCTCTCTGTATGTGCGTGTCTGTCTCTCTCTGCCTTTCAAATAAATAAATGAATAAATTAAAAACCACCATCATTGTCTTTATAAAAATTTGAAAATGCGATGTTCATCATACACACACACATACACAAACACATTACACAGTGATTAAATGTTAAAATACACAATGAACCTTGGACACTTGCTACACTTAGTGCTGCCTGGAGAATCATGCTAGTTCCTAGTATAATGTAGTGTCCAGGAATTAGACTACAGGGCCTGAATACAGTGCCTACCTTCTCCATTCACTAGTTCTATGATGCTAGTCACTTAGTCTGTTTCTTCTTCTGTAAAACGCGAATAGTAGGTGGTATCTGTTGCATTTAGTTGTTTAAGAACAGAATGAGATAATGCATGTAAATATCCAGAATGTGCAACTAGTGAAGATGTAATCACTCTTGTTAATAACTCCTGTTATTATCATAAATTTACTGAGCCTTGAGAAGAGTGTTGATGAATGGTTTTGTAGGCATTATCAGGCAGCAGATGGGGAAACATCATGCATGGGAAATGGCCTGGCTTCAGGAAAATTTGCAATGCCACGATGCTATGGCTTGGGTGCCTCCAAATGCCCATAAGACTTGAGCCCCAAACTCTGTGTTAATGGTACTAAGAGAGTAGAAACATCATTCACTTAGGATATTTGGAGGTAGAGCTGTAGGAAGGAATTCAATTGTATTAGGTTGTTTGGGTGGAGTCCCCAAGATCAAATCATAATGGAGAGATACAGACAGATGAACCTTTTCTCTCGCCATGTGATTCTCTCTGCTGCACAGGGCCTCCACCAATAATACCTCACAAGTTGCTGACCCAAGGTGCTATGTGATATTAGAGTGTGAATTTCCAAATTTGTGAGCTGAAAAAAGCCTCCTTCCTTCATAAGCAGCTTATGTCAGATATTTTTGTTGTAGTACCGAAAATCAAGTAATATATGTGGAGTGCACTCTGTGTTTATCAGAAAGAGCAACTCCATTTATTGAACAAACATTCCCTTGGAAACAAATAATCAGTGCTACGCACACACTAAGTGTCCTCTAGGGTCTTCAGGAGATTAGCATTTCCAGTACTCTTACAATCTTTCTGGAGACAAACTCATGCTGTCCATTTGTGATTTAGGGGAGTTAGAGATCTGTACAAATATTGTGGTAGGATGGGGAAAGAGAAGTTTGCTCCAGCTATAGACTGGAGATGGCTAAACCCAAACAATCCAAGTAGAAGACCATCAAGGATTTGCAGGTTCCTGGAATGTTGGCATGAGTCACGTGTAACTTTAGAGAGCTTCTATTCAACTTCTTCAACTTTTTCTAGGTATACAAGTGCCATCTGTAGCGTCTCTGGCAAAGCTTCTTTCTATGTGGGCAAATACTCAGGGTCATGGTATCTCAGTCAATTTTCAATAGATAGATCTGACTTTTTGAAGGTTTCTTTTTATTTAGAGTCAAAATCTATCCTGAGTGAATGTTTTATTCCTCTAGGGTTTGTATGTATGGATTTATTTATTTAGTTTTAAGAATAAGACTTATCTCTTCTCTACAAAATCATCTTTCAGATACAACTCTTTCTACACACTCTTACCTGCAAAATTGCATTTACTCATCAAGGATATATTTCCTGAGCTCAGTAAAAATGAGTGGGTAAGTAGGTGGCTCTGGGGTCACAGTGCCTTGTCTCTAGACTAGATTCTGGTCTTAGTCCTTCTGAGCTATCTCTGCTCTTCTGTACAATGAGGTTATAACAGCACACACTTTGGAGGGAAATATGAAGAATCAATCAATCTCTTAAAGTCCCTGAAATGACTCGGGGCACATGATGCTGTATAAATATACCCTTTAGTTTTCCTATGGACTTAGGTCTGCTGGCTGGGTATAAACAGCAAGACAATTTTTCTAATATGGAAATATGTAGCATGCTAGAAGAAAAGCTAAATGGGAGATATGCAGAAAGTGAAATATGAGAAAGTCATGAAGTTTTGAGTATATTACAGGAAGGCAGTCCATCCAGAATGGAAAGGAGGGGGTCATTTTGTTTTTTATCCAATGAATGAGCTAGTTAAACCCACTATTCAAGACAGAACTTTTCTGATGCTCTGATCATGTTGCATTCTAATACCTACTGTGTCCTGATAGTAAACTTAGCAGAAATTAGCAGCTTCTATCTAATGCCACAACATATGAATATTAAAGATAAAAAGGAGAGAACAGTACATTGGTTGAGGTGATAAATAAAATTTATAAAAATGGCATAGTGGGCCTTTGCCGCGGCTCACTAGGCTAATCCTCCGCCTGCGGCACCAGCACCCCGAGTTCTAGTCCCGGTTGGGGTGCTGGATTCTGTCCCAGTTGCTCCTCTTCCAGTCCAGCTCTCTGTTGTGGCCCGGGAAGGCAGTGGAGGATGGCCCAGGTTCTTGGGCCCTGCACCCACATGGGAGACCAGGAGGAAGCACCTGACTCCTGGCTTCGGATCAGTGCAGCACGCTGGCTGTAGTGGCCATTTGGGGGGTGAACCAGTGGAAAAAGGAAGACCTTTCTCTCTGTCTCTGTCTCTCTCTCTCACTGTCTAACTCTGCCTGTCAAAAAAAAAATGGCATAGTGTTCTATAATGACATATTGCTAGTCAATGTTTACCAAAAAGCCTTTCCTTTCCAAGGAACAAATGTAAAATCTCTGCAGGGTACAGGAATGACATGAGTCAACATATTTCTTTGTCACAGGTGCCTGTGTATTTTCTAACTACAGTGTTGTTAGCCAGTAATGTGCTTGCATTGTGCTGCCCTTTCTTGCCTACCCCTGTTCAAAGATTCTAGAACCTTCAGCTGGAGGCTGCTCAAGAGAGCTGGGGATTGCTGCTGTGGGTGGTGTTGGGAGTTCAGAAAGAATGCCAAGATAAGAGATGCTAATGTTCTGCCAATGAGGTGCCAGTATTGGGAATACTTACCTGCTGCCAGTTCTTGGGGTTCCTTGTTGGATTTTGAGAGGAGTCCAGATGAAAGAGAATGTGCTTACTAGAAGGCATTAGGTCAGACTTAGGAGAATACAAATGTTTTCATGCTATTGAGCCTTCTCTTGGATAGTACGCAGACTACAAAAGAATGATTGGTGGAGTGTAGACCCTTTCTGATGGAGAATAATTTTGCTACCAGACTCTGATGGAAAGCTGAGTTTCTCAGACATGCAACCAACCTGTATTCTGACCTCTACTGCTCCATAACTCCATACCTCAGTCAATTTCAATTTTCAAAACTTTTTAGTACTCCAGTTTCTGTATGTCCAAAAACAGGAATAAAAGTGGCATATAAAAATCCATCCCTGTTGAGTACATGGGATGGTGGCTGACACAGGGCCTCTCATCTGTGTGATCATTCTCATCGAATACATCCCCTTCCTCATCCCAGTCCCCAGGCTGGGCTCCTCCTTGGCTGGAAGCATTATGTACCTTCACATATCCACACCTTTCACGTTACGATTCTTTTGACTTATATGTTATGTTCCTGCTTCTTTGCCATCATTTGGCAACACCCAATCCAAAAACTATTCTTCCAGAAGCCTGAGGTAAACTCAAAGGTAAGTTCAAAGAGAAATGTAAACGCCTCTATTAAGAAATCCTTTGCATTGATCAGTACTTTTGACTTTTTTATAGTATAAATATTTTAGTGCATTGATCGCAAACATTTTTTTATTTCCAGCCCTTTGTATTGTACCTAATACACAGTGCATGCTACCACATTTCTTGCCTTTGTTTGGAGTTAACATGTAAAAAATAGATGCTAAGCTGCTTGCATTGGAATGGAAAAAGCAAAATCAACATTCCATATTGTTAATTAACATGGTGTTTTATTAATAACATGAAAAGTGAGTTTTTAATTTTTGACTCTTATTTTATTTTATTTCAATTTTGACTCTTTTATTTATTTATTTATCCATTTTTGCAAGAAACTTTTGTTGAATTTGTGTTATGTTCTGCTTTCTAAAGTACCAAAAATATAAGATGAAGAAATGAGTACAATCCCAGAACACTGCACAACAGACCCTAGATGCCAATCAGCACTTGTTGAATGACTATTTGAGGAAATGAATTAATGATGGATGCTTCCTCTTTGAACATGGAAGTCCAGTGGGATGAAATGACACATCCATTGTATACTTAATGGTAGACCTGGGTGAGATTCTGACTCCTAAGCATATTTTCATTTTTCCTTCTACACCATATGCTGCCTGATCATTTAAACATGACCCAGTGGAGACCCTATAAATATCATTTACAGAGCTACAAAACAATGGGAGGACTTTCGTAGCAGGTGGGTATTTTGGTACAGATATTTCAAATAGCCCTCTGTTGGGAACCAGAGTCCACAATGCTGAGAGGCACAGTGAAAATGGACATGTGGCATCAATCACTGGTGCTACCTTTCTTTACTATCCAGATACCACATACAGACCATCTTTGAAAAGAGATGTAGTTCAAAGTCCATTGCAGAAACAGTTTCAAATGAGAGCAGGAAGGCATGCTTGGAAGTACCTGGGTAAAGCATGAACTTGGAGCCAGATTGACCTGAGTTTAAATATTGGGTCTGCTAATTAATAATAATTGAAGCTTGGGCAATTTCGCCACCATTTCTGAGTCTCAAGAAGTTTGTTGGGGGGTCTGGAAAATCTGCTTACACAAATTTAAAGATTCTCCTTTGCAGAAGTTTAAGTGGGAGTTTATGGGCTGGGGAGCCAGGCATGAAGTTGCAGAGTGGGCAACACTAGTCTCAATGTAGTTGTGTTGAATTCCCTGTCACTGGCATGTTCTCTCTCACAGCACCTCTAACTTTCCCAGTTTGAAGTGTCTTAGTTTTAGTAATGACTCTTACCCACAGAAACGCTTTTTTCTGGAAGGGACATATTATTCCTGTTTTGTTCATCTCAGTATGCCCCAAGATAAACATTGCTTAGCTTAGAATGGATGCTGGACAAAGAGCTGTTAACACTGAGAAGTTTATCCCCACCACAGACCCTACTCTGAGATTCTATACATTTTGATAAAGGATGGAATTTGGAGACAGAAGTCTAGGTGATCTTCATTACTGGTATTATTATGGTTAGACAGATAGCATGTCCTCCTGTGTAGAACACAGCAGTGCCCAGTGTTACTGACCTTTGTGGATATGGCCATTGCAGAGGGTTCCTTAAGTAGGAAGATGAGTTTTAACATCAATTGACAGTCCCTTTCTCAAAGATAAGGCCTTAACACAAAATTGATAATAAATTGGGGCTAGCACTGTGGTGTAGTGGGTGAAGCTGCCGACTGCAAACCCAGCATCATATGTGCACTGTTTTGTGTCCCTGCTGCTGTACTACTAATCCAGCTTCCTGCTAAAGTCCTAGGAAAAGCAACAGAAGATGGCCAAATTGTTTGGATCCCTGCCACCCACGTGGGAGACTGGGATAGAACTCTTGGCTTTAGTCTGGCCAAGCTCTGGCCATTGTAACCAGTAGATGAAAGATCTCTCTCTCTGTCTCTCTCTCTCTCTCTCTCTAACTCTGACTTTCAAATAAATAAATAAATAAATAAATATTTTACAAAAAACAAAACTGACAAATTGATGTACACTTACGTTTTTAAGTTGAAATAAATATATATGCCTTATCTCTTCATGTTTTTAAATTAACTGATGATCAGTGCAGGTTTTTATTGCCTTGGTGAAAGAACACTTTAATGAATACTCAGTTCTTGTGAGACCTTAACAGAGTTCTGTAGAATGCATTCTAGGATCCAAATTGCTGGATTAAAGGTTTGCTTCTGTGGTCATTCTTTCCTAAATATCATTTCTACTAGATTGAAAACTATTCAAAGGAAACATTTGCCCTTCTACTACTCTTTTGGAGCCTGTCAGAATATATTACCAGTAGGTAGTAGTCGATGAGTTGAAAAGCCTGAGCGATGGAATAAAAAGGTAGGGGACTGAAAGAGGGAGGAGAGATAATGAAATTACTCTGCTGAGCAGCACAGAAGTTGAGCACCTTGGAGTCTGTCTTCCACCTTTCATTCATTCCACCCATGTTTCTCTAGGATTCAGTTAGGCAGCTTCCTAAACAACCCTATTGAATGCTGGGAAGCCATACAGGGCTGTGATGGAATGATGGAACCTGACCCCCGGGTGTTGCTGTGTCCTGGTAGCCATGGTACCTCCTACTCTGTGAGATGCCTTTTCTGGTGTGACACAGGGGCTTGGCTTCAACTTTGCCTTAATGGATGACCCTTACTTGCTTACGTCTAAATTTACAAATAAAATAGATTGCTCTTCCTAGAAATGGACAAATAAAGGCAAACAACTAGCTGGAAGAAAATACAGACAGTCCCCTTCCCAGTCCTGTAATCTGCCCTGTACCACATTTCCTCCTTGATACTACAGGTGGTGAGATGCCTGTTTTTTTTTTCCTCCTGGGGATTGCCAAAAAGTTCAGTACAATCAACAAGGGCAATTTGAAAAGTACACGCAATGAACACAACATTCTAAGTAAACTATTAGAATTGGACTAAATTGCATCCCATTAATTAAGGTACTCTAAGAATTTAATTTGAAATGATGAAAATATATAATGCAATTATGAGACTTTCTGATGCTTACAAAAATGAGCATAATTAAAAATTTCAAAGATCTGACATTTGCTACACATGCATTCTAGGGATTTAATGTTTATATACTTCAAACTGTAGGTGGCATTGTTTAATTCAACATTTATCCTCAAAGTTGGTAGAATCCTATTACTTGCCTTATAATATTTAAGAAGACTTTTATGCTTCAGTTCATGAGGAAGACATGAAGCCTCTCTCTTTTCACATCTGTTCCTTCTTCATTAAAAAAAAAAAACACACCCTTCTCCCAGATCCAGGTTTGCCAGGTAGCCAGCTGTGGTGCTCTGTGATCATTCATGCTGCTGACATGTTTCTGGGGTTTGTCTGCTGGGGACGTTCCCTGGGAAGGATATTTCCTCTCCCAGTTCTAGGTAGCTGAGGACACTGAGAGTTGCTAACAAGGATTTTGTTCAGCGTGCGGACTGGAGAATGTCAATGGACAAGGTGGAGAGGGATGGCCCTAAGGCATCAGTGATCCCCTGTTCTATGCTGGTCATTGTGCAAAAACTCATTTGCTCCTCACTATGGCTTGTGAGTGACAGAATTGTCATCGTCTCTTTAGCCAGGGATGAAATACCCATTATTGAAAGGTTGCAAATGATCTAAGATTCTTCATGGAAAAGAGCCTCTCTGATTACTGATATTAGCAGGAAGCTGCATCAGACACAGCAAAGCTGAGACTGTAACCAGCATTCTGATAGGAGTGCAGATATCCCAAGCAGTGGCTTAATCCATTGCATCCAAACTCCCATCTCTCTTCCATTCCATCATCTGGTTTTTCTTTAAGATACTTGGTCTCAATTGGAAAAAGAAAGAAATCCAACACACTGAATAGAATATATGAGTTCTTTTCTGCACCATTACAACTGATGGTAGTTTAGTCAGCTAAACCCACACAAGCAGTTAGAAATGCCAAGGGAAGGTATGAGTGCTCCAGCCTTGCCCTCTGCATTTTCTTGGAGCCTCCAAGACTATATTCTTGATGAGAGCAGAGGCTTTGCCTTTCTTATCCAACACTGAGCCCCCAGGGCCTACAGCACTTCTGGGTATATGGTGGATGTTTATTTCACGTCCATGGAGCTGAATGAATGGTAGAATCCCTTTTCCTTTAGGAACTTGTTCTTGTTCTCCAATCCATCCTTTCTACTATACAACCTCACCCTTCATTTTCAGCTCTTCATGGCTCCTAAAATTTTAGCTTGGCTCCCACTATCCCCTGTCAAGCCAAACAAAACACATTGAGGCTAATTCCCAGTTCTAGTGCTCAGGCCCTACTATGTGGAGTATTGTGCAATCTCTTTGGTACTCTTGTTTCTTATCTATAAACTTGATTCATCTAACTATCTGGTAGTAATTTGTAAATATTTGACTTGGAAAATATTTGCATGTCAGTCCAAACTAGAGCTGGATGCACGAAATATACAATTCAGTAAGAAACAAATTTCCCCACCCCAAGGAGCTCCATACCTGGTTGACTGTCCTCATTACCATTAGACAGAACAGTGAAGCAGTGAGTCCATGTCTCCAGAAGAGACACTTCCCCCAACCCCAGCATAACTTTTCAGTATTTCCCGTAGTTCTACATGGGTTCAGAAGGGAGAATCATAACCACGTTCCAAGAAACAGCGGAGATGGTTGCCATAAACAACTTCATGTGTGAAACAAGAGGTGGATATTCCCTGATATTTCTCAAATGTAGAGGTGAGAAATGAACATGACAGCTACGAACGTGGGGGGCTGATTCTGAGAAATAAAGACTGGAATGAAGGATGAAACTCAAACACCTTGTTCCCAAGTGAGAATAGGCTGCACAGCCAAGATCTGCAGGAAGAAAAGGGCAGCAGTTGGAAATGAGGGCTGCTCCTTTCTCAGATCAGTGTGCATTCTCACACCTAAACGGTCAAGCTCTCCCCAGCTTCTTCTAACCAAAATCCTGAAATAATTACCACCAATTTGAGTGCCTGCTCTGTGGGTGCATGCACATACGTGCTTATTCCTTGGCTATGCTTTACACATTTATAATAACCATTCATTGTAATAAACTGAAGCTTGGAAACTAAAAATGGAATGCAATTTTTATCCCTTAGTTTCACACATTTTATAATTCTCAGCTGATTAAAATAATGCAGTGCAGGGGATGCCTGAGATCTAACTAGATTACAACGGTGAAATATCTTCATAGAGGAAATGAGAATTGTGCAGACGATGCCTTTTATTGTCAACACCAGGATGTGGGCTCTGGGTGGTGGTGAGGGATATTTCAGCCAACAAGGTCAGAAAATTCTCAGCTGTAATTCTGTCAAGTGCATTTACAGTTGAAGCACTGTAGTGTATTGGAAGGCAAATGTGATGCCCTGTCTTTCCTTTCTCAGTGTCCACTAAAACTAGTTCTTGGAGAGCTAGGAACCTGAGACAATTAAGGAGGACTTTGGGCACAACTCTAAGATGCAATATGGCATTCAGGACTTGAGTGTCTGGACCATGCACTTTGCTATTCCTCCCTGGGACTCTGCTATGATTTCCCACTCTGCACATTGCTCTTTCTTACCACTACGGCTTTGCTCCCCTTTCCTGGCCATAGCATCCGCTGAAAGGTTAGTCCCCTTTGCGGATTCGGACAAGATCAGGGCATACTCTGCCCTGTTCAGAACTGAGCCATCAAGTTCTTCACATTGTGTTAAAATTATTCATGAGTGTCTTCGTCTTCCCTGTGAAAACGGGGCTTCCTGACACCTGCCTTTAGTCCCAGTGTCTGGTACATAGAGTACATTCAGCACAAGTATGTGGGCTGAATGCATGGTGAATGACCTTCTCTTGGTCTGATGCATTGATTCCCTCAGCAACATCCCAGCTGACCGATTTCCAGCCTCTTCTAGAGAACTCACGCCCATGCAGGTTTGCCCTCAGCAGAGGCAGCCCCTACCTTGTCCTCTGTGCTTTGGTTACTCTCCTGTGCCTGGCATGCCTTGTCCCTGGCATATGAATTGTGAGGAGTACATGACTTCACATCAGAACATCCAAGGTCTACTTTTGTTGACTTCAACCTAATTTCCTAGCCTCTGAGTCAAATGATATCTAGCCCACGATAATAAATATAGTCACATTATCCACTTTGCTGTGTGCTTGTGAAAATGAAGTGTTAAAATGTATTTTAAAGAGTTATTTAAACCATAGAATTATTTTGCGATCATTAAGTGTAATTCTCACAACACTAACCTATTTTCTGAAGTCAAGTGGGATGAGAAAGTGTCATTCTAGCTCAGTCTAATGTTTTTTCTTTCAGTTTTCTTAAATATTGTACCAGAAAATGTGCAATGCTTTTCAATATATGAGTTGACAGATTGTTGTCTTCCAATTGGCCAACAGAATAAAACTGCTAAAATAGAATTAAACTCATGATGCCTTGATGGTAATAATGATGAAGAGATAAATTTGTGAAGCTCTGATAAATGTGTAAAATACTTCCAAAATGACTGTGTAAAACACTGCTACTTTTGAGTCCTGACTAGTTCCAAACAATGTGTAGGCTCTTCGTATATATGATGTCATGTTTTCCCACCTATATTATGTGACTTGCACTGCTAATTCCTCCTACCAGAGGCTGAATGTCAAGGAGAGCTAATGCTTGCATAGAAATGATGCATAAAAAAAAAAAAAAAAAAAAAAAAAGCCGGTGCCCTTGCTCAATAGGTTAATACTCCACCTAGTGGCGCCGGCACACCGGGTTCTAGTCCCGGTCGGGGCGCTGGATTCTGTCCTGGTTGCCCCTCTTCCAGGCCAGCTCTCTGCTGTGGCCAGGGAGTGCAGTGGAGGATGGCCCAAGTGCTTGGGCCCTACACCCCATGGGAGACCAGGAGAAGCACCTGGCTCCTGCCTTCGGATCAGTGCGTTGCGCCGGCCGCAGTGTGCCGGCCGCGGCGGCCATTGGAGGGTGAACCAATGGCAAAAGGAAGACCTTTCTCTCTGTCTCTCTCTCTCTCACTGTCCAATCTGCCTGTCAAAAAAAGAAAAAAAAAGAAATTATGCAGGAATTTGGTGAGAAAGGATTTGAAGCCATTATCATATGAGGGAACCTCCAAAAGTTGGTGGAAGAATGTATGAGAAAATAACTTTTGGTGCAAAAGTTTGTGAAAACCATACATATGCTTTTTCATAAAATCAGCATAGCCCTGACTGTTAATGAACAACTTAATACATTATCCCTCTTAGTAGTTTTTTTGTCTGTTCTACTTAATATGACTGATTTAATTCTGTAATTAATACACAGTTATTCTTAAGTGTTGAAATTTAACTGAAATGTGATCCCTGTTAAACATAAGAGTAGGAATAAGAGAGGGAAGAGATATATAATTTGGGACATGCTCAAGCTGACTTGCCCCAAATGGTAGAGTTAGAAACATACCAGGGGACTCCAATTTAATCCCATCAAGGTGGCATGTACCAATGCCATCTCACTAGTCCAAGTGATCAATTTCAGTTCGCAATTGATCATAATGAAAGGACTAAGAGTCAAAGGGAGCACATAAGCAAGTCTAGTACCTGCTAACACTAACCGATAGAATAAATAAAGGGGAGAGTGATCCAACATGGGAAGTGAGATACTCAGCAGACTCATAGAATGGCAGATGCCCTAAATAGCACTCTGGCCTCAGAATCAGCCCTAAAGGCATTCAGATCTGGCTGAAAAGCCCATGAGAGTATTTCAGGCATGGAAAGCCAAGACACTCTGGCAAAAGATCTCTGTGAGTGAGATCTCAGTGGAAAGAACAGGTCTTCAAAGAAGGAGGTACCTTTCTCTGAAGGGAGGAGAGAACCTCCACTTTGACTATGACCTTGTCTAAACAAGATAAGAGTCGGAGAACTCAAGGGGCTTCCATAGCCTTGGAAACTCATGACTGGAGCATAGGGAGATTACTGATGCCATAGACAGGAGTGTCAATTGGTAAAGTCAACAACAGGAGTCACTGTGCACTTACTCCTCATGTAGGATCTCTGTCCTTAATGTGCTGTGCATTGAGATTTAATGCTATAACGAGTACTCAAATAATATATTTCACTTTGTGTTTCTATGGGGGTGCAAACTGTTGAAATCTTTACTTAATGCATACTAAACTGATCCTCTGTAAAAAAAAAAAAAAAAAAGAAACTATCAACTCCCAACTTGACTCTCACTGGGATTAAACATGACAATAGGTCTGATCTGATTTCATCATCATTAAAAAAAATCATCTATTATTTTTCACTTTATGTTTCTGTGTGGGAGCAAACTGTTGAAATCCTTACTTAATGTATACTAAGCTGATCTTCTGTATATTAAGATAATCGAAAATGAATCTTGATGTGAATGGAAGGGGAGAGGGAGTGGGAAAGGGGAGGGTTGTGGGTGGGAGGGACGGTATGGGGGGGAAGCCATAGTAATCCATTATTCGTACTTTGGAAACGTATATTCATTAAATAAAAGTTAAAAAAAAAATCTATTTTATGAGCTTTTTTATATGCATAGACTTCAAAGATTATTTGTACCAAGAAAAATTAATATTTCAATTCCATTTTCAACAAATGTTTGAGGTATGCTCATAATTCACTGCCTTTCTGATCTGGAGAACTTGTTCCTGTAACTGACATCTTCTTGCTTGATCTTTGAAACAATTCTGGGAAGGAGGTTTTATCAAGCTCCTCATGTTCAGGGAAACTGGCATCAAGAAACTCTAGGAGCTTGTTCTAGAGTTCACAGGTGGATAGTAGACCAGTTAAAAATAAATCAGGGCCGGCGCCGCGGCTCAATAGGCTAATCCTCCACCTGCAGCACCAGCACACCGGGTTCTAGTCCCGGTCAGGGCGCTGGATTCTGTCCCGGTTGCCCCTCTTCCGGGCCAGCTCTCTGCTGTGGCCCGGGAGTGCAGTGGGAGGATGGCCCAAGTGCTTGGGCCCTGCACCCCATGGGAGACCAGGAGAAGCACCTGGCTCCTGGCTCCTGCCTTCGGATAGGCGCGGTGCGCCAGCAGCGGTGCGCGGGCAGCAGTGTGCCGGCCGCGGCGGCCATTGGAGGGTGAACCAACGGCAAAAGGAAGACCTCTCTCTCTCTCTGTCTCTCTCTCTCACTATCCACTCTGCCTGTAAAAAAAAAAAAATCAGAACCAAACAACCAACCAAAACTTCCTTTCAACTGGACCTGTTCAAGGGATCAAAATTCAGCAGGAATGATAGCCATTGGGAGAGATATTCCTTAGGGAAAGATTATGTCATGCCTTGGTCCATTGCCACTGTGTACATGATGACATACTTTCTCATTCATTGTTTTAAGCCATAGAATCATATTCTTTTCACGCATTGTAGGGTAAGAGCAGGTGCATGTCTTTAAAATACCCTCATCCTGCTCCTCTCTCCCTATCCTCAATGATGTTTGATTTTAAAAAGAACGTTGTATCATGGCTTTGAGATTTTTATAGCAAAAATCAACTTTTCTCAGTGTTTTGACAAGTAGTAACTGCTGTGATGTCCCTGAAGACAATGTGGTCAATGTCACATTATGTTGTCTAAGATCTAATGTGGTGTCAGAGAGATCTGACAATCTGGTTGTTATTTCCTCTGACATCCCATGACCCCAACCTCTAAGCCCAAAGATCAGAGATGTGGAGACATCAATATTACCTTTATCCCAGGTATTCAGAGAGGCAGACTTAAGATATTTTGAATCTCATATCCGAAAACATGAGTTCTCTTCTAATATTTTCAGTCTCATTTAAATTTGCTTTCTAGAATGTTATTACTGTAATTTGGTCATTGCTGCTGTTTGCTTTTTTGTGTCTGAGAAATCCTTGGGTGTTTTGAATTTAGTTCACAATCTTTGGAAAATATTTCTGGTCAGGCTGGGTGAAGGGTGAATGCCACCAATGAGTATGGGTAAGAGAAAATTCAAAACCTGTGAATAGTGTTTTTACCCACATTGCTGATCTGATCTGGCTGGCTCCTCCCAACTAGCTGAGTGTACCACCATCTTCAACATGGTCCCATTCATGTCCACACCATGGTTCACATGTGAATTCTGCATGACCAGGTGAGCTGGGTGAGGGAAAGAAGGCACATCTGAGTGTACACTCAGGTTTCTGCCTCCACTCAGGAAGCAGAGCAGCTGACAGTGGAACTCTGAGGTGGAACCACAGGAGATGAGTGTGTTTGGGGGAAATATTTGGGTGCTTAAGCCATGGCATATCTGCTCTTTGAGCATCTCTGGCTCTTCAGGGGCAGCTCTCCTGGAAGGTCCCTCCGTTGACCTCTAATTCCCAGGATGAACATGTGCCCTCAATTCTACTTCTCTCCTCTTGACAAAGCTCAGCTGTTGTATCTCCCATGAGATAGTCCAGAAGTCGTGTTTGAATTGGCTTCCCTAGAGACTGAATATTTTTTCATGTCTCAGATCTACTTATATTAATTTTTATAGTCTCAGCACCTGACATATAGTAAGTGTTCAATAAAGATTTGTTTGGTGTGCAAAATAAATAAGCACATGTACAGCTTCTGACTTAAAGGTCATTGTGCTTTTCATTTTTCCACTCTAAATGTGTGCTCCCTTCCTGCCAGGCTGCTGTTACTCTGAGGAGCCCCACGCTAATGCGCAGTGGGTGTGGACGTGGCAGACTCTGCAGGCTTCGCTCACACGTGCTCTGGCAATGGCCACCCATGAGACCACATCTTTTCAAAACCATCCCACACTCAGCATGTTCCCCTTGCTTCGTCTCTGAAGTCAGTTGACAGCCTGAGAATCCCTGAGCCTTCGGCTGTAATTTTCTAGATGTGTTATTCTGTCTCTATCTTCATTTTATGATTTCTCACCTTGAGGAAAAAACAGAAAGTGCTATTTTTCCCTTGTCCCTGCAGGAGGTAGAGCGGATTCTGAGCAGCGTGGAATGATCTTGCCGGGGGCGGAAGTCATCCTCAGATACTAACCATCTATCTGTGGATTCAGAGAAATGGAAGGGTGGTGCATGTCTTTTTTCTGTCAGCAGAGCACAGAAACTTACTTAGGTTTAGTGGGAGAAGGAATGCAGAGTTTATGTCTGTGGTTCATTCCTGCATCATTTCAAAACCTTAACACTGGCTGGCGCCGTGGCTCACTTCGCTAATCCTCCACCTGTGGTGCCGGCACCCCGGGTTATGGTCCCAGTTGGGGCGCTGATTCTGTCCAGGTTGCTCCTCTTCCAGTCCAGCTCTCTGCTGTGGCCTGGGAAGGCAGTGGAGGATGGCCCAAGTGCTTGGGCCCTGCACCTACATGGGAGACCGGGATAAGCACCTGGCTCCTGGCTTCGGATCAGCACAGCACCGGCCACAGCTGCCATTGCGGGGTGAACCAATGGAAGGAAGACCTTTCTCTCTGTCTCTCCCTCTCTCACTGTCTAAATATGCCTGTCAAAAAACAAAACAAAAACCTTAACACATACTTTTCTGACCAAAGTGGAAGAATTCTCTTGAATTCTTGTAGTCTTCCTCTTTTAACAGACACTCATACTTGTATAAGTTTGCAAAGTATAACTACATCCATTAACCCATTCCAGTCTTGAAATTAGTGGAAGTTGTTAAGATAAAAACTACTTTTGGGTCTGTTGTTGTGGCTCAGAAGGTTACAGTGCCACCTGTGACACAAGTATCCTATATGGCTACCAGTTCATCTTGGCTTCTCCACTTCTGGTCCAGCTCCCTGATACCACACCTGGAAAAGCAACAAAAGATGGCTCCTGTACACACGTGGGGAACCCAGGTCCTGTTCCAGGCTTCCTGGATCCCATCTGCCCCAACCCGAGCCATTGTGGCTAATTGGGAGAGTGAGCCATTGGATGGAAATTCTCTCTCTCTCTCTCTCTCTCTCTCTCTCTCTCTCTCCCCCCCCCCTCTTTCTGGGACTCTGCCTTTTAAGCAAATATTTAAAGAAGAGTTTAAGTTTTAAAGAAAATTGGTTCCAAAGTTAGCATATAAGGAAACTGAAGCTGAGACAGTGTGCCTTAAAGGATTGGCCATGGACTCATTGCCAATGACCTGTGGTCTTGGTGATGACCCCATGTGATGCAAACTCTCCCTTGTGCCCCTTCCCCCATATAGCATTGCCTTTTGGAATGAACACCCAACACATACTTTATACAGTGGAACCCTTTAGTTGACTGTAAGTCAGAGAAAAAGTGTGATTAACCAAGTCATATTTTTGTTTCCTGAGTTTAACTCTTATTATTATTTAACATTAAAGTTTTCTTTCCCAAAAGACCATAAATGGTAGAACATCTTGTTCTTTAAGTAAGGAGTTGTGAGGATAAATTTTCACATTTAAGAATGTGTCATTGCTCCTCCTGTCTCCTGTGTTTCATGCATATTGTTATCTCTGCAGATAGATTTTTGCTGAGATTTCTCAACATTTAAGTTGGTATATACCTGAAAAATGAAATTATGGGATGAATACCATATGCTAGATATAAAGATACAAATCTATAATGATACGACACACTAGAGGTATATTATGTTAGAGGTAATAACAGTAGCAGTATTTACATAGCACTTTCTGTATGCACTGTATGCATATCACCTAATATTCTCACAACAACTATTCAAAGTAGATACTGCTATTACTCCCATTATACAGATTGGAAATCTGAGGCACAGAGGTAAAATAACTTGTTCAAGCTAGCATTTACATACACAGATGGCTATATCCCCTCCTACAATGCCTATCTCAGAATGCTATGAAAGTTCTAAGTACAATACAGACTTGTTAGGAACCAGTAAATAATTGAGTGATGAATTGTGAATAGAAATCATCAAGTCCAGGTGGGGCATTCCAGACAAAGGGCACTCCTTGGTAGTTGTGGGACATAGGACCAGAAAGGGTTTTAGGGTCAGAGCACCAAAGGTTAAATATCATGCTAACTCATTCCCTGGGACTCTGGGATTTTTAGGAAGCAACTTATGTTAAGAAGGTAATTTCTGGGGCTGGCATTGTGGCATAGTGGGTATAGTTGCTGGCATCCCGTATGGACACCAACTTGAGTCCTGATGTTCCACTTCTCATCCAGCTCCCTGGCAATGTGCCTGAGAAAGCAGCAGAGGATCGCCCAAGTACCTGGGCCACTGCTCCCAGGTGAGAGACCTGGACGAAGCTCCTGGCTCCTGGCTTCAGATGGGCCCAGCTCCAGCTAGTGCTGCCATCTGGTAGAAGATAGAAGGTTTCTCTCTCTGTTTCTCCCTCTCTCTGTAACTCTGCATTTCAAATAAATAAACAAATAAATAAACAACCTTTTTTAAAAGGTGACTTCCTGTGTGGACTGCTGGACAAGGAAGAGCACACTGATCATTTACCTGCCTGAGCCTGCTGCTAGCAGCTTGGCATCTGGTTTCTTCATCTCCCCCACACAAGTTTGGTTCCCAAGAAGTCCCATTGAGACTGATCACCTTTGTGTCCTTCAGAATTGTGGTTCCTTACCAAAAGAGCCAAGAAAAAAAATCACCAAATGTGTAGGTTCCAGCTATAGTGGAATTGAAAGAGACATCTCCTGTCAATACTTGACAATGCCCATAGCTATTCTGGTCATAGGGACTGGGAAGCTGTTCCCTATATCTTGCAGATAGGGGGCAAAGGTACAGCTAAACATACTGAACACACAAGACACCCTCTGTGCCCAACATATGCACAGGCACACTTAGACACAGGTACATTCTCTCTCTCTCTCTCTCTCTCACACACACACACACACTCACACACAAACACTCAGCAAAGAACTGTCTGAAATGTCAACAGCACCAGAGTAGAGAAATTCTGGGCTTGAGCAGAATGCCATCCTCCTGGCCTCCTATGGGTCACACTGGGTCACTGTCTCTGGATTCACTCTGAATCTACAATAAAAACAAGCTCTTGGATATTTCCATTCATGAACTCACTTTATGCTCCTGGCCTCACCAGCTCCGCTTCTCAGAGACATCAGCTGTGGAAAAGATGTCATCGTACCTGTTAAAAACTTCTTGTGTCAATTTGTTAAGTCAACAACAGGAGTCACTGGGCACTTACTCCTCATGTAGGATCTCCGTCCTTAATGTGCTGTACATTGTGATTTAATGCTATAACTAGTACTCAAACAGTATTTTTCACTTTGTGTTTCTATGTGGGTGCAAACTGTTGAAATCTTTACTTATTATATGCTAAACTGATCTTCTGTATATAAAGAGAATTGAAAATGACTCTTGATGTGAATGGAAGGGGAGAGGGAGTGGGAAAGGGGAGGGTTGCGGGTGGGAGGGACGTTATGGGGGGAAGCCATTGTAATCTATAAGCTGTACTTTGGAAATTTATATTCATTAAATAAAAGTTAAAAAAAACTTCTTGATAAGAGTTGGTGAACTCAAAAGGCTTCCATAGCCTTGGAAACTCATGACTGGTGCATAGGGCGATTACTGATGCCATAAACAGGAGTGTCAATTTGTAAAGTCAACAACAGGGGTCACTGTGCACTTACTCCTCATGTAGGATCTCTGTCCTTAATGTGCTGTACATTGAGACTTAATGCTATAATGAGTACTCAAACAGTATATTTCGCTTTGTGTTTCTATGGGGGTGCAAACTGTTGAAATCTTTACTTAATGTATACTAAACTGATCTTCTGTAAAAAAAGAAAAAAGAAGAAATTATCAATTCCCAACTTGACTCTCACTGGGATTAAACATGACAATAGGTCTGATCTGTTTTCATCATCATTTAAAAAATCATCTATTATTTTTCACTTTATGTTTGTGTGGGAGCAAACTGTTGAAATCTTTACTTAATATATGCTAAACTGATCTTCTGTATATAAAGAGAATCGAAAATGAATCTTGATGTGAATGGAAGGGGGGAGGGAGTGGGAAAGGGGAGGGTTCCGAGTGGGAGGGATGTTATGGGGGGCAGAAGCTATTGTAATCCATAAGCTGTACTTTGGAAATTTATATTCATTAAATAAAAGTTAAAAAAAAAACTTTTTGTGTAAGTTAATAAATGGTTGCATTGTGAACCAGAATTCAGTTTTTGTTCCTCTAATGTGTTATCCCCCAACCCAGTCCATCAACTTTGGAAAACAATCTATGACATTTTGTCTCATATTATATCTTAATGACTTCTCCAATTTTTATGCCTGCACTGATTAAACAGATTATTATTTGCAAAGCATGTCAAATGTTTACTTTCAATGGCATGCTTTGGAAAGAACACAAAAGGGAAACCATTCAGTTTATGCCTGAAAATCTACTGTGGTTTGTGTGCTCTGCAGTCCTATTTGCATAAAATTTGATACTTATCTTGTGATGCAAAAATGTTAGTCTCCTAGATGAGCAACAAAACAGCTGAGGAATCTGAGCCATCTGCCAAACAGTTCCCTTGTTTTCTTTTTTACCTGATTTATGTGATGTGAGTGAGGCAGTGTTGCTGTGTGTGTGGGTGGAGGGTGAGTGAATGCCCCTGGAAACGCCAGAAGTGCAAATTACAGGCCAAGTGTGGGATGCTCTTCCCTTGTGTGCACTGCAGACAGCGGATCAGCCTGCGGATCTGGAGGGAGGGTAGATTCTTTGCCTTTGCAGCAGCTCTTCCTCAATGCAGTCTTGGATTTGAATTTTCAGAATGGAAGAGCCAATGCTATAGACACAGGGCAACACATCACTCAGCCCTTCAACTGATAATTGGAGTTCTGACTGCCAAATTCATATTACTATAGAGTGATATAGCAAATGGTCTTCAGGAATTGTCTGAAACGTGGAAGCACATGCAAACACGATCCACATTATTTGTTGAAGGAAAGAATGAATGGCATAGGCAAAAGGTTTGTGAAACCAATTTCTGTATGCAGGATGGAGCCATGATGCTGAGGGACAGCTCAGAACAGCAAACACTGCAGGGTCGTCCTAGGGACGAGATTTCAAGTCTGTTGTGGGTGAGTCCTCGGATTTGGTGAGGAAGGAGGAGTGGTACCCAGGGTTCAAGTTTTAGTTGGGAAGAGAGTTATACGCGATTATATAGAAGAGGGGAAAGGTTGTAAAGAGGCAAACATGTCAGAAGCCTGGGAAGCCGTGGAGCTGAGAGGCTGAGCCAAGGCCTTGCGTGGTGTGTTTTTGACTTTGTGCCCATTCTCCACAGTCCCTGGTGAGTGCTAACTCTGAAGGTATAGGACGATTTCTGAAATTCTGTGTCAAACAGCTTTAATGAGCCAAGCAGGTAGGAACATTTGCCATGTAACAATTATAAGGGTGCATTAATTCCTTATCATAGGCAATAAGAGTACCATTAAAGTTAGTATTTAAAAAAGTGATTGTCTTGGGGTTGGTACTGGTGCGTAGCAGGTAAAGGCACCGCCTAAAGTGCTGGCATCCCATATGGCAGCCGGTTTGAGTCCCAGCTACTCCACTTCCAATCCAGCTCTCTGCTATGGCCTGGGAAAGCAGCACAAGATGGCCCAAGTCCTTGGGTCCCTGCACCCATGTGGGAGACCTGGAAGAAGCTCCTGGCTCCTGGCTTCTGATGGGCACAGCTCTGGCTGTTGCAGCCAATTGGTGAGTGAACCAGTGGATGGAAGATATCTCTCTCCCTCTCCCTGTCCTTCTCTCTCTCTCTTTCTCTCTCTCACTCTCGTGCCTCTCCTTCTCTTTCTGCTTAACTCTGACTTTCAAATAAATAAATAAATCTTTTAAAAAAAAGTTATTGTTTTTAGAGTGATAAAACATTCCCACTTGTATATCAAAGAGGCTTCTCAATTCTTTGTGATTTTAGTAATGACAGGTTAAATATGTGTGTTGGTAGGAAGGAGAAATTTATTTTATAAGAGAACTATTGGATAATAGCAGAAAATATGCAGTTAGATCGTTTTGGTTAATATGAAGCATGAAGTAAACAGAATTTTTTTTTAGTATCTGAATTTGGCATTGATCCCATCAGAGGCTTCAGAGTCCCCCATGTGCCCCACATGGCACAGTGACCCTGGAGACCCTGGCCATATGTACAATACCCCAGGTTCCATAACTAGTCTCCTAGTCACTCTTGCCATCTTGATTTTGTCCCATCTGTCTGCAATGGTCTTCTTGCACTTTGTCCCAGTGTATTTTTCCCTTCTGATTTTGAAGACCAAAGTTAAATATTATCTTCTTAAAAAATGATCCAGTGTCCGATTATAGTGCAGGCCATGCTGTGCTCAGCAAAGCCTCAGCATCTTATTCCCTGAAAATAGGATGCCCTAGTGATTTCCTTCACTTTTATAGGTCATTGTGTTGCTATCTCCGTTGACACTCAATTTGAGTTCAGTGGGACAGAGTTTATTAAACTGATTTCCCCAACAGGCACCCGGGGTTACAGCATGACTGGTGGCATGCTTGGGATTCAGACACCGGCATTTTTAACGTTCCTTCTAGCTGGAAAGGCAGCAGAGTATGGACCACTGGTCCTTGAACTTGGGCAGGCATAGATTCACTCATGTATCCTCCCCCTCATTCATCCCCAGCTCTTCCAGTTCAGCATTTCTGAGGTTAGACTTGCAGATTTTTTTTTGTGATAAAATCCCAGGTGATCCTGGTCTGCTGGTCTGGGAACCACTGCCACAGAGCCTGAATACCTGGGCTTAGAAGTAGATTACGCAAGATTGCAGCACAGCTTTGCTGGTTATAGCTGTGTGACTCTGGAAACTCCCTTAACAGAGCTGTGTTTCAGCTTCATCAACTGTAAAGTTGGGGAGATAATAGCACCATCTATAAAGATCGTTATAGTGATAATTGGGGTGATATTTATATAATGCTTAAAACAGTGACTGATCTATAGGAAGCACCATGTGTTTTTGTTAAATATGTCACTGCTAAATTGTTCTAGCAAATACACATCATCTCATTATTCTGAAGTATATTCTGATTACAGGTCCTGGTAATGATGTACCCCAAATCAACTTATATATAATATAATATATACATATAATTAATTACATTTATTACCTTTGTAACATATATGTTGCCATATATGATAGTGGAATGTTTGGCAAATATAGCAAGTAACAAATAAGGTAATTATATCACCCTAAAATCCATTGCATAATTTATATCCTTAGAAATGTATCTATGATCATCTCTATATCCTGGTATATAGTTTTGGTTGTATTGTGTGGTACATATAATTTCACAGTTTGGTTTCTGATTTTTTTAGAAGATTTGTTTATTTATTTGAAAGGCAGAGTAACAGAGAGAGAGAGAGAAGAGAGAGAGAGAGAGAGAGAGAGAGAGAGAGAGAGAGAGAGGTATTTCATCTGCTGATTCTCTCCCCAAATGGCCACCATGGCTGACCTGCTCCCATGCAAAGCCAGGAGCCTGGAGCTTCTTCCAGGACTCCCATATGGGTTCAGGGGCCCAAGCACTTGGGTCATCTTTCACTGCATTCCCAAGTGTAAATACAGGGATCTGGATTGAAAGTGGAGCATCAAGCGCCCATATGGGATGTCAGTGATGTAGGCAGTGGCTTTACCCCCTACGCCACAGTGCCATCCCCCCTTATTTTTTAGTAACTGATTATATCTTGAATTTTTCTTATAATATTATATAATGTAAAAAATTAAGACGTTTTTATTTGATGAGAGAGATCTGATTGTCAGGTTCACTGCTCAAATGCCTATGATGGAGCTCAGCCAGGATCAATGCCAGGAGCTGGGTACTTAATCTGATCTCCCACATGGTAGCAGGGAACAAAATACTTGAGGCATCACCATGTTTTCCAGGGTACTCATTAGCAGGAAGCTGAAGGCACCAGAGGTGGGTGTTGAACCCAGTTACTTCAATATAGGATAAGAGGATCTTAACTGGTGTCTTCACTGAGAGGCCAAACACCCACCCCTATTTTGCTTTTCAAGAAGTGATTTACAGAAAATTATTTGCTATAAAAAAACTCAGTGCATTTACACAATAGGTTTGTAATTTTGGCATTGCATTTTCATCCAGTAAGAATGTTTAAGTGTCTTAAGTCTTTGTAAAGCTACGTAGTAGATCCAGAGCACGAAGTTGACAGACACTAGGTCCCTGACCTCAAGGAGCTTTTTTAAATTTCTAAAACAGAACCTGCAACAGTGTCATGTCAGAGCTTGGAGAATTTGGAAGCTGACTATTTACTGAAGTCAATAAGTCTTCCTGGTGGAGATCTGTGTTGAGGACGAATTGATCAGGCACAAGGAGTAGAGTGGAACTTGGCATCAAAATGCAGTTATTTCAGGAAACAGCAGAAGGTCCAAGTACTTGTGCACCTGCCAGTCACGTGAGAAACCAGTATGGAGCTCTTGGCTTCTTGCTTCGACTGGACCCCTTCCCAGTCACTGCGGCTATTTGGGGTATGAACCAGTAGATGCAAGTGCTCTCTCTCTCTCTCTCTCTCTCTCTCACTCTGCCTATCAAATAATGTTTTCTAATAAAGACAACTACTTGTGCTCATCCTCAGAGTGCGAAAGTATCTGAAAAATGCTGACTTGATAAAAAAATTCCATGAAATTGAGCATCTTGAGAAACAGCAGCGAATCATGCTGTTTACAATTATTTTTTAAAATCTGTTTTTTTTTCTTTTTTCACAGGCAGAGTGGACAGTGAGAGAGAGAGAGAGAGAGACAGAGAGAAAGGTCTTCTTTTTCTGTTGGTTCACCCCCCAATGGCTGCTGCGGCCGGCGCACTGCAGCTGGCGCACCGCGCTGATCCGATGGCAGGAACCAGGTGCTTCTCCTGGTCTCCCATGGGGTGCAGGGCCCAAGCACTTGGGCCATCCTCCACTGCATTCCCTGGCCACAGCAGAGAGCCGGCCTGGAAGAGGGGCGACCAGGACAGAATCCGGCGCCCCGACCGGGACTAGAACCCGGTGTGCTGGCACCGCAAGGCGGAGGATTAGCCTAGTGAGCCGCGGCGCCGGCTGTTTTTTTTTCTTCTTCTTCTTCTCTTTATATAATGTGAGGTCCAAGGACTCAAGGAACATGTCTGTCTGACTCACTTTTGTATCATCAGTGACCAGTAAAATTATGGCCAAAAATAAGTGTTCCTGTGAAAAGTTTATATGAATGTGTTAATTTTATGTGTAGAATTCCCATTAATCTAAACTATGCTGCAATACCAATATACCTCACACATCTCAGATAATTTCAGCAACAAAGGCAGCTTATCATTCAAGCTCCCTGTCTGTCATGGATGGCTGTAGTTCTGTTGCCAATGGTGTTTAGACTGGGTCCTGTGCGGAGAGGCTAGTGCCCGTCAGCAGACGCACAGCAGAGCACAGGCAGAGCAGGATGGAGCCACAGAATGACTTGAGACCTCTACACAAATATAGCTCATGCTGCTTCTCACATTCTTTTGGCAAAGCAAAGTGGAGTGGCTAAATATGACAGCGTCAGCATGAGATCGCAGGGAAACATCTTCCAAGAAGGACAAACATTTTTTTAAAGATTTATTTATTTATTTGAAAGTCAGAGTTACACACAGAGAGGAGAAGCAGAGAGAGAATAGTCTTCCTTCCACTGGTTCATTCCCCAATTGGTCCCAACAGCCGGAGCTGTGCTGATCCGAAGCCAGGAGCCAGGAGCTTCTTCTGGGTCTCCCACATGTGTGCAGGGGCCCAAGGACTTGGATATCTTCTGCTGCTTTCCCAGGCCATAGTAGAGAGCTGGATCAGAAGTAGAGAAGCCAGGTCTTGAACCGGTGCTCATTTGGGATGCCAGCACTTCAGGCCAGGGCGTTAACTTGCTGTGCTACAGTGCTGGCCCCAGGACAAACATTATTTTAACAAATTACAACATACTTACACTTTTTCTAGGCAAATGTGGGAAGTGAGATTGTCTGAGATTACATAATTTCATTAAGGTCATGGAATTTGCAAATCCTGGAGTCTGGATTTAAATCCAGGCCTTTGGCTCTCAAATAAATGATTTTCCAGTAATACTCATTGCCTGTACTCTCCCGTGAGTCAGCTTTCCCCAATTGACAAAGAATATTAAATGATGACAGCGAGATCATGGGCAACATTGCCACCTTAGATGAGAAGGTACAAGACATATTTGCCTCACCTGGTGTTAGCGTGGTCTGCTTTATGGATTTATGACTTTCTGGCATGCCAGACACCTATTAGACTCGAGCCATTAGATTGTAGCAGTTGAAGTTTTCTACTGCATGTCAGTTAGTCGGCATAAAGCTGAGGTTACAGATCTGTAAGGAAATAGACCCAGAGGAACGACTCTCTTGGGAACCTCAACCTTTTCATTGTCCGATACCTCTGGACATTTCTGCAAGGGTTGTAGAGGAAAGTTTGAGATCACTAGCCTTTTGGTTTTCTTTTCTAACTCATCTGTAAAATGGACATGAAATCTGCTTAGTGTTTTTGCAACAATTAAATGACATAATGAATATGAAGAACGATACAGAAAGTTAACAAATAGCCCTGGCCTTCCTTCTTTGTTTTTTCTTACTGGGTGCACTTGACTTAGGTGAAGGGAAGCATGTCATCCTGAAGAAAAGCCCTGAGGTAGGCGGTCTGAGTCCTTGTTCTCATTCGACCCTACGAAGATGCATGGTGTGATTCTGGCAAAGCTGCATCTCTCTTCTTTGCTTTCAGTGAATTGACACTCAACCCCAAATTTATCATCCAATATGTTCTCTGTGATGACAGACAAGTTGCTTAAGTGTGTCTCTTGGGCAGATGGCATGCCACCTAGCTTTCTCAGGAAATGGTGTCCCAGTGATGTAGGCAGGCGGATAGGATCAAACCGATTAGGTTTGTGAGCTGGAAGGCCATGCCCCCTGTGTGATCTCATGCCCCTACCTGTATGCCCAGCTGCCAATCAGACTGCGTAAGCCCTGCCCTTTGGGAGTGAATGAAAGGCCTGGAACACAGTGGGCCATGTTCCCTTGTTCCCCTGTTGCCCCTTGGGTGCGTGGCCTTCAGGCCGCCCGCTCTCTGCTTTTCTGCCCGTATGCTTGCTCCACGTGGTTTGCTTCTGGCCTGCTCTCTGCTTGGCATGGACCTGAGTTAGTGTCTAGACCTCTCTTTCTCCCCTAAATAAAGTCCTCACTTTCATGCACATTTCTCTCAATGAACAAAATCTAAAAACTTACCATGTTGAGCCAGTATCCAGAATTCTTATCTGAATAAGTGGCTGGAGCCCACCAGTGAGTGCAGTGGAGGATGGCCCAAGTGATTGGGCCCTGCACCCCATGGAAGACCAGGAAAAGCACCTGGCTTCTGCCATCGGATCAGCGCGGTGCGCTGGCCGCAGTGCGCCAGCCGCGGTGGCCATTGGAGGGTGAACCAATGGCAAAGGAAGCCCTTTCTCTCTGTCTCTCTCTCTCACTGTCCACTCTGCCTGTCAAAAAATAAAAAAAAATAAAAAAAGAAAGTTGTTGATAAGCAGTCTGATATCACCAGGAACATTGGAAGACGAGTGGCACGGATGGTCAGTGGTGTGACTAGGAGGATGCCTGGTGTGTTCTGCACCAAACCTGCACCCAACACACACAGTCCTTGGCTGACCTCCCAGCACATCCTGGCCCAGTGTTCCCCTTCCTATGACCTCTCCATATAGCAGCTGTGCCTTCCAGTCCTGTCTTTCATACCAACACCTCAATTTCCTCGGCTCACTCACCCCCATGGAGGATGCTCTCTGCAGTCCTCCTGACACAAACAGGCACTCCATGCCCCTCTCACTCCCCCCACACCCCAGATCTGACCACCAGCTGCTTGCCCAGGGTTGGGGACACAGTCCATCCTGGAAAACCCAGGTCTCTCTGAACCATCCAGGGGCCGTAACCACACTTTCTGCAGTGTGATGGGCCCCAGTCTGGAGAGGAGGCCCTGCATAATCTTTTTGGTGCTCTCTCTCTCTCAATGTTAGGGTACCAGATTATAGAGTTATTTGTAATTCTTACAGTTACTTTTTATTATATTTTTAGGAAAAAATAAATTTATTTTCCCTGAAAGCCAGAAAGAGAGATAGAGAGAGAGAGAGAGAGAGAGAAAGGGAGAGAGAGGGAGGGAAAGCTCCCATCTGCTGTTTTACTCCCCAAATGCCTGGGCAATGGTCAGGACTAGGCTAGGCTGAACCCAGGAGCCAGAAACTCAATCAAGGCATCTCAAATGAGTGGCAGGAACCCCCAAACCTTGGTTTCCAGGATCTGCATTAGCAAGAAGCTGCATCAGGGTCCAGAAGAGGTATCGCTCCCAAGCACTCTGATGTGTGATATGTGAATCTCAATGAGTATTTAACTGCTAGGCCAAATGCCCACCCCTCTTGAAGTTACTTTTCTTAATCATAGTTTTACAATTATTAGTTTTTATATTTTCTTGCTTATGTAATTGTATAGTTTCTGTCTCCTGATGGGTCCCAGTTTGATAAATCTCTTAACCTGAATTATCTCGTCTTGATCGTGAAGAAATTGTATACAATCCATTCTAAAGGAATTGTGATTCCATCTTCTGGGACATGTGCATCATATTACAACACATAATCATTTTTTAAATTCAACATGATGGCATACAATCCACCCATTAGTTTCTTGTTTTCTCCAATAAGACATGGTGCAAATCCCTCGCTGAGAAGTACTATGTGGAAATAATTTTTTTAAAGATTTATTTATTTGAGATTTAGAGTTACACAGAGAGAGAAGGAGAGGCAGAGAGAGAGAGAGAGAGGTCTTCTACCCACCGGTCCATTCCCTAGATGGCTGCAATTTCTGGAGCCGCGCTGATCTGAAGCCAGGAGCCAGGAGCTTCCTCTGGGCCCCTACGTGGGCACAGGGGCCCAAGGACTCAGGCGATCCTCTACTGCTTTCCCAGGCCACAGCAGAACGCTGGAATGGAAGTGGAGCAGCCATGACCCCAACTGTCGCCCACATGAGATGACGGCACTGCAGGCAGAGTCTTCACCCACTATACCGCTGCACTGGCCCCGGGAAATGATTTTTAACAGAACCCGGTGTTAACTGAACATGGCATTTAATTGTAAAATGTGTTTGTTTCCATCAGTAACGTATTTTGTGCATAGGATACCCCAGGAAATGAACATCTGGTATTAACAACTTAACCACATAAAAATGATCAGCAAATTACAACTCGTTGTACTGGGCAGATGGAACCAAAATAAAATAAATACAGTGAATACATACATTTCAGACTACAGTAATTTTAATACTCTACTGTATGAATATAGAAATCAAAGAGGACATAATGCGATGTCTGTTAACAAGGCAGCATGTAGAATCATTGTTTTCTGTATGCAGTCATTAGTTGATGGACATCTGGGTTGATTCCATGTCTCAGACATAGTGAATTGAGCTGCTATAAACATGGGAGTACAGACAACTCTTTCATGTGCTGATTTCATTTTCTTCGGGTAAATTCACAGGACTAGTGTTTATAGCCCTTGTCTATACTCTTGAGGAACAGTGTTTTTTCTACTTACCTCTTGTGGAACTCTTTAGTGGAGGGTTAAGCTTGTCACTATAAATAAAATTGAAAGTATTTCTTAGTAAAAATTAGAATAAAAATGGGAAGGGAGGGTCAGACTGAAGGAGGGGATGGTGTAGAGTATCAGTATGCTCTTAAAACTGTGTATATGAAATGTGTGAAATTTGTACCCTTTATGTAATTAAAAATAAATTGATAAAGAATTAGTGTTTTCATGTGTTAACATATTTACTGATTTTTTAAAGATCTATTTTATTTATTTAAAAGTCAGAATTACAGAGAGAGAGAGAGGAGAGGCAGAGAGAGAGGGGTCTTCCATCCGATGGTTCACTCCCCAATTGGCCGCAATGGCTGAAGCTGCGCCTATCCAAAGCCAGGAGCCAGGAGCTTCTTCCGGGTCTCCCATGCAGTTGCAGGGGCACAAGGACTTGGGCCATCTTTTATTGCTTTCCCAGGCCACAGCAGAGAGCTGGATCAGAAGTGGAGCAGCCGGGTCTGGAACCGGTGCCCATATGGGATGCCTGCGCTTCAGGCCAGAACATTAGGTTAACCCACTGTGCCACAGTGCGGCCCCTATTTACTGATTCCAATTAAGGTAAATCTATATTTTAGTCTAAATTTTATCTTGGATTTTGTTCAGTGACTGTGAGTTTTGGCTTTGTTGGGAGAGAAACAATGTGGGTTGCTAAGCCAGGAAGTCCTTATCTCAGGCTGTCCAGTCTGCTGTCACAAAACACCATGACTGGGTGGCTTTCTCATGATTCCTGAGGCTGGGAAGCCCAAGATCAAGGCACCATAGACAGTGTTTTCTGAGCAGTCTTCTCACACTCACCTCGCATGGTGGAACCAGGCTGGACAGCTCTCCGGGGCCTCTTTTATGAAGGCATTAATTCCATTCATAAAGGCTGCATCCTCATGAGCCAATCACCTCTCAGAAGCCCTACCTAAGCCTATCACATTGATGATTAGGTTTCTTAATACTTCTGTTTAAGTGGAATTAAAGACACTTATGGTCTATTCTGGGCCTACCTTCCATCTGGAAGAATTTGCTGTCTTTTACCATAGGGGGTTACCTAATCCTCCAAAGCACTTATTTGTTAACTTATGCACTTATTTATAAACCCGTTCACTCACGTATTTGTACCTTCATTGAATGACTGACTTAATTTTTGTCTGTGTACCTATCCTTGCCTTATTCATCATAATCATGTCTTCCTTCCTTCAATGAACAGTTATGTTAGCCAAAGAAGCCCTCCCACCATCTCGATGTATTAATGTGTATCAGGAATGGTACAGTGTACATAGTTATTGCCCTCTCCATTGGATGAGGCTTGTGTGGAGCAGAGGCGATATCATTCTGGGCACCATACAACTTATAGTTGATGGCAGGAAGTCCTCTCTAATGGGCAGGAAAAGTCTCCAAGTTGTGACCCCATTACTAGACAGGCCAGGACTATGATTTGACCATAAATGTTGTGACTGGAATTGGGAAAAGTTTAACACAATAAACCTAAGCCAATGGACCATGAAAAGAAAGCAAGAACTAAAGGGCTCAATTAAAATGTCATACTCAAGGTCATAAAGATGTGAAGCTCAAATCTGGCGACAGTAGGGGACAGTTTTGAAACTGAGTCACGAGGCCAGAGCCGTGGTCCACTTGGCTAATCCTCTGCCTGCGGTGCCAGCATCCCATATGGTCGGAAGGTTCTAGTCCTGGATGCTCCTCTTCCAGCCCAGCTCTCTGCTGTGGCCCAGGAAGGCGGTGGAGGACGGCCCAATGGCCCAAATGCTTGGGTGCTTGCACCTGCATGGGAGACCAGGAAGAAGCACCTGGCTCCTGGCTTTGGATCAGTGCAGTGCCGGCCGTAGTGGCCATTTGGGGAGTGAACCAACAGAAGGAAGACCTTTCTCTCTGTCCTCTCTCTCTCTCACTGTCTATAACTCTACCTGTCAAGTAAAAATAAAAGAAGCTGAGTCACCTAGTCAATTGGGGGAGGTCCAGGAAAATGACTCCGTAACCTTACATTGTTTCTGGTTTGCACATCTGGGTCTTTGAGATTAGCCTGCACTCTCAGGTTTGATAGGAGAATGTACAGTGGGGAAAAGGCAGTCCAAAGTATGTCACAGAATCCAATGGGTAAGTTTAGACACTACATGACTGGACTAAATGTGCCCATATACCTGGCAAAACATTATTTCTGTGTGTGTCTGTGAGGATGTTTTCCATAAGAGGTTATCATTTCAATCAGTGAACTGAGTAAAGGAGATCTGTCTCACGACTATGGACTGGTACCAGCCAGTCTGCTGAGGGCCTGAATAGAACAAAAAGGCAACGGAAGGCAAAATCCACTCTCTCTGAGCAAGGGCATACATCTCCTTCTGCCAGTGGACATCAGTGCACTAATCCAGACTCAGTCTGGATTACACCACCTGCTGTCCTGACTCTACCTTGTAGATGACAGATCGCTGGATCTTGCAGTCTCCATAATCACACAAACCAAATAAATGGGGTATATATGTAACATTGTATGTGTACATAGAAATTCTTCTTGGTTTCCAATAAGCCCATCATAAATTAGAAATGACATAGCTGCAACTGCATTTAATACACCTAACCTATCAAACATCACAGCTGAGCAACACTGTGCATGGTGGGGTATTTGTTGTTTACCCTCATGTTCATGTGTCTGACCAGAAGCTGAGAAAAACATAAACCTTAAAAATTAGAAGTATGGTTTCTACTGAAAACATATCCTTTTCACATCATAATTAAGCCAAACAAACAAAAAAAAACTATGTCAAGGACTCTCTCTGTGCACATCTTTATATGACTCAATCTCTGCATCTCCTATGTGCTATGCTCCCCTGGAGAGCCATAGCTAATACAAGGAACATCTGTTTTACCTCCATAGGCTTGCCACAATAAATTATTACAAACTTTAACTGAAAACAACAGAATTAATTCCGTTACAATTCTGAATGCCAGAATTATGAAGTCAGAGAATCAGCAGAGTTGGTTTCTGTCTCACTTCTACTTGAGCTGCTTCTGGCCTTCGACACCCCTCGCATTGCTTGTCACGTGATGGCACACCCCGATCCCTGCTTCCTTGTCCATGTGACCTTCCTTGCCGGGTGTCTTCTCCTTTCCTGTACCCTATCAGCATTCTCAGTGTGGATTTGGTGTTGTCCTAACACAGGGTGCTTTCCTCTTGAGTTCCTCAATTACATCTGAAAAGACCTTTATTTCAAATCAGATCACTATTTTTTTGGACAGGCAGAGTGGACAGTGAGAGAGGGCGAGACAGAGAGAAAGGTCTTCCTTTGCCGTTGGTTCACCCTCCAATGGCCGCTGCGGCCAGTGTGCTATGGCTGGTGCACCGCGCTGATCCGATGGCAGGAGCCAGGTGCTTCTCCTGGTCTCCCATGGGGTGCAGGGCCCAAGCACTTGGGCCATCCTCCACTGCACTCCCGGGCCACAGCAGAGAGCTGGCCTGGAAGAGGGGCATCCGGGACAGAATCCAGTGCCCCGACCGGGACTAGAACCCAGGGTGCCAGCGCCGCAAGGTGGAGGATTAGCCTAGTGAGCCGCGGCGCTGGCCCACCTTTTTTTTTGTTCTTGGTGGCTGTAGCTTTTGAGAGCCACAATTTAACTCACAACAAAATTCCAAAAGTATAAAAAAAAATCTGTTTTGTAAAGCAAAAATAAGGTGTGTAAGGCCTGGGCACATGGGGGCAGGTCAGGACACATTCATAGTCTCAGGATGCTATGTCTCCTTCCTGGGGGAAGGGAGAGAGCTTCTGGGGAGGCAGGGGCGATTTTAAGAGCGGCAGGGGCAGAGGTTAGAGATGGCTGAGAGCCCCTCACCCGACAGGAGACACCACAACAGGCAGCAACGACTGTGTGGAGAGCTGGGTGGACTGGTCAGCATCAGAAAGCGGGGACGGGGGCATTCAGGGTTAGTCCTGCGAGAGGTGAGGGAGATGTGGTGTCCCAGCCACCACTGGTTGTGGAAACACTGAAGCAATCCCATGACGCCACAGGCTTATTACCCAGGCTGGCAAAGTGGGCTAGGATAAAGAAAGAAAGCCCATAGGCAAGGAAATGCAGGTGCTGCTTGTCAGAATCTGTTCCTGATGGAGGATACGAGCCACCAACAACTGCTATACTGATCCATGATATATGTACAGTAGTGATTACTCATCATTTTAAATCTCTTGTTAATAAAATGCCAGGGATAAGGTTAGGCAGGAAACATTGGGAAGAAATTACACTTGCAAATTGCATCCAGCATAGGAAGGACTCAATAAACATTTGTTTTTTCTTCCATTCCTCCTTGTTGAAATTTAGATTACGATTACTTGCATCCATGCTGATTTTCCTCAATGGTTTCGGAACTCTTGGGGAGATGACAGGCAGAGGCACTGGCATATTGTCTATTACATAGCAGGTGCAAATAGCTTTAGTGTTGTTCCTTCCATCCCTTTTCCCCTTCTTAAAGCAAAATAGTGTGGACAAGACAGACACTGGGGAAGCACAGGGAATTAAGACTATGGTGATGTTAATCAAATGGCTTTCTTGTTAAATGTTCATTATTCAAGCCTTTGGAGGCTCGGAATACAGTTTAATTTCTATTTGAGACCCTACTGCATGGAGACTCCCGAGGTGAGGTCCAGTCAGCAACTGCCACATTAACATATCTGGCACCACATGCAAATATCTACAGCCTCCCTGCACTGAACTCCAAAGGGAATTTCTATTACTGGGATGAGCTCTATCGAGGGTGACAATCTTTTTAGTGTCATTAGGGTAAATGAGGTGGTAATGGAAGTGCAGATTATAGCAACTTCAATAATTTATTTCACACTCCCCCATCAGGGTAGCTTTTACAAACAGCCAGTGTCCTTAATTGAAATGTAAATGAATGGTAAATTATGAAAAATGTATTATGAAAAGTAAAACATGGCCCAAATAAAAGATCAGAAATGAAAGGTTTTATGAAGTTGAGAAAATGAGCCTGAAATGTTAATTGCCTGGCAGGGAATAACTCACACCACCATTGTGGGGGAGGGAGTGATGGGAGGAAAGTCATTCCCCTCCCCCACCCCGCCATGTTCTCTCTTCTGGAAGAAGTGGTGGTGTGGACAGAGCCCCCGCCAACTCCCCTTCCTGGAGCTCAAACCAAAGAAAGGAAGGGAAGTGATAAAGGGAAAGCATGGGACTAGCTCAGGGCTGGTATAGCCACTGCTCAGGCTACTGGAACATGGCGTCCCCTTTATTTTTCAGTCCTTTTGACTGGCTGAGAATGATTTAAAATAGTTTGAAACTGGTATCCGGTGAACATTTGAAGTTTATGACTCTTGTTTGTCAAAGAAAATAGGCACTACCTTTTCCCAAACCTGATTTATATACAAGTTCATGGGTTTTGAAATCCATCTTATTTAAAATACGACATATCACAGTAATTGTCCCCAATTTAGTCTCTTTTCTTCCCTCCATGAAACATTTACATAAGGGAGCAACCTCAGTTCTCGATTATACAAGGAGCGATTTCTTTTTCTTTGGAATCCCATGACATTCGGCTCTGTCAATAAGAACAGCCGTGCGTTGTGTAAAGGAAGTTCACCTGTTTCTTACTGCAACAACAACAAATGACTACAACTTAGCGACTGAAGAAAACAGAAATGTACTACCTTAAAGTCTGGAGGCTGGCCACACAGACTGGATCTGTTGATGCTGAAGCCATTGTGTTGACAGTGCTGTCTTCCTCCGGAAGCTCCAGGGAAGACTGCTTCCTTGCCTTTTCCATCTTCGGGATGCTCCCTGAATTGCAGCCCCTTCCTGCAGTCGCTTCCACTCTGCCTTCACCCAGCCTTCATCACAACACAGACTGATTTCTGAACTCGATCCATTCCTCCTGTCTCTCTCTTACAAGGACCCTTGTGGTTCCAAGTAGTCCCTGGGACCCTCAGGAGAGTCTCCTATCTCACAGCCCTCAACTTAATCACAGTTGTAAAGTCTCTCTTATCACATACATATTCCCACAGGTCTGGGAATTAGGCTGTAGACATCCTGGGGTCCCTTATTCAGCCTACTGTCACAGGAAGTTACTTAAATATTACTCACTGTAAAACTGGCTTCCTTGAAGGTGCTGAAGTATCATAAGCTTATCTAAAATAAAAGTCAATTCTGCAAATATGTAACCATTGTGAATTTTCTACCTTTGGGGCTCCCCTGCTGAGATAATGAATGAGGAGCAGATTCTAAATCTTTGCTTGTCTGAATCATTTAACCTTCTGGTTAAATGGTTGTCCATACCAGACATCTGTTAAGTTATTGATAGCATAAGTTAAAAAAAAATGATTCAGAGCGGCTCCGATCTTCAAGAAGCATGATGCCAAGTGGAGAAGTTAGTGATTAAATAAACGCCTTCAGTGTCCTACAAGTTCTAATAATAATAATAATAAATGCAGAAGAGAATGGGCCAAAGAGAAGGGGCTTGCTCCTCTGTGACTTCACGTGGAGAGGTTGCAGGGAGAGAGAAATCAGCAGAGAATGGGTGTGTTGTCTCAGTGCAAGTGTGTTTGCCATTCAACGTTAAAGGGAGGGATCTTTGTGTAAACATTCAAAGGACGCACGTTGCATTTTTTCTCAACAGCAGGTTCCACCTGAGTGGACACTGGTGATATTTAGTAAGAGATAGTTGTGAAACAGGTGTTCTGTATGGTCTGGTCTGTACTCCTTGGTGAATTGAGGTTGCTTGTTCCACACATGGTCTATACAGAGACACCCCTGTTACTTCACAGCCTTTTATTCATAAGTGCAGAAATGCGTGCCAAAATTGTAATCTTCATTTTGTGAGGTGACTGACTGATTTCTACTAAAATTCCTAGCACAGATAGGATTCTCTGGGATAATAGATATTATTCCGGTAGCAGATGACTTCCTTCTGAGCATGGATTTGTTACTGATCCTAGGATCATAGGCTGTTGCATAAGTTGCCTCACCTCCCTGTAGCTATGATTTCCCAGTTGTGAGATGGAGTTGTTTTGAGGGGAACATAACTCAGTCAATGTAAACACTGGTTTTTCCCAGACAGTAAACTGAACAATGCCAACTAATATTGGTTTCTTATTATTGTTGGTTTTGTTGTGGTATCTTCTGTTGAAACAAAGACTGTGAACAGCATTGGAGCTTGTGAGATTTCTGCTGGGATCAAAGTACAGCTTAAACCACGACTTGCAGATGTCTGTTTCCATGGAGAAGGAAGGAAGACCAAGGATCAGAGTCCACATCAAACTGTGTATCTGAGTCTAGGGCTTTTAGGAATTTGGAACTTCTAGCAAAAAAAAATATATATCCTGTTTTGGGCAGGATATTTAGTCAAGGGCTAAAGCATTAGTTATACACCTGCATCCCATATGGGAATTCTTGGGTTTGGGTCTTAACTCTGGATCCCAATTCTAGCTTCCTAATAACCCAGATCCTGGGAGGCAGGGGTGATAGTTCAAGAAATTGGATCCCTGCTACCCACTGGAGAGACTTGATTTAAATTTTCCAGTTCTGGCTCTGGCCCAGCCTTGCCCCGGTTCTTGCCAGCATTTGGTGAGTGTACCAGCTGATGAGAGCTAGCTCTCTCTCTCTCTCTCTCTCTCTCTCTAATAAATAAATGAAAACAATTTTTTAAAGATTTATTTAAAGAGTTACACAGAGAGAGTAGGAGAGGCAGAGAGAAAAAGAGAGGTCTTCCATCCACTGGTTCACTCCACAATTGGCCATAATGGCCAGAGCTGAAGCCAGGAGCAAGGAGCTTCTTCCATGTCTCTCATGCAGGTTCAGGGGCCTAAGGACCTGGGCCATCCCCTACTGCTTTCCCAGGCCGTATCAGAGAGCTGGATCAGAAGTGGAATAGCCAGGACCCAAACTGGTGCCCATATAGGATGGAGCATGGCAGGTGGAGGTCTTACCTGCTATGCCACAGCACTGGCCCCAGAAACAAATTTAAAAATTACTTTAAGAAAATGTCCTTGAGTAAATGTGTTACAGCTATTGTGCTTACATGTGTGTGTACATGTGTGTAGCATATGTATGTGTGTGCATATACATGCATATGTATGTGAAGATTGAAGGCAGAACAAGTGGATTATGGAATAAGTCCTTATTCCTACAAAACATGCGTAGGCCCCGGGACCTCTGAGCCATTGCTGCTCTAACAACTGTGTTGGCTTTTCTTCTTCTATATGACATTGGTCATGGTTTTTTGGCCATGGATGTGAAGAGTCCAAAGCAAGACTCTTTAAAAATGGACAAAATAGGTTTCATTCAGAAGCCAAATGCATTGCCAAACCATGAACAGTACGAGATCACATTGATTTTTAGTATAAAGATGGCTTGTACAGAGAGCAGAGGATGGAATATGACCTTTAATGGTTTTCCTGGGTCTCCAGATTTCAGACAACAGATGGTGGACTTTGCCATAATTACATTACATTACATTACATTATTACACTAGTCCTCACAATAAACCTCTCTCCTCTCTCTTCTTCTTCATTCTCTCTCGCTCTCTCTCTCTCCACACACACACAATTATATAGGTATAACAGGGTATTAAATTCATTTTGGAAGTGTGATAACTTTGACTTATCAAAGGTTTACTGGGATGTAACTCCATTATAAGCTGAGGCACATCTATGTATTATCTATCTATTTATTTATCTATTCCTATTAATTGTGCTTCTCTAGAGACCTTTGATTAACACAATGTCCAATCAGGATTTTTTATATAAAAATAAATTGAATCACCTGTTTAATTGAATTATCCAGGCAGTCAAAATTGTCATCTATTAAAACAACCTGAATTATGCAGATAAGAAAGAGTAAATATTCTTGGATAATCCTCAAAGGAAGCCATAAGAAAATTTATTTATTATTTGTTAGAAAGGGAATTAAAAGAAAGAGAGAGGGAGGGAGGGAGGGATGGGGGGGGGAGAGAGAGAGAGAGAGAGAGAGAGAGAGAGAACATTCCTAACTTCTGATTCACTCCCCAAATGTCTCCCAACAGTTGTGATTGAATCAGACCAAAGCCACAACTGGGAGCTCAACCCAAGTCTCCATGTTGGTGGTAGCAATCTAACAATTTCAGCCATCACCTGCTGTCTCCCAGGGTGTGCATTAACAAAAAGCTGGAATCAAGAGCAGGACAGGGTCTCAAACCCAGGCACTCAGATGTGGGATGATATTAATGTCCCAAGAAATGTCTTAGCCAAACACCTGCGCCTGCTATATTTTAAGAAGACTTTTTTCTTGCTTTACTTAGCTGTGAGTCCTTATTTTCCATTTTGACCTTACTGAGCTTTCATATTGCCCCACTCTGCTCCAGGTTTTCACATATCTCTCTTGCTTTATCTTTTTTGGTGTATCAGAAAAACGAAGTACTCATGATGTACTAGATAAGGATGAGGTGAAATAAACCAAGGTAAAAATCAATAAATAGATAACCAAGCTTATTTTTATCTTGTTAGCATTATTAATGTGCCTATTTTACTGACTTTCTTCCTCACAGTTTTAGGCAATGGGACCCGAGTTCCTTAGCATGGCATAGACAATGCTGCGTAGTTTGCTGCGTATTGGCTTTTCTTTTTACTTTATTTTCAGCTCTTCTCCATGTAGAACCTGCGATGGAGACATGATAATCTTCCATGCTACATCCGCATGGAACATAAATATGTTGCTTATGATATCTCTGCTCATTTTTTGTAACACATGTTAAGAGCCTCATTAGAGGCTATTTGTAAGTATCTATGTATTATGTGTGTTTGAGAGGTTATACTTAATATACAATAAATTTCATCCTTTTGAGGTATTTAACAATGTATTTTAGTATATTCCCAGAGTTATAACACCATTTTCATTACCTAATTTTGGAATATTTTCATCACATGGAAAAGGAAAAATCCCTGACACATTGGCAGTCAGTTCCCTCTCCTCCCTCCTCTCCAGTCCTAGAAATTGCTGATCTACTTTTTGTCTCCATGATTTTCCCTATGCTGGGAATTTTATAAATGTGGGATCCTACAAATGTTCCTGTGCACACCTGGGTTACTTCACTTAGTGTAGTGTCTTTAAGTGTCATTCATATTATATTATACATCAATAGTTCATTCATATTCATGTCTGAATGATATTCTATTGCTTGCCTATACCATATTTTGCTTGTCACTTCATTAGATGGTGAATATTTGGATGGTTGCAAGTTTCTGGCTCCTGTGAAAAATGGTGGGTTGAATATTCATGTGTAAATGCTTGTGTATAGATATGTTTTTAATAATTTTGTGCATATTGCTAGGAAAGGAATTGTTAGATCCTATGATAACCCTGATTTCTGTGGTACAGAGGACTATTTGAATACCCATTTAAATTCAGCAAGTTTCATGAATCAGCTGATGAACTTTCTGTGGAAGCTTCAGTTTGAGAAATTAGAACTGAAGTCATCAACGTAAAACTTGTTGCTGGTTCTCTTTCCTGACTTTATCATTGTCCAGAAAGATCCGATTCATTGGCTGTCTCATAGCAATGAGGACAGCAAATGCCACGAGATAATTACTGATGCCTTGTCACAGATGAATGTGTCATCAAACCCGTGTGGCTTGTGGAGTTTTCTTTATGCATTCTTAAGTATTACATAAAGTTTTTAAATTTTAATTTTACTTAAAAGATTGATTTAAAGAGCTTATGGGCCATTAAGATTTCCTTATCCATCGATTCAGAGAGTGATGTAAATAAAGGGAATTGTCCTTTATGCAATTGGCTAAAGAGATTAAACATTTTGCAACCTAATAATAAATTTAGCACAGTGTATGAATACAATTCTGACAGCGGTAGAAATCCCATAAAATCTAGTGAGAGTAGTTTTGAAAGAAAATCTTCAACAAATATCCAGACTATATTCACACATTAATGACTTGTTTACCTTCAATAAAGCACAATATGCGCCATTGCTATGGTTTCTTTAAGTTGAATTAGTTTATACTATACTTATATTTAATTGATAAATATTTTGGATGTAGAGATGTAAATGGCTAAAATCATAAGTAAGGCACTGAAATATCTTGTTTGAAATAACTGATATTTAGGAATTGGTGATATTTTTTACTTTAAAAGGAAATCTACAATTTCTTAAGTTTGAACAACTATTGTAAAGATTATTACTGAAATTTAATGCCTATTTTTGTTAAAATAATAAAGCACTTTATTTGTTTCTTTTTTTAAAGATTTATTTATTTTTACTTGAAAGTCAGAGTTACACAGAGAAGAGAGGCATAGAGAGAGAGAGAGAGAGAGAGAGAGGGAGAGGTCTTCCATCCTCTGGTTCACTCTCCAATTGGCAGCAAAGGCTGGAGCTGTGCAGATTCAAAGCCAGGAGCCAGGAGCTTCCTCCAGGTCTCCCACGCAGGTGCAGGGGCCCAAGGACTTGGGTCATCTTCTACTGCTTTCCCAGGACACAGCAGAGAGCTGGACAGGAATTGGAGCAGCCGGGTCTCGAACTGGCACCCGTATGGGATGCTGGCACTTCAGGCCAGGGCATTAACCTGCTGTGCCACAGTGCTGGCCCCAAAATAATAAAGCACTTTAAGGAAAAAGGAGAAGTCAAGATTATAATTCTCATATACACCAACAGTTCACCCATGGCATAGAATGTGGTAATTCATCTATTGGGTGCCTCACTGAGTTCCAGTTATAAATGTAGGTTATGGTTTCACCCTGGATCAGATCTGAGTGTTGTGGCTGTGGGTGAATCGGCAGATTGAATTGCTCTCTCTTTCTTGGTGTTTCTCCGTGTTCTCTCTGTCATTCTGTCTTTCAAATAAATAAATGCATATGTCTATTTTTATTTTTAAATTTTTTATTTTAACATTTTATTTTTATGTATATTTTATTTAAGTTATGCAAGTTTCATATATTTTCTTTATACCATTATAGGAACATAGTGACACTTCCCCCACCCTCCTTCCCATACAGACTCCAAACCTTCCTTCCTCTCCCTCTCATATTCCCATTCTTAATTTGTACAATGATCTTTTTAAAATTACACTTAATCAACTTATGTGCACATTATGCCTTATAGAAATACACTGTCTAATGTTCTAATAAATAAGTTTGGGAGAATAACAAGTTCTCGAATTGGCAATTGTGACATGTGATTCTATGTAGTGCTGCTAATCTTATATGAAGATTTCCATTTTCAAGCACAATCAGATGCAGTTCCCTGATGTTCACCAATGTTTGAATATTGGCTATAGGCTACATTTTTCTGTATACTGTGAAATGCAAGTTACTTATTTGTAGAAATGTTTCTGTTTAGACATTGATAATGAATAAGGGTTATGAGGAGTCTTGGAAGTTTTTTTACATTAAATAAGTTATGATTTCAACGATTCCCAAGATTTTCCTGAATTCTGAATTCTAACTAAGAATTAGACTAATAAATCTAATTATATTGAGAATTTGGAAACTCTAGATCCAATTCTAATGAAGAAAGTCGGAAAAAGTCATCAACCATGAGAATAGGAGGTGCAGGAATGAAAAGTCTGAGTGTTAGAATTGTAGAACACTGGGCACAAAAGGCATCCAGAAACCTTCCTGCGTAAAGACACTCCAAAAGCAAGCAGTTGGGATTGTTGCTCTTACAGAACTGTCTGGTCCCAGCCTCACAATGGGAGTGAGTGTTCTCATCTGGAGAACCACAAAGATAGCTGAGAGCATTTCGGCAGGATTCCCAGTTCCGTGACAGTTTCTTCTTCAGAAAGCAGTGCATTCTGCTGCTAAGCTTCAGAAACACAGAGAACTAGAAATGAGACATTGCTGCAATATTCTATCATTACAGTTCAGCATGTGAATCCCGTCTTAATTTCTTGGCTGTGTTTAGAAAATCTTTTGTGTTTCATGGTTGTCAGATTTGGACTTACATATCTTGCAATGTTCTTGAAAGTACAAATGTAAGATTTTTCATGAAAATCTTCCAATAATTTACATAATTTATTATTTGATGTCTTGCTATTTGTTGAACTCTTTACTTATTGTAGAGTTAATCTTATAAGTGTAAAGTAAACTGAAAGTAGATCATTGTAAAAATTAAGAGAACGAATAAGAGAGGAAGGAGGAGGAAGAGTGGGAGCGTGGGCAGGACAGAGGGTATAATTATGTTCCAAAATATGTATATATGAAATAGATGAAATGTGTTTACCTTAAATAAAATAAAAATAGGTAAAAAATTCATTATTATTTTTGTGAAACCGGCACCCATGAAGATTTTAGGTGGTTCGTGTTACAGGAAGACTTGCTGACGCACTTTGAGATTGAGTTTCTTCATCTGTCACATGTGGGCTAACATACTTTCACTGTGGGATTTTTGTAATTAGTAAGTGTGATAACGTGTGCCGAGTGGGTGGGAAGCTCCATCCAGTACATGGCATAGCATGCTTTTCCTGAGTAACAGATATCCATAAACAGACCCACATTGGACAACAATGGTTTGCCTTGCACATGGTTATTGGAGTCAGTGCTGTGGGAGGGATGTGATTCTTGTGTTTCTCTTTCTCAGGACCACTTTGGCTGCAGTTCATGGGATATTCATCTATGTAGTTTGAGGTGGCCTCACTCAGTACCTCTGGAATTTAGTGCTGGATAACTGACCTTTCTCTCCTGTATAAGTTGCCCATCTCAGATTTTTTTTTTTGACAGGCAGGGTGGACAGTGAGAGAGAGACAGACAGAAAGATCTTCCTTTGCTGTTGGTTCACCCTCCAATGGCCACCACTGCCGTTGTGCTACAGTTGCACACTGCGCTGATCCGAAGCCAGGAGCCAGATGCTTCTCCTGGTCTCCCATGCGTGTGCAGGGCCCAAGCACTTGAGCCATCCTCCACTGCACTCCCGGGCCACAGCTGGCCTGGAAGAGGGGCAACAGGGACAGAATCCAGTGCCCCGACCGGGACTAGAACCCAGTGTGCCAGCGCCGCAGGCAGAAGATTAGCCTATTGAGCCGTGGCGCCGGCCCCCTCCCAGATTTACATGATTGTCTTAAGGAAACAGGAGAGGGCTTAGATTTTATGAAATCTCACAGTGTCACTTCTTCCTAACTGACCAAAACAAATCTTACAGCCAGTCTAGATTCAAGGAGTAGAGACGGAGACTTCACCTCTTGAGAGGAGCTGAAGGGGGCTGTAGAGTGTTGAGTTCCTGAAATAACTATGCCATTCCCTAAATGGTACCTATTTCTGTGATTTTGGTTATGTGCTTCTACCTCTACAGTGAGAGACACACATGTAAACAGTTTTCTACTAAAAATGAGATCAATCCCATACTTGTTTATGAAGTACCAGTAGAGGGAAGGTTGGGGAATAATTAGCCGTTATTATTGGTCTGGAGGAGCCAGTAGCAATTTTCCCCAGAAGGTGATACTGGAATTGATCCAATAGATGAAGATAAAATTAGAAATAATTAATATGTATCAAGCACCTATTATATTCCAGATACAATTCTCAGATTTATATATGTGAGCTTAATAAATACTCAGAATCACCTTTTAGCTAGCCATTACAAGTATAATACATTTTAACTCAACAGATAAAAGAACTGAGGCATAAAGATGTTAAATGGTAATGCTAAGATTTGAGCCGGATAATCTGGCTTCAGAGTTACTTCTACATCATTTTGTAAGGATTCAGCAGAGCAGGAAGGAGCAAGGGGCAGTTAGTGAGAACAGCCTTCTCCAACTTTCTCACTGCTGAGTGTTAAGAGGAAAGGCACAGAGAGGAAAGGCACATAAATAAGACCAGTGTCTGCAAATCATGACTGATAGAATTAAAAAGGAGAGAATGATCTTTCATGGGAAGCAGGATACACAGCAGATTCATAGAATGGCAAATGCCCTAAACAGCACTCTGACCTCAGAATCAGCCCTTAAGGCATTCAGAGCTGGCTAAAAAGCCCATGAGAGTTTCGCAGGCATAGAAAGCCAAGACATTGTGGCAAAACAACAACAACAACAAACAAACATGACCTAAATGAAAGATCTCTGTGAGTGAGATCCCAGTGGAAAGAATGGGTCATCAAAGAAGGAAGTACCTTTCTCTGAAGGGAGAAGAGAACTTCCACTTAGACTATGACCTTGTCTAAGTAAGATCAGAGTTGGTGAACTCAAGAGGCTTCCATAGCCTTGGCAGCTCATGACAAGAGCCTCGGGTGATTACTGACGTTATAAATAAGTGTGTCAATTGTTAAATCAACAACGGGAGTCGCTGTGCACCTGCTCCCCATGTAGGATCTCTGTCCTTAACGTGTTGTACTATGTGAATTAACGGTAAGACTACTACTCAAAAAGTACTCTATACGTTGTGTGTCTTTGTGGGTGCAGTCTGTTGAAATCTTTACTTAGTTTATACTAAGTTGATCTGTATATAAAGATAATTGAAAATGAATGGTGATGAAGAAGGGGATGGGAGAAGGAGTGGGAGATGGGGTGGTTGCGGATGGGAGGGAGGTTATGGGGGGAAAAGCCACTATAATTCAAAAGTTGTACTTTGGAAATTTCTATTTATTAAATAAAAGTTTAAAAAAAAGAAAGGCAGAAGAAGGAAAGTGTGTTAAGGTCAATCATGGCTAGTACTGGAAGGACCAAAAAATGGAGGAATTTAGTTTTATTTTTCTGCAGCAATAATTTCTCTGTCCCTCCCTTTTTTATTGGGACTGCAGAGAAAGAAGAGTGGATGATGTTTAGGTACAGTTTTTCAGTTCCTTTGGGCATTTTTTGCTTGGTCTCATGCTCTGGACATTGTAGTTACACCACTATTTGCATTGGGGGTTGACTGGACTATGGGATACTGTGAGGTATTACTTTTATTCTTACACTTTTTGAGTTCTTTTTGTGTTTTATGTTGTTAAAATTACTTAAATTTAAAATTGTTTAAATCATTTATTGGAAATCATAAAAATTTAATTGATATTCTGCTCCTGCCTTGTTTGCTCTCTCTCATTCACACATTAGTTTTTTCTTGTGGTAAATTTTTAAAATTAGAAATTTAACATTTATAAAAAGTGTCAGGGGTCATGAATTGGAAACAGAATTGAAATAAATACGCATCTACAAACATTGATTCTGGGAATAAAAAGAGACTCAGGAAAACAAACCAAAAAATGTTGCCAATGTTGCCTTCTCTGAGTAGCTGGGATCCCAACTAGGATGTGACCTATTTTCAGCATTGGAGAGGCAACAAAAGAATGGCCTTTTTAGTGGAAAAAATAAGCACTCTGTTTCCTAGGGAGAGAGAGAGGAAAAAAAAATAAAGGAGGAGTAAAAAATATCTGCCAAGTATTTTGTTAGCACAATGCTGTCCTAGTTTGAAAATCCCAAATGCCACAGAAGTAGTTTTACATATATCAGCCATCTCACCTTTTAGAGTCGTGTAAGTGTCGCCATAGGAAAAATCCCATTGTGGATTAACCGGCAATAGGAACCTGTGCTCCAACTTATTTAACTTTTTCTAACACTTTTTTTTAACGTGTCTCCAAAGTCAAAAATGAATATGTAAAGGATTAGAAGTTCCAGAGCCCACAGCGCTAAAATTGGGCTGTGCTCAATGATGACTGAGGTCAGAAAAAATACCTCCTGTGAATTTTACATTTATACCAAATCCTCATTAAAGCCAGAAAGTTATCCAATAGTAACTGTCTCTGGCAAAAGGATTAACAGAGGTAAGAGGAAGAAAGGAACAGAATCTATTAAGCGGGTGCATTACTTATCAGACTAGCAGACAGGGTGTGCTGTCGGAGATTCCTTCAATGTTGGATCTAGCATAGGTCTAACAGATAGGCTCGGCCCAGCTTGCCACCTGTGGGTGTGATCTGATGCACGGTGAGGATGGTACTCAGGGTCTGGATGAGATGTGCTCAGCTGCAGGTGAGCAACACAGCCAAGAATGGCATAATGAGATTCTGGAGAAGGAAGCTGGGAAGGCTGCATGACCAGAATGAATGGCATCTACAACCATACCCAGGGCTGGAGGAAAGGAGCAAGGTGGGGGTGCGTGGGAAGAGTGGACTAGCACTGTGGGGCCTGGCATCTGTCACATGAACTCTTTAATTCGGAACATATTCTCCAGCCAGTTCCTTTTTAATTATTTTTTCTGGCATTTTCATCATTATTTCCCTGTACCATATCACATGTATTAGATGGATGAATGTTCTTCAAAAAGTCTAGAGAAACATACTCAAAATATGTCTGTGCAAAAAAAAAATAAATAAATAAAACCATGTCTGTTTTTAACAATATATGTTTCTAAGTACTTTTTGAAGACATTTGTATGCATGGATTTCAATTTTGTTTGCACCAAGAACAACTCATTTATTTTTTTTGTTTTAGGGACAGAAAAACAAAGAAGCAGAAAGAGAGGGAGAGGGAGAGAGGGAGAGAGGGAGAGAGGGAGAGAAGGAGAGAGGGAGAGAGAGTAGGACAGTGAATCCATCTGCTGATTTAATCCCAATTACCTTATCCACTGGGAGCTGGGAGCTCAGCTGTTCCATGTGAGTGGCAGGAACCCAATTACTTTATCTATCACCTGCTTCCTCTCAGAAAGGCGGCAGGAAGCTAGAATTGGGATCCAGAGGTGGGATTCAAACCCAGGCAGTCTGATATGGCATGCAGGCATCCCAACAAGTGGCTTAACAGGTAGGACAAACACAGTTCTCTTTCCATTCTATTTTCTTTCCATTCTATTTACCCCTGTGAATACTATGTGTAATACTGTATATAGTGATACATTAATAAACTAGCAATATTTACTGATGTGTAATACTATAATTTAAAGTTATACGATACTGTTATACTATATTTAGTATGTATAATACTTTGCATTTAAATTATACAGTGCAGAATACTGTATATATGGTATATATACCATGTAATAGATGTATAAACCATGCTATACATGTTTGTATGTGGGTGTGTGTATTATATATGTACGTACAAACATATATAGGGGTATATTTTGAATTTTAAATTCCAATTTACTAAATCTTTAATGAAATTTAATGCCAAATTATGCTGTCTATAGATTTTATACTGATTTCAGTGGCTTTATCTCTGTTTTTTTAACTTTTATTTAATAAATATAAATTTACAAAATACAGTTTATGGATTACAATGGCTTTCCCCCCCATAACTTCCCTCCCACCTGCAACTCTCCCATCTCCCGCTCTCTCTCCCATTCCATTTGCATCAAGATTCATTTTCAATTCTCTTTATATACAGAAGATCAATTTAGTACATATTAAGTAAAGATTTCAACAGTTTGTACCCACACCGAAACACAAAGTGTAAAATACTGTTTGAGTACCAGTTATAGCATTAGTTCACATTGAACAACACATTAAGGACAGAGATCCTACATGAGGAGTAAGTACAGTGACTCCTGTTGTTGACTTAACAAATTGGCACTCTTGTTTATGGGGTCAGTAATCACCCTAGGCTCTTGTCATGAGTTGCCAAGGCTATGAACTCAAAGTGGCTTTATCTCTCAATTCCACCGTTTACATTTAGCTAGCTTTATTATTGATGCTATTTTTCCTTATTTGCTTGACACTTTTTAAACTGCCAAATTGTTATTCCTTCTAAATCTTTCATAATTCTAAGTGCACTTATTTAAAAAAAATTAGATTTGCCTCACAAGTTCTATTTTAATCAGCTTGATTTTTTCTAGTTGTTATTTTCATTGTAATCCGTGTGTTTTTAGATAAATATGTACATGTATAAACCCATATGTACCCATATGCACACATATAAACTCACATGTGCACAAACTTGCCTACATATATGTATTAGGCAGCATCAATATGGGGGTCACATTCCCACCATGCTTCCCCTGCCTCCAGTGGTTCTGCAGCTGCATAGACTGACCTGCTACCTTGCACAGTCCTACTTTTTACATGGGAGGATTTGTGTCTTTGATGGATGTTGGGTGTCGCTATTCTCAACAGTAATACTGTATTGTCCAGGTGAAACTCAGAGGATGTTGCTATTCATGGGGCTGCTCTTTCGTATTTTGTGTCCTATTGACCGATGTGGGTATCCTGTTTGGCTTGTTTCCCTGCATAGCTTTTCAGGCCTGACCGCTGTCAGTGTCCACGCTCTGCTTTCTCTCAGCTGCAAGGGTTTGCTGTCCATCAGCACTCAGGAATTTTCCTTCTACTGTTAATCCACTCAGGCCTTCTTATGTTTTCAAGAAGTGCTACTGATGTTTACCTAAAGATGAAAACAATTGATGAACTAACTTTTGCATTAAGATGCAGAAGAGAGGATTATCAATTTTAGATGGCATCTTAACAAGAAATCTTAATACTGTTTTGAGATCTCTCCTTTTTTTTTTTTTTTTTTTTGACAGGCAGAGTTAGACAGTGAGAGAGAGACAGAGAAAGGTCTCCCTTCCATTGGTTCCCTCCCCAGATGGCCACTACGGCCAATGTGCTGCGTCGATCCGAAGCCAGGAGCCAGGAGCCAGGTGCTTCCTCCTGGTCTCCCATGAGGGTGCAGGGCCCAAGTACTTGTGCCATCCTCCACTGCCTTCCCGGGCCACAGCAGAGAGCTGGACTGGAAGAGGAACAACTGAGACAGAATCTGGCCCCCCAACTGGGACTAGAACCCGGGGTGCCAGCGCCACAGGCGGAGGATTAGCCTATTGAGCCATGGCGCTGGCCGAGATCTCTTTCTCTCAACAGATCTCTCACCTGGTCTTTTCCGGGGTTCACAGTGAAGTGCAGCTGCTTCCTTACACCTCAGATTTGTAGCTGTACATGTGTGTTTATGTCCCAGAGATTCCATTAGAAGTTTTAAAAACTGGGGACTAATAATATCTTTCATTGTCCTCTGGATTTAAAAAAAAAAAATGTGAAGTGCTAGTAAGTAGTAAATGTTGCATACGTTCTGTTTTCAGTCACAGTGTGGTCATGCATTGTGTGCACAAGAGTTAGAGACCTATTTTCGATGCTCTGTCTGTGTTCTGCAATTACACGCCATGTGGCAATCCTAGCTCCACCACTACCTGTGATTTCTGGAATGTTGCTCAAGTTTCCTCTGAAGCCTTAATTTCCTGATTTTTTTTTTGACAGGCAGAGTGGACAGTGAGAGAGAGAGACAGAGAGAAAGATCTTCCTTTTTCCGTTGGTTCACCCTCCAGTGGCCACCGCGGCCGGCACACCGCGCTGATCCGATGGCAGGAGCCAGGAGCCAGGTGCTTCTCCTGGTCTCCCATGGGGTGTAGGGCCCAAGCACTTGGGCCATCCTCCACTGCACTCCCGGGCCACAGCAGAGAGCTGGCCTGGAAGAGGGGCAACCGGGACAGAATCCGGCGCCCCGACCGGGACTAGAACCCGGTGTGCTGACGCCGCAAGGTGGAGGATTAGCCTAGTGAGCTGCGGCGCCGGCCAATTTCCTGATTCTTAAACTAGGTATAGAGCTTCAGGGTCCAAAGGAAGTGTTGAGGATAGAGGAAGAAGACCTTTCTGTGCGTTCTCTGTTTCCAGTCAGAGGACTGACTGCAGTGGGGCCCCATGGGTGGATGCCCCTTATGGGCTGTAGATGCGTCATAATCAGGCACCCCTTTCTCAAAGCGAGCTCATCTGCCAGAGTGGCTTGTCCTGTCAGGCTCGTGTTGACTCCTATCAGACAGGTCTCTGACAACAAGCAGAGTCAGCTATGTGTGTAGGAGTGAGCATTAGCAAATCTCTGTCGGGCCCATCATTTCCATCAGCCTGCTTCCCGCTTTTTTTTTTTTTTTTCTTTTCTCTTGTTTTCAGATTCATTCATTTCCCAAGTCCCTGCCTTTCAGACACAGACATTCCCAACCCCCAGAGCACCAAGTCCAATCCGGACACCGGAAAAGTAAAAGCCAGCAGTTACGAGTTGTGATTAGGGACAGTGAGCCTAATTAAGTTCATGTTTTCTTCTTATTGCTCTAAACAGAAAAATCAATAGGGCTCTGTGGCCTCTTTAATGGAGATTAAATGACTCGACAGAGGCTTCTACTCCTTGGGTTTTGTGTCCGTGGCACACACTCATGCTGCAGGCATGATTGCCTCACTTCAAAGGACTTCAAAGTTCCGTCCCCAGCTGCTGCCTCTGTTACTAACAGAAGGATGAGGATGCTCTCTGTTCCCTGAATTCCCTCCTCTTTTGCAGTTTTCTGTGCATCTTCTCATCAGCTATCTTCTTTCCATGGACCTGGCTACATCTGTGTTCTGAGTAGTTCCCCGTGACTCCAGCTTCTTTCTTGTGTTTGCATATCCCTCTGCCTGATTGCTCTTGTCCAAGATTTCTCCCACTCTTTCCTCACTGTTCTCACTTTTCTCTGAAAGGCTACCTTTTTGAAAGGCATTTGTTTGCAATTCTAAAGGAAGCAGCTGTCTGCTCCTGACCACTCATTATTTTGCATCTTCTTAATCGGCAAATTATTATTTGGTCACTGTCCACTTCTTGGAGGAAAATGCACACATCTGTATTTTTCCAGTCCCTCTAGGAGTGTCTAGGACTTCGTAGGTACTCAAAGGTATTTTATAAATGAATGGTGTTGATTTCTTAGAAATAGCAACTAACATTTTATTACCCAATGTGTTTTCAGTGCCTAAAAACCATTGTATTTTGTTACTAGGCACATAAGTCACCTAATTGAGCTTTTCCCTATGTCTATTAAAACCTGGGTATTAAGCTTTTCTGAAATTTCAGTTTCTATACAAGCTATATATCTTGGATTTCAAGGCTACATTCCAGTCTGATCCTTTCAGGTGTAAACTTTTTTTTTCTGCCAATGTCATCTGGATATTTATAATGTCTGTCACAGCCTTACAAAATTATCAACTTAAAAATTATTCTGCTACAGAGTTATTGAATTTCCAGTCATGCTTGCAGTTCCCTTGGCAGAGCCAGACCAAATGATTTCATGGGTCTTATACAGCCTGAGGTCTGCATATTCTCATCACTGCATGAGGCCTTGTCTTAACTTCCCTCCTGTGAGAAGCTTTGGAATGCACACCTAGCCTAGGAATCCTTTATTGTTTATTTTGGAATCACCCCAGCCAACAGAATTGGTCCCTGGTTGTCAGAGTAATGAGTCAGAATTCTGTACCTGGTCTGAGCCATGAACTTCACTTTCACCTTCTGGAAAATACAATTGTGTGGACCAGAGAAAATCAAGCTGATCTTGGAGGGTACCTGGAATTAAAGCAGGGATATTTCAGAGGATTGGGATACAGCTACAGCCACCCCAATCTCCAGGTGCCCTTCAGGGAGATAAGAATAAAGCAGAGATGAAGAGAGAAGCGAAGACTCAGGAAGGAAAGAGGAGGCTGATGGCTTTCCAGAAACTGCATTAACCAAGTGCCTGTCAAAAGAGACAATCTGCTGTGTCACATGAGCCCCAGGCAAGGGGGTGCCACACATTTGGTGCCAAATGAAATGGTGAAGAGTTCATTAGTAACATGATTTAGCATCAAACTGATTGCTAGCATCTTTGAAACAGGGCTGAGATACTAAAGACAGGAAGAACATTTTATAAGAGCATTACTTTGCAAGAAATTCTTGCTCTGCTTCAGGAGTGAAAGATTTAGATCCGGCTGCTTCCCTCAAGTCGACTGAGAGAGGTCTCGTCAGAATCATTGGAAAGCTTTCTGTGTGTGCCCTCTAGCTAGAGGGATGGAGTGGACCACTGTTTGACTCTTATCTGAAAAATCAAAAGGACAAAGGCTGTGTTGATGAGAATATAGAGGAGATTTACAGCCATATCCGGATCAGATGTTGCTTTAGGAGTTTATGAATGCAAGGATTCTGTAGGCCATCATTGTGAGAAAACCACCTATACCCTGTCCAACAGAGTTGAGAGGAAGGGTCTTCATGGGAGGAGTTAGGGTTGGACCACAACATTACTTGGATTTCAGGAGGAGGTCATCCATCACCACCAATGTAGAGTATGTTGTCTTATGCCAAGGAACTTTGGCTGAGAGACCATCAGCTTTAGGGGTGAACAGAGGATTGCAAATAACTCGCACATAAGGAGAGAAAGAGTCAGTACCAAACAGCTTTTGGGCCTAAAGAGTGAGCACCTAGTCTATGATGGTTTGAATCAGAACTATTCCTTGCAAATGAGAAGAGATGTAGGCTAACATTGGCCACTTCCTGTCTGTTCTTTAGATGATATTAATAGGTGGACCAAATCAAAGTAGCAGAACTTTTATCTTCCTTTTCATGTAGCCAACTAAAAATAAGTCTCTTGATCAATGCTTCTTATGTGAATATCATTTATCTTTGTCATTCTCACTGAAGTAATTATTATGATTTCTCATCTCAAAAAAGAGCTATTAATGTCAGTCTGCAGCAAAAAAAATAATTAAAGAGAAACATCTCAAAAAATGTCACAACTGATTATAGTTGTAATTGTGCATGTTCCCAAGTTTAGTACGACATTGCACATTACTGGGGAGAAACAAACCATCAATTATTGTATTTATGACGTGCATTGCAGCACAGAATTGCATGCCAAATTCTTATGACAGGCATAAAAGAATTATTCAGAAATACTGCTCTGTTTGGTGCCAAATTTAGTGATAATTTATAGCTGTCTGAATTTCCACACCTGCTGCAAATTCCCGCGGGTCCTTCAAGTTTTACTGATTCTCTAGTGGTGGAATTTGAAAAATACAGTTTACTTGTGGGAAAATTATGACTCCTTCACAGTGCCCTTCATTATAAGAGTCTAGGAATCTAGAAACTCGGCTCTTATCAAGATTTGCTTATGGAAACACATCCCATTATCCTGTGTCCTGGAGGGCTTCTGAGCTATCTGGTGTGATGGCAACTTCTTCCATCTAATAGAATAAAAGGTAGTTTAAAGAAGAACACCAAAAATTTGTAGAATGAGAAAAGGAGAATCACATCTGTGCCTGGGCTGAATTATAACCAACATCATAGCCATGGTTTTAGTTTTAAAAAAAGTAATAAACTTGAATGATTTGGACCTTTTTCCTTCAAGGATAATTATAATAATAAAGCACTTTTCTAAAATTTATTAACACATATCTGTTCCAAACTGGTTACCTAGTTCATCTAATACCCTTATTGAAATTCTGGAGATGGGTCAGTGCTGTGGCGCAGTGGGTTAAAGCCCCAGCCTGTAGCGCTGGCATCTCATATGGGCACTGGTTCAAGTACTGGCTGTACTACTTCTGATCCAGCTCTTTGCTATAGCCTGGGAAGGCAGTAGAAGATGGCCCAACTCCTTGGGCCCCTGTACCTGCATGGGAGACTAAGAAGAAGCTCCTGGCTCCTGGCTTCAGATCAGCCCAGCTCTGGCCATTGTGGTCGTTAGAGGAGAGAACCAGCAGAATGGAAGACCTCTCTCTCTGGCTCTATCTCCCTCTTTAACTCTGTCTTTCAAATAAAATAAAATAATCTTAAGAAAAAGAAATTCTGGAGAGCTGGTATCATTGACTATATTTTAAGAAGGGAGAAAATGAAGCCCAATAAGATTATGAAGCTTTCCCAAGGTCCCAGGTCAACGAGGACCTAACATTGATGGAATGTCGGCAATATGTGAGGACTTTCCCAAGCACCCATTTTTTGTTTTGGGAATCTTCTTCTAATGCTCCAAGGAAATCTCTACTGCTCTCTGACTTTCCAAATGAGAATCCAAAGCACAGAAAATTACGTGATTCATTTCAAATATTACAGGTATGTAATTCCCCACCTCTGAATGTTGTCTTTGCAAGCTCAATACTAATCCTTGATATTTTCACTCGAATTTAATGGAATAACATGAGAAATACAACTCTGGGCTGTTCACCCCTCATGTCAACTCTGTTTGCTACCAGCACTTTGATAGTTCCCTAAGAACCCATCTCTACAATTTGACATGCTGTATTGGTAGGACTTTCAATCAAGATGCCCCATTCTTGACTTTGTTGATGCCCCAATCTGGGACAATTTGACTATCCTTGTAATATGCATCCTGATTCAAGCAACACAAAGACAAAGGATGATTGCAATTTGTGCATCCTAATTGTGGCAACATGCTCAAGTTATTTGACTTCTGATATGGTAGACTCTAGAGCTTCCCTGGCTCAAGTATTCTATTTTATCTTGGCAATGCTTATCATTTATTTACTAGCACACCCAAAGCTATCAGCACATGCAGGTTTTGCTTGAAATGTCTTACATATTCTGATACATTTCATCTTTATTTCATATTTTCCTTTCTGAGTCTTGCTTTCCATCATATGCTTACTTTTGGTGTAGTTTTTGATAGATTATTTTTTGTGATTTTATGTATAACTTTATGATGATTATTTTGATTGCTTTCCATTTTTTAATCTAATTCTTCTCCTGTCAATAATCTCCACATATATATATTTTCCTCTTATGTTGGTCAGAGTTCATCCCTATTGCTAACCACTACATAATTCTGGATAAATGTTAATCTGATACATCAAAATTGATCAGTTACGAGTTACTACCCCTTTACTTACTCCTATGTTTTAAGTAATCATGAAACATAGAGAAAAAAAAGGTAGAAAAGACATGTGATGCCAGTGTACAAGACTCACAGATTTGTAGAGCTGGCTGAGAAGGTAGAACCATAAGCAAATCCACAAGGAGGCTGTGGAGTGTAATGAGGTGTAGGAACAGGGAAGGCTGGTCAGTGCTTTCCCAATCGGGTTAGACTTGTACTAGTTTCACTAACTCTGTCCATATGGAGTTGGGAGAGGAATTAACAGAATTAGTGGAATTTCCATTAGAAGCCGCATGTTATAGTAGAAAGACAATTGGACTAAACCTAGGTTTTGTCTGTCAGTAGCTATAGGCAACTCACTTTACCTCCTGTACTTCAATCCCTTCATCCACTGATCAAAAGCATTTGTCATGTTCACTTTTTAGGTCTCAACTTGTAGTCAGTCTCTAGTATGATTTCCTGATGGTTATTTCTGAAAAAAAAAATTAGAATAGCAGAAATCAATCTAATGCACTATGGATCTGGCAATTTATATAGAGTTTTATATTTGACAAATCTCTCCTACATAAACATCATTATTAGATCCTTATCACGCTTGTGGATTATTATCCTTTCTGAGTTTATTAATAGCTCACTGTATGCTGAACACTGTGCTATTCAATCAGTGCAGGGCCTGGATCACAGCTACTTACTTTCTCATCTCAGCTCTGCAGTTAACAGCCTTGTGGTTACTTTCCCTTTGAGATATGTGATAAACTGGATTAATCATATGTATGTCAAAGAGTATTGAGAGGATGCATAACACACAGGAGCTTGCCTAATGCAGATTCTGGCTCATTTCTTCACTCTGTAAATAAATATTTAGTATACCAATCCCTAAACAACTGAAGAAAGTGATTGTAGTCAGTAAAAACACAAATCGTAGAAGAAAGAGATCAGAAATTAGGGGAAGAAGAGTGTGCAAGGGCTACAGGAGCTGGCACAGCGTGTGGATCTCTGTGTTTCACATCAATGCCCACTAGAGGGCATATGCCACAGAAAACACTCACACATTTAGATGGCAGGATTCATGTCCCTAAAGAACATTGGCCATTTTTACTCTTGGTGAACCTAGTTGTTATGAAGGGTCATGGTGTCAGGAGTGGATGCTATGTATCAACCCAGTAGCATAAGGTCTCCCCTTGCTATGGTTAAGCAGCTACGATGGCTATTAAATCCTTCATGTGTAGTGTGCATGACCAAACCTGAGCTTAAGATATAATACAATGAGCTTCAGAAAGCTCACTATATAGGCTTTTAAGGTCTTTAAAAAGAACATTCATTTTTATTACATTTATTTATTTATTTATTTTCAATTTTTATTTAATAAACATAAATTTTCAAAGTACAATTTTTGGATTATAGTGGCTGTTTCTCCCATAACCTCCCTCCCACCAGCAACCATCCCATCTCCCACTCCCTCTCCCATTCCATTCACATCAAGATTCATTTTCTTTTCTTTTTTTAATTTTTAAACAGGCAGAGTGGACAGTGAGAGAGAGAGACAGACAGAAAGGTCTTCCTTTGCCGTTGGTTCACCCTTCAATGGCTGCCGCGGCCGGCGCACTGCGGCCGGCGCACCGCGCTGATCTGATGGCAGGAACCAGGTACTTATCCTGGTCTCCCATGGGGTGCAGGGCCCAAGCACCTGGGCCATCCTCCACTGCACTCCCTGGCCACAGCAGAGAGCTGGACTGGAAGAAGGGCAACTGGGACAGAATCCGGCGCCCCAACTGGGACTAGAACCCGGTGTGCCAGCGCCGCAAGGCGGAGGATTAGCCTAGCGAGGCACAGCACCGGCCCTAGATTCATTTTCAATTATCTTTATATACAGAAGATCTACTTAATATATACTAAGTAAAGATTTAACAGACTACACTCACAGACATACAAAGTATAAAGTACTGTTTGAGTACTAGTTTAACCATTAAATTGGCATAGTACAACATGTTCAGGACAGAGATCCTTCATGGGGAGCAGGTGCACAGCGACTCCCATTGTTGATTTAACAATTGAACTCTTAGTTATGATGTCAGTAATCACCCGAGGCTCTTGTCATGAGCTGCCAAGGTTATGGAAGCCTCTTGAGTTCACCAACTCTGATCTTATTTGGACAAGGCCATAATCAAAGAGGAAGTTCTCTTCTCCCTTCAGAGAAAGGTACTTCCTTCTTTGATGGCCCGTTCTTTTTGCTGGGATCTCACTCACAGAGATCTTTCATTATGTCATTTTTTTTTTTTTTCGCCACAATGTCTTGGCTTTCTATGCCTGCGAAACTCTCATGGGCTTTTTAGCCAGCTCTGAATGCCTTAAGGGCTGATTCTGAGGCCAGAGTGCTGTTTAGGACATCTGCCATTCTATGAGTTTGCTGTGTATCCTGCCTCCCATGTTTGATCATTCTGTCCTTTTTAAATCTATCAGTTATTAATAGCAGACACTAGTCTTGTTTATGTGATCACTTTGACACTTAATCCTATCATTTTGATCAATTATGATCTGAAACTGATCACTTTGACTAGTAAGATGGCATTGATACAAAGATTTCTTGGAAAAGACCTCAGAGGCACAGGCAATAAAAGCCAAAATTAACAATTGGGATTGCATCAAATTGAGAAGTTTCTGTACTGCAAAAGAAACAGTCAGGAAAGTGAAGAGGCTACTGACAGAATGGGAAAAAATATTTGCAAATTATGCAACTGATAAAGGATTAATAACCAGAATCTACAAAGAGATCAAGAAACTCCACAACAACAAAACAACCCACTAAAGAGATGGGCTGGCTGGCACCGTGGCTGAATAGGCTAATCCTCTGCATGCAGCGCCAGCACACCGAGTTCTAGTCCCTGTCAGGACGCTGGATTCTGTTCCAGTTGCCCCTCTTCCAGACCAGCTCTCTGCTGTGGCCTGGGGGTACATTGGAGAATGGACCAAGTCCATGGGAGACCAGGAGAAGCACCTGGCTCCTGGCTTCAGATCAGCGCGGTGCACCGGCCGCAGAGTGCAGGCCACAGCGGCGATTGGAGGGTGAATCAACGGTAAAGGAAGACCTTTCTCTCTGCCTCTCTCTCTCTCTCTCTCTCACTGTCCACTCTACTTGCAAAAAAAAAAAAAAAAAAAAAAAGAGATGGGCCAAGGACCTCAAGAGACATTTTTCAAGAGGAAATAACAAACACATGAAAAAAATGTTCAGGCTCCCTAGCCATCAGGGAAATACAAATCAAAATCACAATGAGGTTTTACCTCACCCCGGTTAGAATGGCTCACATTCAGAAATCAACTAACAACAGATGCTGGCTAGGATGTGGGGGAAAAGGCTTACTAATCCACTGTTGTTAGGAATGCAAACTGGCAAAGCCACTATGAAGACAGTTTGGAGATTCCTCAGGAACCTGAATATAGCCCTACCACATGACCTAGCCATCCCACTCCTTGGAGTTTACCCAAAGGAAATTAAATTGGCAAATAAAAGAGATGTCTGCACCTCAATGTTTATTGCAACTCAATTCACAATAGCTAAGACATGGAATTCACCTAAATGTCCATCAACAGAATACTGGATAAAGAAATTATGGGGTATGTGCTCTATAGAATACTATACAGTAGTAAAAAAAAATGAAATCCGGTCCTTTGTAACAAAATTAGAGGAATCTGGAAAACATCATGCTGAGTGAAATAAGCCAGTCCCAAAGGGACAAATATCATATGTTCTCCCTGATCGGTGACAACTGAGCACCTAAAAGAAAACCTGTTGAAGTGAAATGGACACTATGAGAAACAATGACTTAATCAGTCCTTTTCCTGACTGCTGAGGAACAACTTACTATTTTATTCCTTTTAGTATTTTTTGTTCTACTTAATACCATTGGTTGAAATCTTTAATTAACACACGATTTTTCTTAGGCGTTTAAAATTAACTGAAAAATGATCCCTGTTAAATATAAGAGTGGGAATAAGAGAGGGAGGAGATGTACAATTTGGGACATGCTCACTCTGACTTATTCCTAATGGTAGAGCTAGAAACATGCCAGGGGATTCCAAATCAAGAGCTTTAATTTTTAAAAAAATATTTTATTTGTTTGGGAGGTAGACTTACAGAGAGAGAGGGAGAGACAGAAAGAAAGGTCTTCCATCCTCTGGTTCACTCCACAAATGGCCACAATGGCTGAAGCCAGGAGCCAGGAGCTTCTTACAGGTCTCCCACAAGGGTTCAGGGGCCCAGGCACTTGGGCTACCTTCTATTGCTTTCCCAGGCCATAAGCAGAGAGCTGGATCAGAAGAGGAGCAGCCAGAAGATGAACCAGCATGCATTTGGGATGCCAGAGCCACAAGCAGATGCTTAGCACAGCACTGGCCCCCAAAGAGTTTTACTTTTATACTGAGTCAGATAGGAAACCTTTGGAGGGTGTAGCCATTAAAGTGTAATAATCCAGCTTATTTTGAAAGGACACATCTGGCTGAGTTGTTGAGTGTAGATTATAGGGAATAAAGATGAGGAAAGAGAAATATTGAATTAATTTTATTAAAAATTTGGACCAGGATATCAGTAGTGGAAATGGAAAGAAATTTTCCTATTCTGGATATATTTTGAAGACAAAGCACATAGGATTTGTTGATGGATTGGATAGGGGTTTCAGAGTAGGAGAAAAACTCACGATTATGCAATGATTTTTGGGTTAATATGAGAGTGTAATTTTTACCAACTTAGTTGATAATTTAAGACAGGCAACTTTAATGTATAAAAGCAAGAGTTTAGCTTTGGGTGTATTAAGTGTATGATGCCTGTTGGCCAAGAGTGGAGATACTGACTGGATGCATGAGCTGGGATTCATGGAAAACCAAAATTTAGAATATAGTTTTAGGGGACATCATTGTATAAAAAATTTCAAAATATGATATTGTAAGATGTTATTAGAAATAATACTATAATTTTTAAAATACAATGAGAAAGCCCAAGCATACAAATCTGTATGCCTGTAACACTTTATAGTTATGAGATAAAAGGAAGCCAAGAGGGGAAAATACAGAGTGATTCAGAAGGTTGAAGGTAAGTCATGTGAATATGATTTTAGGGCCCTAAATAAAACATTTTAAAGTGAATGATCACATACTGCAATTATCACATATTGCTGATAGGTCAAATAATGTGAGGACTGATTTCTTAACTACTAGGCTTATTGGTGATTCTGGAAAGAACAAATTTCTAGAAAGAGAGAGAAGAAGACTGTTTAAAGTATATTTAACAGAGTGTAAGAGGAGACAAGGCTCTTTATGTAAGGGTAAAGTGAGGTGGAGTGTTGAAAGTTGAGATGGAGTTGAGAGGTTTTACTTTGAGATAAAGGGGATTGTAGTATGCTTTTAGCTCATGGGAATGACTCATCAAATCCCTCAAAACTGGAAAAATATTTATGAGAAGTAGAAGATAATTGTTTGAGCAATGCCCTTGAGTTGATGGGGTGGGGGTGGGAGCAATAATGCAGACCTTAAAAAAAGGAAAACACTGAAAATACAGAACAGAAGTTGCTGTATGATTTAATACATCTCCCATCCTACAGGCTTTTCTGCATGTGATTTGATAAAACCCATCAAGATATAAAGCTGGTGACTGTGATTCTGTGTTTTCTTTGACCAAGCAAGAAGCAGAAGTAACACTCTACAAGGTAAAGGATAGCATTTAATTGGATAGGCCATGTCTATGCCCTGCCACTCGAGATATATGTTCTTGGAAAGTGCCAGCTCAGAATGCAGTCTCCTTGTTGTAAGAACATCAAACATTTTAATCATAACATTCAACAGCCTTACCAAGCTAACAGCAGGGAGCCAATACCAACTCCCAGCTGGGATGAGTCATGTGCGAAGTTCAGTCATCTGAGCCATCAGAAGGCTATGAAAGTACCCAAGTGAACAAGGTCATTAGCTTCCTGAAAGTCCACATAATCATTATAAAGACAAGCACGAAATTTGACCATAAATGAATAGGTTTTGGGGTGTTTTGTTACATGATAGAACATAAATCAGAACAAAAATCAGTATTGAAAGTGATGTGGGATAGAATTGCAACCAAAACTTAAAATAGGTGGCCCTGAATTTAGGACGGGGCAGAATGAATGCCCTTACAGGGACTGACAGTGGAATCTGGAAGGAATGTGACAAAAATCATAGGAGGTCGAGAAATGTGATATGTTCTAACAGAAATCTGAGAAAAGAAAACATTGCTAATGGTTACATGAAAAGTAAAATATACAAGTAGCAAGCTGATGTTTGGCTAAAAAAAAACATCAGGCTTCATGGTGAGAGGACCAATTTTTTTTAACACATGTGATTCAGTATAGACATAAAGAAATGAGTTAAATAAAGCAGCTGTGCAGTTTTCAAGTGAAATTTAGAACAAGTTTAAATAGAATATCCAGGACATGCTGGGTTCAGAAATAACCTTGTTTGTCATAACCCGCTTTCCTTGACAGCAAAATACTACAAAGAAAAATAGACACAAAGATCATCTCACTTGTGTTTGTGAAACCCTTGTTAGAATTTCAAAAATTATGGAAATTATTCATAATGATTTCTCGCAACAATACAACAAAGCCTTCTTTTTCAGATTCCTTTTTTTAAAGTTCATTTAAAGTATACCAATTTCATGTATTTCAGGTACACAGATTTGGGAACGTAGTGATACTTTCCATCCTACCCTCCTTCCCACCGATGTCCCATCCTTTCTCCTCCTTTCTCTCCTATTAACTCTCTTTAATTTACAATTATCTACATTTACTTTACTTTATACTCATAAATTAATGGTATACTAAGTAATGAGTTCAATGAATAATATGAGAAAACACTATTCCTCAACAGTAGGGACAAGGGTTATAAAAATCATTGAATCTCAAAATGCCAATTTCACTCCTTTATATTATATTTTTGGTGCTCTATTAGTTACTACAAACCAGGGAAAATATTGGGACTGGCTTATTTCATTAAGTATAATGATTTCCAGTTGTATCCATTTTATTGCAAAAGATAGGATTTCATTCTTTTTTATGGCTAAGTAGTATTCCATGGTGTATATACACCACCATCAGTTGATGGACATCTGAGTTGATTCTATATCTTAGCTATTGTAAATTGTGCTGCACAGATAACTCTTTCATATGCTGATTTCATCCCATATGGGTAAACTCCTAGGAGTGGGATGGCAGGTTCATATGGCATTTCTATTTTCAGCTTTTTGAGGTCTCTCCATACTCTCTTCTACAATAGCGGCAACAGTTTACATTCCCACCAATAGTGGATTAGGGTACGTTTTCCCCCACATCCATGCCAGCATTTATTGTTTGTAGATTTCTGTATGAGAGCCATTCTAACTGGGGTGAGATGAAAACTCGTTGTGGTTTTGATTTGCATTTCCTTGCTGACTAGTGATCCTGAGTATTTTTGCATGTCTCTATTGGCCATTTTAATTTCCTTTTTTGCAGAATGCATGTTCAAGTCCTTTGCTCATTTCTTCAACTCAATTGTTTTACTGTGGTTGAGTTTCTTGAGCTCTTTATAGACTCTGGATATTAATCCTTTATCAATTACATACTTTACAAATATTTTCTCCCATTTTATTGGTTGCATCTTCACTTTGCTGTTTTTTTTTTTTTTCAGTGCAGAAGCTTCTCAGCTTGATGAAATCCCATTTGTCTATTTTGGATTCCACTGTCTGTGCTTCTGGAGTCATATCCAAGAAGTCTTTGCCTAATCCAATGTCTTGCGGAGATTCCCCCAAAGTTCGCCTCTAGTAATTTGATGATATCTAGTCATGGATTTCTATCTTTGATGCATTTTGAGTTGATCTTTGTATAAGAAGTATGTTAGGGTCTTGTTTCCCACTTCTGCTTGCCACAGTCTCAGCGCACAAGATTCCCAGCTATGTGTTACAGAGGATCTGTTGCTCCCTACCTGCCTATCCTGTTAACCAAGAGACAGAAACATTCCCACAGCCAGCTGCCTTTGGGTGCTCCACCTTAGTGGTTTAAACCCCAGAGCCTGTGGTATATTGAGCTGCTGGGGATGCCTAACAGTCCTAAATGGGTGCTCAGCCCTCTGTCAATCCTCATAGCCAGACTCAAAGTCAGTGGGAAATGCAGATGTTTCCCTCCGGTTTAATCCCTGTATCACATACGTGCAAAAGAACAGCTGCTGCCACTACTCATTTCATGATGATGTTGCTGGGTGCACACACCCGAGCTGCCCCAGCTGCCACCTGTGTTGCCAGGCACAATGGTAGGGCAATTTGGAGAGAGAAATGTGCCCATATTTTAACTGGGTTGTTGTTGGTGGGGGGTCCATTGTTCCCCTTAGGACTGTAGACCAGACTTGTGCCTGGCTCTCTCTTTGGCTGTATCGCCAGTGAAATGGACTGCTTCACTCTGCTGTTCCCTTGTTCTCCAAAGCTGGAACTTCCTTTGGCTTTTGGCTGGATGTGGGGGTGATGAATTCTGTCTGCACTCTTGCTGTCTGTCTGCACCATCCACGCTGATCCACAGCATTCCTCTTCCTTCTGTGGAATTTCCACTGCAGATTTTTTTCCAACTCTCCCCTGGGATGCCCTTCCTCTACATGTTTTCTTCTACTGTTTTCCCCTAGCCCAAAGCAGTACACCCTTTCCCCATTCCAATCTTGAGCTATCCCAAAGAATTTGGGGTATTTTCCATAGGAATCTGATTCTAAGTGCCCCCTTTCTAATACCATGAACTTAAGTAAGATTACTACAAACACATAATGCTTATAAGCTATACATTTGCTATTATTATTCTTCCATAAAACTGTTTTATTGGGCAAACATAAACAGAAATTTTCCAGAAAAGAAACAAAAGCTTCCAGGCATCATATGGGTAGGGAGCAGGCTAAAGAAGATGCACACAAGTTATTTCTTGTGGAAAATGAATGGGTGGCTCAGAGAGTGGGGGTACAGAGCAGCATGGGGAGTGGGACTATTCCCTAACAGAACATTGGCAGCAAGTGTCCAGCTGGATTTCAGAAGTTCTCTGCACCCATAATTGTTGTGCTCCGTCTTGTTTTCTTCTTCTAACAGGAAAGTCTAGAATAACTACTTCTCCCTGTCGTGTGGTTGACATGTGTAGAGTGGATGCTTTGTTGTACCTGTCCCTCACATTGAGAGAAGTTATACTTGAGATGCTGATCCAAAGAGTCATCCTATGGAGGAAGACCCATGTATGGACCTGGTTTAGTTGATGGGCTGATGGTTGAACTTTGAGCTGGTGCAGTAATGGGATGATTTGGGAACTGAGATGTTTATAGGAAGTAGTAAGAATATGTAAGATGTATGTGAATTGTTAGAGAGTATCGTATTTTTAAAATATGGTCTTAGCAATATCTCCCATCTCATATACTCTATATGACCTCACTAGTGTCCTGTTTAAAAGTAAAGATAATTTTTTTTTTTTACTTTGCTGAATCTGGACTACTTCTGTGACTCTTTTGGCCAGTAGAATTCAGGGGAAATGATATTTTGCCAATTTTAATCATAACTAAAATTCACTGGCTAAGGAACTTCTACTTTCTTCCCCATGGAATGCTCTTTTGAGACACACTATTTCTAGACTTCATACCGTGGGAAGTCTAAGCCCTGGTGGAAGGCCCTGAATGAACATTCTGCTTGTTGGCACCATTGGAGATCTGCACAACCAACATCAAGCATAGACATGTGAATGAGCCATCTTGCACATTCGCCTTCGAAGGGCTCCATATGCAGCTACTCTGAAACTGAAACCACGTGAGAGAGTCCTGGTAAAGATTGTCCACCCCAGCCCAATTAACTTACAGGATTGTCAGAGAAAAGTTTTTGATTGCTGTGTAAACACTAGTTTTGGAAACAGTTTGTCATACAGCAACAGGTAACTGAAAGGACTGTTGCACTGCATCCTAATGACATTAAATGAGTTAAAGGATGCAATATACCTGGTGTAATACTGTCTCAGAGCAAGCAATTAGTAAGTGTGATTTCTTTCCTTTTTCAGTTAAGTAGAGTTGAAATAAAACTGAGCGTTACATTGGGAGAACCTGAAATTATTCACATTTCCCTCTTAGTATATAGTTTCTGCCTGAAGGCAGTGAAATTCTCTCATTCTAGAAAGACAAAGAATAAGAACAGAGTTCTCCAACTTCCTTGCAACATGAAAATGCCACATAATTCTGACTCACCTGAGGTTCACCATTGCCTTTGATAGGTCCCTTAGTGAGACTTCCAAATATCATTCTCCCCAGGGCACTTTCAGGATACATGGCAAATGTCATATTCAAGGGCACAAGTAACCCTGAAACAAAAGTAGCGTAATTTGTTACACAAAGGAAGCTTATGGTTCTGTGATATACTGAAGACTGAGTTCATTTTCTTGTTATAAGCAGGGTTTATAGAAAATGAAGGTCCACTTTACCACATGTGGCAGTTTGGCACCCTTTACAAATGTGACCTTTTGTCTCCACATGGACATTTCCATCTGCCTGTCAATGTGACTGCTCTCCATTTCTCAAGTGCTTATCACCCTAACACTCAAACATTCAGTACTGAGGCAACTGACCACTCATAAGCTGATCAGCATAGCAAGATTTAAGTGCTGATAAAGAACAGTCCAAAAGGTAGCATTCCTTTCAGCTTGCAGTTATTTTGGATCAAGCAGAGAGGAAGGTACCTGCATTTCTTGTATGTCTACATGAGACAGGATTTGTGTAACCTTGCTTGGGTTAGTTTCTAAGTACAAAGGACTCCCCAGCACTTCCCCAGGCTAAAGCAGTCCTCATTTCCCCACTTCCAGAGAATGATATCCGAAGTCCCTCCATTAGTTGAACCTTTGGGAGTGAAAAGATTCTTTAACAATTAATGTCAGTAAGTGCCATTGGAGATCCCACATAGAAATCTCCGGGAGAGCTCTAGCAGGCTGAGCCACAGGGGGGCAGCAAAGGCCCATGTTGCTGAGTGGGAAGCCTGGAAGCCATCCCATCATCTCCATCCTCATCTTTCTGAGCCCCAGCAGATGTCTGGATATCAGACTGGAAGACTGATTTGTCTGATGCATTCTGGAAATCCCAGCGTTCCTTGTTTCAACCTCCATGTTGTCTGTTTTCTAAGGGTCATACCCAGTTTTATTTGTTCATTTATTCACTCATCATGCACTTACCCTCTACATTCTGGGCACTGGCAGAGTCCTTTCCCTTTCGTCCTGCTGATCTAGTGGTGGAGGCAGGGTAAATTAGGGGAGAGGGCGCACTTAGAGGACCAAGACCCACCTGGTCCAACTTTGCCTTTCTGCACTGTTTTTTAGCTGCCTGGCCTTGAGCATTTTACCACCAACAGGCTTGTGACTCCTGAATGACTGGTTCTTCACAGATTTTCATAGTCACCTGCACAGTCTCTGATCACAGGTGAGAACAATAGCTATGACAAAGTTTCTGAAGGCTGCTTGAAACCAGGGTTTCACTCCTTCATTCATGGCAGGAGCCCTGTCTCAATCAGGGGCATTTCTTGAGGACTTGACACAGGTCCTGGTTCTGTAGCAGTGCCTATGCAGCCAGAGAAGCTGCGCAGTGGGGATTACGTTCTAGAGTGAAAGAATAAGCAAGAACAAATTGCAAGGGGTCCCCAGATAGCAAAATAACAACAGGATGGATCCAAGTTACGTGTGGCAAAATAGATAGTTAAAAAGGAGAGAAGCTACATGCTGGAAGGGAAGCCTAGGAGACCAACAGAGACTGGGCAGGTCCATGATGAAAGAGCAAATTATAAGGAAAGTGGTGGAGGTGCAGTGGAGGCATGGACTGGGAAGCTGGTGCTAGCCCCAGGAGACCAGGTGAGAAGGGAAATTGTGGGTCCATGGAACTACAAAGAGCAGCAGGAGGGAGATCTTGGTGAACTGCTTTTGAAGTTCCCTGTAGGATAAAAGAGCATGTATAGAGGAACAAGCAAAGAGGTCTGGCACACCCCTGACCATCTCCCTCCCCTACTTCTCCCCACCTGGATCTGCAACCAGTTGGGAAAAGCCATATTGTTTGCTAATATTTTTTAACATAGGGAGGGAACTGCTGCCTTTGCCTCCTATGCACATGCCCATCAATCATGGGGCCACCTCACCCTACCCCTACCCAGAAATGAGGACCACAACATTTTGGAATTTCTTTCCCACTATGCAAGCTGTACAACAAAGAGGAGTCCTGGATATAAAAAATGCGAGCCATTCCATCTACCATTGAGAAGCAAATTGGGAACCAGTAGGCGGGGCTCCATGCACCAGTGCTCAGATGCTTCCACCATGATTGAGAAGTGAGCTGGGCTCCAGTGGAGGTGGGGGGGGCAGGGAGGAGCTCTGGCTCTGTGCTTTCACTTGCAACACACAGACATATAACCGCTCATAACAGAGGGAAACCTCACCATAAGGAAATCTCCACAGGTTAGAGGTGCAGTTTGTTAAGCAATGTGATATAACCCTGAACACATCAGAGATTAACACCGGGGAATCCCACAGCTGTAAGGAAAATGGCAGGTTACATCAACAGAAGTGAGCAACCTCCTCTACCCAAAGAACCACAGGAAAGATACAAAGCACCTGGGGGCCTCACATTGGATGCCTTCCCCACCCCAGAATACTGAACAAAACATGCAGGTCACATTCAGCATGAACCTCTTGGAACTCACTGAAAGTTACACTAAGTCATAAAGACACAAATTAAAGAGAAAAGCAACCAGATTAAAAAAATAAAAAATCCACAAATGCCAAAAATCAAAGGAAAAACCCCAAGTAAAAATAACGAAGATATTTTGAGGCCCCCCCCAAAGGAACACTGCAACTTTTGAATAATAGAAGGTGAACATGAAGAGATCAAGGATATGCCTAAAACAGAATTCAGAAAATAAATCATCAGATTACTTAGAAGCAATCAGAAGAAAATTGATGATCTAAATGAAAAGTTCTCCCAAGAAATTGAGATATTAAAGTGAAGTCTGAAAGAAACACTAGAAATGAAGAATTCAATAGCTCAAATAAAAAATGCAGTGGAAAACTTTAACAATAATTGATCATAACGATAGGATTAAGAGTCAGAGGGATCACATAAACAAGACTAGTGTCTGCTAATACTAGCTGATAGAATCAAAAATGGAGAGAATGATCCAACATGGGAAGCGGGATACTCAGCAGACTCATAGAATGGCAGATGTCCTAAACAGCACTCTGGCCTCAGAATCAGCCCTTAAGACATTCGGATCTGGCTGAAGAGCCCATGAGAGTATTTTAGGCATGGAAAGCCAAGACACTCTGGAAAAAAAACAAAACAAACAAACAAAAAACACCTAAATGAAAGGTCTCTGCGAATGAGATCCCAGTAGAAAGAATGGGCCATCAAAGAAGGAGGTACCTTTCTCTGAAGGGAGGAGTGAACCTGCACATTGACTATGAACTTGTCTAAATAAGATCAAAGTTGACGAACTCAAAAGGCATCCATAGCCTTGGCAACTCATGACAGAAGCCTAGGGAGCTTACTGATGCCATAAACAAGAGTGTCAATTTGTTAAGTCAACAACAGGAGTCACTGTGCACTAATAGGAGTCACTGTGCACTTACTCCTCATGCAGGATCTCTGTCCTTAATGTGTTGTTCAATGTGAATTAATGTGAATTAACTAGTACTCAAACAGTATTTTACACTTTGTGTTCTGTGTGGGTGCAAACTATTGAAATCTTTACTTAATATATACTAAATTGATCTTCTGTATATAAAGAGAATTGAAAATGAATCTTGATGTGAATGGAATGAGAGAGGGAGCGGGAGTTGGGAAGGTTGTGAGTGGAAGGGAAATTATCAGGGGGAAAAGCCACTGTAATCCATAAGCTGTACTTTGGAAATTTATATTTACTAAATAAAAGTTAAAAAAAAGAGAATGCACCTGCACTTAAAGAATTGGGGTTAATCATTCTTTCTTGCTAGGAATAAATGTTCCCCTTTTCATCTTAAAAAAATGAATAGTTGAGACAGAAGAAAGACTATCAGAACTAGAAGACAAATTTCTGGAAATACTACAGTCAGAACAAAAAAAGAATAAATTAGAAAACTAAAAAACACTGTTGGAGATCTACAAGATATTATCAAACTATCCAACATATGGATAGTTCCTGAAGGCATGGAAAGAGAGAAAGGATTATATGCCTTCTTAATGAAATAATAACAGAAAACTTCCCTAATCTGGAAATAAAAAGAGACATCCAAGTACAGGAAATACACAGAACTCCTAATAAACACTTCCAGAAAAGATCTTAACCACGACACATTGTGGTAAAACTCTCCACAGTAAAATATAAAGAAAAGATCTTAAAATGTGCACAAGAGAAATTCCAAATCATATTCAGAGAAAGTTCAATCAGACTCATTGCAGACTTCTCATCAGAAATCCTTCAGGCAAGGAGAGAATGGTGAGATATATTCCAAGCCTTAAGAGGAAAAAACTATCAAGGCACAATACTGTACCTTGTCAAGCTCTCATTTATGAATGAAAGGAAATAAAGATTTTCCACAGCAAACAGAAATTGAAAGAATTTGTAGGTGCTCACCCAGCCTTACAAAAGATGCTCAAAGATGTGCTACACACAGAAACACAGAAACAGGAACATCACTACAAAAGAAGATGAATTCAGAAAATCAACCACTAAAAGTACAAAGGAAATCCAAAGGACAACATTAGGACTCTTTACAGAAACATGGCAGGGTAAAGTTGGTACTTAACAATAGTCACCCTGAATGAAAATGGTCTCAACTTCTAAGTTAAAAGACACAGACTAAATGGATTAAAAAAGCCTTCTAAATGCTGCACACAAGAAATGCATTTTTTTTTGACAGGCAGAGTGGACAGTGAGAGAGAGACACAGAGAGAAAGGTCTTCCTTTTGCCATTGGTTCACCCCCGAGATGACCGCAACGGCTGGTGTGCTGAGCCGATCCTAAGTCAGGAGCCAGGTGCTTCCTCCTGGTCTCCCAGGCGGATACAGGGCCCAAGGACCTGGGCCATCCTCCACTGCACTCCCAGGCCACCGCAGAGAGCTGTACTTGAAGAGGAGCAACCGGGACAGACTCCAGCACCCCGACTGGGAATAGAACCCGGTGTTCCAGTGCCACAGGCGGAGGATTAGCCTATTGAGTCATGGCACCAGCCAAGAAATGCATCTTACCAACAAAGATGCACACAGACTCAAACTGAAAGGCTGGAAAAAGATAATCCATGCTAACAGAAACCAAAAAAGAGCTGGTGTAGCCATCCTAATATCAGACAAAATATACTTTAACACAAAAATATTAGAAGGCACAAAGAAGGACACTATATAATTCTTAAAGGATCAATTCAACCAAATGTGACTATTATAAATGTATATGCACCTAATCACAGGGCACCTGACTATCTAAAAGAAATGTGAATGGATTGAAAATGAGATATAGACTCAGATCAATAGTATTGGGGGATTCCAATGGACAGATCAACCAGACAGAATATCAACAAGGAACCAACAGATTTAATTGACACTATAGACCAAATCAACCTAGCGGATAACTACAGAGCCTTCCACCCTACAAAGAATACATATTTTTATCACCAGTGCATAGAACTTTCTCTAGGATTGACCACATTCTAGGTCATAAAACGAGTCTCAGTAGATTAAAAAAATCAAAATCATACCATGCATTATCTCAGACCACAATGTAATTAAGCTGGAAATTATCAACTCAGGAATCTCTAGAACATACACAAATACATAGAGACTGAGCAACATGCTCCTGAATGCACACTGGGTCATAGAAGAAGTCAAAAGAGAAATCAAAAAATTTATTTAAACAAATGAAGACAACAATATAACATATCAAACTTCTGGGATAGAGCAAAAGTAGTTTTAAGAGGGAAGTTTATAGCAATTGGTGCCTACATCAAGAAATTGGAAAGGTGCCGAATAAATGAGCTACCAATGTACATCAAACATCTAGAAAAACAACAGCAAACCAAACCCAAAGCTAGTAGGAGAAAAGAAATAATTAAAATAGAGAAGAAATCAACAAAACTGAAACAAAATAAGAACAAAAGTTCAACAAAATGAAGAGCTGTTTTTTTTGAAAAAAAAAAAAATTGACAGATCATTGACCAAACTAACCAGAAAAAGGAGAGAGAAGACACAAATCAATACAATTAGAGATGAAAAAGGAAATGTAACAACAGACACCACAGAAATAAAAACTGTTATTAGAAACTACTACAAAGAACTGTATGCCAACGAACTAGGAAACCTAGAAGATATGGATAGATTTATGGACACATACAACCTACCTAAATAGAGCCATGAAGACATAGAAAACTAACAGACCCATTACCAAGATGGAAATTGTATCAGTAATAAAGACCTTCCCAACAAAGCCCAGGGCCAGATGGCTTCACCACTGAATTCTACCAGACATTTAAAGAAGAACTAACTTCAATTCTTCTCAAGTTATTGAAAACCATTGAAATGGAGGGAATCCTACAAAATTATTTCTGTGAGGCCACCATCATCTTAATCCCTAAGCCTGGAAAAGATGCTACAGAGAAACAAAATTACAGACCATTACCTTGATGTACATAGACACAAAAATCTTCAACAAAATTCTGGCCAATCATATCCAACAACACATCAGAAAGGTAATTCATCCAGACAGAGAAGGATTTATCCCTGGTATGCAAGAAGGCCCAACATTCGCAAATCACATTAACAAACTACTGAACAAAAACCATATGATTATCTCAATAGATGCAGAGAAAGATTTGATAAAAATACAACACTGTTTCATGATGAAAGTTCTAAGGAAATTGGGTGTAGAAAGAACATTCTTCAACACAAATCAAGGCAATTTATGACAAAGCCATTCCCAGTGTCCAACTGAATGACAGAAAAGTTGGAATCATTTCCCCTGAGATCTGGAATCAGACAAGGATGTCCAAGCTCACAATACTAATCAATAGAGTCCTGGAAGTTTTATCCAGAGGCATTAGGCAAGAAAAACATATCAAAGAATTCAAAGAAAGAAGAAGTCAAACTATGCCTATTTGCAGATGATATGATTCTATATATAGAGTATCCAAAAGACTCCCCCAAGAGACTATGGGAACTCATAGAAGAGTTTGGTAAAGTAGTAGGATATAAAATCAACACACAACAAAACAACAATCTTTGTATACACAGACAATACCACAACTGAGAAAGAACTTCTAAGATCAATCTCACTCTCATCGGCTATAAAAAAAATCAAATACCTTGGACTAAATTTAACCAAGAATGTTAAACATCTCTACAATGAGAATTACGAAACATAGAAGATAAAAAAATTTTTATAAAAATCTTTCATGATCATGGATTGGAAGAATCAATATCATCAAAATGTCCATTTTTCTGTACAGATTCAATGTGATACCCATAAAAATATCAGACATTCTTCTCAGATCTAGAAAAAATGATGCTTACATTCATATAGAAGCCAGGAGTCCTCACATAGGACATGCACTCTGACACTGGACGTGGGCATCATGAGTAGCAACTTAGCCCGCTGCCTCACACATCTCCCAGAGGCACAGTTTTCACAATGCCATCCCAGATCTTTCTGGGCCACTCCAGGCTCCCCTGCAATGCCCATAACCCACTGCTACCTTGCAGCTGATCTTCAAAGCAGCCTCTGATGCTACGACTGCAAAGATAATACTAAGCAAGAATCCCAGGCAGCCTAACTGTACAGATCACAGGGAGGATGAATTTATGGGAGATACAAGGAGATAACCATGAGAGAAATGTGAAGTGGAGAAGAGCATCCTGGCTGGCGCCACGGCTAGATAAGCTAATCCTCTGCCTGCAGTGCCAGCACACTGGGTTCTAGTCCCAGTCGGGGCGCTGGATTCTGTCCCGGTTGCCCCTCTTCCAGGCAAGCTCTCTGCTGAGGCCCGGGAGTGCAGTGGAGGATGGCCCAAGTGCTTGGGCCCTGTACCCCATGGGAGACCAGGATAAGTACCTGGCTCCTGGCTTTGGATCAGCGCGGTGCGGCAGCCGCAGCGTGCCGGCTGCAGCAGCCATTGGAGGGTGAACCAATGGCAAAGGAAGACCTTTCTCTCTGTCTCTCTCTCTCACTATCCACTCTGCCTGTCCAACAACAACAACAAAAAAAAAAAAAAAAGAAAAGGGCATCCTGCAGCTGGACAGGAAGTGGGAGTTCATGTGGGAGAAGATGCTTGGACTATTGATTTCTTGGTCCAGTTATTCACTTATCCTCTGCATGTTCATTTGTTATGTTGTGTTTGTGGTAGTCCCTGGGAACACTGAGACAAAGGGCACACAACCTGTCCTTAAGGGTTCCAAGTCTAGCAGGGAAACATATAGATATATTGACAATTATAAAGTTTGCTTGAAAGATTACTTTTGCGGAATTTTGACATTTATGTGAAATTCAACTATGTAAGCTTGTTAAATTGATTTAGCACCTTTTTGCCTCAGTTTGTTTAACTGCAAATTAGGGAAAATAATATTGAGGATTTTCAAAGAGTTATGAATATTAAACATGATAATGTGAGTGAGGCATTGGACTGACTTTATGACACAGTACCCAAGGAATGTTAGCTAAAATGACTACTGTTATTAATATTTGTTTCTGACATGCACATCCAAACATGGCAGAAGTCCTGATTTGTAGGAGACACACAAACTTCGTGATAACCATTCCTGTAAGAATGGAGACAGGGAATAGGTTTGGAGAGGGGGCAAAAGGAAATTCATCTGTGATACTAATTATTTGATGGAAATTCTGAAACAAATGAGACAACTTGTCAGCATCTGTTAATTTGACATGGTGAGTACAAAAGCGTCAATTAAAGTATCATATCTTTATTCTTTTTTTTGTTGTTGTTCAGAGTTAAGAAGAAAAAGTCACCAAATAATGAGATCAGAATATTGTAAGTGTGGAGCTACATGGCCATGCCAACCTGGATTAGAGCAGGATTTACAGTCTTGGGAGCTAGTGTCAGGCAAGGAAATGCCATAAAAAGCATCCTATATATGCACAGGAATGGGGAGTATGGGATTTGGAAAAGGAATACAAAATAAGTTGCATTTTTTAACACCTACTGCATTCCAAGCACTATGCTACATTCTTTGATATGAATTTCTTTAATGATAAATATAGCAAACATTGTGGAAATGTTCATAGTATAAACTCAATCAATTCTTGTTAATGTGAACTTCTCATCACAATTGTGATCAGATGGGAGGGGTGGAATATTGTGCAACTTCAGGGATATTTAGCAAAGACTAGGGGTGGTTTAGGTTTTCATAGTTTCTGGATAGCTTACTGGTATCTAGTAAGCAGAGGTCAGGCATGTTGCTCCACTTCATGCAAGGAACACAACAGCCCCCACGACACAGAATGACCTCGTCCACAAGCCAAGAGTGCTCAAGTTCAGAACCCCAATATCAAGCACCAGCAATGAATAAACAGGATGTGAAGAATGAGCCTCCACTCTTCTTCCTACCAAAATCCTTTTCTCACTTCCCCTCTCAAGTACTATCTTGCCTTTCATGATAACCACATTCTTAATGTATCAATCAGTGTCTGATTAATCTATCCTCTCTTGCTAACGTGCTTCCGGACCCTGGACGAGTTTCTTCAGTTCTCTATCCCTCAGTGGCTTCGTCTGTGAAGTGAGGGTGCTAATGGTGGCCACTTTGTAGTACTCCCGTCTCACCTACATTGGAACAGCAGCAAGTACACAGTGGGCACCAGTGTTTTTGCTATTAGTGTTGTATCAGTGCATGCTTATCAGTGACAGAGGATTCTCTCTGGGCAGATTGTCCAGGCATAAAGCTTCATTACTGACAGACTTGCATTGTACAGGTATAGTAAACTGTGCTGACAGTTCCACAGAGTCCTGGGAAGACTGGCCTAGAAAGTGCATAGCAGACAGTGCCAGCTTCAACTTCTACAGCTAGGCATGGCCCCTCTTCCTTGCTTGTCCTCTCAGAGGCAGCTCAGTCTCTGATCAGCGTTATTTCTCTCCCTTACACTGTGACACATGGGGAAATTTTGATTCATCAGGAATTTGGGAGCAGGAAAAGAACAGATAAAAAACTGGGTTCAGCTGAAAGAGACTCCGGGTTGTTCAAAAGACTTTGCCTCCTTGCGGCTTCTTCCGCGGCACTATCAAACCTTCTCTTCGCCTGCTGCCGCATGCTGCTTTTCTGTTTGACTGTCTCTCAAGAGTTTCAAAGGCACCTGGAGCATAGTAGGCCCTTCATACTAGGATCCCTGGCCCCTTTTGTGATGTTTCTGGCCTTGCCTTTGTCTGCCACTGCAAGATGACATGGAGTTTCTCTCCATGCTTCCAGGCTACTGACTTCGCATGAATGAAGAACGTGCTTGGTTCAAAGCGAATGGGATGACAGGGTCACATTATGTCAGAAGACTCCCCGCAGTGAAGCACAAAGTGAATGCAGTAGGAGACCAGCTTTTTCTCTTTCTGGGATTCTCATATCTTTCCCTTTCTTCCCCACCCTCTCAGTCAGCTAATGTCTGCTCACTGTTCAGACGCAGGCTTTGCCACAGCCTCTCAAGACAGCAAAACATAGCATGTACTATGTACCCAGCATAAGGGTGGTCATGTGCACCCTCCACAGTGCTTATTCCCAGCAATGTGAGGTGTCACCTGCTGACAGCAGGCAGCTGAGTCCTTCCTTGGAAATTGTCCTTTGTCTAGGGGGACTGCTTCTCCCAATTTGTACTCCTTTTCCAGAAGCAACACATAGACAAGGATAGGTTGTAAGGGTGTACAAAGGCCCAGTTCCTGGCCTCAGTTAGCTACAAGGGACCATTTCAGGTCTGTAGTAAAAGATAATAGAACTTGGCCACCACATTGCAGTCCCACATCTACTTCTCTGCCACTGAGTGAGTTGTGCTCTGGAGATCCCATCACAGTGCATTCCCTTCACACAAGCCCAGATACTTCAGGAATTCCCAGACATCTCAGAAAGCAGACCCAAAAGTGGGACCTGGCATCTAGTCTGAACAATCAGATTCCATCACTGAGGGAGGCAGGAAGGCAACCAGCCTCAGGGATTCAGTCTGCTTGCTGAAGTAAGAAAACGCTGAAGGAGAATGGACTAGCAGGTGCAGTAACTCAGATTTTTGGAGAGCTTTAGGGTCTGTGGTGACCATAAGGATGATGGAATCAAATAATTAATGTGTGTAGCTCAAGGCAAAAGTAATTAAGAAAGCTAAGTTTGAAACTCATAAGACCTCCTTGGAAATCTATACAGGTACTTTCACACACTCCAGCCAAAGGACAGAAAAGTGATGAAGCCTAGGAATTTGTTGTAAGTTAGGCTGTTCTCTAAGCATGGTTAAGTGATCAAATTCAGCAAGTTAGGGCAAAGTCAGGACTCTGGAAGGAATAGGGCTCTGAGATTGGGGTGATGAGAATTACACGAAAAAGGTGAAAAGAATTCCACACATGTATTTCTGTGAATCCTCTTACTCTGTAGATATGGCCCACCTTATTCTGTCCAAAAGCTATTTCTCCCTTATTGCATGATGTCAGTGCAAAGACAATACGTGTGACCATCAGGATTTAGTGTGACCTCTTATTCTGGAGGTCCTTAAGAAGCAAGAGTTGAGTGACAGCCCAGCAGCACAGATGCTCTGGGAAAATGCTGGGTTCTCTGAGGTTAGGGAAACTAAGCTGCAGAGAAACTGTAGGTTAGAGTTACCAGGACCTGAGAAAGCACAAACAAGACAGGATCTTGAAGGTGCTGGCTTGAGCAGGGGAAGGTTTGATAAAGGAGAGTTTGGCTACTTGGGGACAATTCTCCATGTCACAGAATTGTCTCTGATTGTAAGGGTACCAGGAGGCAGTATGAACAGATGTCAGACCTGCAAAGGTAGAGATCAATGCTGAATGCCCACATAGTACCATCCCTTGAATACACCAACCATCCACTTTGTAGCAAGTGGATTACATGAACAAATTTCCATTTTGCAAAAAGGGGTGGATGCAGTCTCTAGGGAGCAGATTCTGGGTCATATTAGGGCATGCCACAGGTATATTGAGAGCCAACTGAAGGAAAAGGATAAATACTAGGGTTGGGGAAGAAAAGCCATCAGAGTGTAATGTAGGAGCTACCGCTGAGAGCACTGGCTACTACCAGCAAACAGCCAGCTCCTTCCCTGGGAATCAGCTTCAGCTAAAGATGCTACCTACTAAGCTACATGACCTCCAATGACAACTTGTACCAAATAATCAATCAAAGCAGTGCAATGAACCGTCGCCCCCTGTCTTAGTTCAGAAAACATTGAAGGATGACCCCATCTTTGCAGATCTGGGTCTACTTTTTAAAAAATATTTATTTATTTACTATTTAAAAGGTGGAGTTACAGAGAGGCATAGGTGGAAATAGAGAGAGAGAGAGAGAGAGAGAGAGAGAGAGTCTTCCCTCCGTTCATTCACTCCTCAAATGGCCACAACAGCCGGAGCTGTGCTGATCCGAAGCCAGGAGACAGGAGCTTCTTCTGGGTCTCCAACATGGGTGCAGGGGCCCAAGACCTTGGACCATCTTCTACTGCTTTCCCAGGCCAAAGCAGAAAGCCGGATGGAAGTAGAGCAGCTGGGACTCTAAATGGAGCCCACATGGGATGCCGGCACTGCAGGAAGTGATTTTACTTGCTAAGCCACAGTGTTGGTCCCTTGTGTCTACTTTTGACCAAACTTCAGTTCAACCCTTCCTTTGCCCAATTTCCTACATTCCTCAGATATTAATCCTGGGAGCACTTTCTGATTTATCTCCTGCACATCAACCTCCACCTCACAGAATCTGACCTAGAACAACTGTTAAGTTCACAGGATCTAGAACCACATTGCCAGGGTCCAACTTCAGCTCTGAATGGCGTAGCACAAGGTATTGGACCTCTAGGTGTTTCATTTTTTTTAACTGCCAAGTGGAGTTGATAACATCTGCCGCCTCAGATTATTATTTCAATTAAGTGAGATATAAGTAAGAATTTAGAACTGGGCTCGCTGCACACCAAGTATGACATAACTAACCTCTGTTGCTGTTATTGGTGTTCTTATTATTAATTATATTGCAGAGTATATATATTTTCTCCAAATATTTTGTTTATGTGAAAGAGTTACAGAGAGGGAGAGACAGAGACACCATTTATCTGCTGGTTCACTCCCAAAGTGGTCACAGCGACCAGGGATGAGCCAGGCCAGAATCGGGAGCCTGGAGCTTCATTCAGAATTCCCACATAGGTGGCAGAGGCCCAAGAACTTGGCCATCTTTGTTGCTTTTTCCAGCCCATTAGCAGGGGGTTGGATCGGAAATGGAGCAATTGGACATAAATCGACACCCATATAGAATTCTAGCATCCCAGGAGGTGGCTTAATCCACTATGCCAGATGCTGGCCCCAAGTGTATCTATTAATAATAATAGGACCGGAGTCACGAAGTCAGGGTGGGTTTTACTACACCTTCTGCTACTTATGAACTTTGTGACTGTGACTCTTCCTGATCTCATGGAGCCATAATAGACTCCACTGTAAAATGGATACAAGAACAGTGCTCATATAATAGTTATTCACTGAATTGTTCTTTTCTAAATTTGGGCTATGAGCTGAAGAATATTAAATGTAAGCAGCATGGAAAAGTTACTCTATGCCAAACTGTGCTCCTCACTTAATTCTCATTACGCCTTTTCTTGACAAACAATTTCTCCTATGGTTTCTAAATTTCATAGATGGATTAAAATTCAGACAGTTTCAAGTCAAAGTTGCATCACTGGGCTGTGTTATCTTACTCCTAAGGAGGTCGTCTTTGCCAAACACATACTCCTTCCCTCATTGCCTGTCCTGGGTTAGCTTTTCCTCATCTGCCTGCTTCTTCCCAGATCCCTTGTACAGTGCACATCATGCGCATTATCAGTCTTCATTTTTCTTGTGACTTGACCCATGAGTGTCTTTGACAGCAGGAGCTCTTTTCTATTGGATCTTCAGTTCTGGGCCCAGAACCTGGGTCAGTGTAAGCATTCCACAGTATTTGTTGACTTGCTATAAATTCAATGGATTGGTATTTTATCACTCAAAAACAAACTTAATTCTTGTTTAATGTGCATTTTGGGATTCCATTTATAGCGTCCTATTGAGTCATCTTCCTTGTAAGAATGTCGCTTTGGTGGCATTGCTCTGTTAGTAATATTTCTCACACAGACTTGGAGAGTTTGTGTCTCTTTCAAGCCCCTCTCTGAACCAACACCTGTCACAGAAGCTCATCATTTGAACTTGGGAGACAGATTTTCTCCAGTGCACCATCTAGAGGGGTTTCCATAGCAACCACTCCGAGTACAAAGATACCAGAATGTCTCCCTCCTACATCTGACTTTCTCTCTCCATATGCCATTCAGGTGACACCAAGCAGTTGGAAAGAGCTCTGGGTCACCTTACCAAATGTTTCACAGCTGGCAGGAGCAGGTGCACCTATTAAATAAATCACTCAAGAATCATAGAGGCTGGTGCATAATTTTGCTAGAACTCCAGTGGCAGGGCTGCCTTTGTCAGCTCTACCATCTATTGGAATTCCTACGTTCAAAGAAATGGTTTTGTCGAGGGCCATGGTGCAGGGGTGGAACTCAATAAATATTGGACAATGGAGTCAATATATACATGTATATATACACATATTTTTCTTTTTCTTTACTGTTTATTTTTGTCTACCTCTTTTAGGATACATTATATGTCTGAAACAATAGGTATATTTTTAATGCAGAATATGACAACTTGAGATATAGTTTCTATTTACTATATTTGAAAGATTGAATTGTAAGGTAAAGGCTTTTCTCATATGTACTGGAGGTATAGAATTATTCATTAATATAAATTTACTATTATTAATAATTAATATAATACTTATTCTTTTATCCTGAAATTCCACCTCTAGGAATACAATATGCTTATCTTATTCATAAAATAAAGCACTGAATGTCTCCCAAGCAGAATGGTTTAAATGCATAATAATTCACTGTTGCTTGTGCATGTATGGGCTGTCTGGGCGTGCGATCTATGTGACTGTGCTGTGTGCAGGTTACATATGCATCTTTTCTACTCCTGACTGGACATGGTCATCTGCTTGGACAGAGACCGGCAATAAGCTGATCTACAATGTATTTGGTTGTCCTCTACAGCCCTAGTAAGCCACTTAGACTTTTTCTGTGGTCCCAAGGAGAAAGCAGACATGTGCAAGCATGTTCTAAGGCTTTTGCTTACACGAGTTTGCTTCAAGTCCGTTACAGTGTCCAGAGCCTGTGCGAAGAACTATCAACAGGCCTGAGCACACAGAAGCAGGACTGAGAGCTGGTCATGCCATGTGGCTTCTCACACAGCTGTTCTGTGTTCCAGGAACTTTGCATGGCTGAAATGACTTGAAATCATTAAATCTGGTGAGGGGTTTTTGTTTGATTTGTAAAATTTCATATGTACCTGATAATTTTTTTTTTATTTCAAGTATTTAGGGCAGAGATCTAAAGTCTTCTTAGCTGTAACACTTATATTTTATCCATACTTATTAAATTTTTTGTTTGCTTGATCTGGTTACAATTGAGAAATACATGTTGACAATTTCCACAGTAGTGGGGTTTTCTTAATTTTGTCAGTTTCTATTATCTGTGTTACTTGTTTTGAAGCTTTTTACTAGAAGGCTACAGGTATGGAACTTTTACAATTTTACAATCTGTATGGCTATTTCTTTTGGTCTTAAAATCTATTTTATATGACATTTAAAAATTAAGTCAGCATATTTGAGTTAATATTTGTCTTGTATGTCTTTCCCCATAGTTTTACATTTATTGTGTCCAGGTTTTTTCATTTGTAAACAGTACACAGTTGTGATTATTTTTTAAAATTCCATTTGAAAAATTTCATTGTTTTATTTGAGAGGCTGAGAAAAACACACACACGCACAGACACACACACAAAGGGCAGTGTATGTGGTGGGGAGAGAATGCAGAGAGAGAGAGAGAGGGTGAGAGAGCTATCACTCATTGGCTCATTCCCCAATGTTTGCAATGACAGGGACTGGCCATAGAGGGAGCCAAGAGCTTGGAATGCAATGATGGGCATGCAATCATTGGAGACTTCACTATGGCCTCTCAACCTCTGCACTGTCAGGGGGCTGGAGTCAGGCGCTGGAGCTAGCAATCAAACCTGGATACTCTGTGGGATGTGGCTATCTTAACCACTATGCTAAATAGCTGCTGCTGCACATCTCTGAAATGAAGAGTTGGCTGAATTTATATTAATAAATGTTAATTACATCAATTTTGCAAGTTTCAATTTATTAACAATTTTTCTACTTTTTGCTAAGTGTCATCTGTCCCCTTATCTTTACTGGTTGCCTTTTGAATTGATTACTTTTGGTCTAATTGCTTTTCAATACCATTCATTTATTTTATTTTATTTTATTTTTTAATTTTTTAGAAGATAAAGCTTAATAATTGATAAAAATATTAAAAATATTCAAATGATAAATGCTTTTAGAATGTGTACCATGAAGTCTATACTTATCAATGAATAGGGGAGGTAAAAAATTCCTCAATGGGGGGAAAAAGACTGAATTAAAAAATACAGCTGTTAAAGAAAATGTTTAAGTCAGCATTGAGTTTTTTAGACAAGGATATTGCAACTATCACTTAAAATTTGGTGGCACATTCTTTAGTAGGTCCTTAAGACAATATATTTAAACTAATTTATAATTTGATGTGATGTTATTTTTTTTAATATCACCTCAGAATAGATACTCAAAATAATGCTCCCATGATAGCCATTTTAAAATGCAGTCATGGGGCTGGTGCTGTAATGCAGTAGGTTAGTCTTCTGCTTGTGGGGCCGGCATCCCATATGGGCTCTAGTTTTAGTCTCAGCTGCTCCTCTTCCAACCCAGCTCTCTGTTATGGCCTGGTAAAGCAGTAGAAATGGCCCAAGTCCCTGGGCCCCTGCACCTGCATGGGAGACCCAGAAGAAGCTCTGGGCTCCTGGCTTCGGATTGGTTCAGCTCCGGTCACTATGGCCATTTGTGAACCACAGGATTTGGAAGACCTTTCTCTCCATCTCTCCTTCTCACTGTCTGTAACTCTATATGTCTCAAATAAATAAAATCTTTAAAAATGTAGTCAGATGTTTCATAATAAAATAATGGTGGCTTTATTACAGCAGTACTCGTCAGCACAGCTCTTTAAAAGTTTCCATCAAAATCACCAGGTTTCCTCAAAAACATCTATTTCTTAGGAGCTCACCATAACAGATCACATTGGTTTTAACCAGTTGAGTAGTGCACAAAAAACAGTTTCATCAGTTGCTAGTGCTACTGTATTATCAAAATTTTCATTATGTCTTCAAAATTCAACTTCTATAAAGTAAATCAAACCACCTCACGACTTCAGAACAAAGTAGAGACATCTGCAGCTATTGCTAAGTTGCCACATTTAATCCCTATGAAGGGATCACAGCAACATTATGACCGTATGAAAATATGTTCTGATTTTGTATCAGAACATATTGATCATATATCAAGAAAATATGATTCTTGATACAAAATCAGAACATATTTTCATTTTCTTTTGCTTTTATAAAATCCACCATAACAATTTAATCCCATCAAGGTGGCATGTACCAATGCCATCTCACTAGTCCAAGTGATCAATTTCAGTTCGCAATTGATCATAATGAAAGGACTAAGAGTCAAAGGGAGCACATAAGCAAGTCTAGTACCTGCTAACACTAACCGATAGAATAAATAAAGGGGAGAGTGATCCAACATGGGAAGTGAGATACTCAGCAGACTCATAGAATGGCAGATGCCCTAAATAGCACTCTGGCCTCAGAATCAGCCCTAAAGGCACTCGGATCTGGCTGAAAAGCCCATGAGAGTATTTCAGGCATGGAAAGCCAAGACACTCAGGCAAAAGATCTCTGTGAGTGAGATCTCAGTGGAAAGAACAGGTCTTCAAAGAAGGAGGTACCTTTCTCTGAAGGGAGGAGAGAACCTCCACTTTGACTATGACCTTGTCTAAACAAGATAAGAGTCGGAGAACTCAAGGGGCTTCCATAGCCTTGGAAACTCATGACTGGAGCATAGGGAGATTACTGATGCCATAGACAGGAGTGTCAATTGGTAAAGTCAACAACAGGAGTCACTGTGCACTTACTCCTCATGTAGGATCTCTGTCCTTAATGTGCTGTGTATTGAGATTCAATGCTATAACGAGTACTCAAACAATATATTTCACTTTGTGTTTTTATGGGGGTGCAAACTGTTGAAATCTTTACTTAATGCATACTAAACTGATCCTCTGTTAAAAAAAAAAAAAAAAAAAGAAAAGAAAAGAAACTATCAACTCCCAACTTGACTCTCACTGGGATTAAACATGACAATAGGTCTGATCTGATTTCATCATCATTAAAAAAAATCATCTATTATTTTTCACTTTATGTTTCTGTGTGGGAGCAAACTGTTGAAATCCTTACTTAATGTATACTAAGCTGATCTTCTGTATATTAAGATAATCGAAAATGAATCTTGATGTGAATGGAAGGGGAGAGGGAGTGGGAAAGGGGAGGGTTGTGGGTGGGAGGGACGGTATGGGGGGGAAGCCATAGTAATCCATTATTCGTACTTTGGAAACGTATATTCATTAAATAAAAGTTAAAAAAAAATCAAAGTCAAAAAAAAAAAAAAAAGAAAGGTAAAAAAAAAAAAAACAATACTTAAATGCACTATTTTATGTGGTAATTAAAACCTGGTATTATATACATTTAAAGTAAAAGAGAATCTCTGGTCTGAAATTTTTATTATTTATTATGAGATACTTACATAGAGGGAGAGACAGAGAGAGAGAGAAGTGATCTGGTTCACTCCCAGATGGCCACAGTAGCCAGTTCTGGGCCAGGCTCAAGGCAGGAGCCAGGAGCTTCCTCAGGGTCTCCCATGTGGGTGGCCTGGGCCCATGCACCTGCGCCATCTTCTGCTCCCTGCCATTAGCAAGGAGCTAGATGAGAAATGGAGCAGCCAGAACATGAACCAGGACCTTTATGAAGTGCCAGCATTGCAGGTGGCAACTTTGTTTGCTATGCCACAATTTTTATTTCATTTTAACATCCTGTGTTTTAAATTATATATTTATGCTATTTCAAATGTTGCTACAAGATTCTTATACTGAATAATTATTCTTACTTAGTTTTCCAACAAGACTCATTACCTCCATAATGATTTATACATCATATTTCTTCAAAGTTTTGGTTTTGACTCATTTTATGAGCCACAAGCCCGACTATAGTGATTATTGTTATGATTTTATTCAGATATTGTTTGTTTTTATTTGCTCATGCTTCTAAACTTCCTTCATTGTCTATTCTTTTTGCTTCTTAGATCTTCTTTCTACAGTTGTTTTTTTTTTTTTTTTTAAAGATGTATTTATTTATTTATTTGGCAAGTAGCTACACCAATCCAAAGCCAGGAGCCAGGAACTTCTTCCCCGTCTCCCATGTGGGTGCAGGGGCCCAAGCACTTGAGCCATCCTCCACTGCCTTCCTGGGCCACAACAGAGAGCTGGATTGGAAGAGGAGCAACCGGGACTAGAACCTGGCACCCATATGCGATGCCGGTGCTGCAGGTGGAGGATTAACCTAGTGCGCCACTGCGCCAGCCCCTCTATAGTTGTTTTAAATTCCCCATGTAAACACTTTAGAAATTACTTGTAATTTTGGTAACATTCTAATAAGGATATACTCTAATTTTTTTTCATATAGTTGAAAATGTCTTTATTCTTGAGGCAAAATTTACTTGAATGCCCATTTCTACAATTGTTGGTTGTTCTAGTTCTTTGATGATGTTATTTTCTGTTTTTTGGTTTTTTAAAAATTTTGCTCTTGAGAAGAGGGTGGGGATTCCATCAAAGGTGGGCAGGGTTGGACTTTCTGAAGCTATGAGGGAGGACTTGTTTTCTGACAGTCCTTGGTGTTCCTTGGCTGGTAGATGCAGCACCCATATCTGCCTTCATGTTCACCCAGTGTTATCTCTCTGTAGGAGTCTATTTCTAAATTCTCTCTAATTATAAGAATACCAGTCATTTAGGATTAAGAACCCTGTGTGAGTTCAGGTTCTGCAGAGCACATGGGTGTGTGCACCCGCATAAGTGTGGAATTGTCCCTCATGTGTAATTCAGCCCTCCTGGCTCAATCTGAGCTTGAAGGCAGAAGAGCACCATCACACCTCAAAAACCGTCAGGCAGAGAGAACTCTCTCATTGTGACTTCTGTTTCTGTCAGGATTTTAGCATCAGATTGGGCAAGGCACAAGGATAATGGGAGAGCATTCTTCCCTGCTCAGTCTACCAACTCCAGCGTTAACCTTTTCCAAACACACTCTCCATGACTGCGTAGGCACCTGTGGTGCAGTCAACATAAAAATTCACCACCACGAACTCTACTCCTCCAGTGTTGCCTTATTACTTGCATCTGCAACCTGTGTTTTTCCAAGTAAGATTGTATTCTGAGGTACACTAGTAGTCAAGGCTTCAGTGTATGTTTTGGAGTGAGGGGAACAAACAATAACTGAGTTCTTAATAGTTTTTGTAGCATCCTTTATTCTTCAAAAATATCATGAGTAGTTTTATAGCCTGTATCTATCATTGCTAATATCTTAAATTATGGAGAAAATGGAGGTAGAGCATTTTTAAGTTGTTTTTATTTCTGTTGACAATTTTCCAGCATGTTTGCTAGTTTTTTTTAAAAGATTTGAGAGGTAGCAAAGCCTGGAGTCAGGAGCTTCTCCCAGGTGGCCCACATGAGTTCAGGGGCCCAAGCACTTGGGCCATTTTCTTTTTGAAGATTTATTTTATTTATTTGAAAGAGTTACAGAGAGAAGTAGAGACAGAGAGCAAGGTCTTCCATCCTCTTGTTCACTCCCCAGATGACCACATCGGCCGGAGCTGTGCTGACCCGAAGCCAGGAGCCAGGAGCCAGGAGTCAGGAGCTTCTTCCGGGTCTCCCACGTGGGTACAGGGGCCCAAGCACTTGGGTCATCTTCTACTGCTTTCCCAGGCCACAGCAGAGAGCTGTAATGGAAGAGGAGCAGCTGAGACTAGAACCTACACCCATATGAGATACCAGTGCCACAAGTGGAGGATTAATCTACTGTACTACAGCACGGGACCCTAGTTGTTGTTTTTAAAATGATGCTTTGTTAAATTTAATCTGTCTGATTTCCAAGATCTCAACTTGGATATTTTCCTCCAGAGATTTCTCAGGGCTTTCTTAGGAACAGTTTTACTCTCCCTAAGGGATTCCTGAGTCTTGGGCCAGGCCACAGGCAGCCTCAACCCCCACTCCTGCTCCAGGCTGAATTCCTCCAAGTTTCTGCTTGTTCTGGGTTCCCCAGGATCCTTGCTCACTGGCACAGTGACAGGTTAGAGCAGTCACGGAATCCCCACCTGCTCTCCCTCTGGGATGTGGCCTTCTGTGAAAAGCTGCAAGAACGACTCTAAGCCTAGGATTTTATTTGTCTCCACTTTCTGCATTTTCCATGTTTGGAAGTCAAATTAGGGGTAAGGCACCAACAATAACTTCTGCTGAAGGAGCTAGGGAATCTGATGGGGTTTCCTCTTCTCTGTCTTCTCCTTATTTTATTTATTAACTTATTTTTGCATTTCAGGAAACTTCTCACAGCTTGAGCCCTCACTCTTCACATTTGGAAAATGTAAGATGTATGTTCATGGCTCACTGAGACATAGCATAGTTTAGCATACTTCCTAAGGTGGTTTCATGTCTGTTTAATTATCCCTGAGCTCAGAAATGTTGAATATTTGAATAGTTGAAACAAATTGTATTTATTTGGAAATCATCCTTGACTTTTAAAGTTTGCAATGTGATGTTTATATTATGGTACCTACTACTTTATTGTCTAATTTTGCTCCTTTTTATTTCAGTGAGTTGGAGAGGGTGTGGTTGAAAAACAGAATGTGTTGTACCTGTGAAAAGGCTGACAGCTGTTAAAACACCCCAGAGAGAATTTTTTATTGTGAGAGGCACAATACTAGGAAGAGAGAATTGAGGCAGACAATTTATATCAGAAGGTGATAAGAAAGATTTGTAGATCTTCATGTGGAAAGAATTCAGAGCATAAATAGAAAGTTCACCTATTACACAAGATATATTTGGATGAATTTTGTGAAGCAGATATGTATAAATAAAAAGCACACACATATGTTACTTCTTAGACAACTAGACATAGAATATCTTCTATCATGCCAATGTATATAGAACCAATGGATATAATATATAATGTTACAGCATCTTAGAAATTCAGCATTCCCAGGTGAGAATTGATCACTTGAGGTTGACTCTTAATCTTAATCCAATTCTATTAATCAAGGAATTGCTCCCAGCAGCGTTAAGGCTATGGTTCCTGGTCATGGAGAGTCAGGGTCTCATAGTGGTCATTAGCTGGATTAGACATGGCAACAGACTGACATATGTGGATAGGTGCCTTTGTTTTACTGAATATAATTATTAATAGAATGGTGACGGTTTCATGTTACAAATCTTAACTCCAACCCATTAGTATGCAGAGTTTAGAAAATAATAAGCAATGTAAATATCTTGACTCCTCTCTCACCAAAAAAGTCTAAGACACCACTTAGTCTCCATTTTTTTTTACAAGTTTATTCTACACTGGCTGTATTAACTTGAACATAGCCTGCCTTAGCCTACTAGCAAATATAAATTAGGAGTTTAAAAATTAAAGTTACTTTTACTCACCTGTTTATTGTGTATTAAGGACAAGTCTATATCTAAAAATAAAGCTCTGTTCCTTAAGATCAACTATATAGAGTATCATTCCCTCTTTTTGAAGTAAACTTGCTTGGTTTCTTCTAGTGGAAAATAAAATGGAATTCAGAGAGCATGGATGTAAAAGCACCTGTTTTATGTCATAACCGCCCAAGCTTGTACCCCAAACCTACGCCCCTCCACCTCTTCTTCCATCTGTGATACTCCACAATATTTGCTCTACTCATATAATTTCCATTTGTTAAAACAAGGCACAGCTTGTTCAGAAAAATGTTTTGAGAAAGTAGCTTGCCTATAAATCCATTTGCTTCACAAATAATTAATTTGAACAAACTCCAAAAATATGCTTTAATAACTTCAAATTCCAATTAGGGCCAAATAAATGACTTCCATTTGTGGCAGAACCAATCTGATTAGGTTTCTTGTTTGGTACTCTACAAGCATGCAAAATATTCACCCTGAGGGGCACCAAGCTAAATCCAAAACTTCAGATTTATTTAACCACAAATGCATATTTATAAATTGCAACAGACTTTCCTAATTAATTTTTCATCATGCTAATGATTTTGCTTTGTAACAACTGGTTATATTAGGAGCAATCACAGCCAGGTCTACATTTTCAGTCACTGGGAGCGTGGAGAAGCATGAAAGGGAATTGAAAGAGAAGCAACTTCCAGGGGCATGCTCTTGAGAAGTAATTACTGATTTCACCAAATGGCTATTGAAGCAACCCAATCAATAACCATCATTTCACAAGACAAAACACATTAGCCATTTTACAGCTATGTTTAGTTTCAACTGAATGCTTTTTGTTGAAGAAAATGATTTTCCAAAGAGCTGCATCAATGCTTGGCATGGAAGAATGCCACACGGTTCCAGATTTTGAGAAATAAAGGTGATGATGACAGATGATCAGGTAAACAGGGTATGATGCTATGAAAAAAAATACAGTGGGTAAGAGAGAAAAGAGAGAAAAGATTATGGTCATTGTACATGTGTTTAATATGGGTAATCCTGAGTGGGCCATGGAAGAATGCATCTGAGTCCAAGGGAAAAAAATGAATAGGTCTAGAATTAGAAAAGGAAAAATATTGGATTGAATAAACAATGGTAGCCTCAACAAAGACAGAATTCAGTTGATGAACCTGGTTGAGGCAGAATACAATGGTATTAAACTGAATTCTTAGTGGAGAAAAGAGATTGTTGATGTGAATGGAGAAGGTAGAGTTTCCTACTAGGGTATCTTGGAATGGAGGCATAACTTCATGTTAGAAAAGGAGCTTTCAGTGGGTCCTAGCAGGCCTGAATTTTATCTTTTTCACTGAGTTAAGGAAATAAACAAGTGATATCCAAAGTGTTTCCAATTAAAACTCTCCATGTAGTTGCGTATACATGATTAAGGGTTGTATCTCACAAAATGGATGTCAACTCTGAACCACAAACCTCAGAGTTGATGTAGGGCCTTCTATTAGCATCCCTTCTATTTTTCTGTTATTCTGGAATAAGATATGAGGCAATTTTACAACAGGGGCAAAGAGAGTCCTTGATAGTTTGATGAAAATTAAAGATTTTAGGTTCTAGTCATGTTTTTAACTTCTATGAAGTGTTGGTACCTGGGATGAGATTTGAACATCTTCAAGTTCACAGTATACAGACGTTTCTCAAGCCTGTGTTGAGAAGTAGAGGTTGATGATTTTGGTTCAATAAATCAGGCTGTAAAATGGGAAAACGTGGGGCATATCCTTCACGCTGCCTATTTGGACCCAGTATGATTAAGAGGACTTTACATTGAGGCTTTGAGGGAAGCTGGGAATTGAAAAAGAAACAAATGAACTTTAAGTTAGATTTAGTGACTGGGTAATTTAAAAGTTGGTGAATGTATACTTTAGCAACTTACTTCAGTTTGCTAAATAAAATGGTAAATTCATTCCCTGGCAAAGACAATGTCCTATAGTACAAAAGTGCCAGGCTGCATCTGGGCCTTAGGCATGGATGGGAATAAAGTCCACTTTAGGAAGGGAGATTTTCTCTCAGATCTGTAGATCAACTGTGACTGTTTTTCAGTCAACATGGTAGAAAGCAGTAATCAGAGAGACATCAACTGCCAATCATTTAACTGAGAAGTCAGACTGTCTTAAGGGCCCCATTCCAAGATCAGTTGTTATGGGGTGGCAGGGTAGGAGGGGCAAAGTCACAATGTCCTTTTTTCTATGACTCTTTGTCTTTTTTCTCCGACTCAATGTTTTTTTTTTTTTTTTTCTATGACTGGGGGACTGTTGGGAGAAGGAGCAATACAAGGTCACTGGGTGAGGGAAGGTGTACAAAACGACTGACGCTCACTGTATGTGCTCACCAAGCCAATAACACTAGAACAGGTGCTTATTAATCCGGAAAAGCAGATAATAGTCAAAGGGTACATAGTTTTAGTTATGCAGGACAAGTAAGTCCCAGTGATCTTACTATAGAGCCTATCATAATAATAAGCTATATCTTCAGTTAACAGTAGTGTATAAGCTTAAAATTGACTAAGAATGCAGATCTTATGTCAGGTATTGTCATCGCACTCCCAAAAATAATAATAGAGAGTAAGAGGAAACTTCTCGAGGTGATGGACTTGTTTATGTCCTTGACTGTGTGATGGTTCCAGAATGTATACTTATTCCCAAATGCATTAGGTTGTATGTATTCAGTATCCACATCCTTATGAATGTCAATCACACCTTCATGAAGTGGCTTTGAAAAACAGGCTAAAAGCACAACCAATGACATTTGAAGAGAAAAATAATGTGATCCATACTTTCAATTCCCTTGGAAGAGTGAACAGTGAGCTCTGGGCAGCTTAGCTATGAGATCAGCACTTAAATTTCCAGATGGAACTATTAGGTGCCTGGCACAAAAAGTGGAATAGAGGCCGGCGCCGTGGCTCACTAGGCTAATCCTCCGCCTAGCGGCGCCGGCACACCGGGTTCTAGTCCCGGTCGGGGCGCCGGATTCTGTCCCGGTTGCCCCTCTTCCAGGCCAGCCCTCTGCTGTGGCCAGGGAGTGCAGTGGAGGATGGCCCAGGTGCTTGGGCCCTGCACCCCATGGGGAGACCAGGAAAAGCACCTGGCTCCTGGCTCCTGCCATCGGATCAGCGCGGTGCGCCGGCCGCAGCGCGCCGGCCGCGGCGGCCATTGGAGGGTGAACCAACGGCAAAAGGAAGATCTTTCTCTCTGTCTCTCTCTCTCTCACTATCCACTCTGCCTGTCAAAAAAAAAAAAAAAAAAAAAAACAAAAAAAACAAAAAAAAGTGGAATAGATACATGAATGATTATAAAGTAAAAATAGTTTGAGGATATTATAAAAGGAAAAAACATTAGAAAGAAAGATTAAGTAGCTTATTTATGAAGAAGGATACTTCAGTGGGGATAAATATAGACCACCCATTAATGCTCTTCAGTGTGTGATGGCTCAAGTACTTGGGTTTCTGCCACCCACTTGGGAGACAGATTGATTTCTCTGCTCCAGGTTTCATCCCAGCTCAGCCGAACCAGCAGAAGGAAATCTCTCTCTATGTCTATCTCTCTCTATGTCTATCTCTCTCTATGCCTATCTCTCTATGTCTTTCAAATAACTAAGTTAAAAAAAAAAAAAAAACACTGAGGAGCAATGGATGCTAGAAGCTCAAATCAGTACTCAACTTGACTCCTGGAGAAAAAGTCAGTGTAAGGTGGCCACAAAACACACCAAATGCCAGAGTAAGGAAAAGCGTTTATTGGGGAAACCTGACAGACCAGAGGGGAGGGGTGAAGAAGGAAAAGAGAGAGTAAGAGAGAGAGAGATCAAAAGAGAGAAAGACAGGGAGAGATCAAGAGACAGAGAGAGAGAGAGAGAGCGAGCGCTATGTGTTCAGGAAGAGGTCCTCTTAAAACTTTGCTGGGAGGTGGGCAGGGAAGTAGGAGCAGCGAATCCCATTAGGATGGGGGTGGAGCTGTCACCAGTGGTTGGGCCATGGGGTCACCTGGCTTCCAGCCATGTCGGCAGGGGCTAGAGCCTAGGATGGTTTCTGGGGTGTAGATCATGCCATAGATTAGACTGCTCCATTTTACTAACAGTCTGATCTTTAATTATCAATTGGCAGACCCATTGGAGACAAGCTTTATTTTCCTCTCCAAGATGTGTTGTCACAATTAAAAGTCTTTCTTTTTTCCTAGACATATTTTACCTGAATCCTGTTTTACTGGTTCGGATCGCTGTGCTTCACATCACGTCAATTTGCTATTACTGTTTGGTGGTTTCTACAATGACCCTGGGTAAACTTCCTTGCTTATTTATTTATTCCTTAAGTTTATATTGATTGCCTCATGTATTTTTACCCAGATATCAAGGAGGTGGGATGTGGAGAGGAAAGACAGAGTGGAATAACTACCATGAAACTCCCTGGGTGTCCATGTTTCCAACACTTGGTAAAATGGTTCATAGCTCTTGCAAGCTGTTCAATATTCTAGTCTGGGGACCAGTGTTGTGGTACAGCAGATTAGGCCACCTCCTGCCATTTGGTCATCCCGTATGAGTGCTAGTTCAAGCCCTAGTTACTCCACTTCTGAGCCAGCTCCTTGATAATGTGCCTGAGAAAGCAGTAGAAGATAGCTCAAGTGCTTGGCTCTTCACCACCCATGTGGGAGACCTGGATGGCATTCTGTGCTCCTGACTTGGGCCTGGAATAGCCCCAGCTGTCCATTGAGAGAGTGAACCAGCAGATGGAAGCTCTATCTCTCTCTGTCTCCTCCCACCCCCAACCCTGTAATGCTGTATTTCAAATAAGTAAATATTTTTAAGGAAATAAATTGTAGTATGAATGTCCAAGCATTTATTAAGCCTCACACTTGGTCACAACATAGATACCAGCCAGTATTTATCACATGGTGTGTGTCTTGGGAATTGAAGAAGACTGTAACTGTCACATTTTTCTAATGGGTGAGCAAGTGAATACTTGGAGAGGTTAAGTAATAAGCTCAAGGGCATCTGTCTAATTGAAAGAAAAGGTATCATCCTAACTTATTAATGATAACTGCATTTAACTCAATATGTCTATATTTAACTAGTGCCTAAACTGAGTATGCACTAACTTATTAGTGCTAACTGCATTTAACTCAATATGTCTATATATTTAACTAATGCCTAAACTGAGTATACACCTTCCACCCAGTGACTCCAAACACTAGTCTTATCCTGGAGCCTTCTCCTTCCTCTCTGACTACACCCGACTCTCAGAGTTGAGTTCTGTGCCACAGCATCTTGGGTGGGTACCACACAGCATGACTGACAGGGGACGTCCCTGCCCTCCTTCCCCCTCTGTTGCTTCCCAAGGACTTTCCTTTGTCCCTGCCTCAAACAAAGCAAAATCATCAAACAAGCAAACACAACAAAAACACTCAGAAGCCATAATGATACTCACCTCATGAATTAACTTATTATTTCATGTGTTGTTTCCTGTGATTTAAGTGCTTATCAGGTATTCCTTGAGCATTTGCTACAATTAGCAATCTTAGAATTCTATCAATGATTTACTTTAAATTTAGCAAAACCTATTACTCTGGTCATATCAAAACCACAGTCCTGTTTGGAAAATAAAAAAAAAAAATTGCTTAAATGTGAATCATCCATTCAGAGAAATTTTTACTCTAGCAAGCTGGTTTTATATTCATGACAAACATTTTCAATTTTAATATGTTTGCTTACATGAGATGCAGATTGTAATTTAATGGCAGAATGTTTAATTATGCCTTCATTTGTATAAATTGTAATGTTGCTGCTGAATAAATGAAATAAAAATCTCTTTAATTTCCTTCTCAATATTTAATTTAAATCAATGATAAACAGCATGCGTCTCTTTGAAACAATGTTAATTAATATTCAGAAGACTAAATTTGTTTTTGGATATATATTATGTATGACATGTTGGTCACATAATTGAGCTAGAAATAAGATTCATAGAGTTAAATAACCTATAAAGAAAGGAAAAACACTGTACAATTCTACTCAATGAGTTTCTCACAGTAAAAAAGTTTACAATATGGGTTTTATGTTTTCAAAGTGATCATACCATTATTATCCAATATATAATTCAAGCATTATATTTAAAATGTATAATATATATGTCACTTAATTATTCAAATTATCAAAGCATTGATTCTTCCAAGTTGATCTATCCCATTTGCAGATCTTATTAAAAATTAATCAGTTAAATAGGAAAATAAGGATAATAAGTTTGCTACAGCTTTATGTACTAGGCATTATATCTGATTGAGGGGGTGGAAGAATGAATAAAATGGGGTATTAACCCCCAGGGATTTAATTGTTTAATATAAAGCTTCCTAAAAATAGATAATCTTAATATTTCTGAAATGGTAAGTGCTTTGCTAAAGGATAATGCAAAGTCAGAGATGGAGGAGCAGCCTGGACATGACCATCATTGTCAAGGTTTGCCTTTTTGGTGCCATTGCTGCCATCCCCTTCATTGCTAGTATCCACTAAATATGGAACCTCCGTGTGGTAGACAGTGTTTCAGGTGATTTGTATTAACTTATTTTATCCTTATGTTATCCACCAAAACCAAGGCCCAGAGCTCGAAAATCATTTTCCTAAGAAGACAGAGCAAGAAAGCAGCACACTCAGGAATCAAGCCCAGAGAGTCTGGCCTGAAGTCTTCAGGGTTAACTCTCCCATTACCAGGTAAAGTTCATTAAAAAGCCAGGGCAATATAGACTGCCTGGTTAGAAAGGGATGTTGATTATAAGCACTTGTCACTGACACTCATGCTGGTAATGACAACTTGATGGACTAAAGCACAAAGCAAAGACAGTGACTGCCAGCAGGGCTCCACATTAGCAGCATCATGGAATTTTATTCCTGGGGGGGGTGGTCAGAGCAGCGAAAGCATCAAGGAAATAATCCAACAAAAAGCCATAACACTGGAAGACAATAAGGGCCTCCAGGGCAGTACAAGAACCTACCCAAAGAAAGATAAACCTTTGATGATACGTGGAGTAACCAGCATTGAGAACCCTGCATAGGGGAGGTGAGCTGGTGCATTCTGAGTCACTGAGCTGGATTGAAGTCAGTCCTCAGGAAATAGTGAGTTGGGCTTCTATCAGGCCATGTGGAGGGAGTGGTCCAGGCAGACCCAAGCCCACAGGCAGGCTACGGCAGTGAGGAGGTAGGAGATACTTTGCAAATACATTCAAGATCACCTCACTGCATTAAATCAGGATAAAATCAAGATTTTGTTGCAAAGATACTAAGTGGAAGCTGAGTGGCGCAATTGTTTTCAGCATCAGAATGTGATGGTGATTTTAGGTTCAAAAATTTCCAGGTGTAGATGAGCTCAGAAGTTAGGGCAGGCTCTGCACCAGAGCCTGGCACCACCAGTGGAATGGCTTCTCTGTGGCAACCTGACAACCCTGCATGCCCCCATGTAGGCCAATAGACAATGGCCTGAACTGCAGTTACTCTGAGTTCCCAGAGAGCACTCTGATGTCATCCCAGGGAGGAGAGGATGGGGGTTTAGATGACCTAAATTGGACTATGCTTCACTTACCTCCCCCTTTTCCCAGGAGAATTTCACGATACAGTTTCCCATCTCCTGGATTGTCACGCGATGGGCAGAGCTCTGCCCTACACCCTCAGAATAACACTGTAGAGTGCTAAGTCACTCAGTGGCCACCCAGCATCAGCTCCTTAGAGGTGGGCTGAGCTGGTTTCCTAGGACGGCCATAGCAAGTGACTCAAAAAAGGTGCTTGATGACCATAGGACTGGGGTCTCTTGTTGTTTTGGAGGCCAAAAGTCCCAAATGAAGGTGTATCACGCAACCCCATTCCCAGAGTGCTTGGGGAGCATCTTCCCCTGATCTTCAAGCTTCTGGTGGATCCCGGTATCCATGGATGGTGCCTTGACCCCCACAGTCTCTGCTTCTGGCTTCACATGGCCGTTGAGTGTCTCTGTGTCCTCTTCTCTTCTTAAAAGGATGTTGATCATTGAAATAGGTTCCACCTGAAGTGCAAATTTTCCCCTCAGACTCTTTAATCATTACATCTACAATGACAAATTTCCAAGTAAGGTCTCATCCTCAGGTTCTGGATAGACATGTACTTTGAGTGCCAGAGTTCATTCCACTGCCTAAGGCATCCCAAAACTTATGTTGCAGGCATCCAGCTGCCCTTGATTTTTGTCATTTTTTTTTTTTTTTTTTGTATAGGAAAAGGGCTACAGGGAGCCGGTAAGAGGGGTAGGAGTAGGATTAGGAGGAACAGAAGGAGGAGAAGAGGAAGACGAGGAAGAGTGGTTTATTACTTTCTCTCCCTATGTAAGTAATAAATTATCTAGTTTAAATTACCTGTTCATGTTTTTCTTATTCAACCCAGTGGAGTCTTGGCCTTAGCTTTACCTTATCTTGTGTGTATACTGCACAGACATTCACCCAGGAATTAAACTCAAACAAGACAACCAACTCTCTTTTGCCCTCTAGCACCCCGTTTCAAATAAACATCCCATCTTAATAATTTTGTCATTTTTCCATTTTTGAATTTGGCCCCTGCTTTTAATCCTCACTGTGTTTTCATTGTCCTCTATCATTTCTTGTCTGAACTGTTCCTATCACTTATGGATTTCATTTTTCATTTCTTGTCTTACCCTATGTACCCTGACCACTTTTGCTAGATTGATTGTTCAGAAATTTAGAAAGCGCCCGCGCCGCGGCTCACTAGGCTAATCCTCCGCCTTGCGGCGCCGGCACACCGGGTTCTAGTCCCGGTCGGGGCGCCAGATTCTGTCCCAGTTGCCCCTCTTCCAGGCCAGCTCTCTGCTGTGGCCAGGGAGTGCAGTGGAGGATGGCCCAGGTGCTTGGGCCCTGCACCCCATGGGAGACCAGGAAAAGCACCTGGCTCCTGGCTCCTGCCATTGGATCAGCGCCATGAGCCGGCCGCAGTGCGCCGGCCAAGGCGGCCATTGGAGGGTGAACCAACGGCAAAGGAAGACCTTTCTCTCTGTCTCTCTCTCTCACTGTCCACTCTGCCTGTTAAAAAAAAAATTTAGAAAGCATGAATGTACTCCTGAATTTCAGCTTTCAATGGCTTCTTACTATGTGCAGATTAAGGTCAGATTATCTAGAGTAAAGTTCACAGACCCCCATGTGAGATAGTGCTTGCATAGAGGCCTGGGCGGCAAGTGACCCACACTCGTAGCCCTTCTGTCTGAGGGTCACCTGTCCCAAACAAATATATATCAGTTCTATGCATCAGCCTACCTGGCAATTTATTTTCCTATACTCATACCCTTTTTGCACCTGTTTGTATTCTCATGGAATGTTGACAATAAATCTCCTTTACGAGGTGTTATGCATATTAAATGTGGTAATGTCCTGGCACAGAGAAGCTCCTCAGCAGGTTCTGCCGTCTTCCTCCGTGTATCTGACCCAGCCAGCACATGCTGCCAGTAGCTGATGTTCGTTATGTTTGTAGATCAGTTTTTGAAACAATAAAAGCATCCATATCCTTTTGAATGCAATCACCATAAATTAGCTCTATAATTCTCAAAATAGCTAAATGTCAACAGCAAGTTTGTTCTATTTTTTCTCCTCTAATTACCTCTTCACTTCCTCCTATTTTGAAAGCACCTTTCTCCCTTTCTTTCCTCCTTGGAATACTGGATTCTGCTTCTGGGTTGTTCTTCTCCTCTCCTTCCATGCTACTTCTCCCTGTTCCTTTCTATCTCCCCCAATTCTACTCCTTCTCTTCTCCATCCTCTTCTTCCTCCTTTTCATTCTATTTTCTATGTGAAGGGCCAGAGTCACTAATGAGTTTATGTGATGCCAAATATCATCTCCCGTAGAACAAGGAGCTCCTTCTCTGGAAGGCATGGCACTTCTTTATTTTGAACATATTATTGTTTCACTTTATAAGCACTATGCCAGGCTCTCAAATGGCCAGACACTGAGCTGGGTTCTCTGCATGAACACATGAGTGGTGGCATTCTCAGGACTCTTCGGTCCTGGCTGTGCCCTGGACCTTCGTTCCTGCCACGTACTCCCCTGCACATGATTTATGAACTCTGCTAGTCGTTCTGGACATCTCTTCTTGAAGAAGGACGCATCCTCCTACGATCCGACTTCAGTGCTAGCTGTGTCTGATGTTTCTCTAATAGAAGAGGGTGCCCTCCCCCAACCCTGCCCAGTTTCCCACTGCATGTCTTGGATGCTTGCTTCAGAGAGCAGTCACTGAATTGCAGTCCTGTTCACAGTGTCCTTGTCCAGCTCAGTAGACTGTGAGCTCCTTACCTGCACATGCTCCACTTCCCAGGATGATATGTGATACCTTTCTCTCATCAGAGCAGTAAAAAGATGTAACCTTACACTTTCAGGAGCTCTACATTTATTTATCTGTGGGTCTGACAAAGGAAATGAAAATGAACAAAGACTGCCAAGTAACTTCGAAAGTCCCAGATACTACCAACGTGAGAAATACCTGTCCCCAAATGGGGGTATCAGTCTGCAGAGAAATGAATCTTCCACCTTGTTGGACTTAAATAAATCTCTCCTGGTAAACTACTGTGATCTATTCTTGATGCATGGTGTGATGCCAGTGTCAGAGTCGATAAATATAATTGTGCAGATCTCAGGACAATAGGATGGAGAAAGAACAGCATCTGTAACACAAGCCTTCAGAAGGCACACTGGGGAATTCCTCTATAGTGTTAGCTGGTATTAGATTGCTGTTTTTTTTTTCTTTCTGGATATTCTGTACCTGGTAAATCTAGTGAAATAGTTTTGCAAATACAAGCACATTCTGCCCTTGGGTGTGCTTTCTCTGGGTAGTATCCAAGTTCATGTTCATGGTCAGGAAATTCATGACAACATGGTTCATCCAGTCCAAACAGGACCTCTGTCAAAACGTGGTAGAATAGGGATGAGACCATACATTGGAGGATGGAGCAGACATGAGCCCTGTAGGGGCAGAACTGGCTCCTATTTAATGCTAACCTGAAGCACACAGCATTGTCCAAGTCTAGTTGTGGAATCAGGATGTAATTTTGATTTTTTAAAGATTTTTATTTACTTATTTGAAAAAGTTACTGAGAGGCAGAGAGAGGGAGGGAGGGAGGGGGAGAGGGAGAGAGAGAGAGAGAGAGAGAGAGAGAGAGAGAGAGAGAGAGAGAAAGAAAGAGAGGTCTTCCATCTGCTGGTTCACTCCCCAGATGGCCAAAATGGTCAGAGCTGCACCCATCCGAAGCTAGGAGCTAGGAGCTTCTTCCAGGTCTCCCACGTGGGTGCAGGGGCCCAAGCACTTAGGCCATCTTGTAATGCTTTCTCAGGCCATAGCAGAGAGCTGGTTCAGAAGTGCAGCAGCCAGGACTTGAACCAGTGGGATGCTGACACTGCAAGCAGTGGCTTTAGATGCTATGCCAGAGCGCCAACCCCTCGGATGTTTTTTAAGGACCTGCAGCTTCCTAGGGCCACATAGACACCTGACTTTGCTGCAGAGGGGAGAAGGATAACTCCAAGGTCCACATGTTAATGAGAATAGAATTCCCAATACTCAGCTTCTGGAAGGGGCCTTTTTTCATCTGCTTTATGTTTCCTGTAAAGAGACACTTTTAGGGAAAACTCTTCCTTTGTCGTTTCAAACAGCTATTTTGACCAACCCATTTTAGTAACCGTGCTCAGTCCCTTCCACGAAGTCTCCTCATAGCAGAAAGCGTGCATTTCCTTTGCTCTGTGAGGTGTTTAATAGCAGGGCTGCAGGATGAAAGAGTGGGAGTGGGTCCTCGGGACTCCGTTGAAAGGGAAGGGGAGGTCAATTTAGAGGTGCACTGTTTACATAGCCTCTTGACTAGTAGCCTTCAGCCATATTCTTTAATAATGCGTTGTTAATAATAAGGGTGACATTTTTGGCTCCTGCCTAATTGATGTATATCATCATTCCATGGATTCTGAGAAACATGGGTACCATGTTTCTATTCTATTCCAGCTTCATTCAGAAAGTTGTCAGTCTCAACATTTTATCTTTTTATTTATTTATCTCTTCATTATGTGTTTATGCATTTATTCTTCTATGTAAGAACAGGATCATCTCCGAATGCATATGATTAGGAGTTAGAAAGTCTTAGGATGATAACTCACCTTATACTATAAACGATTGCCAGAATTAGAGTCAGCATTCAGAGCATCAGCATACAGCATACAGAGCAATAGTCAAGTGGAAGTGAGCTTTCTTTTTATATATTTGATCCATCTCTGCTCCCCAACAGCCATGCCTGAAACAAGTGGTGTTTCATTATAGAAATCCAAGCAGGATGCATGCTGTTTACAGAAAGCTTTTCTTTTTAATGAACAAGAGTACATTCCAAAATAATGACAAAAGTATAGTGTAGTAAACATACAAGCCAGCAGTGTATTTATTAACATTATCATTAATACTGTTGCTTATTAGGTACTGGACATAATTGAATGTGCTATCCTTTGGTACAACTGGCAGCACAGTGGATTTCTTACCTATACCACAACAAGCATGTGAATAATGCATTGTTCTATTTTATAATGGCTGTAGCATCACTAGGTGATAGGAATTTTTCAGATCTGCTATAATCTTATGGGGAGACCATTGTATATGCGGTCTATCATTGTCCAAAACATTATTATGCAACACGCGAATATATTTCATGGTCTGTGGGCTAGTGGAGCTCTATCATAAATATTTAACTTTGCTATTGTAGCACAGATGCAGCCGAGGACAACACACAGAGCCATATGTGTGGTTGCCTTCCAATAAAAGTTTGCTTATGAAAAAAAAGTTGTCATGCCACACTTTGCTGACTTTGGTTCTAGGGCACAGTTGGCAAGTTATTATGACTATCACTCAACACTAGTCTCTGTCATGGTTCTTAATGTCTTCACTGCAAAGCATAAAGCTGAGACTTGAGCAAGAAGTGGCAAGAGTCACGAGGGGGATGCTTTCCTGGGAGAGTCCCAGCGCCATCAGACTCACTCAGTTCAATGTGCTTGAATTAATCTGTCTTAATTTGTCTAACCTGTCCCCTTCCATTCACATCAGGATTCATTTGAAATTATCTTATTATACAGAAGATCAGTTTAGTATACATTAAGTAAGGATTTCAACAGTTTGCTCCCACACAGAAACATAAAGTGAAAAATAATAGATGATTTTTTTTAAATGATGATGAAATCAGATCAGACCTATTGTCATGTTTAATCCCAGTGAGAGTCAAGTTGGGAGTTGATAATTTCTTTTTTTTTTTTTTTTTTTTTTTTTTTACAGAGGATCAGTTTAGTATACATTAAGTAAAGATTTCAACAGTTTGCACCCCCATAGAAACACAAAGTGAAATATATTGTTTGGGTACTCGTTATAGCATTAAATCTCAATGCACAGCACATTAAGGACAGAGATCCTACATGAGGAGTAAGTGCACAGTGACTTCTATTGTTGACTTTACCAATTGACACTCCTGTTTATGGCATCAGTAATCTCCCTATGCACCAGTCATGAGTTTCCAAGGCTATGGAAGCCCTCTGAGTTCTCCGATTCTTATCTTGTTTAGACAAGCTCATAGTCAAAGTGGAGGTTCTCTCCTCCCTTCAGAGAAAGGTACCTCCTTCTTTGAAGACCTGTTCTTTCCACTGGGATCTCACTCACAGAGATCTTTTGCCAGAGTGTCTTGGTTTTCCATGCCTGAAATACTCTCATGGGCTTTTCAGCCAGATCGGAATGCCTTTAGGGCTGATTCTGAGGCCAGAGTGCTATTTAGGACATTTGCCATTCTATGAGTCTGCTGAGTATCTCACTTCCCATGTTGGATCACTCTCCCCTTTATTTATTCCATCGGTTAGTGTTAGCAGGTACTAGACTTGTTTATGTGCTCCCTTTGACTCTTAGTCCTTTCATTATGATCAATTGTGAACTGAAATTGATCACTTGGAATAGTGAGATGGCATTGGTACATGCCACCTTGATGGGATTGAATTGGAATCCCCTGGTATGTTTTTAACTCTACCATTTGGGGCAAGTCAGCTTGAGCATGTCCCAAATTATACATCTCTTCCCTCTCTTATTCCCACTCTTATGTTTAACAGGGATCCCATTGCAGTTAATTTTTAACACTTAAGAATAACTGTGTATTAATTACAGAATTAAACCAGTCATATTACGTAGAACAGACAAAAAAACTACTAAGAGGGATAATGTATTAAGTTGTTCATTAACAGTCAGGGCTATGGGAAAGGGGAGGGTAGTGGGTGGGAGGGACGGTATGGGGGGGAAGCCATTGTAATCCATAAATCGTACTTTGGAAATTTATATTCATTAAATAAAAGTTAAAAAAAATTGTCTAACCTGATGCAAATGTTTTTCAAAGCTAAGTAGAATCAGTATCAATAATAATTTTTCTAGCACATCAATAATTTTTCTAATAATGTCATTTAGTGTATTTTTCCCTTTTTTACTGAGGACTCTTGGGTTCCAATTTTGTTTGTATAAGATCTCTAATCTCCTACCATTGAAAGAATTGAAATGTAGAAATATGGAATATTTAAGAAATTTCATTTAGGAAAATGCAAAATAAACATGATGAAATTTTTGTTAAGTCTTACAGCAATTGGCTAACAAGACAGATCTACAATCCAAGTCATCACTCTTGTCTAGCTTCAACTCTCATCCTCAGTAAATGCTTACTTTTTTTTTCTGAAATGTGATGTTTGTTTTTGACTCATAATGTTTTTCTCTCTCTTTTTTTTTAGATCTTATATATCTATTTGAAAGGCAGAATTACAGAGAGAGAGAAGGAGAGACAGAAAGTAACAGAGATCTTCCATTCACTAGCTCACTTTCCAAATGGCTGCAATGGGTGGGGCTGGGCCAGGAGCCTGGAACTTCAGCCAGGTCTCCTATGTGGGTGAAAGGGATCCAATCGCTTGGGTCATCTTCTGCTGATTTGGCAGGTGCATTAGCATGGAGTTGGGTGGTAAGTGGAGCATCTGAGACTTGAACCAGTGCCTATATATGGTACTAGCATTGCAGGCATCAGTTTACCCACCGTGCCAAAATGCCAGCCCCCTAAGTCCTAATTTTAAATAATTCCCATTATAACAGGAAGATACTTTATTCAGGATTTGAAGATTTATCAAAGCTGGATCACAACGAGATTCTGGGAAGAAAAGTGAACCTTTATTCCAATTTTTAATACATTTTGTGAGAATGTGTGTCTTTATGATGTACACTGAGGATACAAAGTCAGAGAGCCCTAAGTTTGAATCCTAAAAAGCACTATTCAGGAACTAAGTCTTTCAGAGTTAGTTCTTTCATCTTTAAATTGGGGGTAAAGGTATTTATTTTGAGATAATGCAGGAAAGCGATCAATTATATGAATGTCACAAAGAGTTTGATAATTTGACACTATTGTTTAAACAGTAAAATTGTTTAAACAGTAAAATTAGCACAATTTTCATTATTTAATCTATTGGCCAATCTCACTCTTAGTTGTGCAAAACTATTTTGATAGAGCTCCACATAGTACTTACTGTTCTCTTGGAAATTTACAAATTTGATTTCATGCAGCATGCCAGCATCTCCTTCCACAGAATGTGTATCATTGCATTTGCCCTAATGCTGCCAATCATAGCCTACTTTAAAGCATATGTATAAACAGATGTGTGTGATGATATGTACATGCATTAACATGTACACATATCTATATACTTACACTATGTTTATAAGGATGTATAAATATATATACATAGGTTTTCATTTAAATTAAAACTGTCATCATGCAATTGAATCTCAAGATTATTACATGATAACTGCTAGTAATTTTATTGATTTCCACTGGAGGCACTAGAGAAATCATTGACTAGTCACTGAAAAACAGTGCAATCAGCAATGGAGCTGTCTTTAAGTGTTTTCATGCCAACCTTCTACCATGCATTTGGAAACTCAGATATGAAGCCGGCAAAGTCATCCCAACTCCATCTTCTAACTGTGTTGCCAGGCCAGTAAGTTGGTATCTTCTTACTATCTCTGTGCCTGCTCTCCTCTAATTGCTGCTGCTTCTGTTATCTTAGGCAGATTCTCATCCTCTTTGATCTGGGAAATAGCAATAATCTCCAGCTTGCAGCCAGTTCCGTACCATGTGATCTGATCTACTGGTTGATTGTCCTAAAATGCAGATTTAATTGTACAACTTCTCCTTCACATGCTTCAAGCCTTGTTTGTGCCTCAGAACAGCACTTAGGATTCTCAGAAGAGGACAAGGAGCCCTCTGGGCTCTGACTGTTGCCCCCAGCTCAATCTCCACTCTCTCTTTGTCTCCACACTCAGTGGCATCAAACTATCTCTTAGCCTTCTTCTAACCTACTCTAGTTCAGGCTGCCCTTCCTCTCATCAACTCCTCTGCCATGAGTGTGCTCAATCTGCCTGAGCAACAACTAGTAGTCTTTGAGGACAATTCAGTGTTCTCCTTAATGCCTTATCTAAACCTAACATCCTTGCACTTAAAATTAACGTCCCTTTCTTTTGTGATTCCACAAAACTGATTTCCCCCGCTTTGTCTATCAGCAGGGCTTCTTTCCATTATAACTTCATTGTATGGAATTGCACTTGCCTTTCTGTATTCTTTTCTCTCTGCCATTGCTTCTTGAGATCACGTATTATCTGACTCATTCTATAGTACTAGAGTGTCCAGTTCCTGGAATGTAGTTTACATGATATAAATGCTATTTAATAAATAAATTAATGAACATTTAGGAGTATATATTTCATTTTTAATTGATTTTTATTATTGTCATGATTATTATTGTCATTATTCCCATCAACTTTTAGTTACTACAAAATTATAGTTCCTGTCATCTTTCCTCTGCTGATGCTCAGGATCATACACCTTTCTTCTCAATCCCTTTTTCTTTAAGAGTTTACCAAATGTCTGGGCCAGTGCTGTGGCTTAGCAGGTAAAGCTGCTGCCTGCAGTGCTGGCATCCCATATGGGCACTGGTTCAAGTCCTAGCTGCTCCACTTCCAATCCAGCTTTCTGCTATGGCCTGGAAAAGCAGTGGAAGATGGCCCAAGTCCTTGGGCCCCTGCATCCACGTGGGAGACCCAGGGGAATCTCCTGGCTCCTGGCTTCAAATCCACACAACTCCGGCCATTGTGGCCAATTGTGGAGTGAATGAGTGGATGGAAAGCATCTCTCTCTCTCTCTCTCTCTCTCTCTCTCTCTCCCCCCCCCCTCTTCTTCTCCCTCTGTGTAACTCTTTCAAATAAAGAAATAAATCTTTTAAAAAATGTTTACCAAATGCCAGTTTCTTCTTGACTCTCCTATGTTGGACAACACTTTTCTGCATTTCTCTGTTAATATTCTATGGAAATAAGTCCAGTGAGATCAAGTCTGCCTTGGGATTGTAGTGCCCATGGCAATTTCTCTTCAGAGAGGAAATTTCTGATTTATCCTCGTATTTCCTGTTTCTGGCATAGAGCCTGCCACATAGCAGACATTGTGTAAGGGTTTGATGTAATGAACTTAAGCTGGATGTGGCTGGACCAAGACCTGGACCCTGCCTTTCATGCAATTACACTTCCTTGAGGGGACTGAATCTCTGTGATATTTCTATTGAGTGAGCCTATAGAAGAAAATGATGGGCTAATTCCCCCAAATGACAAAAGACAGCAGTTGTTGATAGTGCCTCTGATGAGAAACTGTCAAAAGGACATGTGGAGATGGAGGCAGGTGAACTTGGACTTAAATAATTGGATTCTGATATAGGATACTCATTGGGTGGATGCCTGTTCCAGGCAACAGAGGCATGTGAAAGGAAACCTAGCTGGGAGAGCATAGACATTAGGGACGTGAGTGGGTACCATCATTTATTGAAAACCTTCAATATGCCAGAATGTGTAAGTTCATTATTTTTTAACAGCCATGGTAAAGCTCTGCACAATCTCTGTTATCTCTGTTCATAGGTGATGCCACTGAGACTCAACAGAGATTCAATGACTTATCCAAGGCCACAGATCACACGCCTTGAACTAAGATTTATCTCACTCCAGAGTCAAAGCAATATCTACTCTACCTGGGGGAAGCAGACTTCTCAGGTAAGAAGTAGGCTTATAATGGGAAATTCCTTCTGGGTTTAAATATCTACTGATTCAATAAGTGATCATAAATGCAGAGTAATTTTAGTGTTGCCTTAAATGTACCCTTGGGATAGAAGATATTCTCTACATACCCAAAGCTGATTTTCCTAACCAATAATCCCAAAACCCTCCAGTTTGGGGTCAAAGAATAGGACTAACATTCACACAAAGAAAACCAACATATTCTTTGAGTATCATCCTTGTTCTCATCAAATTCAATCATTATCTTCTTGCATTTCCTCTTTGAAACGCTTTTTTATTCTTCCAAACCAATCTAATCACTTTCTTTTCAGAAATGACTTGGCCCTTTATTCAGTCTTATGTTACACTTTCTCAGTGTGTTTTCCCAGAAGCCCCTGCTGCACACTTATGCAAATCCTGACCACCTATCAGGACAACCTCCTGCCTGCCAACAAGACAGTCTGTGTGTACTGTTTCCTGAGTCCCCTCACATCCACCCTCATGTTGCTCTGTATTTCCTTCCTGAAGTCTTTGACCATTGAATTTACTTCCCCAAACAATGAGCTGTTTACGCTTTTAATGGAAGGACAACAGTTTTTGTTTTGTTTTGTTTTGTTTTGTTTTTTGCCAGGCAGAGTTAGACAAGGAGAAAGGTCTTCCTTTTTCCATTGGTTCACCCCCCAAATGGTCACTATGGCTGGCACGCTGCGCTGATTCAAAGCCAGGAGCTAGGTGCTTCTTCCCAGTCTCCCATGTGGGTACAGGGCCCAAAGACTTGGGCCATCCTCCACTGCACTCCCGGGCCACAGCAGAGAGCTGGACTGGAAGAGGAGCAACTGGGGCAGAATCTGGTGCCCCGACCGGGACTAGAACCCGGTGTGCTGACGCCGCAGGTGGAGGGTTAGCTGAGTGAGCCGCGGCGCAGGCCGACAATAGGTCTTTATTACCCATACCTAACCATTGAGTGTGCTCAGGAAAGGTTTGTTCTTTTGAACGAAGATGGACTGTTTAAATTTATAGCTTATTGATGTCTAGAACAAATATAAAGTAAAAATTGCTCAAAAAGACATACAAAAATATAAAATCCAACAGCAATACCAAGAAATGGGGACTAGATAAAACAAATGCCACAGTTGTGCAGTTGGTAAGGCTTCTGTCTTCAGGCTTTGATTCTGAACTTTTTGAAAGTCAAGGCAGAAAAGAGAAAATATAATTCTCAACATTAGGACTCATTGTGATCCCATTTTATATTCCTTCCTCATCATCATTAGATCTTAGTGGTGTTGTGATAATGACCATCACCTGCCTGTTTACACACTAGGTGATGCCTGCTGACACAACCCTGCCCTGTTCCAGGCTCAGTCCAGCTACTTGTTCATTGCATGTGACTAGGGCCAACCAACATCAGTCACTTTTCTTAGAACTCTTTCAGTTCCCTGGACATTGAGTAGTAACCTCAAAATCAAATATAATCCCTCAGAAAAATTTATATAGCTATACTAATCTGAATTTCAGGTTATAAAAAAAGCTGGTTGGCTAACTTAATAAAAATGGAATTTCTTTTTTTTTTTTTTTTTGACAGGCAGAGTGGACAGTGAGAGAGAGAGACAGAGAGAGAAAGGTCTTCCTTTGCCGTTGGTTCACCCTCCAATGGCCGCCGCTGCAGCCGGCGCACCGCGCTGATCCTGGCAGGAGCCAGGAGCCAGGTGCTTTTCCTGGTCTCCCATGGGGTGCAGGGCCCAAGCACCTGGGCCATCCTCCACTGCACTCCCTGGCCATAGCAGAGAGCTGGCCTGGAAGAGGGGCAACCGGGACAGAATCCGGCGCCCCAACCGGGACTAGAACCCGGTGTGCCGGCGCCGCAAGGTGGAGGATTAGCCTATTGAGCCACGGCGCCGGCAAATTTCTGAAAGCATATCATAAAGATGAACTGAGAGAACCAAAAACGGGTTGGGGGGTGGATTAGGCTTATATAAAGGACCAAGAATTTAAGAATTGAGGAAACCAAGAATATAACCAAGGTCCATATCCAGGGGGTGAACTGCTGTTGATGGATTCTACCACTCTGCCATAAAATATCCCTATTCTTTGTCCATCCATTTTGCTCATTATTTTTAAGTTAAAATTATAGTGAGGGTCCATTTATTGATCATGCACCTGAGTCAGTAGACATGGGGAAGAAATATCAAATTCTCTATGCTGGACTCCCTGCCACCCACTAAATACCCAGCAAGTGACGATAAAATGACTTTGGCTCAACTTGGTATAATTAGGTCTGAACTGCTTCCAGTTCAACCTTAGAAGACTAAGCATGCCTCCCCAACACACCTGTGTGGGTTAACACACACTCTCACTTAAGTTAGACATGAGAAGTATTGACAGGGTCAGGGAGTTTAGGCTTAATCTTGTACTTGGCTGTAAGTAGTAGAACTGAAAATATGGTAGAGGAATTTATTGGGGAATTATTCTCAATGAAAGGGAAAGCTTTCACATAGCAAGTATTGCCCAAAGATGAGATAGAATTCTGGAAAGGGCTTGAATTTCTTGGCACCAAATCACCCAAGTTGAGGCTGTGCAATGGATCACCAGGGAACTTCCTGACCCTCAGTGTCCAATCTGGCAATTTAAATTTAAATTTAAATTAGCTTAAATTCAAAAGTAAAATTATTCAGTCACATTGGCCATATCTCAATAGCTCAGGAAACACATATGGCCACACACACCATAAATGACAGCACAACTACAGAACTATTACAACATCACAAAAATATTTTTGGAGAGGGTTTTTAAAAATATTTTTGGGAAGGGTTGTTAAGGAGGATCTCAAGCAGCAATCATAATTGAATGAGATATAATTAAAACCTTTCAGTGCTAGCAATATACAAAAAATAGTTTACCTATGGTTGCATGCCATACCCACTATTTACATTCAGAAGCGGGGAAGAGAAACAATACCATAGAGCAAGGCTCCATGCAGGGATTGGTATTGGGACTATGTCTCCAAATAGATAACTGCAAACTAAGGGACAGATATTAAATACTTAAGACTGCGTGATCCACATGGCCTTTATTCTACCAGCTCTTCTGTCATAGAACAAAAGTGGCTATAGGGAGCTGGCACTGTGGCTCACTTGGTTGGTCCTCCACCTGCGGTGCTGGCATCCCATCTTGGCACCGGGTTCTAGTCCTGGTTGCTCCCCTTCTAGGCCAGCTCTCTGCTGTGGCCCGGGAAGGCAGAGGAGGATGGCCCAAATACTTGGGCCCCTTCACTCACATGGGAAACCAGGAGGAGGCACCTGACTCCTGGCTTTGGATTGGCACAGTGCCAGCCGTGGCAGCCATTTGGGGAGTGAACCAGCAGAGGAAAGACCTTTCTCTCTGTCTCTCTCTCTCACTGTCTGTAACTATACCTGTCAAATAAATTTTAAAAAAGTGGCTATAGACAACACAAAAATAAACGTCAACTTCTTCCTTAAATGAATTCTCATGTTTGGCATAGCCAAGAGCAAACAGTCATCTGAGCAATACCCTCTAGTTCTTACAAATGCACAAACACCCAGCCTGTGAATAGTAGCTGTTGCAGCAATGTTAAGTGATGATGTGATGACTGCCCATTATCCTGAACTTGTTCAACTTTCAATGGGCCTGCTAATCAACAGAGCTTAAAAATTACCAGTACAGGAGTCAGTGCTGGTTCAAGTTCCAGCAGCTCCACTTCTAATCCAGCTCCTTGCTAATGTGCCTGGGAAAAGCAGCAGAGGATGGGTAAAGTCCCTGGGCTCCTGCACCCACGTGAGAGGTCTGGAGAAAGTAACTGGCTCCTGGTTTTTGTCTGGTGCAGTCCTGGTCATTGAGGTCATTTGGGAAGTGGGCCAACACAGGGAGGATCTATCTCTCTCTCTCTCTCTCTCTCTCTGTCTCTCCCTCTCTCTCACGGTGTAACTCTGCCTTTCAAATAAACAAAAATAAATCTTAAAAAAGATCATGAGAATAGACTAAGCAACTAAGCAAACTTACTAATAAACCAGCTTTATTAGTTATGATTAATTATGCACTTTTGAACAATTTACTCACTTCAAATTCTATTTTTTATTGCTATTCTAATACTAAATGTAGCAACACTGCAAAACTCTGGGGGTTACTCTGAGAATTTAAATATGATTATATGGTTAAAGTCTTTGGAAAAAATGATAGGATCTAAAAAGTTCATGGAAAGTGTATCATTAAAAAAACTAACCATGGATTTCAAAAACTTTGCACTGACCTAAACTTTTCTCTTAATTCCATTTTCTGTGAACTTTTTGAAGTACTCTTGTGTATATCAACAAAGCATGCTAAATGAAAGATGGAGGCCGCTGTTACCCACATTCATATCCTAGGAGTACAATAATCAGAAAATGGTTGAACTAACATCAGAATTTATAAATTCACTAGTCTAAGGTTGTGAGAATCTGGTCAGAGAAAATAAGTTCTATCCCAACCAAGCAAGTTAGAAATTTTTTTTTTTTCTGATGCAAATGTTTCTTCCCAAAAGGCATAATTTTGAGGATGATGCCAACTTCTAAATGTCACAAAACACCAGGAAACTTAACTCATAAGAGGAGCAGAATTATGCAGTTGATTGGAACAGCATTTCCTCCAATTTGCAGGAAAATATGATTAGTTTCCTGTAAATGAGGCTCTAATTGGACCAACTTTAAACTGATGAACAGATCATGGAAATATGTCTTGTGTCTCACAGGTGGATTTGATCACATTTGGGTAATGAGTAGAGGATGGTCTATGGATTGGCTGTTTCTGGGCTTTTGCTTACTGACAGAACATTCCAGAATGCAAGGGCATCAGGGAAGGGCATTTACCATTTCTTGTTTCATGAACAAAAACCTTCAATTGTGAACATTCTGAAAGTTTTCTTCATTTATCCATCCACTCTGGGTGATATGGACTAGAGTGTCAGTTCTTGCGTTCAATAAACCATTTTCTCATAAGCACACAAATACAAACCCAGGTTCAGTTACCCAGACCATGGTACGGTCTCAGCACTGATTGCACCTAACAGATGGCTCAGTTGCTTACCCAGGCATTTGCACATGGTGAAAAAAGAACAGAGTAAAGAAGGAAGAAAGGAGGAACGGAAATGAAAAAAAAAAAAACACAGAAATATGGGGGCAGGAGAGAGGAGAGAAATCAGAAGTGAAAGAAGAGAAGAACAAGAAGAATTTTCTGAGCTAGAGAAGAACCATCTCCTAAGTCAGATCTGGAAGGATCCTCGCAAAGCATCACATCTCTGGTTACAAGATATTCTGTAATATCGATTTTGAGGAATATGGTCTCTGAAGCAACTACACAACTCCACTGTTGCTGTAGACAATAAGGAAATGTGTGGACACGAATTCATTCCAACTACGTGTTTGTGTACAAAACAGGCAGCTTGTCTGTAGGTTGTAGTTTGCTGATCCCTACATACTTACCAAGCACACAGCTGAACATCTTGGCCCCTCTTCAACCCTGAGCCAGTTTCTTTGTCCTTTCCTTGTGCATTATAGCACTTAACTCTCACAGAGAGCCCTGTGAAAAAGGCCTTGCTTTTCACTTTTTACTAATGAAGAAAATGAGATTCACAGATAGGAAACTTGAACAAGCTCCCCCAGTAAGATTGAGTGGATCTTAGGGATGTTGTATTTCATTTTTAGGCACCACAGTGCTTCTCAGCTTTCTGGGATGAGTAATAGGTACTCAGTGCAACAGTATAAAAAATGGGCAACTTAGGGGGAATTAAGCAGCTTGCTCAGGGCATTGTCAGCAAATTGGGGCCAAAATTGGAACTCGAAGGTAGTGTTCTGACTCCTCCCCCCATTCTTTGTCCAAACCACTGAATAGTCCATCACACTCAAGCCACGTTGTGTCCCTGGGACATACCTTTCCCAGACAGGCTGCCTTTGTGAACTTGGCTGGTCTTGATATTATTTTAAATGTGAAGTTTTAATCTAAGTTGTTAAGGCTAAGTACAATATATTTTCCCTGAGCTGTTGAAATGAAATGACTCTTTTGAATATTGCAGGAAAGTGGCCGAGTGCCAGAGAGAATAATGCAATTCTAATTTGGTGGGTTTTCAAGTTTTCTTAGGTGGATCACTGGGGAGAAGATGCTATATTTTCTTTTCTTTTTAAGCATGAATTGAATATTTGCCTCCTGAGATGACAGTTTTAGCAATTTGAGATCAGTTCATCTCCAAATAAATCTAATTTCCAGTTTCATCAACAGTCACAATTCATTCATTCTGATCATTAAAACAAAGACCAGGGCCCTGTGCTGTGGTATTGTGGGCTCAGCTTCTACCTGTGGTGCTGGCATCCCAAATGGGCTCTGGTTCTAGTCCCAGCTGCTCCACTTCTGATCCGGCTCCCTGCTGAGGGCCTGGGAAGACAGAGAAAGATGGACCAAGTGCTTGGTCCTCTGCGCTCACGTGGGAGACCTGGAGGAAGCTCCTGGCTCTGGGCTTCAGATTGGCCCAGCTCCAGCTTTGCGGCCATTTGGGGAGTGAAACAGTGGATGGAAGACCTTTCTCTCTGTCTCTCCCTCTCTCTGTAACTCTACTTCTCAAGTAAATAAATAAAATCTTGAAAAAGGCCAAAGAACAATGAACTTCCTGGTTCAGAAATACACAGTCAATGGCATGATCAGAAGGGGTCAGTGCTGCCCAGCAACTGGTTCTCTTTTCTTTGCTGTATGAGAGTTTTCAGCATGGCAATGGGATCAGACAAAGCCAATAAGGGACATGCACAAGAATAGACAGACGTGATCTTCAGTACAGCCCTTGTTACTGTCCTATTCCATTCCATCCCTTCAATTAAACTGGAAGCTATCCTGGAGTAGACCTGGTAGGCAGAAACAGAGAAGAGTAAAGCAAGAGATGTCATTTATTTGAATGCTATACCTGGATTTGCTCTGAATTTAGGCACATACATATGTTGCAACCATCAGCCATTTAAGTAACCTACTCAACTTGAATGTCTTCCTTCACCCAGGACATGGGGAAAATGGAAGCACTGAAGTCAAATTTCAAGCAGTTAATACATAGGAATACAATTGGCTCACTGCTAACACATTAAATGCTGTTTTACCCTCTCCTTTCACTCTTAAAGAGACAGACCATGGGGAGACACATTCACAGATGAAAAAGCAAAAACAAAATGAATAATAAAAGGAGACACAGCTAAGTGCTCAAAGGAAGTAAAACAGTGAGAGTATACAGAGTTATTCCTAGTGGCACAGCGAGGGAAAGCCTCACATAGAAAAAAAATAGCATCTCAGCCCGGCAAAACTAGTCACAAGGAAGAATTAACGATGAAGGAGAATGTGGGAGTATCTTATGTGGAAGGAACAACCCAAGAAATATGCAGGTCTCTGTCTGGATAAAGGGGCATGAGGAACAGGCAGTGAGAAAGGAGGCTACACAGGCTGGGACAGTCAAGGGGACACTGGGCACCAGAGCAGGAGGTTTTCGTTTGTTTTCTGCACCTGGCTGCACAGAGAAACTTGTAGCTGGGCAGTGTGAGGTTGATTCACCAGGCATTGGACGAAGGCAAATACTGTGTAGTAGTGACCGCAGGATCATAAGGGAGATTCCGTTTCTAAACTTATCCTGTGTGTATTCACTGCCTATCTAGACACTGTTCTAGGCATAAGTGATGAGCAATGGGGACAGGCTCTAGTAAACCTCATTGGACCAATGGACACTAAAGAGGTGAATGAGTAAAGAATATTATTTCAAGGTTCCTCTGCGTTTAGGCACTAGCATGATAGGAGTGTGAATTCAGTGGCAGAGGGCCTCTTGTTTAGATAGAGCAGACAGGGAAATCCTTGTCTGAAGGGCCTTGGAGTTGAGAGCAGAATGATATGAAGGAAGAGTCCTGTGGAAAGCGGATGTTGAAGTGCCCTTGACAGAGTGCAGGAGTTCAAGGATCAGACAAACAGCGTGATGGGGGAGCCACAGGAAGTCCAGTGTGCTTGGGAGTGGGGAGTGTAGGGCCTGAGAGGGAGTGGTTGATGAGAGCTGGGTCTCATCAGTCATTTAGGGTCAAGACACAGTGTGGGTTTCATTTTTTGTATCATGGAGAGCAGTGACTATTTTTTTAAGGCGATTACTTAGAATTTCTTATTTCGATATAGAAACTTGAAGGAAAAGCAAGAGCTAGAATCCTAGAATAAATCTTCAACAGTTCCCAGTCTAAAAACCTTTTTGCTATCAAAGAGCCAACTGAGGCTCCAACAGGAAACATGATTGAACAATTATTTGATGCTGGAAGTAGAATTGAAACTAATATTAACGATTGCTTCACTTAGTATTTGTTTTACATTACATATGCTACTAGGCTCTCATTAATCAAGAATACATTGTAAGCCTAATAGATACCAGAGGCATTGCCCATACAGAATATTATAATCTAGTGTTGACCATCCAAATTACAAAATATAGCATTAAGGATCAGAGGGATAGGAGAACAATAATTTTGTAAGACTGAACATCACATTGAACTGTCATATGAATGTAATATATTATATTTTTAAAAGCTCTAAAAGGATCCAGTAAAAGTACTGAAATCATACTATATGCATTCCAAATTATCTGTAGTGATAATATATGAATATAGCTACAAACATACTTGTGCATGCTACAGAGCAAGTAAACCACAGATGATAAAATGAAAATAATGAGAAACAAAATTCAAAATACAAAATTAGAAAGCAGAACCTATTTCTCACATCAATAATATAAGCATTAGCATCATACTTTTAAAATTTTTATATTAATTTTTAATTAGTTATTTTTTTATTTATTTTTTTATTTGACAGGCAGAGTTAAACAGTGAGAGAGAGAGAGAGAGACAAAGAAAAAGGTCTTCCCTTAATTCACTCCCCAAATGGCCGCTACGGCTGGCGCCGCGCCTATCCAAAGCCAGGAGCCAGGTGCTTCTTCCTGGTCTCCCATGTGGGTGCAGAGCCCTAATCACCTGGGCCATCCTCCACTGCCCTCCTGGGCCACAGCAGAGAGCTGGACTGGAAGAGGAGCAACCGGGACTAGAACTCAGCACCCATATGGGATGCCGGCGCCACAGCGGAGGATTAACCAAGTGAACCACGGTGCCTGCCCCCCATTTTTAATTAGTTTTTTAAAAGATTGATTATAGTTTGTAGACAAAATTCTAAGGATATAATGATATTCCTTTCTTCCCTCCCTCCCTCTCTTTTTCTTCCCCTCATGCTCCTTCCCTCTCCTTTCTGTCTTGCTTTAGTTTTTAAATTTACATGATAGTAAAATGGCTTAATACTTCACAGAATAAGTTTAACAAGAGAAAATTAAAAAGACCCTACTTAGTGGGAATGTAGACAACAGCTATAAACAATAATTCAATGGAAAAATGACTATCTCACCAATATACAGTAAATTTTATAGTAAACACCGATCATTAAAACTATAGTACTATAGGGGCTGACACTGTGGAGCAGTGGGTTAAAGCCCCAGTCTGCAATGACGACATCCCATATGGGCGCTGGTTCAAGTCCCGGCTGCTTCATTTCTGATCCAGTTCTCTGCTATGGCCTGGGAAAGTAGTAGAAAATGGCCCTGCACCCGCATGGGAGACCTGGAAGAAGCTCCTGGCTCCTGGCTTTGGATCACCTCAGCTCTGGCCATTGTGGTCATTTGGGGAGTGAACCAATGGAATAGAAGACCTCTCTCTCTATCTCTATGGCTCTACTTCTCTCTGTAACTCTGTCTTTTAAATAAAATAAAATAATTCTTAAAAAAAACCACAAAAACTATAGTAGCATAACATCTTTAACTATTGGCTTGACAAAGGTATAAAACAAAGTTTCACAAAGCTATATTTGCTGCAATACTGATATACACAGGCATGTTTTTTCCTTGTTAAAAATATTTTACTCTTCTTAACATTTATTAAACACTTTGACACACAAAATTATATATATTTATGGGGTACCAATTGTATTTTGACATATGTGTATATTGTGCAATGTCCAATAAGGGTAAATATATTTCTGCAAATGTTTAAGATATTTTATGGTACAAATTCACAATTCTATATTCTAGGGTTTTTAGAGATAAATATACAAAACTTTAATGTCATCTAAAGTCACTCTATTGTGCTATAGAACTGCAGAATTTATTTTCTTTCTAAAAATATTTATTTATTTATTTGAAAGAATTACAGAGAGAGATGGGGAGAGAGAAAGGATAGAGAGAGAAAATTTTCCATCTGCTGCTTAACTCTCTCAGGGTTACCAGGGGCTTCGTTCTGGGCTCTCACAGGAGTGATGGGGACCCAAACACTTGGATCAGCTTCCTTGCTCATTCCCAGGCCATTCCATTAGCAGGGAGCTGAACTGAAAGAGAAGTATCTGGAATGTGAACTGGAACCCCTATTGGATGCCAGCCCCACTACAGAAATTTTTACTCCCTTCTTACAACAATTTAGTACTTATTAATCAACCTTAATTGACTCCTTTGAAGCCTCTGATAACCACTATTATATTCTTTTATTTAAGATTTTATTTATTTATTTGAGAGGTAGAGTCACAGACAGAGGGAGAGACAGAGCGAAGTCTTCCTTCCGTTGGTTCACTCCCCAAATGGCCACAATGGCCGGAGTTGCACCAAACCAAGGCCAGGAGCTAGGTGCTTTTTCCTGGTCTCCTACAGGGCTGCAGGGGCCCAAGCACTTGGGCCATCTTCTACTGCTTTCCCAGGCCACAGCAGAGAGGTGGATTGGAAGAGGAGCAGCTGGGACTAGAACTGGCGCCTATATGGGATGCCAGCGCTGCACACAGAGGATTAACCTGCGCCATGGCACTGGCCCCACCATGATTATATTCTTAACTTCCATGAGATCTTTTATCTAAACTTCAAATATGCATGAGATCATGTGATAATTGTTTTTCTGCGTTTATTTCCGTTAGCATAATAACCTCCTGTTTTGTTTTTATGGTAGAATGTATACCATGGAGTATTTGCACCACATTGTCTTTATCCATTCATCAGAAGATGGACACTTACTTTGTTCCCACTTCTTCGCTACTTGTAAATAGTGCTACAGTAGAGATGGGAGTGCAGGGGCCAGCACTGAAGTGTAGTGGGTTAGTCTGACACCTGTGATGCTGGCATCCCATATGGGCCCCTGTTGTTGTCCTGGATGCTCTCTGCTAGTCCAGTTCCCTAATGATGACCTGGGAAAATAGCGAAAGGTGGCTCAAATGTTTGGAGCCCTGTTACCCAAGCAGGGGACCTGGAAGAAACCCAGCACTATCATTTGGGAAGTTAAGCAGCGGATGGAAGACATCTCTCTCTCTGTCTCTCTCTGTCTCTGTCTCTCTCTCTTCCTCTTTTATTTATTCTCTGTAACTCTGTGTTTTGAATAAGTTATAAATCTTTTTTTAATGAGAATGCAGATGTCTCTGAAAGAGTGATTTCATTTCCCTTGGATATTTACCAGCTAGTGGAACTCTTGGATCATATGGCTGCTCCATTTTGAGTCTGTTCTTTTTCTGAGGGAATTTCATGCAGTTTTGCACAGTGGCTTTACCATAATGTCCAAGGGTTCTCTTCTCTTCACATCCTCCACAGCATTTGTTACTTCTTGTGTTTTTGGTAGAAGCCAATTTACCTGGAGTAAGGTGACATCTCATTATTGCTTCAACTTATACCTCTCTGATAATTAGGGATTTTGTACATTTTTCAATGTATTTCTTGCTCATTGGTATGTATTCCTTTGAGAAATGTCTACACCTACAGCCCATTTTTAAAATTGGATTATTATTATTATTTGCTATTAAGTAGAATGAGTACCTTATGTATTCAAATGCTCTACCTTATGTAGATCACCCTGATGGCTACAGGAACTACAAAAAATGGACTGTAGTGGAACAAAAATAGTAACAGGCAAATGTTTGGTTTGCCATAAAAACTGATGCAATCACTTGGTCATAGCTGAAGGTGGGATAGAGAAGATGTTAGCAGTGATCATGAAAGGAAGGGACACTTCTGCAGTGCATTTTCGAAACAGCCTGCATGGCGTGCTGATGCAGTAAGTGCTAGCTGGGTTGGGGGTTGTAAATTGTAATCGAGGTCAGCATTGAAGAGGGTGACTCTTCAGTAACCGCAGTTCAAGCTATGGTACAATTCCTGATACTTGTGATAATGAGACAATTGTAAATTCGCTGACACTGTGAGACTACTCACTGCCCTTCCGGGTTTTGAAAAGAACAAAACACTCTGCTATCTCTTATGTGAGCCTGATGATCAATCGTAAGAGAGTATTTATGCTCATTTTACAGATAAGGAAACAGATATTCAAAGATGTATAATCTTACTCAAGTTCATTGTTAGTGACATTGCTCACAGTTCAAGGCACATAGTTTGATGCATTGCTCACCTTTCTACAACACAGTGTTGACGAGTTAAGTAGAAAACTATGATCCATCAGTTTCCAAATAGGTCACCATAATACCAAGGATCAGAACTTTGTATTTAGTGAAGCCTGAGTTCTGGTCCAGATGTCAGTTAGTAATTTAGGCAAAATTTTAACTTCTGTGCCAATGTCATGTGTAAAGTGGCATTGCTATTAGCCAGATTGAAGTATTGCTGTGAGGATTAAATCAATCAATTCATATAAATTACTTAGCATAGGATTTGGTACCTCTCTGTCTTTCTGGGAACAATAAAACGTTAAGATTTGTAGCTCAGTGGTATAATGCCTCTTACATAACTAATATCAGCACAGTTAAACTTCTTACCTCAATTAATATGATTAATGACTTACCATAATGGTAATAATAATGTTAATGCTAATGGTGCTAAAATTTATAATAAAATGATCTAATCAAATGATGTATATTTCCCCATAGGTTTATAAATATTTCTGAAAACTATGACTCATTTTTCTTAAAAAGTCAATCTTTAGGAAGTACTATGATAATGCTTATAACCAACATCTATTAAAATTGTTTATACACCTAGTATTTTGTTGAATTCAGCATGTATTTCGTCTCTTCACTATGATAAACTATGACTAAGATTCCAGTATTGTCTTCATTTTACAGATGATGAAATTGATACAAATACAAGGTATACAGGTTATTGAAAGTCACAGAAATATGAAGTGTCAAAGTTACTCTTTGATGTGAGGAAACCAGAGTATTAAAATCATGCACAATCAAGTAAGTATTATCTGAGGTGCTAAAAATGTTAGGTGGGCTCCCCATGGCCGTCAGTCCTACGAGTCAATGCTGAAGTTCTTTGGAACTGTTTGGCCTTATTCTGACTCTGTTCCTTTATCAGTAAGTTATTCTGTTATGCTTGTGGTAGAAATGAGCTTAGAAATCATTCACTCAGTTTATATCTAATAAAAGGATTGGGAACTTTTATAGATTTAAAGAGATTCCTGTAACTGTCTGTTTCTCTAATCCTGGAAGGGCAGAGTCAGGCCTTGAGACAAGTGCCTACTTTGTCCTTTAAAAGGTGTGATCCTAATCAATTCTCAGCTTTTGAATTTGGTTTTCAAGCCACAGAACAAGTGAGCAATGCCTGTATTGGGGATTTACTAGGAATATATTAACTCATGTGACTTTCTCAGCTGAATGTGGGAGACAGTTATCCACGGTTCCTGGAACTTGATCGCTGGGACCAGTTCAAGCCTCCATTGTTTCTGCAGAAAAATTTCTTCAGTGGGGGTGGTTTTTAGTTTTCTTTCCTTAGTCTAACCCGTGGTAGGTCTGATGGTTTGTATATACCTTTTTAAAAAAAGATTTTATTTGTTTGAGAAATAGAGTTACAGACAGAGAGAGGGATAGACAGAGAAAGTGAACTATCTGCTGGTTCACTAATCAAACGGCCACAGCAGCTGGGGTTGGAAAGATCCAAAGCCTGGAGTTAAGAGCTTCTTCTGGGTCTTGCATGCAGTAGGTGCCCAAGCACTTAGGCCATATTCTACTGCTTTTCCAGGCCATAAGCAGAGAGCTGGGTCAGAAGAGGAGCAGCTGGGACACAAACCAGTGCCCGTATTTGATGGTGGCGTCACAGGCAGAGGGTTAAACTACTAAGCCGCAGCACCAGCCACTGCACTACACTTTTTAAAATGAATGTTATACTATTTTTATTTAACTGTTACTGAAGGGAGGAATTGAGAGCCCAGGTGAGAAGAAGTACAACCAATTTGTCAAATGTCGAGCTAAATAAAATCACTGCCTTTAAAAATATTCCTTGTGAGGGTGGTTTATTTGCAGAGGGAAGGCTCACTGGTGGAACATAGTGTCACCTGTGAACAAGCACCACACTGCTGCCTTGAGAGCAGGAAAGCCTCTGTAGAGCTAGGCAGGTGTGACATCTTTGTTTATCCATCATGAAGCTCCTGGCCCCGCTCCTGTAACAAAATGCAGGTTAAGAAGAAGAAAGCATAACCCACTTATTTAAAGAATGGGAGACATGCAGAAAAGTGATTGGACATTTCTATAAAACAGTGGACAGGGGAAAGCCAACAAGATTCATCTGTGCAGATTCTTCTTCAGCTCTCTCTGTAGCATCCCTTCCCTTGGATTCAGGAGAGGATCTAAAGGCAAGGAGGGACAGGGAATTCCTTTATGCCCAACTTTCGCACAGAAAGGAGGGGGTGTCAGGGCGATTATCCTATTTCTGAGCCCACTCTATATCTACAGTAAAAATACTTTAGGTAGCATTTTCTGAGCCCTAAAATTTTCAAAAAAAGCATGATGTTTAAGATTATTATTGTACAGGGGTCTGTGACCTCATCTTCTCTTTTACTAAGATCAGTCCTTTGCCCATACGACTAACAAATGTGGAACAGAAAAGCTGATTATCAGGGAGACCAGCAACTGATGAGGTCCAGGCCAAAGACTCAGATCTCTTTAAGCAAATCAGTGCAGTGGGGAAGAGGAAGGTCTAGATTTGAGAGACATTTAGGATGCAGAATTATCTCTTCTAATATCCCGATTTTTCCCATCTCAAGTTCAGATTGTTTCTTACTCCCTCTGTTTCTCCCAGAGCCCCTACTTATCATGTAGCATTAACCTCAGTCTCAGAGTGTCACTGTACAAGACATGTGTCCCACCACAGGGGGAGCTGGAGAGCAGAGGACTCCTAACTCCTCCCACCAGGGCCTCCTCACTCCACCTTCAGCTGTGTTCCTGCTAGTTTCTTAGTGCCTTAGAACATAAGTCAAAATGAGTTAAAAGTGAGTTATGCTCTGCTCAATTATGCTTTCATCACTTGTTTGTTATGGAAGAAAAATGACCTCCTGCCTCAGGCCAGGCTTGTGAGCTCCTGCCAGGGTCTTTGACGCACAAGCTTTAATGTTTCACAATTCTACGGGATACATGACCCACAGCTCTTTCCTGTTTTTCCTCCACCTTATCTTAAAATTTAAGTTTCAGCACTGGGTGTTTGAAGTCATGCAATTCTGCACTTGATGCAGCAGACTCTATTTGGAAGACACGAGTATTTATTTCAACCCAGAGACTATTTAAAATTAGACATGAACTAATACACCAAAATAACTCTGCAAGGAAAATGATTGCATGACTCCACCTCTGGACGGAGACTGGTCTAGCCCACATGAAGTGTTGTTTTCATTTTTAAAAAAATAGATTAAGTGAAATGGACATTTCGACCGTCTCTCTAGGCTAATCCTCTGCCTGCAACAATGGTACTCTGGGTTCTAGTCCCGGTTGGAGCACTGGTTCTGTCCTGGTTGCTCCTCTTCCATTCCAGCTCTCTCCTGTGGCCCTGGAAGACAGTGGAGGATGGACCAAGTGCTTGGGCCCTGCACCCGCATGGGACCAGGAGGAAGCACCTGGCTCCTGGCTTCGGTTTGGCGAAGTGCACCAGCAGCAGCATGCTGGCCTTAGCGGCCATTTTGGGGGTGAACCAACAGAAGGAAGACCTTTCTCTGACTCTCTCACTGTCTAACTCTGCTGTCAAAAAAAAAAATAAATAAATGGACATTTTGAGATTTAATGATTCTTTACAGCCCTTGTCTCTTCTATTAAGGAACAGTGTTTTTTTTTTTTTTTTCCTTCATACTATTTTTTGAGCTCTTTACTTAGTGTAGGGTTAATCTTACAAGTATTAAGTAAACTGTAAATAGATCTTTGTAAAAATTAATAGTGGGAATAGGAGACAGGAGGAAGAAGGGCTGTGGTGCGGGTGAGAAGTATCCCTATGCTCCTAACTTTGAAATACATGAAGCTTATATGCATAAAATAAAATTTAAAAATCAGATCAAATCACTGCAAATATAATCACAAGCTCACCTCCACTCTTCTGAAACTCATTTCCCACCAAGGGCAAGAGATAGCCATGAAATCAAGAAATGCTAAGAAAGGTGAAGCCATGAGGGAAGAACAGGGATATTTCAGAATTCAAGCTGCTGGGATGAGCCCTCTTTAAGTAAAATAGATGCTAGAATAATTGCTTGAAATACGGGTGTCTTCTCTGGTTTCCTCCTGTGAGGTGTGTCTGTGGGTGTCTGAGTGGAGGGAGGAGGAAAAAAAAGGAAGAGGAGGAGGAAAAGGGGAAGAAAGAAAGGAAGAAGGCAGAGGCAGAATGGAGGAACAGAGATGGGGAGAATGCATCTCCCAGGCTGAATTCCAAAGTCTTCCATTCACGGTGTTTCTCAGCTGGGTGGCCTTATGTCAAATACACCTCTTTGCCAGTTTTGTAAAGTGAGGTAATGACTTATCTTTGCCCTACTGAACGATTACGAATGCCAAGAAACTGAGTAAATGTAAAAGTGTTTTAGCCCCTCACATGTACATTGTATAGAAATGAGGATGATGATGATAAGAGTGGGAATAAGAGAGGGAGGAGATGTACAGTTCGGCACATGCTCACTCAAACTTATCCCTAATCGTAGAGTTAGAAACGTGCCAGAGATTCCAATTCAATCCCATCAAGGTGGCATGTACCAATGCCATCTTACTTGTTAAAGTGATCAGTTTAACTTCATAATTGATAAAAAGATAGGATTAAATGTCAAAGGATCACATAAATAAGTCCAGTGTCTGCAAATAATAATTGATAGAATTAAAAAGGAGAGAATGACCATGAGGCCGGCGCCGTGGCGCACTAGGTTAATCCTCCGCCTGCAACACTGGCATCCCAAATGGGCGTCGGGTTCTAGTACCAGTTGCTCCTCTTCCATTCCAGCTCTCTACTGTGCCCTGGGAAGGCAGTGGAGGATGGCCCAAGTGCTTGGGCCCCTGCACCCGCATGGGAGACCAGGAAGAAGCTCCTAGCTCCTGGCTTTGGATCGGCATAGCTTCGGCCATTGTGGCCATTTGGGGAGTGAACCAACAGAAGGAAAACCTTTCTCTCTGTCTCTCTCTCTCTCACTGTCTATAACACTACCTGTCAAATACATAAATAAATAAGAGTAAAAAAGCAAGGAAAAAAATTTAAAAAAATTAAAAAGGAGAGAATGATCCTACATGGGAAACGGGACACACAGCAGACTCATAGAATGGCAAATGCCCTGAACAGCACTCTGGCCTCAGAATTAACTCTTAAGGCATTAGGATCTTGCTAAAAAGCCCATGAGAGTTTTGCAGCATGGAAAGTCAAGACACTGTGGCAAAAAAAAAGACTTAAATGAAAGATATCTGTGAGTGAGATCCCAGCAAAAAGAACGGGCCATCAAAGAAGGAGGTACCTTACTCTGAAGGGAGGTGAGAACTTCCACTTTGAATATGGTCTTGTCTAAATAAGATCAGAGTTTGTGAACTCAAGAGGCTCCCATAGCCTTGGCAGCTCATGACAAGAGTCTTGGGTGATTACTGATGCCATAAATAAGAGTGTCAATTGTTAAATCAACAACGGGAGTCACTGTGTACTTACTCCCTATGTAGAACCTCTGTCCTTAACGTGTTGTACTATGGGAATTAATGGTAAAACAACTAATAAAATAGTACTCTATACTTTGTGTGTCTGTGTGGGTGCAGTCTGTTGAAATCTTTACTTAGTATATATTAAGTTGATCTTCTGTATATAAAGATAATTGAAAATGAATGGTGATGAAGAATGGGATGGGAGATGTGATGGTTGTTGGTGGGAGGGAGATTATGGGGGAAAACCACTATAATTCAAAGTTTGTACTTTGTAAATTTATATTTATTAAATAAAATTTGAAAAAAATTATCCAGTTAAAACAATTCAAAAAAAGACAAGAAATGAGGATGATGATTATTGTAGTTAGTTACTACTCTTATCACGTGGAAAGCATGGCTTCCACTCAGGCTAACATCAGACCCTGTCTCAGTATGGGACGCTTCCAGCCTGAATTCAAGCCTCTCATTTTAGTGAAGAGGAACACCTGAGCCCTATTCCTGCTGCCCCCATCACCACCCAAGGATCTGGAGAAGTCAAGCCACATCTCTGAGCCACAGTTTCCTGATATATATTTGGATCACCTGTTAATACCTAGCTCACAACATTATTGGGGTTTCCAAGTGAGACAGTATGTGCTAAGTCAGCTATTTACTGTGTCAATGTTTACTGTTGCTATTGGCAAGAACTAAAAACAACCAAATTTCAGATATGTTTTCTACTTCCTTGCATGACCCACTTCACCTCAGCTTTCGATGACAAGGAAAGTCTCTCATCGTCGGTGAAGGATCTATCAGGATTCTGCATGTCACTTGGCTGTCTTTACTATAAAGGTGGAGAGTTGATGAGGTAGTATTAAGAAAGTGAAATCAATCAGGGTCCTTCAGTCATGACAACCAGCAGACCCAGAACTTCTGTTATATAATTGTTTGTATATAATAATAACTTCTGTTATATAACTGTTGTATAATTGCTTGGCTGTGTACCACTATTGTCTATAATCTTATACAAGAGTTTGGGGATGCAGTTGTCCATGGGCCTCTGTACAGGTCCTCTACCACCAAGAGCAAGCACATATGTTTCTTGTGTACTCTCACCTACTGCTGTGAATATAAAGAGGCATAAATCTACAAAAGGCTCTGAAGTAGCCGTTTGTCCCATCTGAATCCTAACCTGATTTTTCCTGGAGCAAATTTCCTCCCTTAAAGGTAATTCATGTAATGGATGCAGGCAGGAAGTTAATGAGTGTGCCTGCTGGAGTGCAGAGTGCCAGGAATGAGTGCATAAAATTCTCCCCTAAACACTTGTTTTCTCATCTCATGATGAGAAGTCTGACACACAGCATCATCTCTCATTTCTGTTATCTTCCTGACACTTGATATTTTGTAGGTAGCCCTTTGTCACACTCTGAAGGTATTTGTGCTTCCAGTGGTTCAACATCCCAGTTCAAAGTCATTTTTTATTTGTGAAGACTTCTTGAATATTTGTCACTGCACCAAGTAGAATGAATTACACTCTGCTTATGCAAGGATATTTCAGGTTCTTAATGCACTTTTGTTTAATGAGTGATTGAGTGAATGTGAAAAACAAAGGCATTGAACACTTAGGTTAAAATTTTTTGACTTTGCTAAAATAACAATAAAACCTTTGTTTGATTTTTTTTTGTTCACTTTTTTGGGGTGGGATGTATATGGCTGTAGCTTCCTAGCTACCTGGGTGAAAGACGAACACATCATTAATATGCCAGTACCCTGCAATGCAGATAGCACCCATTAGGAAAATGTTATATGTGGTCTGCAGTGAATTCTGCCAATAAAGTAAGTGATGGTCAGCTGTCTCTCCCCCTCTTCATGGAGGAACGACACAGGACCCTGCGCTGTTCTTTTGTCTGCTCAGCCCTTCCCGGGTTTGCTGCTGGTTCTTCCCGGGTTGGCTACCATCCCTTCCACCTCCGTGGAAGGGCGGTTCCCCCTGGCCACTTTCCCCACTTCTGCGGGGGAGCAGCACACCGCCGGCCAGCTCTCTTGGGGGCTGCTCAGATGTTATTCGGATGTTCCCCTTAGATGTTCCTGGTGCATGTTGTCTCTCTCCTCCTTTATAGTCCTCTTCCACCAATCCCAACTCTGCTACCCACACACCGAGTATGCTGCTCTCCTCCAATCAGGAGCAGGATCAGCTCCTGCAGGTTACTGGTCGAACTGGAGGCAGCTGTGTAAAAGTTGTTTCCTCCTCTCCCAGCGCCATATTGTGGGAGAGCAGATGCATAGAATAAGTCTTAATTCCAGTAACTTAGTCTAGTCCGAGTTGCTCCCCACAGTTCCCCCTTTCTTTTTATTTTTTGGCGTTGATACACGCCTGTCTTCAGTGCCCCGTGGCACACACTCTGCTCTGCTTGCTGGAGTTGTCCACAGGTGCTTACAAGCCCTACCAATCAGGTAAACCGAATCCGGGCCCTCTCTTCACCATGTTGTGAAGTTTTTAGGCGCTGATGCATGCCTGTGTTCGGTGCCCTGCAGTGCATGCTCTGCTCTGCTAGAACTGCCTGCAGGTGCTTACAAGCCCTACCAATCAGGCAAACTGAATCCGAGCCTTCTCATTGCCATATTGTGGGGAGACTTATTGATGTTGATTCGTGCCTGTCTTCGGTGACCTGCGGCGCATACTGCCTGCAGGTGCTTATCGTCTTACTAATCAGGCAGACCAAATCCAAGCCCTCTCATTGCTGTGTTGTGGGGAGGCCTTATTTTTCTCTATTTCTCTATCTCCGGGCATTCCTATTTCTCTTATTTTACTTCTATCTGCCAGCATTCCTATTTCTCTCATTTTACTTCTATACTTCTATTTCTCTTATCCCCACAGCTTCCCGGCACCTGCCCCGAGGCAGCTTCTCGGCGCCTCGCCCCTCGGCGGCTTCCCAGCTCTGCACAGCTTCCCGGTTTTGTGCACGCTCCGTGGTCTCCGCGCCCTTCCCGCCCGCACCATGGCCTCCATGCCAGCCCCACACTTCCTATCTACTCGTGCCCTGTGCGCTCTCTCCACTTGTGCCCTGCGCGCTTTTCTCTGCCCTCGGCGGGTTCCGCGAATCACAGCCTAGCTCCCGTTTCCGCCAACGGTATTCAGTCTAAGTTCCCTGGGCTAACCTGGCAAATTCAACCTAGCTTACGTCTCCGCCTTTCGGTTTGGCTTCCCGTCTTTTGCTCCCCGGGCTAATCTGACGGATTCCAACCTAGCTTACATCTCTGCCTCTGGTTTTAACTTTCGCCTTTTGTTCCCCAGGCTGACTTGACGAATTCCAACCTAGCTTACATCTCCGCTTTGGCCTGCCCCCGCGGCTTCATCCTCCCTAACATATTTTTCTCTACCCGGTATGTTTCCTAACTTTTCTTCCAACAATATTCCCCTCTCATTTCTCCTGGCTTCTCCCCACAGTCCGTATCCGAGTCTAAGTTTCTTCTAGGTTTCACTTTCACTTTCAACCATAGATTTCTCCTAACTTCCCCTCCATAGTCCGTATCCGAATCTATGTTTCTTCCAGCTTTCACTTTCACTTTCAATCCTAACTTCTTCCGGCACTTTTTCTGTCTTGCTTTTCCCTAGGCTCTTCTAGTCTCTCTCTCTGGTATTTTCCCGCTTCTTGCCTCCTAGGTTTCATATCCGAGTCACGGCACCATTATGTCGCTCCCCCTCTTCGTGGAGGAACGACACAGGACCCTGTGCTGTTCTTTTGTCTGCTCAGCCCTTCCCGGGTTTGCTGCTGGTTTTTCCCGGGTTGGCTACCATCCCTTCCACCTCCGTGGAAGGGCAGTTCCCCCTGCCACTTTCCCCACTTCCGCGGGGGAGCGGCACACCGCCGGCCGGCTCTCTCGGGGGCTGCACAGGTGTTCCTTCAGATAGATGTTCCCCTTAGATGTTCCTGGTGCATGTTGTCTCTCTCCTCCTTTATAGTCCTCTTCCACCAATCCCAACTCTGCTACCCACACGCCGAGTACGCTGCTCTCCTTCAATCAGGAGCAAGATCAGCTCCTGCAGGTTACTGGTCGAACTGGAGGCAGCTGTGTAAAAGTTGTTTCCTCCTCTCCCAGCGCCATATTGTGGGAGAGCAGATGCATAGAATAAGTCTTAATTCCAGTAACTTAGTCTAGTCCGAGTTGCTCCCCACAGTCAGCGGTTATTAAAACTGCTGTTTGAATTTTTATGTCACTAATGTAATTATTTTGTATATAACTAATGTAAATATTTTGTGTGATGCTACTGTAAGTAAAGATTTTTGCCTTTATTTACTGTATAGAGAGTGTATATTTTATTTTGTGGTATAAAGAAAGAATTTTAATTTTACTTGAAAAAGGATCTCTATACTGGGAAAGTCAATATCTTAGGACTTGTTGCATTCTTACAGGTGTTGCTATTCTACCAAGATTCTAGTACTTTGAGAGGCTTCTTTCTAAGATTTATTTTATTTATTGGAAAGTCAGAGTTACAAAGAGAGACAGAGAGAGAGAGAGAGAGAGAGAGAGAGAGAGATCTTCTATCCATTGGTTCACTCCCCAGATGACCGCAATGGCCAGAGCTGAGCAGATCCAAAGCCAGGAACCAGGAGCTTATTCTGGGTCTCCCATGCAGGTACAGGGCCCCAAGGACTTGGGCCATCCTCCACTGCTTTCCAGGGTGTACTATGAGGGAGATGGATCAGAATTGGAGCAGCTGGGATGCAAGCCAGCACCCACGTAGGATGCTGGCTCTGCAGCTCAGGCTTTAACCCACTGTGCCACAATGCTGGCCCCTCTGAGAGCTTTTAACCTAAGTTATATCTCAGTGTTTCTCATGCAGCTGATGACATGGTCCCTCCTGGACAAATAATTGGCGAATTTCCTTCCTGGTATAAATGTAGAAGTTTCAGCAAACTCAGTGTTCTTCAGGTACAGAGAAAGCCCAATGCACGTGTAGCATTCAGCTGGGCCAAATTACACTTCCCTCCTCCTTGGAAGTTGCAAGGAGGGGGAATCAATGCTAATATGCTGATGATGTTGCTTGCTTTACCATGAGAAATAAACTCTTTTTTCTCTGACCCGGTTGTCTCATGTCTTCTGCCATCATTCATGAAGCAGTAATAGGCTAACTCTGTGAGCATAAATAAAATCACAAAATCAATATTATGTGAGTAGGACTTGATGGAGGGTAACTTTCTGCCATTTTTTTCCAAAGAATGTAATTTGCCTTGCCAAGTTGTGGATTGGATGTGAAGGTGGCTATGGTATCTACAGGGGCGGGCTCTGTTTTCTATTCATATTTACAGTGATGATTTTGGGGAAGTTTCTATATTACCTCCCTGTGTCAGGACAAGATTCGCTGGTTATGGTGTTCACCTGCAGAGAGAGAACATAAACTTTTACTTCTCGTGCTTTCTCTGTAGATAACTCCATCTTCAGTTTCTTACTGATCTACAGGTCAAGGAAATTGGTGGTATAATTGTTGACTCGGACCTAGTTCTGTCACCTGGCAGCTACTGACTCCAGAAAAGTCACCCAAACCCTCCAAGACTATTTACTTATCTGAAATCGAGGAAAATAATACTTAACCAAAGGGTAATTAGATACTGCATGAAAAATCCTCCTTTGGGCACACTCCAAGTCCTTGACAGGTTTGTGTTGATGTGGTTGTTTTCACTGGGTCCCTTACTCAGATGGTGTCCCTGCCCTGTCCTTATTACTCAGAGCTTTCCACTTCAGTGTACTCTGACTTCCAAGTACCAGCAACTGACTTTCTTGGACTGAGAGATTTCTCCAGAGCTTCACGTTCTGCCCATACTGTGGCAGCTTTCCAGAGCCCTCAAATAACACCTAGTAAGAGCTGGTACAAATCGGGGCCTGTGCTGTGGTGTAGCAGACAAAGAAGCCCTGTGCAGTGCTGGCATCCCATATGGGTGCCGGTTCAAGTCCCGGATGCTCCACTTCCAATCCAGTTCTCTCCTATGGCCTGGGAAAGCAATAGAAGATGACTCAGGTGCTTGGGTCCCTGCACCCACGTGGGAGACCCAGAAGAAGCTCCTGGCTCCTGTTTTCGGATCAGCCCAGCTGCAGCCATTGTAGCCATTTGGGGAGTGAACCAGTAGATGGAAGACTCTCTCTCTCTCTCTCTCGTTCCTCTTTCTCTCTCTCTCCCTCTCTCTGCCTCTCTATAATTCTGCCTTTCCAATAAATAAATAAATCTCAAAAAAAAAGAGTAGGTGCACATCCAGTTGCTTGTCTCTCAAATGGAATAATTCCACAGTGTTTTCCAGAGCTTACCCATTGACTTGACAATTTATACTTTGTTATCTGACTCCTCCTGTTCCCACTGCCCGCATCCTAACAGTTTATCAATACACTGCATGCACTTGAATGCTTGCTTTGAAGTCTATTCCAGGGAGCATTTAAACTCTCACACTCCTTTGGAACTTACGTCTGTCACATGTGTGAATTATGTTAAAGAGTAAGGGATAGCATCCAAACATGGAAAAGAAGATCTAGAAGAGAATCTGTGGACTGGAATGTAATTCTTCTAATTCGCTATCTGTGGTCTTTCTCAAGTTGAATTTTTTCCTTTGATACAAGGAAGGAAGTAAAACAGAATCCCAATGAACGTCTCTAGCTCTTCCTACCTCTTTCTCTTCCTGTATGGATTGGCATCAGAAAGCAGGCTAAGGGTTTTCCTGATAAAAGTTGGAGTTTCATTTTGCAAAGGCTGAAGTTCATGGTGATTTAGAACATCTGGTGGGGCTGGTGCTGTGGCATAGTGGGCTAAGCCTCCACCTGCTGTGCCTGCATTCCATATGGGTACCAGTTCATGTCCCGGCTGCCCCTCTTCCAATCCAGGTCTCTGCTAGTGGCCTCGGAAAGCAGTTGGAGATGGTCCAAAGGCTTGGACTCCTGTATCTGCATGGGAGACCCAAAAGAAGCTCCTGGCTCCTGGCTTGAGATCTTCCCAGCTCTGGCTATTGTGACCATTTGGGGAGTAAACCAGCAGATGGAAGACCTTTCTATCTGTCTCTACCCCTCTCTGTAACTCCACCTCTCAAATAAATAAATAAAATATTTAAAAAAAAAAGAAATCTGGTTTGGGGTACTGGAAGCCAAAGCAAAACTGTTGTGTAGGGATTTGATTGGAATAAGTTATTGACAGTAAGAAATGATGAGGGTAGTTTAGGTATTTGAACAAACTTAGAATTAACTTGAAGAATTTAAAAAATATGTTGTTGACCTCTTATTTGCTGTGATGTTTCAGGAATTAAGTGATAGCCAGGCTCATGAAATAGTTAGGGGTGGGGCTGGCATTGTGACACTGCAGGTTAAATGGGTTAGGAAACCTTTCTGGGGCCCAGTTCCAATCCAGTTCCAAGCTAATGCCTCTGGAAAACCAGTGGAAGATGGCCCAAGGCGTTGGGCCTAAACACCCATGCGGGAGTTTCGGATGGAGCACCAGGATCCAAGCTTCTGGCTTTGGCCTGGCCCAGTTCCAGCCATTGTGCCATTTGAGAAGTGAACCAGTGGATGGAAGATCTCTCTCTCTCTCCCTCTTCCTCTCCTTCTCTCTCACCCTCCCTCCTCCTCTTCCTCTCCTTCTCTCTCACCCTCCCTCCTCTCTCCCTCCTTCTCTCCTTTTCTGTCTCTCTATCTCTGTGTAGCTTGCTCGTTCAAATAAATAAATGCATAATTTTTTTAAAGAAGGAATTCAGGGGACACCTTTTCACAAAGATGTTTTATATCTTATATAATGGCAAGTCTCTAATTATCTCTCATCTAAATAATATCACATTTCAATTATAAATTACATTACCAAAAAGTAATGTGTTTGATGCTCATCTTGTCAGATGGTGTTTTCTCTTTTGAGAGTTTGTGATTTTGGAAGCACTATTACCATATTCCTGATGCTTCATATCTTCTGAAACATGAAAATGTCTGTGTCTGTCTCTGCCACTCCAGATTGTTCCTAGTTATTCCTACTTGTGATGAGCTATGACTGACCCTTAACAGTGGTGTTCCTGGAACTCAGCAGATGTGTGCAAAACAACTATCTGAAATTGGTGAAGTTGTTCTAAAAATGTAGGACTGACCCAGATGTGTATATTTGCTTGTTTATATTTTACCCTTCAACCATAAACTCCCATTTCTTCCTCTACTTACTCAATAGCTAGTTTCTTAAAATACTGGTAGACATCTAGCAACACCTCAGTTAAAATATATGTCCTTGTTAGAAGCAAATATGAAGTAGGACATAGTGTCTAGTAGTTAAAATCTCATCTCGCAATACACTTTACCAGTCACTGCTTTAACATACTCTCAAAATGGCCTCATTCTGCCTCTGTATTTTATTGTTTTAATTAATTTATTTTATTATTTTACTTTTTCAAAAGATTCATTTTATTTACTTGAAAGACAGAGTTACAGAGAGAGAGGTAGAGACAAAGAAAAAAGTGGTCTTCCATTCACTGGTTCACTCCCCAAATGGTTGCAATAGCCGAAGCTGGGCTGATGCCAAGCCAGGAGCCAGGAGCTTCCTCTGGGTCTCCCACATGGTTGAAGGGGCTAATAGTCTTGGGCCATACTTTGCTGCTTACCCAGGAGCATTAGCAGGGAGCTGTATTGGAAATGGGCAGCCGGGACTAGAACCAGGGCCCATATGGGATGCCAGCACTGCAGGCCAGGGCTTTAACCTGCTGCTCCAAAGCATTGCCACTTATCTATCTATTTATATTTTAAAGGCAGAATTACAGAGAAGGAGAAAGAGGAGAGAGAGAGAGACTGGGCCATACCAAAGCCAGGAGCCAGGAGCTGAATCACTTGGACTGTGTTCTGCTGCTTTCCCAGGCGCATTATCACGGAGCTGGATAGAAAATGGAGCAGCTGGAACTCAAACCAGAGCTGTATGGGATGTCAACACCACATATGGCGGCTTTACTGCTGAGTGACAATGCCAACCCCATCCCCTGGCTTTAAAAACAAGAGCCTCGGGTGATTGCTGACGTCATAAATAAGAGTGTCAATTGTTAAATCTACAACGGGAGTCACTGTGCACCTGCTCCCCATGTAGGACCTCTGTCCTTAATGTGTTGTACTATGCAAATTAACAGTAAATCTACTATTCAAACAGTACTCTATACTTTCTGTGTCTTTGTGGGTGCAATGTGTTGAAATATTTACTTAGTATATACTAAGTTGATCTGTATATAAAGATGATTGAAAATGAATGGTGATGAAGAATGGGATGGGAGAGGGAGTGGGAGATGGGATGGTTGTGGGTGGGAGAGAGGTTATGGGGGGAAAAGCCGCTACAATTCAAAAATTATACTTTGGAAATTTATATTTATTAAATAAAAAATGAAAAAAAAACTGATAAAAGACATTTATCTCAAGTTTGCATCTCTTTGGTCTTGAATTCCAGCACAGAGTACATGTCCAGTAAATCATAAATTGATGTTAAGTAAATGGATAAACAGAAGAATATGCACAATGAACAATTTAGGGAAAACAAATGTAAAAAATTGTTTATTTAACATTCAGAAATCTACCAACAACAGATGCTGGCGAGGATGTGGGGAAAAAGGGACACTAACCCACTGTTGGTGGGAATGCAAACTGGTCAAGCCACTATGGAAGTCAGTCTGGAGATTCCTCAGAAACCTGAAGATAACCCTACCGTTCGACCCAGCCATCCCACTCCTTGGAATTTACCCAAAGGAATTTAAATTGGCAAACAAAAAAGCGGTCTGCAGCCTAATGTTTATTGCAGCTCAATTCACAATAGCTAAGACCTGGAACCGACCTAAATGCCCATCAACGGTAGACTGGATAAAGAAATTATGGGATATGTACTCTTTAGAATACTATATCGCAGTAAGAAACAATGAAATTCAGTCATTTGCAACAAAATGGAGGAATCTGGAACACATCATGCTGAGTGAAATAAGCCAGTCCCAAAGGGACAAATACCATATGTTCTCCCTGATCGGTGACAACTGACTGAACACCAAAAAGGAAACCTGTTGAAGTGAAACGGACACTATGGGAAACGGTGACTTGATCAGCATAGCCCTGACTGTTAATGAACAACTTAATACATTATCCCTCTTAGTAGTTTTTTGTCTGTTCTACTTAATATGACTGGTTTAATTCTGTAATTAATACACAGTTATTCTTAAGTGTTAAAAATTAACTGAAATGTGATCCCTGTTAAACATAAGAGTGGGAATAAGAGAGGGAAGAGATGTATAATTTGGGACATGCTCAAGCTGACTTGCCCCAAATGGTAGAGTTAAAAACATACCAGGAGATTCCAATTCAATCCCATCAAGGTGGCATGTACCAATGCCATCTCACTATTCCAAGTGATCAATTTCAGTTCACAATTGATCATAATGAAAGGACTAAGAGTCAAAGGGAGCACATAAACAAGTCTAGTACCTGCTAACACTAACCGATGGAATAAATAAAGGGGAGAGTGATCCAACATGGGAAATGAGATACTCAGCAGACTCATAGAATGGCAGATGTCCTAAATAGCACTCTGGCCTCAGAATCAGCCCTAAAGGCATTCGGATCTGGCTGATAAGCCCATGAGAGTATTTCAGGCATGGAAAGCCAAGACATTCTGGCAAAAGATCTCTGCGAGTGAGATCCCAGTGGAAAGAACAGGTCTTCAAAAAGGAGGTACCTTTCTCTGAAGGGAGGAGAGAACCTCCACTTTGACTATGAGCTTGTCTAAACAAGATAAGAATCGGAGAACTCAGAGGGCTTCCATAGCCTTGGAAACTCATGACCGGAGCATAGGGAGACTACTGATGCCATAGACAGGAGTGTCAATTGGTAAAGTCAACAACAGGAGTCACTGTGCACTTACTCCTCATGTAGGATCTCTGTCCTTAATGTGCTGTGTATTGAGATTTAATGCTATAACGAGTACCCAAACAATATATTTCACTTTGTGTTTTTATGGGGGTGCAAACTGTTGAAATCTTTACTTAATGTATACTAAACTGATCCTCTGTAAAAAAAAAAAAAAAAAAAAAAAAAAAAAGAAATTATCAACTCCCAACTTGACTCTCACTGGGATTAAACATGACAATAGGTCTGATCTGATTTCATCATCATTTAAAAAAAATCATCTATTATTTTTCACTTTATGTTTCTGTGTGAGAGCAAACTGTTGAAATCCTTACTTAATGTATACTAAGCTGATCTTCTGTATATTAAGATAATCGAAATGAATCTTGATGTGAATGGAAGGGGAGAGGGAGTGGGAAAGGGGAGGGTAGTGGGTGGGAGGGACGGTATGTGGCGGAAGCCATTGTAATCCATAAATCGTACTTTGGAAATTTATATTCATTAAATAAAAGTTAAAAAAATTGTTTATTTAAAACAACCACCAAAATTTCTTTCTTTTTTTTTTTTTAGGATCTCTGTCCTTAATGTGCTGTACATTGTGATTTAATGCTATAGCTAGTACTCAAACAGTATTTTTCACTTTGTGTTTCTGTGTGGGTGCAAACCGTTGAAATCTTTACTTAATGTATGCTAAACTGATCCTCTGTATATAAAGAGAATTGAAACTGAATCTTGATGTGAATGGAATGGGAGAGGGGGAGGGAAAGGGGAGGGGTGCAGGTGGGAGGGAAGTAATGGGGGGGAAGCCATTGTAAGCTGTACTTTGGAAATTTATATTCATTAAACAGAAGTTAAAAAAAAACACCAAAATTTCTAATAATACATGACCAGGGTAGACACAGCTGACCCCTGCACTGTTTGTGCGTAAACTCTTCCACTGCAGGTGTTTCTGCACAGTGCTGGTGTTGTCCAGAGATACTTCAGAGTGGCACTTTGATCTCCATGTCTTTTTCATATGTCATTCTGATAGTGCATTTAGGGAGGTGAGGTACGTAAGAGGCCCATGGCTTTCCTGTGTGGTGGAAATGCTCCTACTGATGCCCTTAAATGTCTTATTCTGGGAGTGTCTCTGTGGTGTTAGTTGATGCTCTTCAGAGATCAGGAAAGATAAACTCACACTTCTGCGCTGTCCACGCACAAGTTGCCATGAAATGGTAGTTGTGAGCTGCAGAGGGATTATGGACTTGGATGGATTGCACACACCACGTATCAATGCAATACCTTCTAGAATGTGGCAGGCAATGCAAAAGTTGGTGCAATCAACCTACTTGTATTTTTAAAGAGTTGAAAGTGGGAATTCTATAGTTGTCTGTAATGGGCAGGCATAGATACTCCCACATGCCCTTTTACTAAAGCTCATAAAATAACTCATATCAATCATCCTGCAGTGTAAGAGGAATAGCTCAATTAGGGAAATTAAAAGCCATCAAAACAACCTAATTCCCCTATATCCAATTAAAGATTCATTAGGTTGGAATATCATTCAATTCTATTCCTAGTATTGCTGATTAATTTTCTCAGGTTGGTTATCTTATTCATCTCCATAACTGTGTTATTTGGTGGAAGGAGTGTAGAATTACAAACAAATGCTGACTCAGAAAGTCAGCTCCCTCTTGACATGGCCCAGAATATTTTACAGATGCTTCCTACCTTGATAAAACATGGAGAACTAGTAATTTTGACCAGAAACACCATCTGTCTTCCTGGCCATGCTATCAGTTCCTCACTCACAGCAGAGGTGTTTCATGAAATAGATGCATTTCAATACACCAGTTTTTCTTTATGTTGGAATCATTTACTTAATTTATATTTGAAAGGCATTCATTAAGATATATATCATATATACCTCATTATTACATATTATATATATCATATACTATTATATATTCTATAATATTGTATTGTAGTTAGATATTATATTATATTAATATATACTATATACTGTATATATAGTATAAATATATACATAGTATAAATAGTATGGAATGTGAGTGACAGGGACTCAAGTCCTTGAAGCATCGCTTACTGCCTCCTAGGGTGTGCGTTGTCAGGAGATTGGAGTTGGAAGTGGAAGCAGGCTTCAAACCCCTCCCAAGGGGCATCTTAACCATTGCACTAAATAGCCATCCTTTTTGTTTCATTTTTATTCATTATGTTGTTCTTTCTTTTTCTTCCTCTGCTCTGCCTCCTACTTGCCTTCTTTCTTCTTACTCATACATGCATGTGCTTTGAGCTGTTTTTTTTCAGTGTATTGTTTCATGTCTTTTTTCCCTTTGTTAAGTCTGCTAGCTCTAAAGTTATGATTTTTATCATACAATTTCTAATTTTTCTCTGTATAACTTTCCTCCACAGGGAACTGCCCTAACCCTCATCTGTCCCAGGTGTGGACTCTATAGATTTGGATGGAAGTGAGACTGGCCCTCCCCTCAGGAAGTCCACCTGCACAGGCCCAGGGAGTCATGTTTGCTCATCAGACACAACGTTTTCTCCACTGTGCTCAGCAGCTTTGCCTCAAGTGGTTTCCTTGTGGCACAAGGGAGGAGACAGCTCCTTGTTCCCTCCTGGGGGAGGGGCCTGAGCCCAAGTGTCCATTTCACCCTTTCTTCATTGACTTCTTTGATTTCTTGACATTATTTTCTAGTCTTAATCAAACTTTGATTTTCTTTAATGTGTTTAACCTTTTAGCCTTCCATTCACTTTTCCTATTTCCATTTTCCTATGTTTATGTTTTTAATTTTACTTGTGTCTTTTATGACTTTCCACGATTATAGTTTTGCTGCTTCATTTCTTACCATCCTCCTTTTCTTTCCTAGCAGGATTTTTGCTTCCTGTTTCTCTTGCTGAGCACTTCCTCCTCTGCTGATTTGGCTGACTTCCTTTCCCTCCACTCTGTGCATCCCACTGACTTGGAACTTCCTCCTGTTTTCTCTCATTCGTCCTCTCCTTGTCCTGTTCTTTCATTTTTTTCAAGATTTATTTATTTACTTATTTGAAAGATAGAGTTACACACACACACATACACACACACACACATAGCGACAGAGAGAGAGAGAGAGAGAGAGAGAGAGAGATCTTCCATTCACTGGTTCACTTCCCAAAATGGCCACAACAGCTGAAGCTGGGCCAATCTGAAGCCAAGAACTAGGAGTTCCTTCTGGGTCTCCCATGTGGATACAGGAGCCCAAGCACATGGGCCATCTTCAGCTGCTTTCCCAGGCCATTGGCAGGGAGCTGGATGACAAGTGATGCAGCCAGGACCCTCAATGGGGCCCATGTAGGCTGTCAACACTGTAGGTGGCAGCTCAACCCATCAGCCCACAGTGCCAGACCCTCCTGTTCTGTCTTAAGGTGAGTTTCCTATTGTACACTTCATTTCTACATTATTTTTGTGTTTACTTTCTGTTTAGACTTTAACTTCTCATAGATAGTTTATAATTTTAAATTTGATCTCAGCTTGACATACTTCCCTTTCTCCTAGCTTATTTAATTTATGCAGTCATTCTTTTACTTTAATTTTCAGATATATACAGGAAAATTTATATATCTTCAACTTTTCCATATTATTAAAGTTTTATTCAGCATAATTTTTTCTTAATCTTCTATGAGTATTATCCAAAATTTGATTATTAATTCTTACACCATATTTTACCTGTTTTTCCATTGCAAAAATTGTATTTTAAAACTTTATTTGAGAAGCTTAGAGAGAGAGAGATGGACCAGAGACAAAGCCAGAAGCTGAGAAGTCAATCCAGGTCCCCCACATGGATGGCAAGAACCCAAATATTTGAGTTTGTTGCTTTGCAGGGTGAGCATTAACAGGACACTGGAATAGGGAGCAGGGATGGGAATTGAACCCAGATACTTGATATGGGATACAGGAGTGAAACTGCATCTGGAATCCCTGGGCCATGTGTCCATCTCTGCATTGCTCTACGGCTGCCTCACAACACCAGGTGAGGCATCTTAAGAACAAGGCTTCATCCTCTTCAGACACACAGGCTGCCAACTGTAGATGCTGGAAGAAGAGTGTTGCCTCCTCTCTATGTTGTGTGCAGACACCACCTGAACGTAACCAAGCTGCAGAGGGAGAGGGGAGCCTGGATAGGTCCAGGTTATCCTTCCTCCTTGGAGAGGAAGAGTCAGAATAGACCTGCAGCCCCTCAGCCCCAGGCCTGGCTCTTCTCGTTCACCCCACTGCTTTCCAAGTGGAAGTTTTCACAGAGTAGGGAATTCTGCCTTGTGTTAAATAAATCTCTCAAAACTGGTGCTGCTACCGGGAAAAAAAGAAAGAGATAAAAAAAAGAAAATCTTTTTATCAGAAGACAGGCATTTTATTTCACACTGAACCTGAGGTGCATAATGTGTTCATCCCTGAGACAGGCAGGTGACTCACTGACATAAATGCACACCAGGGGTGAACAAATGATCATCATATCCATTTCTGAGAGCTGGATGTTCAGGGAAGATGGCAGGAAGCTTAGTGGCTTAGAATCTGGAAGACACAGAAAGCCCTTTGATGAGCACAGGATAGGAACCCGAAATCCAGAGACCAACAGCACTCCCGTCTGGAGATTGTGAGAGGCAGGTGGGGCTCACTTTGGGCAATGGCCGCTTTTGCACACTGAGGCCTTAAACATTGACACAGAACATCAACACATATTCTATTTAATGCATTAAGATTGATTAATCCCTGTGTCTCCTTTAACTAAGCTTTTCAAGAACATCATTTGCAGAATTCAGTAGTAATGAAGAAAAAGCTAAAAAGGGAAGACAAGGTCCTGTCCTCATAGAGTTACAGTATAGCAAGGCATAAGAGAACAAAACAATGGGATGCTAATTTGTCACAGGATGAAAATCTGATGGCAATGAGGAACAACAGATTGTCGATAGTGTGTCCGGCAATAGACAGAGGCTGTGTGTCCTTTCCCTGTGGGGCAGCCAGAGGAGCTTTCAGGTAAGGTGGCATTGGGACACAGGCTGAGGGTTAAAGGGACTGGTCCATTCTTGTGTGTCTGTTGTAGAAGAGGAAGGAGGCATTGCAAGGCTTAGGGAGCAAGGCTGAGGGCCTTATGACAGTAATCCAAACCAGCAAGAGATTGGTGTTGCTGAGTGTAGTGAGAACATGAGGGAGTTGAGGACAAGAAGTGCAGAGAATGCCTGGAGCTGACCACACAGCCTTGAATCCATAATGATAACTTCAGTTGTTGCTCAGAGATGCAAACATTACTAGAAAGCTTTGGGCATAACCATGCTATGATGTGATATTCAAATAAAGAGGAAATGTTCTAGGTGCTACTGGGGATGGAATCAAGGTGGGAGGGAAAAGAAGAAGCCTGAGTCCCAATAAGAAGCTGTTGGATGTCTTGGTGAGAAATACCGGTTGAAACAAAGATGAGGGCTGCTGTAAGAACAGAATTGAGAATTAGATTTTAGGTGCAATTTGAAGGCAGAGGTGGCAAGATATGCTGGTGGATTGGATAAGAAACGAGATACAGAAGAAAGAAAGGAAACCGGCATGATTTTGACCCAAAAACCAACATGAGGTTTTTGACCCAAGCAAATTGTGCTCCTATTAGTTGAAATGATAAATGAGTTAGAGCAGAGAAATCAAAGAGAAATAGGTCTAGATGTCGTGACACCTCCAGTTTGTACAATTGGCAACTCTCCTGAAAAATATCACAGAGGTTGAGTGGTTGATGCAAGGACTGAGCTGCTACTTGGAATGTTTGCATTCCATATCAGACTGCCCAGGTCCACTTCCCAGTTCAGCTTTCTGTGAAGACAGACCCAGGAGGCAGCAGGTGATGGCTCAACTACTTGGGTTTCTGACATCCATGTGGGAGATCAGGATTGAATTCCAGAATTCCAGGCTTCTAAATTTGGTCAGGCCCGGCCTTTCAGCTGTTTCAGGCACTTGGGGGGATAAACTGGTGGATGGAAGATATCTCTCTCTCTCTCTCTCTCTGTTATTAAAATAAATAAAAATACATTAAAATTTTAAAATAAAAAAGTATGGGCCAGCGTCCTCACGGCTCAATAGGCTAATCCTCCGCCTGCTGTGCCGGCACACCAGGTTCTAGTTCCTGTTGGGGCACCGGATTCTGTCCCAATTGCCCCTCTTCCAGGCCAGCTCTCTGCTGTGGCCCGGGAGTGCAGTGGAGGATGGCCCAAGTGCTTGGGCCCTGCACCCCATGGGAGACCAGGAGTAGCACCTGGCTCCTGCCATTGGATCAGCACGGTGCACCGGCTGCAGTGCACCTGCCATGGTGGCCATTGGAGGGTGAACCAACGGAAAAGCAAGACCTTTCTCTCTGTCTCTCTCTCTCACTGTCCACTCTGCCTGTCAAAATACAATTAAAAAATAAAAATAAAAAAGTATGAATTTCCATGTAGTTCTTGAGAATTGAAAGGAATCAATGTGGTCAAAAAACACTTAAGCTTCCACCTCATTAGTGACATGTAATATCTATCTCTAAAACTAGAATCTTGATCTGGACATGTTGAGCTTGAATAAGTATTAAAAATCCAAATAGAGCTGCTGTCTGACAGCTCTTTGGTGGAGTCAGGGCGAGTTTGTTTCAATGGGAAAGTTCTCATGTTCTAGAGGGTATTAAAATTCTGCAATAGATAGAGCATGAAGGAGGAGAAAATCAGAGCAATAAACAACAAATACTCCAAGGTTTAGACGTCAGAAAAACAAGGTATAATGTCACTGTGGTAGAAATAGAACCAGTAACCTCCAGTCTTGATAAATCTGGATGACCCAGTCCTGTGCCTCAAAGCTGAGTTAGCTCCTACTGAAGACTCCCAGACCTCACTCTACAGCATCAGCTCCTGAATTCAGGATCACATACAATCTCTTGCATGACGGTTGCACATAATGTATAAACACACCTCAGTACAGAATTATTGATTTCTCCCTAAAGCTTCTTTTCCCTTTGTTCCACACCGTCCACTCTGTTACCAAACAACAAAGCAAAGGGGGATTTTCTCCACCATTTGCTTCGTTGTATTTTGTGATACAAATCTGCCAGCAAGTCCCATTTGTAATTTGTCATTTCATTCCATGGCCATTGTTAACATACTTGTCCAAGTCAGCATCATCTCACCAGAGCTACTTTAGTTCTTATGTTCCATTCATAAGTCAGGGGAATTGTTCAGAAGATATGAGGATATTTAAAACAGTTAATGCAAAATGGAATTAAAAGATAAGTTTATTTGGTACAACATATTTTGAAATACGTGTCTATTATCTTTTTGAAGACCACTCTTTGTTTTGATTATGCCATATCCCTAATTAAAACAATTCAGTAGCTTCCAATTTAACTCGTAGTAACTTTAAGCAACTCATTGCTTATTGAGTGATTCATCTCATTGCTCTTGTTTTTTCCAAATGTCCCTGATGACTACATTGCATTTCTCTGGCCTTGCTTCTATATTTTGAATAGGACAATGTGTGAGGTTTCTGGCCAAGTGCTTTTTACTGTGAATTTCTGGTCTTTAAGTTGTTCCTCCTGGATTGCCATATGGGATATATCAGGTCTCTCCAGTGGTCCCATGAAACAGCCGGGTGCATCTTTTCCTGCCTCTCCCCATCAATCTGTCATGCTACTCTATTTTATAACAGTAACATAGCACCCCTTTAGCAGTTCAAATCTTTATTTCTTTGTTGTTCATTTTTTTTCTTTCTCTATTTCATGCCCTTATCTTGCTATGCATGAGTTCCATGGTAGAGGATTCTTACCTGCTTGTGTGTGGGCTGGGATCTCAGAGTAAAAATCTCAGCAATGAAATTGAGGGCCTAGAGGAATTCAAACTATGCCATTTGAGTATTTAACATTTATTATGGTCGTGGTGACGACAAAGTGCTGGGGATGTATTACAAGCAGATCCAGGTGCATAGGTCCATAAAATCCAGTTTGCTAACCTCAGCAGCAGAAACAAAGGTGTGACAGGAACAGCAGAGATCATCCAGTTCTGGAAATGCTAGGCAAGTTTCCAGGGAAAAGTTACATCAAAGTCGAGACTCTAGGATGATGGTGAGTTTTAGAGATGGTGCTGTGTTGTTCCAGGGGCACAGCTTATTCCGGGGAACAGCATGTGCTGAGTTCTAGATATGAGAGGGAGGTAGACAAAGGTGTAGAACTGCAAGCTTCTTATTGTATCTGAAGCTTTATCACAAAACTGTCCTCGTCGGAGGCCAGTTACAATGAGGTGAATAAATCAGCAGGCTAATTCAAGAACAGGGAATGATGGCAGAAGAGTACATGATATGATGATGTAACTAACCCAAGCATATGTTAAAAGAAGATAGGTAAGAGAAAGTGGGAGACCACGAACAGGAGAGAAGAGACAAGTGAGATAGGTGTGGCACAGAATTTATCTAGGTCAAAGCTTTGAAATCCATCAAAATTTCTCTTCTACTACTAGGCACGTCTCCAGGGAGTCAGACGGTCAACAAGTTCCTTCCTTAAGGATTTAAAAGGAATGAAGATGGGAAGGTGCTCTTCATTGTAATGACTCAAAAACCCAAATTGGATCTATTGATCTACTGGTGTCACAAGGAGCAGAGCAAGTACTATAGGGAAATTCCATCATAGTTTCATCTCTGAGTGGGGAACTTTAACATCTTAATCATATTTCTTGAAGCTTTATGGACATGTCTGACTTGAATAGCAAAGTAGAGACAGCGGCGTCTCCACAGTGTGAAGGACTTAACAGACTTTGTTTCAGTCCCACATCCAGGCAGGAACATTGGGTATATATTTCTTTTAATTATTTCATATTATTTTTAGCAGAAAGGAATGAAACAAATAGCAAATCCTAAGTAAGGATCTAAAATATGGGAGAGGGAGACTGTTCCCCATAAGGGTGATGCTTTTCTGTACTAACTCTAATTTTAACCCTGATTTGTGATCTTGGGCACATCTCTGACTCTTTGCTGGATCCCAATTTGCTGAACATGAAATGAAACTCTGCATCACCTGCTCTCCAGTTTCTTTCTGTCTCTGAAATTCCAGTAGAAGTTCCCAGATGCTATGAAAAATGTGAACATATGGATGCATTTCTTACCTGCTGGAATATGAGCTGTCTCCTTAGCTACCAGACAGAATGAGCTCATTACCTAGGGTTTTGCAGATGCCTCAAGTCTTCATTAGGCAAATTATTTGGGTCACAATTTCTTAGAAGCATTTCAAAGTATTTGCTTTGTTTCTACTTTGATTCCTGTGTCCTTAAATCTTCAGTGCAGGCAGGATAAAAGTTGAAGGGGAGGGGCAAGAAAATAATGCCGCCTTAAATAGTATTCTCTGGAACATCTTGAAAAGGTAGAGAGTTCAGATCAAAAAACATTGGAGATCATCTTCTGGGTAACCAACTCCAGGCTAGGCAGTCAGGTGGAGAGTCTTATAAACATGGGTTTTATCCCTTAAGAGCTTGTGATGTGCTATGGAAGAGGCATGGCAGCAAACTGGAAAGCTAAGTGGCAAGAGAATGGTCAGCCTAATTCCATGAGTATTCTAACTGGCTTTTGACCAGTCTGGAGCTTAAAATGTTTGCCTCCAGAAACTCCCATGGTTTCCATGTGTATGGAAATGTTATAAAATGAGTGATGGGGGACAAGTCTTAATCATTTTCACAAAATTTCACAAAACATATGAGCAATGTGAACACATTTTTAAGGCTCTTTCAAGTCCTTGGAATATGCACTTGAAGATGAGACAACCTAGAGTTTCAGTTTTATTTGCTTCTTAAATAATCTATAGGGTCAAGCATAAAATGGCTATAAAACTGGCTAGGTCCAGTGCAAAATGATGGTATTGGGCCCTTAATCTCAGAGCACAAAAATGATCATTTAATGCCCCCAGCCAAGCATTGGAAAGACCTATGTCCGTGAATAATAACAGGCAGGTGTGACATGAGCTTCTGAGTGGGAAGATGGGTGTCATCACAAAATCTCCAAGGGAAAGTACTGGGGGTGTATTTGCTAGCTCTAGAACCATGTTTCCTACAAGAATGGGAAAGCATATGGAGTTTGACGTTCACTGAATAAAGTATCTAGGGTCTGTCTGGTATCTGGCTTTGGTTATCTCTCTTCATCCTTTTCTTCTCATAACTATTGGAAGCCTATAATGTGTTAGGAACTATTCCAAGTTAGGAAATTGTTCTAAAGGATCTGCTGGGGCAGAAGGCATGTTGCAACCTCAATGACAAGGGCCAGGGACTATAGTGATCTTTTTAAAATTATTTAATATACACAATTTCATGTATTTCATATATACAGATTTAGGAACACAGTTATACTTCCCACTCCACCTTCCTTCTTGCCCATACCCCCACCCTTCTTCCCCCTCCCTCTCCTGTTCCCACTCTTCATTTTTGCAAAAATTTATTTTCAGTTTACTTTAAACTCTTAAGATTAACCCCACATTAAGAGGTCAACAAATAGTATGAAAAAAAAAAAACACTTTTCCTGAACAGTCTAGACAAAGGCTGTAAATAATCATCAAATCTCAAAATGGAAAATGTCCATTTTACTCCAATGCATTACATTTTAGGTATTTTATTAGTTACCACAGATCAGGGAAAACATGTGGTGTATGTCTTTTCAGGACTGGTTTACTTCGCTAAGTATATTGGTTTCCTTGCAGTCAATTAGTCACAGGAATTCAGTCAGTGGGGAATCTAGAAAGAACCCCACATCAAGAGTTTGGAGTAGGCCACACAGCAGCAAAAATATAAAGGCATCTGACTCACATTCTTTATAAAAGAATCACTTGGCGTGCTAAGCGCCAGAAGCTGATTATAAAATTGATGATTCTGGAATATCTTGAACCACTTTTGACTGGACTAGAATTTGGTCAGGTATGCAGCTGTCAGTCCAGGTTTTGGAAGCTGCAAAGCAGTGCCAGGAGATGGTGCAACAGTTCCAAGACTGAGTTAGAGATCACAAACACATGCGGCATGTGATGAGATTGACTGATTGACTCCTCCTCTCGTGAGGCCATGTACCATAGATCTTGATTTGGGTCCTAACAAATAGTCTGTGGAGTGTTTTCTGGATAGTCTATGCTTTAGATATTTCATATGTAAACTGAGGGTGACTTGTCCAGAACTTGAAGCAAAATTCAATTCACACATATTTTCTTTTGTAAGCAGGGTTTAGGGCAGAAGCAAAGCTGCCAGGGAGGGGGATGTGCAGGGAGCCAGTGCACAGATGCATGTGGCGCTGACTGACTGAGCCCATGTAACCTCTTAGGAAAACATCTCAGGATTTCCTTTCAAGGGAAATAATGGGGAAGTATTCCTCCAGTGGCTCTTAGTTTGCTCAGGCTGACCATGGGCTGAATGTTTGCGTCTTTCCAAAATTCCTTTGGAGTTGATTAGTTCGTGAACCTGGAACCCTCATGTATGAGACTAATGTCCTTATAGAAGAAGCTTGAAGGTGACTTTTTGCCCCCTTTCAATGTATGAGATCACACCCAGGGCAACATCTATGAGGAATATGCTTGGGAAGACCCCAATATGTTGGTTCTTTGTTCTCAAACTTCCTAAGTTCTCAATGTATGAGCAATACATTTCTGGTTTTTTTGTTGCAAATTATACAGCCTAAGGTTTTTCATTATAGCAGCAGGGCTATATTAAGACAGGCTGTTATAACAAAACACTATAGACTGTGTGGCTTGAAGAAGTGACATTTTATATCTCACTGCTCTTGAGGTTGAAAATTTCAAGACCAGGGGCTGACGAGTTTGGTGTGTGGTGATGGTTTCCTTGAAGCCAGTTATCTTCTTGCTGTATCCTTTTATGAGAGCAAGAGAGGATACAGCAAGAACATAACCAACTGCAAGGTGAAGAACCATCACCGCACACTAAATTGGTCACCCCATTTCATTTAATTTATCATTTAGTTTTTTTTTTTTTTTTTGGACAGGTAGAGTTATAGACAGAGGGAGAGACAGAGAGAAAGGTCTTCCTTGAGTTGGTTCACTCCCTAAATGGCTGTTGCAGCCAGCATACAGCGCTGATCCGAAGCCAGGAGCTAGGTGCTTCTTCCTGGTCTCCCTTGTGGGTGAAGGGGACCAAGGACTTAGGACACCCTTCATTGCCCTCCCGGGTCACAGCAGAGAGCTGGACTGGAAGAGGAGCAACCATGACTAGAACCCGGCACCCATAAGGGATGCCAGTGCCGCAGGCAGAGGATTAACCAAGTGAGCCATGGTCCCGGCCCCTATCATTTAGTTTTTTTTTTTAAAACTTTTATTTAATGAATATAAATTTCCAAAGTACGACTTATGGATTACAATGGCTTCCCCCACATACCGTCCTTCCCACCCACAACCCTCCCCTTTCCCACTCCCTCTCCCCTTCCATTCACATCAAGATTCATTTTCGATTATCTTAATATACAGAAGATCAGCTTAGTATACATTAAGTATGGATTTCAACAGTTTGCTCCCACACAGAAACATGAAGTGAAAAATAATAGATGATTTTTTTAAATGATGATGAAATCAGATCAGACCTATTGTCATGTTTAATCCCAGTGAGAGTCAAGTTGGGAGTTGATAATTTCTTTTTTTTTTTTTTTTTTTTTTTACAGAGGATCAGTTTAGTATGCATTAAGTAAGGATTTCAACAGTTTGCACCCCCATAGAAACACAAAGTGAAATATATTGTTTGAGTACTCGTTATAGCATTAAATCTCAATGTACAGTACATTAAGGATAGAGATCCTACATGAGGAGTAAGTGCACAGTGACTCCTGTTGTTGACTTTACCAATTGACACTCCTGTCTATGGCATCAGTAATCTCCCTATGCTCCAGTCATGAGTTTCCAAAGCTATGGAAGCCCTCTGAGTTCTCCGATTCTTATCTTGTTTAGACAAGGTCATAGTCAAAGTGGAGGTTCTCTCCTCCCTTCAGAGAAAGGTACCTCCTTCTTTGATGACCTGTTCTTTCCACTGGGATCTCACTCGCAGAGATCTTTTGCCAGAGTGTCTTGGCTTTCCATGCCTGAAATACTCTCATGGGCTTTTCAGCCAGATCTGAATGCCTTTAGGGCTGATTCTGAGGCCAGAGTGCTATTTAGGACATCTGCCATTCTATGAGTCTGTTGAGTATCTCACTTCCCATGTTGGATCACTCTCCCCTTTATTTACTCCATCGGTTAGCGTTAGCAGGTACTAGACTTGTCTATGTGCTCCCTTTGACTCCCAGTCCCTCCACCATGACCAACTGTGAACTGAAATTGATCACCTGGAACAGTGAGATGGCATTGGTACATGCCACCTCGATGGGATTGAATTGGAATCCCCTGGTATGCTTCCAACTCCACCACTTGGGGCAAGTCAGCCTGAGCATGTCCCAAATTATACATCTCTTCCCTCTCTCATTCCCACTCCCATGTTCAACAGGGATCACATTTCAGTTAATTGTCAACACTTAAGAATAACTGTGCATCAATTACAGAACTAAACCAGTCATATTAAGTAGAACAGATAAAAAAACTACTAAGAGGGATAATGTATTAAGTTGTTCATTAACAGTCAGGGCTATGCTGATCAAGCCACCGTTTCCCATAGTGTCCACCTCACTCCAACAGGTTTCCCTCTTGGTGTTCAGTCAGTCGTCACCAATCAGGGAGAACATATGGTATTTGTCCCTTTGGGACTGGCTTATTTCACTCAGCATGATGTGTTCCAGATTCCTCCATTTTGTTGCAAATGACTGGATTTCGTTGTTTCTTACTGCGGTATAGTATTCTAAAGAGTACATATCCCATTCCATCATGAAGACACCTTCCTCACAACCTTATCAAAATCTAACTACTTATGAAGACCCAACATCTAAATACCCTCACATTGAGATTCAGACTTCAACATAGGCTGGCGCCGCGGCTCACTAGGCTAATCCTCCACCTGTGGCGCTGGCACTCCAGGTTCTAGTCCTGGTTGGGGTACTGGTTCTGTCTCGGATGCTCCTCACCCAGTCTAGCTCTCTGCCCGGGAAGGCAGTGGAGGATGGCCCAAGTGCTTGGGCCCTGCACCCACATGGGAGACCAGGAGGAAGCACCTGGCTCCTGACTTTGGATTGACGCAGCGCGCCGTCTGCAGCGGCCATTTTGGGGGAGTGAACCAACAGAAGGAAGACCTTTCTCTCTGTCTCTCTCACTATCTAACTCTGCCTGCCCCCCCCCAAAAGACTTCAATGTATGCGTTTGGGGTACATAAATATTCAATCCTTAATGGCTCCCATTCACCCTTATGCAAAGGTTTACTTTTTGTGATACTCCCTTTTTCATATGTGTACAATTTTATGTGGAGATGCCCCCATTGGGTTCCTGTGCTGTGGTAGTGAGGATCTGGGGTGGGAGACTGGCAGGATGCTTCTTGTAGAACAAGTCACTGCAGGTGTGACTGAAAGAAGAGACAGGAAAGGGTGTGAGATATGAACTGCCATGCAAGATGTCACTAGGAAGCACCCATGAGACGGTTATTCTGAGCATCAGTTTTGAAAACCACAGTTACAAAAGGATAACTAGTGCTGAATAGTTGCCACTCCCTTCTCAACGGTCTCCTCCTTTTTCCCCACAAGCATTCCTCATTCCTTATAATAAGGTCAAATTCCATTAGAAGAGCTACCCTTAAAACAAATCCTCAACTACTAACAGATGAGCCCAAGAGTTCAATTTAATTACTAGTCCTATGCAGTTTATCTTTCTTTAAAATGTGTTCTTAATAATCAACACATTTGCTGAGTTTTAATAATTTTCCAATAGCTGTCACTCCAGGGGCCTATATTAAAGCCACATCTCAGTGGGTGCATCTTCATGAATGTTCTCCACCTCAGTGAGAATGCTTTCAATCCAATTAGTGTGTGCAATTTAATTTGTTCAATGCAAATCACTGGGGCTTAATTGAATTCAATTAGACACAAATCAATAGAAATCAATTCCAAGTGATTAGCCTCAACATTCATCAATAGAATTAAATTAAAATAAACGTAGAGAAGATTTACCTGTAGAGCTGACATGTTTCTAACAGTTACTTGGAGTAAGTATGATTTCAGATTGTTGGTGGACATTTGAGAGGCTAAGTATTGACTCCTAAAGGGATGCTGTCATTATTGGAGCTGGGCAAGTACTTATGAGAAAATGGAGTGCAAGTTAAACTCTGTTTCTTCAGAACTTCATAAACAGATGGTTCATCTTTCTGACACTTAGAAAGAGTAGGGCAGGTAGGTTTATCTTCCAAGGAAGGGCTGACCATGAGTTATGTTTGTGACTTTGTGACAGGTCTCAGAATTGCTAGGGTGTGGCTGCCTAGCTGATGGCATGTGGCTATCTTGACTTCCTGCACCGTGGGTGGTGTTTGTAGCTGTCTCCCTAGTTCTGTTTTTGCCCTCCAGGTATCAATTCTCAATAGGGCAGATGGGGGTAATTCTTTCTTATAACATAATTATGATAGCTAAATTTGTGGATGGCTTATAGTGAACTGAGCACTGGTGCTCTGTCTTAAACATTTTTAAGTATTAATTCTTACTTTTATAGCTATTTTGTGAGGCAGATGCTATTACTGTCTCCTATTTGCAATACAAAAATAAGGCACAAAGGGAATATATTAGCCAAGATTTTCTAAAGGCATAGGATGAGTAGGATCTCTCTCTCTCTCTTTCTCTCTCTCTCTCTCTCTCCCTCTCTTGCTCTCGCTCTATCCATATATATTTTATTCTAAAACACCATGATCTAGCCACATTGACACATGAAATTAATATCATGGGATTAATTAGACTGAGCAAGTTTACAAAGCAAATGGCAATCAGAGCCAGATTTAAACCCAGGCAGTCTGATTTTCTAAGGCCTATTTTCTTCCCCCATATATGATCACATCATCACTAAAGTCTCACAATTGGTTTTAATTGGTTTTCCATTATTTAGTCCAAGGACTAAAATCCAGACTTGTTAAGGAGGGCGCCGTAATTGTCTGCTGCCTGCTCTCTGATTTCAGTTTCCCACTCCTCATCTCTCTGTGTGGTCCACCCACATAAAGGACCTAAAGGTTCTCAGATTCATCAAGTTTATCCTCATCACTAGCCCTTGGAATGACTTCTCGAAATTTATGTAGTAGATGCCAGGAAATAAAAACATGGCATATTCATCAAGGATAACTGAAAGAGATCAATGAATGAGCTACCTATATGGGTATGAGTAGGTTATAGGTGATAGGTGAAATATCTGCAGATTTTGAATCATACCTCATAGATAATTTTCAAATTCCTTCGCAAAACATCAGTAGTCTCAGATTTACACTTGTCAAGAAATCTCAAATTAAGCTCAAAACCCAAATCAGAAAGTAAATAAAGGGGGTAACAACCAGTTCTGTGTTTGGGACACTAATCACATTAATCAGCTGACATCAGCCAAGGGATTTAACTGTGCAATAGAGAAGATAGCGGAAATGTTAATTATTTTCAAATATTGACAGGACTGCCGTAGGAGAGAGGAAGTATATTTAACCAGAAGTTAGAAAACCTGTGTTCAAAAATACCTTTGTCTTTATTCGAGACACGACCTTCAGCAAGTCACATCGTACTCCTGGATCTCTGTGCATCACAGATAGTGATGATGTGTGCATCCCAGTTTCAGGGAGATGATGAAAACAGATATTTTTATAATGAGAGGAAATGTATGATATGCATGTGAGGTGATTTTAAAAATGATCACTTTTCTCTTGTTTTTGACATTTCTGAATATTGAAAAGCACACAAAACTGTTGTGAGGTCAAGTTGCATTGAGCTTATATAACATCTGAAGCTGCTCACTAGCTGGCTATGCTATCTCAACCCAAGGTGCCCCTCATGTTAGTGAAGCACAGTAAATATTTAAGGAGAGCCCAATCTTGTCCAGATTCACATCTTGTATTCACCATTTTCAACATAATTGAAAATGTATAACATATGTTGTCACATTGTCTTCATTCTTTTTTCCCTCCAATTAAATGATATGTGTAAAAAGGTGGGCCGAAATGAGCTAAATTAATGAATTTGGTGTTAAAATTAATATGCTGAAGAATATTATGTAATGTAGAGATTTTTTAAACATTGAACTCAATATGTCTACATTGAATAATGGAGGGTTTCTGGGAGCAATGACTGGCTAATGTGGTTAACATGTTTTATTAGAATGAAAAAGAAAAGGAGTTCTGGGCAAGAAAAAGTGCAGCTTTAGTTAGGAAAGACAGACATCTGAGCTGCAGCACAGAAGGGCAAGACAGCAAAAGTAACAGAAGAGCAAGAGGACAGAGTTTTGGGAGGATTTATTTTGTATAATGGACTTTTACACCTTTGAGAGAAGCATAGACATGGTAGAAAGCAGAGTAATAAAGCATTGACTGTGTCCATAAACTGAGAGTCTCAAAGTCCAAAATTCCTGCTGTTGTTTTCCAAGAGGTAGTCATGGTGGCAGGATAGGATGAGAAACCTAGAGATTAAAACAGAGATTGCCTAATTGATGCCAAAATTCTATGATGATAAGACCTAGGGATGGCTCTCGGGATAAACAGATCAACTGAATTGAGTGCAGAATTACAAAAGTGGAGAGAGTTGTTCCTGAAATCACCCTCATCTCTGAGTGGGGTGATAGAAAACATTCAGATTCAAATGTTATCCTCAAATAGTTGTTAATTATCTTTATCTTCTCATTTTTAGTGTCTAAATTATATTTATATTTTTAGGTTACTTTACACTTGTTCCACAGGTCAATGAAACTTAATTTATATAATTCTTGTGTGTGTATATACAATGATCTCCTCTATGTCCACTCCCCACCCCCCAGATAGGAACATCTACAGATGTTCAATCCTTAGTATAAAAATGGTGTAGCATACAAATAAGCTATGAACATCCTCCTATATTCTTAAAGTTATTTCAAGTCTGTTATTGACTTACAGTAACTAATAAGTCAATATTGTGTAAATAATTGTTATGCATATCGCTTCTCAGCCTTTTGGGTAAGAAGTGTAATAGTTGTTATATTGTATTATTTAGGGAATGGTGACAAGAAAAACATGTGCACATGTTCAGTACACACATGTATGCTTATATTCTTCCAGTATTTCTAAACAATGATTGGATGAATCCTCAGATGCAGAATCCAAAGAAACCCCCAATGCATTGTACACCATATGTATCTATATAATGCAAAATCTATGTTTTATCATGATTTTTACACCTCTACTTTTTAAATTTACTCTGCTGTCTCCAACCTGTCATTAATCCAGTCCAGTGAATTTCATTTCAGGTATTATATTTAAGAGTTCTAAAAAATATTTTCTTTTGAAAATTTCCATTTGCTTTGACATTTTTCTTCTATTTACTCCTATTGACAATATTTGATCTACACTATTAAAAATTTGTTATGTTTGTTATTGGGGTTATAACATTCCTGTTTGATTGCCCCAGAATATACAAATGGTGTCTAAATTAAGGGGGAAAACAATTTTTTTAACTTTTATTTAGTATATAATTTCCCAAGTACAGTTTATGGATTACAATGACTTCCCCCCGCCCCATAACTTCCCTCCCACCTGCAACCCTCCCGTCTCCCACACCCTCTCCCATTCCATTCACATCAAGATTCATTTTCAATTATCTTTATATACAGAAGATAGATTTAGTGTATATTAAGTAAAGATTTCATCAGTTTGCACCCACACAGAACATAAAGTGTAAAATACTGTTTGAGTACTAGTTATAGCATTACTTCACATTAGACAACACACTAAGGACAGATCCTACATGAGGAGTAAGTACACAGTGACTCCTGTTGTTGACTTAACAATTTGACACTCTTGTTTATGGCGTCAGTAATCTCCCTAGGCTCTAGTCATGAGTTGCCAAGGCTATGGAAGCCTTTTGAGTTCACCAACTTTGATCTTATTCAGACAGGGTCATAGCCAAAGTGGAAGTTCTCTCCTCCCTTCAGGGAAAGGTACCTCCTTCTTTGATGGCCCATTCTTTCCACTGGGATCTCACTCGCAGAGATCTTTCATGTAGGTCTTTTTTTTTTTTTTTTCCAGAGTGTCTTGGCTTTCCATGCCTGAAATACTCTCACGGGCTCTTCAGCCAGATCCGAATGCCTTAAGGGCTAATTCTGAGGCCAGAGTGCTGTTTAGGACATCTGCCATTCCATGAGTCTGCTGTGTATCCTGCTTCCCATGTTGGATCGTTCTCTCCCTTTTTTATTCTTTCAGTTAGTATTAGCAGACACTAGTCTTGTTTGTGTGATCCCTTTGACTCTTAGACCTATCAGTGTGATCATTGTGAACTGAAATGGATCACTTGGACTAGTGAGATGGCACTGGTACATGCCACCTTGATGGGATTGTATTGGAATCCCCTGGCACGTTTCTAACTCAACCATTTGGGGCAAGTCCGATTGAGCATGTGCCAAACTTTACATCTCCTCCCTCTCTTATTCCCACTCTTATATTTAACAGGGATCACTTTTCAGTTAAAATTTCAACACCTAAGAATAATTGTGTGTTAATTACAGAGTTCAACCAATAGTATTAACTAGAACAAAAAAAAATACTATAAGGGATAAAGTATTACATTGTACATCAACAGTCAGGACAAGGGCTGATCAAGTCACTGTGAGGGTGAACTGGCTGCAACATCTTGCACCCCATTGATCACCAGGGTTGATTCAGCTGATCTGGCTGGCTAGGCAGGTGTCCCCTTCCTCCCTCACCACACCATGTGCATCCCTCCTGAAGCTGTGTGCTCAGTTGAAGAGGACGACCTTCCCCGCTAGAGGAGGACCGGTCTTCGGTCAAGGGTATACGAGTAGCTGCACTCCCCTGCTAGAACCTCCAAACAAGCTCTCAAGGGGGAAAACAATTTAATAAAATAGTTGCTAATGATAAAATAGGTGACTTACAAAAGTATAAATGGCAGACACTTGACATAATGAAACCTACACTAGAAATCAAGGGCAATCAAATTCAGGTGGCTAATAAATAAATGCTCAATCCATAAGAAAATAGGGTGTAAAAATGAATGAGGAAAAATATCACATTTTGGTGAAGAAATATAATCACTAGTACATTAAGATAGAGTATAAACTAAAGGAAACCTGTTGAAATGAAAGGGACACTATGAGAAACAGTGACTTGATCAGCCCTTGTCCTGACTGTTGATGTACAATGTAATACTTTATCCCTTTTAGTATTTTTTTTTTGTTCTAGTATTGCACACTATTGGTTGAACTCTGTAATTAACACACAATTATTCTTAGGTGTTGAAATTTTAACTGAAAAGTGATCCCTGTTAAATATAAGAGTGGGAATAAGAGAGGGAGGAGATGTACAGTTTGGGACATGCTCAATTAGACTTGCCCCAAATGGTTGAGTTAGAAACGTGCCAGGGGATTCCAATACAATCCCATCAAGGTGGCATGTACCAATGCCATCTCACTAGTCCAAGTGATCCATTTCAGTTCACAATGATCAAAACACTGATAGGTCTAAGAGTCAAAGGGATCACACAAACAAGACTAGTGTCTGCTAATACTAACTGATAGAATCAAAAAGGGAGAGAACAATCCAACATGGGAAGTGAGATACACAGCAGACCCATAGAATGGCAGATGTCCTAAACAGCACTCTGGCCTCAGAATCAGCCCTTAAGGCATTCGGATCTGGCTGAAGAGCCCGTGAGTGTATTTCAGGCATGGAAAGCCAAGACACTCTGAAAAAAAAAAAAAAAAAAACAAAACAGACCTACATGAAAGATCTCTGCGAGTGAGATCCCAGTGGAAAGAATGGGCCATCAAAGAAGGAGGTACCTTTCTCTGAAGGGAGGAGAGAACTTCCACTTTGGCTATGACCCTGTCTGAATAAGATCAAAGTCGGTGAACTCAAAAGGCTTCCATAGCCTTGGCAACTCATGACTAGAGCCTAGGGAGATTACTGACGCCATAAACAAGAGTGTCAAATTGTTAAGTCAACAACAGGAGTCACTGTGTACTTACTCCTCATGTAGGATCTGTCCTTAGTGTGTTGTCTAATGTGAAGTAATGCTATAACTAGTACTCAAACAGTATTTTACACTTTATGTTCTGTGTGGGTGCAAACTGATGAAATCTTTACTTAATATACACTAAATCTATCTTCTGTATATAAAGATAATTGAAAATGAATCTTGATGTGAATGGAATGGGAGAGGGTGTGGGAGACGGGAGGGTTGCAGGTGGGAGGGAAGTTATGGGGGGGGGGGAAGTCATTGTAATCCATAAACTGTTCTTGGGAAATTATATTTACTAAAGAAAAGTTTAAAAAAAAGGAATGTAAATTTCTGCTACTCTTCTATACAGCAATGTGAGGGAACTGTGGTTATCTTCTTGGAGCTGTACCTATGGAATGCATCAAATCTGTTTTCTTTTTATTAATAAAAATTTAAAAAGAAAAATGAATAAATAAACGCAAAATGCACTTACATTTTTAATCCACAAATTCCTTTTCATAATTCTTTCCACTCCCACTCTCCTTATTCTCATGGTGGGAGGGAGAATCTGAAAGAAAATTGAAACGTTTTTACAACTTTATTTGGAAATAAACGTAATCTTTGGAAATGACTGTTATGATGCACAAGCTGTAATGCATACTCAAAATGAAGGGGCTGTAAATCAAGCTCTTCTCATAATTTAGGTTTATTTCCATTTGTCTTAGGTGTGCTGAGCAACTGTAAATAAATGGTGTCAGTTGTTTCTGTAAAGAATTTTATACAAGCCACTGCCTTTTTCCAATCTGTCGCTGGCATACACAATGATACCTATTAAGCTAATTAGATGTATTCCTTTGGTATAATTAATAAGCAATAACCATACTGTTGTTTGAGGATGCTAAAATTTTAATGCCCTCTTGTTATCTATCTCACTTGAATACTGAGTAACATAATAGTTCCACAGAGTCATAAAGTAGCCAAGACCCTTTTTAACTGTATTGTTATTGCTAACTCTAGCCTATTTCTGAATGTGGTATTAAGCCATTTCTGATAATTGAGATAGTTACAGGCACTGGGTAAGAAATAGCTATGACATGAATGTGAATACAAGGTGATTACATTTATTGCTTGTGTTCTCACAATTAGAATGGGAAATTTAGGATAAAAAATTGGCCTTAGCTCAAACTTTTCTGGCTTTTTATGCCAATTCAATGCCCAGAAGACTCCTAAAGCTTTGTTTTTGTATCCATTAGTTGACATGTGAATTTGGGTCATCTCCAGACACTTTAGTTCCCTGTATCTCGATGCAAAACAGAAACCTAATCCTTTCATTCAATGTGTACTCCTTGAGTATAAAGCTATGTTCTAGGTTCCATTCTGAGACTTGAATACATAGTGTCTACTTCAAGTAGCTTTCAGAGAAAATCATAGATTCTCAAAATCGGAGCTAATATCGAAAGGCATTTAGTTCAGCCCCTCACCAAAAATTTTGAGTAGGAAACCCAACAATCTCATTTAATGGATGAGCTGTAGACACAATTTGGGATGCCCACTTCTCATATTGGAGCCTGGAACTGGACATCTCAAGTGATGGAGAACTTGTTACCTTTAAATCAGTCTAACCTTAAAAAATCAAGAAAACATATATTTTGCAATACACTGTGCTTTGTTTGAGTTTATCATTTTCATTGGAGTACTATAAGAGCTCTATTTACTCTTTCACAGGGGATTATTCAGTTATTGTGTCAATCGTGTTTTCCACACCCCTGTTCATTCTTCTATTTATTATACAACATGATTCCGAATCACTTCAAAGCTCTTACTGCTTGATTCTGTATGTTTTTCTTTGAGTCTATATGACTTCCTGTCGCTCCCCCTCTTCGTGGAGGAACGACACTGAACCCTGCCTAGGCTTCATATCCGAGTCACGGCACCATTATGTCGCTCCCCGTCTTCGTGGGGGAACGACACTGGACCCTGCGCTGTTCTTTCGTCTGCTCGGCCCTCCCCGGGTTTGCTGCTGGTTCTTCCCGGGTTGGCTACTGTCCCTTCCACCTCCGTGGAAGGGCGGTTCCCCCTGCCACTTTCCCCACTTCCGTGGGGGAGCAGCACACCGCAGGCCGGCTCTCTCGGGGGCTGCACAGGTGTTCCCCTTAGATGTTCCCCTTAGATGTTCCTGGTGCATGCCGTCTCTCTCCTCCTTTATAGTCCTCCTCCGCCAATCCTAACTCGGCTGCCCACACGCCGAGTACGCTGCTCTCCTCCAATCAGGAGCAGGTCCTGCAGCTTGTCAAGTTGGTGAGAGGCAGCTGGGTAGAAGCTGTTGCCTCCTCTCCCAGCGCCATATTGTGGGAGAGCAGATGCATAGAATAAGTCTTAATTCCAGTAACTCAGTCCAGTCCAGGTTGCTCCCCACACTTCCAAAGTCTTTGCATGGTAGAGTCTTGTCAATAGAGAAATGATCTAGCAGATACTTATTAGCATATTCCTTATTCAAGCAAGTTGTTTTATTTAATGTAAACCAAGTTTACATTACAATGAAAGGAGAAGTATATAGACAAAGGGAAAGTATTCTCGCAAGGAAATCATCTCTGCTGAGCCCTAAGGACGTTCTCAGTGATTGTCTTTGACACTAAGACTGAAGTGGGCCCTAGGTTGGAATGTCAGGGAGTGCTCCCCCTGGAATGTCAGGGAGTGCTCCCCTGATGAACGCAGCATAGCTGGGCTTCAACAACAGGGATGCATTACAAAGAGAGATTTTGGTAATAGGAAACTTCTGAAAATATACTCTTCCAAAGATAAAGGTGGAAGGGCTACTTTGAATTATCCCAAAAGACAAGTAATCAAACCCAGAATGCATTGTTCTTACTGGGATGACAAAGATCTTTCATCACCCAGAAAGTTGTAGCTACCAGTGATGGAGACATGTTGATGTCTCGCTGAAAACACAACAGGAGCTGACCATCATTAACCATTACTCTACAGCAACACGGAGCTAAGGATAGTTCATTCTGTTTGGAAGCAATTGTAATGACTTCCCAGAAACTGAAAAATAATGTCAATAAAAATTAGCTACTTACATATTTATACTATACTTAAATTAACTAGCATTTGATAAGAACAATCCAGGTTGTTTCTTGCTTCCTTCTTAACCTCTGGTAGAAAAGCATTATTACTGTCATAACAATAAGGAAAATTGGAGATTTAGTGTGGTTTATAATTTACCAGGATCCCAAACAAGCCAGTGGCACAGAAAGTTAAGAATCAAGGGGTCAGGCATTTGGCTCAGTGGTTAGGATGTCACTTGAGATGCCTATATCCCATATTAAAATGTCTCATTTGAGTCTCAGCTTTGCTTCTGATTCCAGGTTCCACTATTGTGCAGCTTGGAAAGTAGCAGATAATGCCTCAAGTCCTTGGGTCATAGCTAGTCATGTGGGAGACCTGAACTGAATCCTTGCCTCCTGGCTTCTGTCTGGCCCAGTTCAGGCTGTTGCAGGTATTTGGACAGTGAATCAGTAAATAGATGATCTGTATTTCAAACAAAATGAAAAATTTTTTTAAAAGAACCCAGGTAGTTTGCCTCAAGAGCCATCAGTGACTAAACGCAATACTAATCCTGTGTTACACATGGACAAGCAATGGCCAGTGGTTTATGTGATTTCCATTAACTTTCAATTTTGCTGAAATTAGTTTTGACATTGAGTTATGACTTTAGGCTGACTGGAGGGATTCTGCCAATGGAATATCAACTTCCTCTGGAGGCTGACACAGCACTCTGAGGTTGGTTGTCTTGATTCCTATGCATGATGGAGACTCGAGCTTTGGAATTGTGAGGATTGTCAACATCAGCATCTTTTTGATGAACTTGGAAACACAAATCTTGAGCCCCACCACAGATATGTTATATTAGAATTTTTCTTCTAAAAAGATCACCTGGTATTTTGTATAAAAGACATGTGGGAATCAGGACAGGAAGCACCATAATAAGTTCAGCCTAACACTAATTTCCTAGGCAATATGACATGCAAGCAAAAGACACAGAGCTAAAGACAACAGGGTTGACCTCCCTCCCTCCCTCTCTTCCTTCTCTCCTTTCATCCTTCCTTCCCACCCCCTCCCCTTTCTTCTTACACTTCCTTCTGTAGATTTTTGTTAAGTCCTACTAAGTAAAGTCAATCACGATTCAGTCAAAGTTCTATTGAAGATACCTGTATCAAGAGGACAACAAAAAACAAAAAAACATGGTCTTTGTCTTCATTAAGTTCTCAGCCTAGTATGGGTGACAGACAACAAATGTGATCAAAGTGATGAATGTATAATTCAATTGTTTATATGTGTAAGACAGAAACACAAATAGGGGACAATAATAGAGACTAGCATAGAGTTTACTTAGATAGGATGTTGGGAGTGAATAATATTTAAATATGATGAAAGTGATCCAGCAACATGCAGAGTAGGGGAAGCACACCCCAAGCAAAGGGAAAGTTGAATGTCAATCCGTACCATGGTAGAGTTCCCAAAACTGAAAGAATCCTCAGAAGCTAATCCTTCTGGGATTATGTTTCTACTTTGAAATAGTTTCCCTCTAGTATTGCGACGCATGAACTACAGCGTTTCCCTGATGTGGGGAGGCTGGGTCTGGCTTCCCATCTCCAACCATGGGAAACAGTGCTGTTGGACACATACTGACCAGAAGACAGCAGAGAAGGCTCAAGTCTCCTTGGCTACATCCCCACTCCCTTATGGACTTTCCCATTGCCAAAGTTTCCCCTACCTGTGTGCACATGGTGATGAAACAGAACTGTGTTGTTGGGGAAGCAAACTCTTTATGTCTTTGAGAAGCTGTTCATCTGTAGTGCTGACTCCCAAGAGAACAACACAGAGAAACGGTTAGGTCAAAAGCATACAGTTTATTCCAGAAGGCCTCTGGTCTCAACTTCTATATATGAACCTCTAACTTGGTTAGTGGAAGTGAAGCTGCCTGTTGGGGGATGAAATAGTGCTTCCTTTTCCTAAGTACAATGTTTGGTTCTGCTTGTCTTTCATGAAGTATGTGGATAGAAACCTTTTTAGTTAATTTTGAATTTCTAACTCCCCTAACAACCACAACTGAACGGGGTAGAGAATGAAAATGCCACAGTGAAGGAGGTACCTTTCTCTGAAGGGAGAAGAGAACTTCCACTTTGACTATGACCCTGTCTGAATAAGATCGAAGTCGGCGAACTCAAAAGGCTTCCATAGCCTTGGCAACTCATGACTAGAGCCTAGGGAGATTACTGACGCCATAAACAAGAGTGTCAAATTGTTAAGTCAACAACAGGAGTCACTGTGTACTTACTTCTCATGTGGGATCTGTCCTTAGTGTGTTGTCCAATGTGAATTAATGCTATAACTAGTACTGAAACAGTATTTTACACTTTGTGTTTCTGTGTGGGTGCAAACTGATGAAATATTTACTTAATATATACTGAATTGATCTTCTGTATATAAAGATAATTGAAAATGAATCTTGATGTGAATGGAATGGGAGAGGGAGGGGGAGATGGGAGGGATGTGAGTAGGAGGGAAATTATGGGGAGGGGGAAGCCATTGTAATCCATTAACTGTACTTTGAAAATTTATATTTAAAATAAAAAATTTAAAATAAAAAAAGAAAATGCCACAGTGATCTAAATTGTGCTCTTTTTTCAGGACAGCAATGAAAAGGCATAGATTTAAACTCAGACACAAGAATATTCTAGATGTGCCACCTAGATTTATACACATTACTGACAGGTTATATCTAGCCCACATTAGAATTATTCTGTTTTCTAAGTGATACGTGAATACCTTCTATGTGTCCAGCACTGTTCTAGACACTTGGAGTAAATCATAAAAAATATTATAAAATTTCAGTCTTCTTGGATCTCATTTCTAGTGTCAGTTGAATAAATGAAGGGGAAGAAGCCTTGAGCTTACAGCAAAACTACATACTGTCAGAACATCTATCCTCCTACATAGAGAGATGAGAAAGCATTTTGTTTATAACTTGTCTTCCTCTATTCCATTCCACAGTTTGTCCTTTCTTCTATCTCCTTCATAATGGAGTAACTATTGCCAGTGTATTAGCTTAAAAGTTCATGTTTGATTAATGCATCAAGTTAATATGCCTTAAAAGTAGGGACCAGGCACTATTCTTTCCCATTAATTATACTCACTGATTCATTCAATGACTATTTCCTATTGCCTACTGTATGCCAGGCACTAAAGGCCCTAGAGATGCTGCCAAGTATAAATCAGAAAAAATTTCCCTGTTTGGGAAACTATCATGTTTGTTAACAAAAAATGCATTTATTACAAAGAACAAAGAAACAAATGTTGATGGTGAGTGCAATGGTGGCGTTGTTTCAGATAGAGAGGTGAGGAACCCTTTTTGGAGGAGGTGAAGTGTGCAGAGGACTGTTTGACAGTCCAAAAGAAGAACACTGCTAAGGAATAGCGGGTGCAAAGGACCTGCAACTGAAACAAGATTGACAGGTTCTAAGAGCAGAAAGGGTCTGAGAATGATGCAGAAATAGAGTTCTGGGAGACGTGTCTGGAGATATGGAGTCCTGCCAGGCAACGTCAGAATTTCTGCCACAGAGGCTGGATTAATTTTCAGTTTGATGGGAAGTCACTGGAGTCTGTTGAGGCAGCCAGGTGATATGATTTCCATTTTGAAAAGATTACTCTTGCGGCCTAGAGAATACTCTGGCTGTAAGGAATGGTCTGTGCGCATGCACACATCAAAGCAGAGACACTACCTAGGAGATTCTTCAATAGTCATGTAGAAGATGATGATGTATTGAACTATTGTAGTAGTGTTGAAGGCAGGAATGGCTATGTATCTAGGGTTATGGATTGATGGTTGCTGCAGCATGATTAACTGACATATTGCATCTGGAGAATGAGAGGATGGGAGCCATGAATAACTCAGGTTTTGTCCTAAAAGTAGGCTAATAGCGTCAAAGTAGGAGGATGGCAGCTATGACAAGAATCTCCAAATTCATGTGTTGAAACTTAATCTCCCTTTTGAGAAATGATTAGATTACAAAGATTTAGCTCTCATGAATGGATTAATGCACTATACAAGTTCTGGAAAAACTAGCATAGGCCCATTCAGTCATTCAATATTCCATCATGTGGAGAAGAGAGCTTTCACCAGTCATTGAATGCAGCACCTTGATCTTGGACAGCTCAGCTTCTGGAACTTGAGAAATGCATTCCTGCTATTTACAAATTACTCAGTCTATGGCATTTAATTAAACTAGAACAAATGAACTCAGGCACTTCCTTTTAGATGAGGAAGGCGGCTAGTGGACCCACAGTTGGTTTCAGTTTTATTAAGTTTAAGGAGCTAATTAGATATCTAGAAGCAGAGTACATGTGAGCAGGTGGATAAGAACTTGGAATTCCAGGGAGTGGTCTAGGTTGGAACACATATTTCAGACGATGGTATTTAACATTATGAGAGTAAACGATTTCCACATAAGAAGTCAGCATAGATACAGCAATGGATTAAGAACCAATTTACAGGGTACTCTCAGGATTAGAGCCTGCTAAAATAATTGGGCAAAAAGATGAGAGGGTCTGATCACACACATGGGAGGAAACAATAACTTGTGTCCTGGGAACAAAGGAGAGGAAGAGTTTCTTGAAATGGGTATTGGTCAGCAGCGTGCAGCTAGATAAGGTCTAGGCACACCACTGACTTTGGATATGGAAATGAGCACATTGATGGTTTTGCCAAAGGGGTGGGGTAAAATGTAGTTAGATAGAGAGGTTAAATAGAGAAGAGAAAGCAAAGAAATGGAGCAGACACGATCTCTGATGGAATCTGACTCCACAGGGAAGGACGGAAATGGAGTTTCAGTTGAAGAAGATCCTGGGCTCTAACTAGAACTGCAAAAAAACAAGAGATACAAAATGTATGAATGTTGATGCAGAAGAATTGCACAGAGGGGGAAATTGATGATGCAGGAGAATCAACAGATAACTGCAGAAGTGAAGTTCTTGAAGGCTGTAGAAGAAAAGAATCCAATGCCCCAGGAGAAGAACTAGCTGTATTTGGGTCATTTGTCCATCCACTGCATGTGAGGAAGGCAGGATTATGGAGTTCAGGTGTCCTGCATTTGCAGCTTGGCCATGGAGGGTAAGGGATTTCCTTTCTGAGTGCTTACAAGAAGCTGTGGTGGGCAGAATAATGGTCCTTTTCCATCAACAGGTTTTACCCATGTCATAATGACTGGAACCTGGAAATATATTAGGCACACAACAAGATGGAATTAGAAATGCTAACTAGCTAACCTTAAAATAAGGAAAGTATTTTGTATTATTTGAGTGGGTCTGTGTAGACACAGGATCCTTTAAATGTGGGAAGTGAGAGGCTGAAGTCTGTCACATAAATACAGTGTTAGAGAACCATGACCAATCATTACTGGCTTTGTAAATGAAGCAAAGAATGTACAGGTCTTGAGAAGTTGGAAAAGAAAGAAACCAATTCGCCCCTAGAGCTTTGAGAAGGAATGCAACCCTGTTGGTAACCTGACCTTGACTTGAGTCCACTGAAGCTGATTTTGGATTTCTCATGTTCAGAATTGAAAGGGTAATACATATGTGTTGTTTCAATCCATCAAATTGGTATTATTTCAAGTCACCAAATTGCTACAGAAGTAATGGAAACCTAACAGGGAAGTCAATCATCTTTGAAAGAAAATGTGGAGAGGGAACGTGGAGACTTTGGAAGAAATAGAAAGTTATAAAATATGAAGCATTTTCAAAAGTTCATGGAAAATGAGTAGTGTGAAGAAAGCATGCATGGTTATAAAAATTTGTACCAAAATAAATTTGTATTATAATTCCTCATTAGCTTTTAGACATGTTTTTGTACGTATATGTATACATACAGATGCACACATGTAGATATGTGTAATTTTATGTGTGTGTGTATATATATATATATGTGAAACTATTTTAAGTATTCTAGAAACCAATGGGGTTGTACTTGATTTACTTGACTAATGAGGTCTTGATTTGTCTTACTTGACACAATCAAAAGCGGGAACATACATTTATCCTTCGGTTCAGTAAATGAAGTTTTGTGGACAATTTACTGCATACTCGAACCTGTATGATTTTCTCAGTCCTGTTAAGATTCTTGAGTATAGAAAAGGAATTGGACAGAGCTGCATTTAAGTGAGGCTACATTTTGACAAGAAATTGGTGAAAGAACAGGATGTGAGATTGAGGCTGTGGGCAAAGGGATATTTATAGAATCTGTCCATCATAAAATCTAAGCTGGGTAAGAAAGTGAGTGGGAACTTAAGGGAGCAATGGACAGTGAACAAATGATACTATTATTACTCATTAGGTCTCAGTGTGTTCAAAGAATTATTGGAACAAGTTCACCATGGTGGGAAAATGAAACGGCATATGTCCAATGTAGAAGATGAGATCTTGTAGTGGAGAGTTTAGAGATGGTTGTTTTATCAATAATGATTTTTTTCCAATACAAGGACAATTTGTGGATGAAAATAAATAAGGTAGTATAAAGAACAAAGTCAGAGGAAGTGATTCAGTCCAAGAAGTTAAAGGCTATTTGCATAGGATTAACAGAGTCTCTCTCTCATGTAGCTGATTGGTAAAGAGATTTGAGACGTTGTTAGGAATTGAATGTTCAGAGCCCTACAAAATCCATATGTTGATCCTTAACCTCAGTTGTGATGGCATTAGGAGGTGGCATTTGGGAGAGATAATTAGGTTTAGATGATCCTGAGGATGGGGCCCCCTGAGGGATTCCTGTGATTGGAAGAAGAAGAGACATCAGTGTTCTCTTTCCTTCCCTCCCTGAGCAAGAGGATGGCTTTTAATATGCCTGAAAGTGACCCCTCATCAGGATCCTAATCTACAAGCACTGTGAACTAAGACTTGGAATCTCCAGAATTGCGACAGATAAATGTGTGTTAACTAGTTCATCTGGTGTATGGTATTTTGTCATAGTAGTCTGAACACTTGACCAAAGGAATGAAAATAGCATCTTTACTGAGTGAGGTCTCTGGAAATAAGCAGGGTTCTCTAATTCACTTTCTTTTAAAGTCTGAATTTCAGATTTGTTACTTCTCCACTGAGCTCCATTACTAAGTATCCTGCCCTTAAAAAATATTTATGGATTTGAAAGGCAAAATAACAGGAGAGAGAGAGAGAGAGAGAGAGAGAGAGAGAGAGAATCATCCATCTACTGGTCACTCCCCAAATGGCTGCAACAACGTGGTCTGGACCAAGCCAAAACCAGGAGCTAGAAACTCCATCCTGAGCTCCTAGATGAGTACCATTCCCAAGTACTTGGGCCATCTTCTACTTCCTTCCCAGTATTGTTCTTCAGCATTAACCTGAAGCTGGATTGGAAGTAGAGTAGCTGGGGCTCCAATCAGCACTCCTTTACGGGATGCCATCATCTTGTTTGTTTTTTAAGAAAGAAATGGGATAGACTAGTTCCATTCCAGTTATTATGCAACATTGCTTCTTACCATCGATCAGCTCATTTTATCTAATATCAGGTGGCAGTTTCCAAAGGAACATGATCAGAAATTGCGTGTGCTTATGGACTTATGGGTTTATCAGGTTCAGTTTTTACTGAAAGATAGTTTAGGTACATAGCATTTTAGTATCAAATACAGAGATTATAGCTAAAATTTTAGTTACGTTTATTTCCCTGAAGAAAATCTGGACATGATACTTGTCTGGTGAATGATTCGAGGATGCTGGATCATGAACAGATTCCATGCATAACAACCAATCCTGAATCTTACAATGGCAGAATGAGTACTGGTTCTCCTGATCAGGTTTATAGTTCCCAGTCAACCTGGATTTTTAATCCTTATCACATCTAATCGGGGATATCTCCTTCCCTCTCAAAGTACTCCTGTGATAGTTCCAGACTCACTTACCTTTGAGATTCATTTGATAAATAATAGTTGTCAGCTATGTACTGATGTCAGGCCTATATAATTCTCTTCACCATTCCATGAGTGAGATACTAGTAATGTTACAATTTTATGAATGAGGAAACCAAGCCTTCAAGTGGGTATGTTGCTCAAGATAGCAAAGATAACAAATAACAGAGCACAAGTATTCTGGCCCCAAATGTGGACTTTTCACAGTAAGTCAACTAATGGTAATAACCATACAACATCTCTCACTTTATTTTTTTTAACCTTTATTTAGCCAAAGTACAGTTTATGGACTACAATGGCTTCCTGCCCCCCCATAACTTCCCTCCCACTTGCACATCTCCCATCTCCCACTCCCTCTCCCATTCCATTCACATCAAGATTCATTTTCAATTATCTTTATATACAGAAGATCAATTTAGTATATATTAAGTGAAGATTTCATCAGTTTGCACCCACACAGAAACACAAAGTGTAAAATACTGTTTCAGTACTAGTTATAGCACTACTTCACATTGCACAACACACTAAGGACAGATCCTACATGAGGAGTAAGTACACAGTGATTCCTGTTGTTGACTTAACAATTGGACACTCTTGTTTATGGCGTCAGTAATCTCCCTAGGCTCTAGTCATGAGTTGCCAAGGCTGTGGAAGCCTTTTGAGTTCGCCAACTTCGATCTTATTTAGACAGGGTCATAGTCAAAGTGGAAGTTCTCTCCTCCCTTCAGAGAAAGGTACCTCCTTCTTTGATGGCCCATTCTTTCCACTGGGATCTCACTCGCAGAGATCTTTCATTTAGGTCTTCTTTTTTTTTTTTTTTTCCGGAGTGTCTTGGCTTTCCATGCCTAAAATACTCTCATGGGCTCTTCAGCCAGATCCGAATGCCTTAAGGGCTGATTCTGAGGCCAGAGTGCTGTTTAGGACATCTGCCATTCCATGAGTCTGCTGTGTATCCCACTTCCCATGTTGGATTGTTCTCTCCCTTTTTGATTCTATCAGTTAGTATTAGCAGACACTAGTCTTGTTTGTGTGATCCCTTTGACTCTTAGACCTATCAGTGTGATCATTGTGAACTGAAATGGATCACTTGGACTAGTGAGATGGCATTGGTACTTGCCACCTTGATGGGATTGTATTGGAATCCCCTAGGTGTCACTCAGGGTGAGATTGTGCTCCACTTCAAAGTCAACACACTCATTGGATTTCCTTTTTAAAAAAAGATTATTTGAAAGTCAGAGTTACGCAGAGAGAGAGAGAGAGAGAGAGAGAGAGAGAGAGAAAGAAAGAAAGAGAGAGGGAGAGACAGAGGTCTTCCATCCACTGGTTTACTCCCCAACTGGCTATGATGGCCAGAGTTGCTCTGATCCAAAGCCAGGAGCTTCTAATGGCTGTCCTACAAAGGTGCAGGGGCCCAAGGACTTGAGCCATCTTCTACTGCTTTCCCAGGCCATAACAGAGGGTTGGATCGGAAGTGGATCGGAAGTGGGACTCGAACTGGTGCCTATATGGGATGCCTGCACTGCAGGCTGAGGCGGCTTTACCTGCTATTCCATAGAGCTGTCCCCCACTTATTGGATTTCTAAGAATGTTGTTCTAATTTTTAATGACCTACTTGAGTTTTAGTGAAGCAATAAAATTGTGAAGTATTGAAAACCACCTTCCCTACAGTCCCTGAATAATAAAGTAATGCAATGATCATTACTCATTCTTGTTTTTCTGAATTCATTACTTTCTATGAGTTTTCATAGACATCAACTCAGCCAAAACTCCCACCTTCCTGGGCTGCACATATGGTAAATATGACTCTACCCATTAGACTGATGAGCCCACTGATGCCAAGGGACATTATGGAATATGAGAAGTCACAGTGATTGTTTTCCATGGGAATGACACACTTAGGCTGCCACCTGCCCCCTCATCACATCTCCGCCCCATGCCCCTTGTAGACATCACTAATTCATCATGGCATTTCTCTGCTGAGCCCCAACACAGCTCCCAAAATTCACAATTTGTTTGGTATTGTCTGGGTAGTTTATTTAAGCCTAATAACGTTTAAGTAGTTGAAATAACCAGAATTTGCAACTACTTTTCTTTGAATCCAACGTTGCTTCATGAAAAAATGGCTAGGATGCAGCTTGGTATTGTTTGCTTTCTGGAAACCTGTGTTGATAACTGTCTTGAGGAATAGGGAATTTCATTTAATATGAAAAGGCACACTCAACCTTAGTGTATAACCATCCCCCAAATTTGAATTATTGAGGAACAAATCAAACTATTATCTTTATATAATTACTTAATTTGCATGATTCTTATTACTCGTATTGGTTGCTGTAAATGGGATTTAGGGTTTTAAATATGAGCCATTATGATTCTCTAAGCTAAGCTCCAGGAAATTTTAGATGGTAACAAGAATCACATCAATATAGCCCAAAACAGCATGTTACCCTCACACACTCAGAAAGCCATCAAGGACACATGACCTAGAGATGCTCAGAGGCTTGTTGAAGATAGCCTCACGGAAATATTCTCTTGGTGGAAGTTCACAGGTTGCATGGGGATAGCAACTCTATCTATACCTGTCTCAGTCTGTAGGGCTGTGGAGCTCAAGGGAAAGAAATAAATATGAGTGCTGGATGTATGTCATGCACTGTAACAATACCTTAGTACAAAGAGCAGATAGGGTGTAATTCAGCTCTGAGGGACAAAGGACAGATGGGTTTAACAGAATCCACACTTATACAACTCTAATACCACTTATTTCCAAGACTTAAAGTTGCACTCCAGTCTAAGATGTCTGCACTGCACTTACTTACAGAGAACAGCAACAGAGACTGACCAGTCAGTAACCACCCTGGACACAGTCTGCTGATCATAGAGTGTTTATTACACTTTGGTGAGAGAAGCTTTTGAGTGTTTGCCCTTTTGTTTTCTTACTTGGTGTTTTTAGAGGCAGAGAAACAGAGAGAGCTCCCATCTGCTGATTCACTTCCCAAATGCCTGCGATGGCAGAGGGTAGGCCAGGGATAAAGCTGGGAGCTGAGAACTTAATCTAGGTTTTCTATGTGGGTGGCAGGAGCATAATTAATTGAGCCATTATCAACTGTATCCCAAGGTGCACATTAGCAGGAAGCTTAGATTAGGAATAGAGCCAAGACTTGAACCCAGGCACTTCAATGTGAGGCACAGACATCTTTGCTTGTATAATAAGCAGCTCTCACTGTTTTTATGTTTTTGCTTCCTTGCTTCACATTGTATTATTTGCCTTGTGGAGGAAGATCTTACAATGCATACAGTGTAAGAAAATAAACACATGGTGATTCTAAGATGGCAAAGTAGGGAGTGATGTACTGCGCTAGGCCAGGGATAAATAGTAAATAAATAAATAAATAAAGTATAGGATGTGCACTTTCAGGGGGAGAATTAGAGAGAAAACTGCTGTAGAAATTATATGGAATGAAGGGAAACATGGTGGACCTATGCAGAAGATGTGGGCATTTAGCACAAACACAGACAGAACACATGGCTCAGCAGCTAAGAGCCGGAGGGGTGCCGGCTTGGAGACAGAAGTGAGATCAGACTGCAGAGACCCATGGTGATATAGCTGGAGGGAGATTGTGGAATGAGTCCAACCTGGAGACCTAGCGGCTAGAGGGTACCCACGGACCCAGTGGAAGCAAAGGGGAACATTTCTGTCACCCCACTGTGGCAACCAGCTGACAGAGGGTGGGCCGCATTTTGGGCACAAGCAGCAGCTGTGGAAGCCCTTGTGTGCGTGCACACAGCAGCCGGCTGAGACAGAATGCCATCTTCTCAGTCATACTGGTGGCAGCAGCGGGGAGAGGGCAATATTCATCCAGTGGCTCTTGAGTACACGTGTGATCCAGAGATTCTAGCAGATTTTGAGTCTGGCTAGGAGGATTGACAGGGAACTGGGCATTCACATGAGACTGTGGAGCACCCCCAGCCAACCAACATACCACAGGCTCCAGGGCTCCAGGTGATTTTGGTGAAGCGCCACAGGCAGCTGACTTGGGGAGTCTGTCTCTCTGTGGACTTGACAGGCTGTTAGGGGCAGAGCATACCCTCTGCACCCAGCAATTGTGGGAGTCTTGTGTGCTGAGGCTGTGGTGACTGGCTGCATGAGAGGTGTCTGGAAAATCTCTGTATATGGTTCCACATATTTGGAGCTCCCTGGTTGCCTGGGGCAGCTCATTGAAGTGGGATACATACATGCTTGGAGTGAGGACCAAGCAGATCATTTGTTTCATATGATGGTATGGATGAGTTTTGTACTCACTGAGGGCCAACACCCAGGCATTGATCACCTTGAAGGATAGGAGGTGAGTATGTAACCACATCAACAGAGGTGACAATACCCCACCTTCTGTTTGTGAGAGGAGATCTACCATACCCAACTTGGGTATTACTCTTGATACTCTCACACTCAGAACACACCTCCAAGTATTAACCAAAAGTGCAGACTTTCCACTAAACCACATAGGAATAGTTCAATGATAAAAGTCATCAGAGGAAAAAGACTAACAATGATCTCCACAAAAGCCTAAAAATAAATGCAGAAATTCAAGAAGCAAGAATCAGGAAGAGAACATTACCCACCGCTAAAGTAACACAATAGCATTTCAATACTAGAATGTGAAGATGAAGCATTTGATGAAATCCCTGAAATTGAATTTAAAAGATGAAGCATAGCATTCCTCAAAACTAATTAGAAGCAAATCCACAAATTAAATAAATTCACATATGACATGAATGAAAATTTTCCCATGAAATTGAAACTTTAAAGAGAAAAAAAATGAAATGATATAAATGAAGAATTCAATAGATCAAATAAAAAATATAGGTGAAATCCTTAACAACAGACTTGATGAGGCAGAAGAAAGAATATACAAGATAAAAGACAAATATTTGGAAATTTTTAAGTGATACTGAAGGAAAAAAAGGAGAAGGAGAATGAGAAGGAGAAGAAGAGCAAGAAGAAATTCAAAAAATTAAAAACTGTGCTGTAAACAAGAGTGTCAATTTGTTAAGTCAACAACAGGATTCACTGTGTACTTACTCCTCATGTAGGATCTCTGTCCTTAATGTGCTGTACATTGTGATTTAATGCTATAACTAGCACTCAAACAGTATTTTTCACTCTGTGTTTCTATGTGGGTGCAAACTGTTGAAACCTTTACTTAATATATGCCAAACTGATTTGTATATAAAGAGAATTGAAAAATGAATCTTGATGTGAATGGAAGGGGAGAGGGAGCGGGAAAGGGGAGGGTTGCGGGTGGGAGGGAAGTTATGGGGGGCAGCCATTGTAATCCATAAACTGTGCTTTGGAAATTTATATTCATTAAATAAAAGTTAAAAAAAAAAACTGTGCTGTGGTTGGGACTGTGGCATTGTGGGTAAAGCCACCATTTGCAGTGCCAGCATCCCATGGGGGTGTGTGTTCAAGATCTGGCTGGCTGCTCCACTTCTGATCCAGCTCTCTGGCCGGAGAAAGCAGAATATGAATGAGATTCTTGGGTCCCTGAACCTGCATGGGAGACCTGGAAGAAGCTCCTGGCTTCAGATAGGCCCAGTTCTCTCTCTCTCCTCTCTTCTCTCTCTCTCTATGCCTCTGTCTCTCTGATACTCTGCCTTTCAAGTAAAATAAATAAATTTTAAAAATCTTAAAAAAAAAACTGTGTTGTAGATTGGGATACTATCAAACAACCCAACATATATGTCTTAGGAGTTCTTGAGGTGTGGAAAGAGACAAAAAGACAAAAGAACCATTACAGGAAATTTCCCCAGTTTGGAGAAAGACTGGGACATGCAAGAACAGGAAGCACATAGAACCCAAATAGACATGACCAGAAAAGAGTTTCATGAAGACACATTTTAGTCAAATTTTCAACAGTAAAACATAAAGAAAGTTTCTAAAATTTGCATGAGAGAAGTACCAGTTTATTTTAAAAGGATCTCCAATTAGACTCACAGCTTATTTTTCATCAGAAACTCTATAGGCTAGGAGAGAATGGAGAGACATAGTGCAAATCCTAAGAGTAAAAACACTGTCAACACAGAATACTGCAAAGCTCTCATTTATGAATGAAGATATAATAAAAACTTTCCATAAAAAACAGAAATAGAAAGAAATTGTCACCACTCATCCCGCCTTACAAAAGATGTTTAAGGATGTGCTCCACAGAAACATAGAAAGACAGTCATTGAATGTGAATGCAGAAAATTCTCCCAGTAAAAGTACAAAGGATATCCAAAGTATGCAATAGGAATATTTATGGAAAAATAGATGAGCCAAGTCATTACTTATCATTAGTCACTTTGAATTTTTTTTTTTTGACAGGCAGAGTAGACAGTGAGAGAGAGACAAAGAGAAAGGTCTTCCTTTTCCATTGGTTCACCCCCCAAAGGCCACTGCGGCCAGCGCACTGCAGCCAGCGCACTGCAGCCAGTGCACCAAGCTGATCCGAAGTCAGGAGCCAGGTGCTTCCTCCTGGTCTCCCATGTGGGTGCAGGGCCCAAGCACTTGGGCTATCCTCCACTGTACTCCCAGGCCACAGCAGAGAGATGGACTGGAAGAGGAGCAACCGGGACAGAATCCGGCGCCCCGACCAGGACTAGAACCTGGTGTGCAGGCGCTGCAGGCTGGAGGATTAGCCAGAACTAAAACCTGGTGTGCAGGCACTGCAGGCCAGAGGATTAACCTATTGAGCCTTGGAGCTGGCCCACTTTCAATTTAAATGACCTAAACTCTCCAGTTAAAAGATACAGACTGGCCGAATGGATTAAAAAACAAAACCAGAGCTATGGCTCAGTAGGCTAATCCTCTGCCTTGCAGCGCCAGCCGCGGTGGCCATTGGAGGGTGAACCAATGGCAAAGGAAGACCTTTCTCTCTGTCTCTCTCTCTCTCACTGTCCACTCTGCCTGTCAAAAAACAAACAAAAAAAAAACAAAAAAAAACACAAAAAACAACATATTCACTGCATACAATAAATATATCTCACCAACAAAGAAACATGCAGACTGAAAGGATGGAAAATGATATGCCATGCTAACCAAAAGCAAAAATGGGCAGATGTCACCATCCTAATATCAGACAAAATAAACTTTAACACAAAAATGTTAAAAGAGATAAAGAATGGAACTATGTAATTAATAAGGGCCAATTCAACAAGAAGATATGACTATAATAAATGTATATGCATCAAATTACAAGGTACACTGCTGCTTAAAAGAAATGTTAATGGATCAAAGGTATACATAGACTCAAATAAAATAGTAACTCAGGACTTCAACACCCCTCTTTCATTAGTGAACAGATCAACTAGTAAGAAAAGAGACGAAGAAACAACAGAGCTAATCAACACTATGGATCAAATTGACCTAAGCAATATCTACAGAACTTTTCACCTCACAGTTGCGGAATACACATTGTCCTCATCAGTGGATGATATTTTATCTAGAATAGAACATATGCTAGGCCATAAAATAAGTCTTAGCAAATTAAAAAAAATCAAAATCATAACATGCATCTACACTGACCACAGTGGAATGAAACTGGAAATCAACAACTCAAAAATCTTTAGAACATATGCAAACACATGGAGACTGAACAACATGCTCATGAATGAACAGCCATGGAAGAAATCAAAAGAGAACTAAAAAAAAATTTCTGGAAACGAATGCAGATTATAATACATCATATCAAAACTTATGGGATACAGCAAAAGCAGTGTTCAGAGAGAAGTTTATAGTAATTGGTGCCCACATAAAGAAATTGAAATTGTACCAAATAAATGAGTTATCAATGTATATCAAGGACCTAGAATAACAACAACAAAGCACACCCAAACTTAGTAGGAAGAAGTAATTAAAATTAAAGAAGTAAAGAAAATTGAAATAAAAAATATAAAATATCAGTGAAACAAAGAACTGTTTTTTCAAAAAAAGTAAACAAAATTGATACACAATTGGCCCAACTAACCAGAAAAAGAAGGAGAAGACACAAATCGATAAAATCAGAGATAAAATAGGAAAGGTAATTGATACCACAGAAATAAATAGAATCATCAGAAATTACTGCAATAAATGCCAATAAATTGGGAAACCTAGAAAAATGTATAGATTCCTGGACACATACAATCTACCAAAATTGGGTCATGAAGACAGAATACCTAAACAGACCAATAACCAAGGCAGATTCAATCAGTAATAAAGACTCTCCCAACAAAGAAAATCTTAGGACCAGATAGCTTTACTCTGAATTCTATAAGACATTTAAAGAAGAACTAATTCTAATTCTTATCATGTTATTCAAAACAATTGAAACTGAGGGAATCTTCCAAACTTCCTTCTATGAGGCCAGAATCACCATAATTCCTAAGCCAGAAAAAAATTCAACAGAGAAAGAGAACTATAAGCTGAAACCCCAATGAACATAGCAAGCAAAATCCTCAAAAAATACTAGCTAATCAAATTCAAAAACACATCAGCAAAATCATTCACCCAGATCATGTCAAATTTATCCCTGGTATGCAAGGATGGTTCAACATTTGCAAATCAACAAATGTGATACATGACATTAACACATTGAAGATCAAAAGCCATATGATTATCTCAAGAAACAGAGAAGGCATTTGATAAAATATAACACCTTTTCATGATGAAAGCCTTAAGCAAAATTGAGTGTAGAAGGAATATTTCTCAACACAATCAAGGCAATTTATGACAAACCCATGGTCAACATTTCCCCTAAAATTTGGAACCAGACAAGGATGCTCACTCTCACCACTTCTATTCAATGTAGTCCTGGAAGCTTTATCCAGAGCCATTAGGGAAGAAATAGAAATTAGAGGGATAGAAATTGGAAAAGAGGAAGTAAAAATATCCCTATTTGCAGATGATATGATTCTATTTATTTATATTTTCTACATGCTCCTACTGATTTTATTTTTAGATTTTATTTTTAGATAACTATCATAATCAAAACACAATTTAAAAAATGATCACAGCACCTTAGTTTTAGGAGATGTGCCGACTGGGGGACTGTTCCTGAAAAGCGAGGGATTGAGTTCTCTTATGATGACCCTCAGAAGATTAAACCAAGGTAGTAGAAGGGAGTGAACTGTAGCTTGTGTCAGTGCCAAGTGTTTCTCTGTCATAGTGTTTGTGGTTTGTGGTTTCAGCCACACTGTAAGTGCCTCTCATTCAAAGTAATGTGTCCTTTTCATTGTTACTGTGTTACTGTGTAAAAAATAAACTCCAAGGCCCTACACACTAACCTCCTATCTATCTTCCTGTCCTATTGATTCTTTTTTTAAACTTTTATTTAATGAATATAAATTTCCAAAGTACAGCTTATGGATTGCAAGGCTGTCCTTCACTGGTTCACTCCCCAAAGCCACAATGGCCAGGGCTGGGCTGATCTGAAACCAGGAGCCAGAAACCAGAAGCTTCTTCTGGGTCTCCCCCATGGGTTCAGGGGCCTAAGCTCTTGGGCCATCTTATATTGCTTGGGAAAGCAATAGAAGCTGGATCGGGTGTGGAACAGCCAGGAATCTAAACGGTGCCCACACAGGATGCTGGTGCTGCAGACGGAGGCTTACTGTGCCACAGCCCCAACCATGACCTGACTCTACACATAGGGGATCCAAAAGACTCCACTGAGAGACCATTGGAACTCATAAAAGATTTCAATAAAGTGGCAGGATATAAAGTTAACAAATAAAAATTAATAGCTTTTGTATATACACACGCCATGATTGAGAAAGAACTTACAAGAACAATTCCATTCGTGATAGCTACAAAATAAATTAAATACCTTAGAATAAAGTTAACTAAGAATATCAAATATCCCTACCATGAAAATTATAAAACATTAAAGAAAGAAATAAAAAAAAGACATTAAAAGTGGAAAATGGTAAAATCTTCCATGTTCATGAATTGGAAGAATCAATAATACCAAAATGTCCTTGCTACCAAAAGCAATTTACACATTCAATGTGATCCCAGTCAAAATACCAACAACGTCCTTCTCACATCTAGAAATATGGAAACACAAGGAACCCTGAATAGCTACAACAATCTTAAACAACAAAAACAAAGCCAAAGGCATCACAATATCTGATTTCAAGGCAAACTACAGGGTAGTTATAATCACAACAGCCTGGTACTGTGAAAAAAACAGACATGTAGACAAATGGAACACAACAGAAACTCTAGAAATCAATACATTCATCTATAACCAACTTATTTTTGACAAATGAGCTAAAATTATTTCTTGGAGCAAGGACAGCCTTTTAAACAAATGGTACTGGAAAAACTGGATCTCTATGTGCCAAAAGACACTTGAAAAAATACTCGGGATCACCAGCCATCAAGGAAATGGAGACTCTTCAGAAATATTAATAAAGACTACCATATGATCCAGCCATCCCACTCGTGGTAATTTATTCATACAAGAAGAAATTGTCATATGAAAGAGTTATCTGTACCTCCATGTTCATCGCAGTTCAATTCACAAAAGCTAAGATATGGAATCAACCTAAATGGCCATCAGCTGATGACTGGATAAAGAAATTATGTTATATATATACTATGGAGTAGTACTCAGTTGTAAAAGAAAAAATGAAATCCTGTCTTTTGCAACAAAATTGATGCAATTGCAGACCATTATAATAACAAATAAGCCAGTCCTAAAAAGACAGATGTCATATGTTTTCCTTGATCTGGGTTAAATAATAGAGTACACAAAATATAATATATTGAAGTGAATTGGTTATTGAGATTTGATGGCTGTTTAGAGCCCTTGTGTCTTCTGTTGAGGAGCAGTGTATTTTTCTTCATATTATTTGTTGAACTCTTTACTTACTGTCATTAAGCAAACTGAAATACATCTTTGTAAAACTTAAGAGTTAATAGCAGAGGGAGAAGGAAGAAACTCATATTTCACTGTATTGCATTGAAAGCAAAAAATTGTTTATCTTACCTCCAATATGTTGCCCAAGTCGTCTACTTCCTCTAAAAATATCCCTCTTTAGCATGTACCCTTCATTTTACACTTAATTCCATCAGCACTCACAGCATCACAGTCATGAGAGGAAACTCTTGACTAATTTCTTATCAAAAATTCCCTCTGCTACCTCCAATGTTATCAGGTGCACACACTTCTTAACATTCATAACTAATAGTTTTCCACTATTTTTGTGATTATTGATGAGTTGGTTACTGACTGTTTTTTCCTCCCTATGGTGTCACTTTCATGAGGGATATCTGTTTTTGTTTGTCATTATTGCCTAAAAGCCTAGCAGGCTATTTGACACCTAGAACACCCTGTCATTCTTGGTTTTAAGAGCAATAACTTATTTCAAACAATGTCTTTTTTATAGTTAAAGAATTAGTCTCACTGAGATTACATAGTAAGCTTCCAATGAAAAAAATTGTGAATGGCAAAGACTGACTTAGTATCTATGACTTAATATCATTATTTAGTTGGAAAACACTTTTGACCAGGGCTGTGTGCTGGGGCAGGGATGGAAGAGCCACTGTGTGGTACCCTTAATTATAGTAGATCTTTGGTCATTTTTTTTTCGCCCCTGATCTTTTTTTTTTTTTTTTTTTTTGACAGGCAGAGTGGACAGTGAGAGAGAGAGACAGAGAGAAAGGTCTTCCTTTTCCGTTGGTTCACCCTCCAATGGCCGCCGCGGCCAGCATGCTGCGGCCGGTGCACCGCGCTGATCCGATGGCAGGAGCCAGGAGCCAGGTGCTTTTCCTGGTCTCCCATGGGGTGCAGGGCCCAAGCACCTGGGCCATCCTCCACTGCACTCCCTGGACACAGCAGAGAGCTGGCCTGGAAGAGGGGCAACCGAGACAGAATCCAGCGCCCCGACTGGGACTAGAACCCGGTGTGCCGGCGCCGCAAGGCGGAGGATTAGCCTAGTGAGCCGCAGCGCCGGCCTCGCCCCTGATCTTCAACAACTGTTTCTCTTTTTGAGCACTCGTGAAATTCATATTTCCTAGCTTCTTGTGTGAGGCCAGTAGCCTAGCTCATCTGATGGAACGTGGGTGGAAATGATAATCTCTGCTTCCATATCAGGACCTAAAATATCCCTGCAAACTCCCTCATGTTCTCCTCTAGGTTTGTACTTCTGAGAACCATCATCCTAAGATGGCAGCGTTACTGGATGGGAGATGCACAGATCCCTTTGCCTCCCTCAGAGCACAGAGGGTGTCTCCATGCTATTGGTGAGAAATGGACCTTCTCTGAGCTAAACTAGTCAACTCCCGCTGCTTAAATAAATCAGTCCCTACCGACTCACATAACTTATAGAAACCAAAGAAGGTTTGAATTGGAGGAACTCTGACTCTCATAAGAGGATAAATACATTAAATGTGATTAAAATTGGGCCCAGCACTGTGGTATAGAAGGCAAAGCCTCCACCAGCAGTGTTGGCATTCCATATGGAGCAGTCCTGGCAGCTCCACTTCTCATCCAGCTCTCTGCTAATGTGCTTGGGAAAGCAATGGAAGATGGCCCATAAACTTGGGCCCCTTCACCAACATGGGAGCCTGGGAAGAAGCTCCTGGCTCCTGGCTTCAGCTCGATCCATCCCTGGCTCTTGTGGCCATTTGGGGAGTGAACCAGCAGGTGAAATATTCTCTCTCTCCTCTGTATCTCTACCTTTCAAATCAATCAATCAATCAATCTTTTAAAACAAGTTTGTGGAATATGGATTTAAAATTTTATTTAAAAATGTGATTGAAATTATCAATAATATTTAACCAGTTAGTAACAATCCATTGTTTCAGATATATGGGAATTGAGGAACTCAAATATAAATATAATCATCAAAAACTAAACATTAAATATTGTGAGCAGGCAACACAGTAAACTGTGTGGAATGTTTTCCTATCCCCTCCGTACAGACAGTAGAGAGTCAGCTGTGTAGCAGCAGTGCTAGACCACAGGCAGTGTTGACTGGATCTTGGGCATGGCATCACCATCTGTCATCATCATTATTACAAAATGAACATTTTTAATTTTGTCCCTGAGCCTATATTCTCCCTACCACCAGCACCCATAAAAAGACTTTTAAATGTCAAAATAATAAATTTCCAAAAATGGGAAAAACATGAAACTGCTCTTAGAGATAGAAACCTTGTAAGGAATGTTGGGGGCAGCTATGAACATCTACTTCCCTTGACTCTGCATTGGGCATTTGACCTGGGCTTGTGAAATAGTATTCCCTAGTTCTGGAGTAGTGGACAACATACATGACACTCTAAAGCAGTCTCTTGATGTCATCCCCTCCACAAGAAGATGAGGCTGAAGAAACAGAGTTTTTTTTTAAATTAGATTTATTTATTTATTTGAAAGGTAGAGTTACAGAGAGAGACAGAGAGAGTGACAGAGAGAGAGAGAGAGACAAAGACATCTTTCATCTGCTAGTTCACTTCTCAAATGGCCACAATGGCTGGAGCTGGGCATATCCAAAGCCAGGAGCCAGGTGCTGCTTCTTTGTCTCCCATATGGGTCCGGGGCCAAAGCATTTGGGCCATTTTCCACTGCTTTCTGAGATGTGTTAGCAGAGAGGTGGATCAGAAGTAGAGCAGCTGGGACTTGAACTGGTGCCCAGATAGGATACCAGTATCACAGGCGGCTGCTTAACCTTCTAAATTTTTGAAGCAGGAACTACTTTATTAAGCTTTGGGGGAAATAGTGGCAGTCAGTATGTCTTTAATCTAAATACATTTTAAGCCTCTACAGAAGTAGGGGTAGATCACTCACTCATTCATCAACTACTTATAATTAATGGCTCAGCAGACAGGGCAAGTCAGTGTGACATAATTTGAATAATGGTGGTAGAGTTGTGATGAAATGCACTTTTGTCCAACCAAAGCATGTCAACTATTTCTTCCACACAGATCCGTTGGTGTTAATTATGAAAAGCACACTTTAAAGTCGAGTGGAGATTTTTACCTTATGTGTAGCACCAAAAATTCCTCTGGGATCTGTGATGCTTTTCAAGCTCCTCCTCTTAATGGATATGTGATGGGGAGAACCAAGCAAACGCAGTGACCATTTCCTTATGTGGCACTGGAGACACTGTCTTTCTCCCAGTGATGCTGGGAGGAGCTGCCCTGGGCATTCTCCTGACTCAGTGTGGTGGCTTCTGAGCCATGATTTTGAATCAACAGTGTCTGGTGCAGAGCCACTAACTTTGGCACGACTTTGCCAACAGATATTAATTGCTGTACTAAGAAAGCAGATGGAAATGGTTGTAGAAAGTCACAGACTTAACCTCATGGATCGTTTCTCCTGATAAAATCATGCTTTGTGTTGCACTGCTTCTTTTAGTTTGGGTTACAGAGTTAACTTTTCTGTTACAAAAATTCTTGCAAGTTAGGAAATTGTGAGTTGACCGAAGTTGTAGGCTGAGGCTGCAAAAGCCCAACTCAGAAAGCCATATTTTCTCTTTTTGCTCTGTTTCTAGATGTCCTACCACATGCTTAACCTGGTATCTCTATTGGAAAGCATTGCTGATATCCCTCGTTGTGAATTTATTTCACCTTTCCCTAACATTACAGTCTCAAATGGCTTTTAGTCTCAGGGTACAGTAGGAGACATTTTAATTAAATCCTTCACAACTACATAACCAGTGTAGCCTAGTGTATACATTTTCTATTATTCTGAAATAGTTTCATGTTTCAGCAGCTGAAAATAGTGCACATCAATCATCTCACTGAGAGTCCAGCGTGGCATGGCGGGGTTCTCTGCTTGCCATCTCACGAGGCTGCGGTTATCATCTGAGTCCCAAGGTCAAGTCTCTGGAACACTAATTGCTGATAAAGATGATATCCTCAAGGTCCCCCGTATACTTCTAGCCGATGGCAGGGACTATCCCAGATGCTGAGGACTGTTCCCGATGTGTGGCCTTCATAGTACTTCGTGACATGCATGTGTGTTTTCTTATAGGTACAGCTCTCTGACCTCATCTTCTGTTTCCATCAAGAAAAACTCTGCTCTTCGCAGGCTCATGTGAGCAGGCCAGTCACCTGCAGATACTTTCTCTCTTTTAAGGTTCTCTGACTTAGGAACTTAATAAAATCTGAACAATTTCTTCAGATCACTACCTGGGTTGAACAACTGGCAGTGGGTTGAGAATGCCAAGGCATGAATCTTGGGCCCATTCTACAATTCTTCCTTCTAGACTTGGAAACTTGGAATTATTTGATTTTTCTTCTCTATCTTACTCTCCTATGTAACCTAATTCTTTTTTTTTTTTTTTGAACAGGCAGAGTTAGACAGAGAGAGAGAGAGAGAGAGAGAGAGAGAAAGAGAAAGGTCTTCCTTCCATTGGTTCACCCCCCCACACACACACCAAATGTCTGCCACACCGCGCCGATCTGAACCCAGGAGCCAGGTGCTTTCTCCTGGTTTCCCATGTGGGTGCAGGGCCCAAGCACTTGGGTCATCCTCCACTGCACTCACAGGGCACAGCAGAGAGCTAGACTGGAAGAGGAGCAACCGGGACAGATTCCGGCGCCCCAACCGGGACTAGAATCTGGGGTGCCAGCGCCACAGGCAGAGGATTAGCCTATTGAGCCGCAGCGCCAGCCGTGTAGCCTAATCCTTGTCTTTGGATCTTTTACTTCCAGTGCCTCACTTACTTTGAGCGTGAAATTCAGACTCAAGATTTCTTCTGTGACAAGTAACATATTATTCAAATAGTATCGACTTAAGCATTCAATGAATTGCCCATCCTAGATCCAAAGGTTTCTAAGGTTTGGTGGTATTCGTGTTAATTCAGTAATGCAATAATGGAATCACACACACAATTACTATCCATTTTTATTTATTCTTCCAAGACATTCAATTTGCTGTGTGCCTCTTACATTATACTTAAAAATAGTCTCTATTATTCTGTATGTCAGGTTTGTTGACTTATATCCTCCAAAAGCCTCCAAAACAGGAAATGGGCGTATGAAAGACATTGATTCCTTGTAAGATCCTATGTTTTTATCAAGGAAGTAAAATCTTTCCAAAGTGCCACTGTCACCCTGCAGACTTCTCTTCATGTCTGAGACACATGACTACACCAGTGAATGTTTGTAGCCTTAATAACTGACCACATGGTAATAGACTCAAACACCAGTGTTGCTTTAGCAAGGGAAGAGGAAGTTGGCTGATGTGTTTCACCCTCCAGTGTTATCAGAAATTTTCCTCATTTGATCATATTATTTTAAATAGTATTTATTTTATTTATTTGAAAGGCAGAGTGACAGAGAGAGAGAGAGACAGAGGTATTCAATCTTCTGTCTCACTGATCAAATGGCCTAGTGGCAGCACTGAGCAAAGCCAAAACCAAAAGTCTGGAATTTCATTCAGGTCTCTAATTGAGTGGTGGTGACCAAGTACTTGGAACGTCTTCCACTGCTTTCCCAGGCACATTATGATGGAGCTGGATCAGAGGCAGAGCATCTGAGACTTGAACCAGCACTTTGAGATGTGGTACCAGCATTTCAGGTGGCAGTTTAATGTTTTATGCCACAATATTGGCCAATTACTTTCTAAAAAAGATTTACTTTACTTATTTGAAAGATAGCATGACAGAAAGAGAGGGACAGACAAAAATCCACCTGAGTATCTTAATTAGCCTGAGTTCTTGGTGTGTCAATTTTCTTGATTGATAGCATAGCTGAGGTTCCTAAATAATATCATCACTGGCATAATTAAACAGCTTAGTATTTTTTAATATCTGAGACAATTTCTGACACTAAGTTTAGCTGTTGGTAAGTTACTGTCCCTATTTTCTCAGAAGAAGAAATTTTAGAAATGTGAAAGAAGAAATAATCAGTTTGCAATACTCAGGAGTGTAAGAGGAACTTGGATTATAAACCTCCCAAGAGCAGAGGACATCCAAGCCTTCATCACTTCACATACTTATTCAACAACAGACACACATGGTGCTTGGGAACCTGGATATTTGGATGTTCAGTTCTATGATTTGGTGAGGTTTGTTCCCTCCAAAACTCATGCTGAAATGTCATCCCCAATGTATAAGTGTGTACAGGTGATGGGGCATCTAAGAGGTGATTAGATCATTGAGTGGGGATAACACATTTTTTGAGAAAGTGAGCTTTCACTTTGCAGGACTGGATTAGTTAATGCAAGAGCAGGTTTCTATAAAGTGTGTTTTTCGTCCCAGCTTTCTCTTTCTTTCTTTTTTTTTTGCACACATTCTTCCCTTTCACACAGGCTGGTTTCCTTTCTCTTTCCCCTGTGAGACTCTCATTGTAAACTGAGGCCCTCATTCTAGCATGATGCTATGGATTTCCAGAATTGTATGATAAATAAACCTCCTCCCTTTATATAATGCCCAGTTTGAAGTATTCAGTTACAGCAACAGAAAATGGACTAAGTGAGGTTAGAGACACTTCCACAGCAAAGACTGGGTCATGACAAGGAGAAGGTAGACTGAATGGATCATCACCAGATTCCTAAACTTTGCTAAGGTCAAATCACCATAGCAGGTTATCTAGAACAGAAGAGTTAGCACAAGAAGAATGAACATGTGAATTGCATCAAATACTACAGATACATTCAGCCGTATTTTGGATAAGAGCCACTAGAGGTTATGAAAAGATAAGTTCTAGAATTGGTTCCCAGTTAACTTTATTGATTATAGATATTTATACCATCTTCTCTGCAACTCAAAAGTAAGCTTAGGGGTGTTCTAGGAGTAGTTGAAATTTTTAAGGAAAACTTATTCACTATGGATTTGTGAAGCCCTTTTTTATTTTAAATTGAACTCAAAGTCTCTATTTATGTTTTGATTATAGAGCCACTTGGAAGCAATGAAAACATACTTTGGGGGAAAGAACATGGTGTTGATCTAGGCTCTAGCAAGACAATGCATAGAGGATAGAGTTCGAATCCTTGCTCTGACACTCAGTTTTCAATGACCTTGTTAAAGTTATTTAATATCTGTTAGCTTTAGTGTTTTTTTTAAGATTTATTTATTTATTTGAAGGTTAGAGTTAGTTACACAGGGAGAGAAGGAGAGGAAGAGAGACAGCAGTCTTCCGTCTGCTGGTTCACTCCCCCCATAGCCACAATGGCTGGAGCTGCACCAATCCAAAGCCAGGAGCCAGGAGCTTCTTCCAGGTCTCCCAGGTGGGTGCAAGGGCCCAAGGACTTGGGCCATCTTCTACTGCCCTCCCAGGTCATAGCAGAGATCTGGATCAGAAGTGGAGCAGCCAGTATTTGAACCTGTGCCCACACAGGATGCCAGCACTGCAGGCTGCAGCTTTTCCTGCTATGCCACAGCGTTGGCCCCAATCTTAGTGTTTTTACCTATAAAGGAAAGCCAAAACCAGTGTCTATCTCACAGGACTTCTATGAAGATGAAACTGTTTAACTCAAAAGTCAATTAGTGGGGCCAGCACTGTGGCTTAATTGGTAAAGCTGCCACCTTTGGTGCCCCCAACCCATATGGGTGTTGGTTCAATTCCCTGATACTCCACTTCTGATCCAGCTCCTTGCCAATACACCTGGGAAAGCAAAGGAGCATGACCCAAGTCCTTGTTCCCCTGAACCCACATGGGAGATCCAGATGAAGCTCCTGGCTTCTGGCTTCTGGCTTTGGTCTGGCCAGCCCTGGCTGCTGTAACCATCTGGGGAGTGAATCAGTGGATGAAAGATCTCTCTCTCCCCCATCCCCTGCTGGTAACTCTGCCTTTCAAATAAATAAATAAATAAATTCTTTTTTTTTTTTTTAAAGTCACTTAGTTCACTGCCTTTCACATAGTAAATGTTCACTAAGGGTGAGCAAATACTATCAAAGCCTCTGTTATGTGTCTTAGTTTCTGTATTTGTAAAGTAATAAAAAATAAATTAATTAACTTCAGATGAACTTGACTGCCTTGTCCAGCTCTGATATTTAATGTGTTGAGGATTAAAAATGTAAATACATATAGAGCCTTGAATAAAAAATAAAAATGTAGTGGATCCAACCCTGGTAGCAGTTACCTAGAACTTTTTGCTGATCAACTGCTAGAATATAGTATTGTAATACATCTTTCGTTTCTCCTTATAATTTTCATATCATGAATACTGACACAATAAGTTTCTTTTTCCCTGAGGCAGTATGAATGGATTTAAGTTTGATTTAAGCACAGATTGACTTTTCAAATATCAAAAATCAGATCATGTTGGGACCACCTGGTAAATGAGAAAGATGGTGGGTACTAAAGTTCCAGCAATCAACTCTCCAGGTCCTTTGAGCTATTTTCCAGAAAATACGGTAGTGAGTAGGCTGGGGGAGGTGCTCCTCTTTTTAGATGGTTTTATACTTGATGTTCACTTTCTTTCCAGGGATTTACACTTAGATAAAATGCTAATAATGCACTAAACATTTTTGGTCATCAAAACGAAAGCAGAAACTGCATTTTAAAGTTCTTTGAGAGTCTCAGGGAGCTCCACTAACATTTGTTGAAGCCCCTAGCTTTCCATCATGAGCACTCCACGTGGTCTTCAGGAAATGAGTGTAATTAGTATTTCTCATTGACACAGAAGCTCCCGAAAAAGTGTTTCTGAGTGGCTACCCACAGCTTCTCAGCTTCAGAGCTTTGTGCCTCCACTCACCCAAAGCCTGCCTTGTATCTATTCATCTCTCTGCAGTACACATCAGCAAGTACTAATTAGGCACTCGTGGGATGATTTAGCTTAGTGGTGTATCCTCTCTTTAGAGTTTGTTGTATTTACCTTCCAACTTAAAATGTTAGGTTCTGAAAAAGCCCACCACCCGAGGAACGACTCCAAGAGACTTTTTCTCTCATGCAACCAGCAAGGGGTTAAATTTATTGATCCAACATGTTGGGGCCCTCTGACAAGGACAGAGGAGCAGTGAGGAACTACAGCATAGGGTTTATAAAGGCAAAAAACACAAAATCGGGAGGAGGGAGATAATACACGGTTGCTAAGCGGTTGCTAAAATCTTACAATCAGCAATTATGATCTTAAGACATAGACAAATCACATCTTCATTATTAGCCCAGGTAACCCAGGTGCAACCTTTCTACTTTCAAGCTTGAGTGATCATGCTAGGGGGTTTTTGTGCATTGCCAAGGGTTATGTAGTGCACTGCTATTGTCCGACTATTTGAGATCATAGTTTCAAACCAGAGTCTCAGGGTGTGGGGGGGTGCTTTCCCAGAATGGAGTCTCAAGTGCTCCAAAATGGAGTCCCTACTGTCAAGGGGCTACTTCAAAAACACTACCACATTCAACTCCTATAATTCAATTTCCAGTTTCCCATATTCTCAGAACTTCACAGATTTCTCTTAATACATATGCACTTCCTGGTTTCCTTTTCCACACTACTCCAAGACTACAAACCTACATACACATGACTCTATTAGAAGGTATATGTTGGCATACTGCTTTCTCTTGTTTCATTAATTCATTTAATCAACATTTACTAGATGGTATCTAACTACTGGAGATAATACTGGTAAATAAGACCCACAGAGGATCATGGTATAACCATGCTAACTTTAGTTCCTTGAGGTACAAAAGGAACCAAAGAAGGACCACATAGCTAGGGGTCTGACTGAGCAAAATTTTAGCAGAGAAGTAGAAAAACAATGACTTTTGGATGAGAGAAGACAAAGATGCTGTTGCAGCCAGCTGTACAGCTCCACCAGTTGCCATCTGTGAGCCACCATATTGCAAAGTCAGGTAGAAAGGAAGTGCTGCATGATCTACCATATGCAGTTTTTGCTGAGAAAGAATTCTGCAGTCGCCCACTGACTTTTATTTCATTTTTAAAAGACCTATTTTATTTATTTGAAAGACAGAGTTACAGAGAGAGTTAGAGACAGAGAGAGTGATAAAGGTCTCCATCCACTGATTCACTCCCCAAATGGCCGCAAAGGCCAGAGCTGAGCCAATCTGAAGCCAGGAGCCAGGAGCTTCTTCTGGGTCTCCCATGGCCCACTGGCTTGCTTCAGCCTGAGGAGCTGACTGTGGTCTGAACAACTGCCAGGGTTAGAAAAGGGAAGCTGCATTGCTCCTCTCCCTTCCTGCACCACGGCAGAGCTCTGGACTCTGCAGCAAAAGTTCACAGCAGGCCTCTGCTCCCCTCTTACCAGCTTCAGAGTCAGAGCAAAATCAGAGCAACTTGTGAGGCAAAGCACAGGTTTCCTGCATCTGCAACTGTGTGAGTTGCAGACTCAACCAAAAAAAAAATCTCCAAGGTATATTGCAGTCAAATTTGTAAAAGTTAAGGGCAAGGAGAGAATCCTAAAGACAGTGAAAGAAAAGCATCAAATCACATGTAATGGAAAACCAATTAGGTTAATATCAGACTTCTCAGCAGTAACCCCACAGACCAGAAAAGAGTGGGATGATATACTCAAGGTCAAAAAACAAACAAACAACAACAACAAAAAACAAAAACAAAAACAAAACCCTACAAATGAAGTATACTGTAACTAGTGAAGCTATCCTTTAAAAGTGAAGAGGAAGTAAGGTATTCTCCAGTTAAGCAGAAACAGAGAATTCATCACCTCTAGAACAACCTTAGAAGAAATCCTGAAGAGGATCATCCATTGGAACTAAATATCATGAAAACACATGACACCACAAAATTCTTTAACAGAACAAGTGTAATCAGCATCTACACAGCAAAATGGCAATGCTAAATGGTATCTATCAGTACCAACCTTCATGTGCAATGGTTCAGTTCTCTAGCCAAAAGCCTTAAGTTGGCTGAATGGATTAATAACGGAGACCTCACTATATGAGCCTATCGCTATATGAAACCTACAAGAAATTCACTTTATTTTTTTTAAGATTTATTTATTTGAAAGTCAGAGTTACACACAGAGAGAAGGCAGAGAGAGAGAGAGAGAGAGAGAGAGAGAGAGGTCTTTTATCCACTGGTTCACTTCCCAATTGGCCGCAATGGCTGGAGCTGTGCTGAGCCGAAGCCAGGAGCCAAGACCTTCTTTCAGGTCTCCCATGCAGATTTAGGGGCCCAAGGACTTAGGCCATCTTCTACTGCTTTCCCAGGCCACAGCAGAGAGCTGGATCAGAAGTGGAGCAGAAGGGTCTCAAACTGGTGCCCATATGAGATCCCAGCACTGCAGGCGGTGGCCTTGCCTGGTATGCCATAGTACCGGCTCCCAAATTCAATTTAAAAACGAATATATGTACATAATGAAAAAAAAAAAGCCAGGAAAATGGAAACCAGAAATGAGTAGGAGTAGCTATCCTGATATCAGATAAAACAGACTTTAAATAAAAAAAAGAGAAACAAGACATTACATTTTGATAAAAGTTTTGATTTAGTAAAAAGACATGGCAATTCTAAATATATCACAAGACCATCCATATATACACAGCAAATGCTATTAGAGGGAGAGATAAACTCCAGTACAATAATAGTGGGGGACTTCAGCACCCCACTCTCAGCAGTGGACAGAAAATCCTGACAGAAAAATCAAGAAAGATACATAGGAGTTGAACCATACTATCAAGCAAATGGAGCTAACAGACGTCTACAGAACAGTTCACTCAGTAGCTACAGAAAACCCATTCTTGTCACCAGCAAACAATTTCTAGATTAGACCATTTATTAGGCCACAATCAAGTCTCAGTAAATTTAAATGGATCGAAATCATACCACATATCTTTTCAGACCATGGAAGAGGACAACTACAAATCAGTAAGAGGAAGAACACCAGAATACTCCTAAGGACTTGGAAATTAAACAGTATGCTACTGAGATCAATGGGTCATTGAAGAAATTCAAACAGAAATAAAAAGCTTTCTTGTAATAAGTGAAAATGAAAACACAACATATCAGAACCTTTTTGGGGGGCTTACATGGTGTAGTGGGTAAAGCTGCAGCCTGTAGTGCTGGCTACCCATATGGACGCCAGATCAAATCCTGGCTGCTTCACTTATGATCCAGCTCTCTGTTGTGGCTTGGGAAAGCAGTAGTAGATGGCCCAAGTCCTTAGGCCTCTGCACCTGCATGGGAGACTTGGCTGAAGCTCCTGGCTCCTGGCTTATGATCGGCTCAGTTCTGGCCTTTGTGGCCATTTGGGGAGTGAACCAGTGGATGGAAGACTTCTCTGTCTCAGTCTCTGCCTCTACCTCTCTGTAACTCTGCCTTTCATATAAATAAATAAATCTTAAAAAAAATCTTTTGGATACAACAAAAGTAGTATTAAAAGGGAAGTTTATAGTATTGAGTGTTTACATTAAAACAGGGAAATATCTAAATTAAAGGTTCCAATAATGCATCTCAAAGACTTAGAAAAACAAGAATAAACCAAACCCCAAATCAGCAGGAGGCAAGTAATAATAAGGATCAGAGCAGAAAGAAGTGAAATTTAAACTAAAAAAAGCTACAAAGGATCAACAAAACAAGAAGTTGATTCTTTGAGAAGGTAAACAAAATAGCTAAAGCTCTAGCCAGACCAACAAAGAAAAAAGGAGAAAAAACCTCAAATAAAATTACACGTGAAAAGGAGACATTACAACTGACATCACTGTCATACAAAGGATTATAAAAAACAACTAGGAAGAACTATATGCTAATAAACTGGAAAACCTTAAAGAAATGGATAAATCCCTAGATACATATAATCTACCAAGATTAAATCAGAAGGTATAGGGGTTGGCGCTGTGGTGCAGTAGGTTAATCCTCAGCCTGTGGCACCGGCATCCCATATGTGCACTGGTTCCAGTCCTGGCTGCTCTTCCAATCCAGCTCTCTGTTATGGACTGGGAAAGCAGTAGAGGATGGCCAAAGTCCTTGGGCCCCTGCACCCACATGGGAGACCAGGAAGAGGCACCTGGCTCCTGGCTTCGGATCAGTGCAGCTACGGCCATTGCAGTCACCTAGGGAGTGAATCAATGGACAGAAGACCTTTCTGTTTCTCCCTCTCACTGTCTGTAACTCTACCTCTCAAATAAATAAAATCTTTAAAAAAATCGGAAGGTATAGACAACCTATTTTTTTAAAGATTTTATTTATTTGAGAGGTAGAGTTACACACAGAGATATGTTTATAAACACTAACAGCTTTTTGGTGGACTATTTAGGTTTTTCCATGTACAACATCATTTTGTCTGAAAACATTGACAATCAAATTTCCTCTTATCCAATTTTGATTCCTCCCTGATTGCTGCTGCTAATACTTCCAATAGTATATTGAATAAGAGTAGTGAAAGTGGACTTTCTTGTCTTGTTCCAGATCAGAGGGGAAATGCTTTCAGCTCTTCCCCATTCAGTCTTATATCGGCTGCTTTTCTGTCAGAGATAGCCTTTATAATTCAGAAGAATGTTCCTTCTATACCCAAATTGTGGAGGATTTTTATCATGAAGAGGTGTTGAGTCTTATCAAATGCTTTCCCTGCACCTATTATGATGGTGATCATATAGTTTTTGTTATTCATCCTGCTAATGTGATTTATGATGTTTATGGATTGTGAATGTTAACCCACCCTTACATTCCTAAAATAAATTCCACTTGTCATGATGTACACCCTTTTTAATGTTCTTTCAGACTCAATTTGCTAGGATTATGTTAAGAATCTTTGCATCTATGTTGATTAAGAATATAGGTATGTAGTTATCTTTTGTGCTGTGTCTTATTTTAGTTTTGCTGTCCAAGTGATGATGGCTTCATAAAAAGAGTTGGGCAGAGTTCCATCTTGTTCAGTATTTTGGAATAGTTAGAAAAGTATTGAATGTTTTTTAAATGTTTTGTAGAATTCAGTAGTAAAGCCTTGATGCCATGGGCTTTTCCGTGATGAAAGACTTTTGATTATTGCTTCAATATCGTTGCTTATTTTGGTTCTATTTAGATTTTCTAGGGGGCGGCACAGTGGCATAATAGACTAGGCACCCACCTTCAGTAGTGGCGTCCAATATGGGTGCTGCTTCATGACCTGGCTGCTCCTCTTCCAATTCAGTTATATGCTATGGCCCAAGAAAGTAGTAGAAGATGGCCCAAGTCCTTGAACTCCTGCACCCATGTGGGAGAATGAGAAGAAGCTCCTGGCTCCTGGCTTTGGATTGGCCCAGTGCCAGCCCTTGTGGCCATCTGGGGAGTGAACCAGCAGTTGGAAGACCTTTCTCTCTGTCTATCCCTCTCTCTGTCTTTAACTCTACCTATAAAATAAATAAATAAAACCTTAAAAAAAGATTTGATAAACCAATTCAGTAAAGTTGCAGGTTATACAATAAACATTAAAAGGTTTTTATACACTAATGATAAACACACACACTCACAAACTTACACACACACAAATATTTAGGAATAGATTTAAACAAAGAAGGGAAAGATCTGTACAATGAAAGTTATCAAACATGGATGAAAGACATAATCAAGAATACAAAAAATTGAAAGATATTCCTTGCACATGCATATAAAAATTCAATTTTATTAAAATATCTACACTACCTAAAGCAATCTACAAGTTCATTGTGATTCCTATCAAAATACCAATGAGGTTCTTTAAAGTATTAGAAAAAACAATCCCCAAATTTATAACATCACAACAGATCCAAAATAGTCAGGGGTGTCTTGAAAAAGAAAAACTGAGCTGGCGACATCATGATACCTGACTTCAAATAGCAGACTAAAAGCTGTAATAATGGGACTGACGCTGTGGTGCAGCAGTTCAAGCTTACTTTTGCAGTACCGGCATCCCATATAGGCGCTGGTTTATCTCTCAGCTGCTCCACTTCTGATCTAGCTCCCTGCTAATGTGCCTGGAAAAGCAGTGGAGGATGGCTCAAGTGCTTGGGCCCCTTCACCCTGGTGGGAGACCTGGAAGTAACTCCTAGCTGTGGACTAGCTCAGCCCCAGCCATTGCAATCATTTAGGGAATGAACCAGCGGATGGAAGATATCTCTCTCCCTCTTCCCCTCTGTCTCTTTCTGTAATTCTGACTCATAAATAAAATAATAAATCTTTCTTTAAAGCTATAGTAATTAAAGCAGCATGGTACTGGCATAAAAACTGCTGTGTAGATCACTGGAACAGAACCTAGATCCCAGAAATTCATCCACGTACATACAGCCAACTGATTTTTGACAAAAGTGCTCAGACCGTACACTAGAGTAAGGATAATATCTTCAATAAATGGTGCTGACAATAGCAGATGTTTATATGCAGAAGAATGAAATTATATCCATACCTCTCACCACATACAAAAATAAATTCAAGATGGATTGAAGACCTAAATTTACGACATGAGACTATGGAGTTGTTGGAAAAGAATTTAGTGGAAACATTCCGAGAAATTGGTGTAGAAAATTACTTACTCGATGAGACCTCCAAAGCACAGGCAACAAAAGCAAAACTGAACAAATGGGACTATAGCAAACTCAGAAACTTCTGCACAACAAAGGAAATGATCCATAGAGTGAAGAGACATCCAACAGAATGGGCAAAAATATTCGCAAGCTACCAATACTACAAAGGGATAGTGTCCAGAATATATGAACAACTTAAAAATTTAACAACAGGCTGGCGCCGTGGCTCACTAGGCTAATCCTCCACCTAGCGGCGCCGGCACACCGGGTTCTAGTCCCGGTCGGGGCGCCGGATTCTGTCCCGGTTGCTCCTCTTCCAGGCCAGCTCTCTGCTGTGGCCAGGGAGTGCAGTGGAGGGTGGCCCAAGTGCTTGGGCCCTGCACCCCATGGGAGACCAGGAGAAGTACCTGGCTCCTGCCATCGGATCAGTGCGGTGCGCCGGCCGCAGCACGCCAGCTGCGGCGGCCATTGGAGGGTGAACCAATGGCAAAGGAAGACCTTTCTCTCTGTCTCTCTCTCTCTCACTGTCCACTCTGCCTGTCAAAAAAAAAAAAAAAAATCAACAACAAAGAAACAACCAATCCAGTTAAGAAATGGGAAAGCACCTCAATAGACAGTTATCAAAAGAAGAAATACAAATGTAGAACAAATACATGAAAAATTGTTCAACACCACTAGCTGTCAGGGAATTGCCAGTCAAATCCATGATGAAATATCACTTCATTGCTGCCATAATGACTAAAGTCCAAAAGGCATAGTAACAAATATTGGTGAGGATGTGGACAAAGGTGGACATTTACACACTGTTGGGCGGAATGTAAATTAGTGCATCCACTGTAGAAAACAATATGGAGAATACATAAAAATTAGATAAGACTTTCCATATGACCCAGCAATTCCACTACTGGGTATATATCCAAAAGACATGAACACATGTGTCAAAGAGATACCTGCACCACCATGTTTATAGCAGTAATATTCACAATAACCAAAATTTGGAATCAACCAAAGTGTCCATCATCAGATGAATGGATAAAGACAATATTATATATGTGTGTATTATATGTACATATATATTTAATACAGAGTGGAATATTATTCAGGTATAAAATAGAATGAAATTTTATGTCTTGCCTCAAAGTGATGTAACTGAAGTACATCATGTTGGGTGAAATAACTGTATAGAGAAAGACAAATACCACATGTTCTTCCTTATATATGAAAGCTAAAATTTAAAAGAAAAAGCAAAATATGTTAAAAATTTTTAAAAAGCAAGAACACAAAATAAAGAAATGCCTGCATTTATCCACTGCTGCAAATATAGTTTTCTAAAATTTTGTTTTATACCTTTCTCAAATCATTGTAAGAATTTTTTTTTTTTTTTTTTGACAGGCAGAGTGGACAGTGAGAGAGAGAGACAGAGAGAAAGGTCTTCCTTTGCCGTTGGTTCACCCTCCAATGGCTGCCGCGGCCAGCGCGCTGCGGCCAGCGCACCGCGCTGATCCGATGGCAGGAGCCAGGAGCCAGGTGCTTTTCCTGGTCTCCCATGGGGTGCAGGGCCCAAGCACCTGGGCCATCCTCCACTGCACTCCCTGGCCACAGCAGAGAGCTGGCCTGGAAGAGGGGCAACCGGGACAGAATCCGGTGCCCCGACCGGGACTAGAACCCGGTGTGCCGGCACCGCTAGGCGGAGGATTAGCCTAGTGAGCCGCGGCGCCGGCCCTGTAAGAATGTTTTACAACTATACTTTTAATGATATGTGATTTCTTTTAAAATTTATTGTAAAAACTTCTCAAAAAAAGACTGTAGGTTCTGTACCCAAAGAACTTCAATTGAAGTTGGCCATTGAGAATATATTTATTGAAGTTACTAATCTAGTGATAGGTACCAGGAGTTATAACTACAAGGTACTTGTGAAATGTTAAGCATAACTCAAACACTCTGGGAAAGGTGTGTAACTTGAGATCTTAAGGATATCTTTTTTTAAAAAGGTTTATTTATTTATTTGAAAGGGAGAGTTACAGAGAGACAGACGCAGAGGCAGAGAGAGAGAAGTCTTTCATCTGCTGATTCACTTCCCAAATGACTGCAACGGCCAGAGCTGGGCCAATCTGAAGCCAGGAGCCAGGAGCTTCCTCCCACACAGGTGCAGGGGCCCAAGCATTTGGGCTATCTTGTACTGCTTTCCCAAGTCATAGCAGAGAGCTTGATTGGAAGTGGAACAGCCAGGTCTCCAACCAGCATCCATGGGGGATGTCGGCACTGCAGGCAGCGGCTTTACCCACTACACCGCAGTGCCAGCCCCAACAAAAAGATCTCACTGAATTGTTTCCTGAGGGACTCTGTCCAAAGCCCGTGAGTAGTCAAGGACCCAAAAAGAGAAGAATCCAAGAGAAACTGAAAACAGAAGGCTCTCTCTTATCACTTGGAAATATGGAGAGTTAAAGCCAGCAGGAGATCCCAGAAAACACTGGGTATTTCACATTTGTTTCTAAAAGGTTCGGGAATCCATGGGCAGTTCTTTTGCCATGGTGAAATTGGTGACTTCAGTTCAGGAAATGTATCTGTGTTGAAAGAGAGGGAGTATTGGTAAAAACAAAGAAAACATTGAGGGAGAGGAGTTCATACATCAGGTGAGATCCTGTCAAAACAATTGCCCTGGACATATGTCAAATTATACTTGAAAGATATTTAAGGTGAACAAGACTTTGTGATTGACTTGACAGGGAGGTTAATGGAGCAGGTGTGATAAAGAAAGGATGACGACCTCTTGGTTTCTGGCATGGGAAACGTGCCAGGAGGAGCATGGTATGAAGTTTAAGAGAAGGAAGATGGGTGTGGTGGAGCACGTTTAGTTTCAGTCTTGAGGTTTTGCTGAAGCATCTATATGGTAAGTGCAGTTATATGGAAGAAAGTGCACTGAGCACAGAGGAAACACCCCAGCGGATTCCCAGGGGTTTTCTGCTTTCCACAGAGTGGCTTGTCGTCAAGCTGCATTATAAGGCTTAGAAATTGTTCTTGTACAACCCGGTGTTTGATGTGGCAGAAACCCACAGGAATTGAATCTATTCAATAGCAAGAGGAAGTGTGCCTCTTGAATAAGAAAATGACTTCAAAGAAAAGTCTGTTTTGTGGAAGCAATTTGAGTTTATCAGTGGTATGTAGTTTCTCTCTCTCTCACTCGCTCTCTCTATACATGTAATTGAATAAATAAAATAAATTATTAAGTAAATAATATATTAATTTATGTTAAATACATAAATGTATATCCTATTATGAATTTTGTATACTATTGATTTTAATATTGTGACTTAAATTGTTTTAAGAGCACATTTAGCATGTATTTAAATTTTTAAGTCTCTTGCCTCATTGTACCTTCATCAATACTTTATGTACACGATATTTTGTTTTAAGCTTTTTATGCTCCTAAGTTCATAAATTCTTTATGCAGAAACTATGATAATATTTTTAAAAGACTTATTTATTGACCTGAAATGCAGAGTGACAAAGAGAGAGATTTTCCCTGTGCTGATTCACTACCCAAACGGCTGTAATAGTTCAGGCTGGACTGGGCTGAAGCCAAGAGCCAGGAACTCCACCTGGGTCTCTCACATGAGTGGTAGGAACTCAAGTACTTGATCCATCATCTGCTGCTTCCCAGGTGCGTTATCAGGAATCTGGATCAGAAGTGGAATACCTGGAACTCCAACCTGCATCCCAGGCAATGACCTAACTCATTATACCACAATGCCAGCCACAGAGGCGATGATCTTTTAAGGCCCTTCTTTCAAGGCTAAAGTAAGCTGCCCTCAGAGAAATGACTTCCCTCTCCTTTTCCTAGACTCTCTTCTATTCTTTCCCTACAAGGGCTTATCATTTGCTTCTTGGGTTCCTATCAGTCAGTGTTGCCTGCTGTGTTGCCCAGAAAACCACACTTTACTTTCAGAAGCAGTGTACAATTACTCCAGCTAAATATCCGCGCTGTATTTATGGGAATTGTGGTCACAATGTCCTAGAGAACTCACGAAGCTCTATCAGCCATCTGTATGAGCTTCAACAAAAACTGGGCTTGGGGGACCCTTCCCTCCGCCTGATCCCTGCAGTTTCTTGGCTCTGAAGATGCCATTCAAGTCTAGATCACCTCCAGGTTAAAGTTTCCTGATTCAAATGCTCATTCTCTGGGTGTGTCTGGGAAATATGCAGATATTAATAATTTTCTCACTGCTTTTCTTGTTAATCTGTCTTGTAATAAGACTCCTTCCATCTGGGAACCTAGGATGGTTTGTTCCTTGCCTATACTTTCTTTAGAGAAGAAGGGAGGGAAGGGGCAGGTGGGAGAACTCTGCAGATTTCTTTTCATCTTCTACAAGAGATTTTGTCTCCTCTAAGCTTGAGGAGCAAAGGAAAAAGGAGGATCCAAAAGCAGAGTGTATCATCGACGGTTAAGGGCTTCCTTCTGCTTCTGAGGTTTCACAGCCAAGGAGGGCTCTAAACGGTGGGCAGCACTCTCCAGCAATTACTGATTCCTGAGCAGAAGGCTGTTTTAATGGTAGTATTTAGTGAGAAACAAGCAAATCCTTATAAGGAAGGCCTGGTTAATTCCATATGGCTTCAGTGATTAGACTATAATTTACATAAGAAAATTATTAAATAAAAAACTTTTATGAAAGTACAAAATTGGTTCTTTGGTGTTCTTGCCATTCTTAGTCAATTTCCATTTTTTTTTCTTTTTTGAAAATATTTCAGAACTGCAAGCGCATATTTGAATATCACATGCAAAAAAAAAAAAAACTTTGAAAAAGAAGCACAAAAATGCCTTGGTAGGAATTCAATAAGGTTAATATTTCCCTGTGAAAAGTATTAGATAGGAATTGCAAAATCAAATTAGACCAGAGAGAAAGAAAGGTGTACTTTGTACTCAGGTGTCCTTGACTACAGGACAATGGTGCATTAATTCATAAAGGTGAAGGTTCATGTATGTGAGAGGGAACTGCACACACAGGGAATGTAGGCAAAAATAAGATATCATCACAAAGAAGAAATGTCTCTTTCAGAATTCACTGTTGAAGCATGCCATGGTGCTAAGGAAGTAGGCTTGCTGCTGGAATTGCTAATAATACAATAATAACATAGCATGACTAATGGGCTCAGGGCGTATTCATATTTCATAAAATTCAGCAAGTGTTTGACCAGAATCTCCTGGGTGCTAGACTTTGATGACACACAGTGACCAAACTTTTGCTTGCAACCTCATAGTACTTATGGTCTTAATAGAGATGTGAACAATCAGATACTGTGAAGTACATTTCAAGAAGCAAAAAGAAAATTAGGTTTGGGGTAATGCGCTGTTAGGAAATGCAACCACCTATCAGATTTATCAACCTTACCCCGAACAAAGACCAGAGGACACTAACTGGTGTCTTGATGGATGAATAGGAGTTTGGTTTCGGGGAGAAGAGGAATGAGGTAATGCAGGGGAAACAAAATATGTCCGGTAACTTAGAAACAGAGGAATCAGGGGCCTGGCTCGGTGGCTCACTTGGTTAATCCTCCGCCTGCTATGCTGGCATTCCATATGGGCGCCGGGTTCTAGTCCTGGTTGCTCCTCTTCCAGTCTAGCTCTCTGCTGTGGCCCGGGAGGGCAGTGGATGATGGCCCAGGTGCTTGGGAGCCTGCACCTGCATGGGAGACCAGGAGGAAGCACCTGGCTCCTGGCTTCAGATCGGCGCAGTTCCGGCCATAGCGGCCATTTGGGAGTGAACCAATGGAAAGAAGACCTTTCTCTCTGTCTCTCTCTCTCATTGTCTGTAACTCTACCTGTCAAATAAATAAATAAATAATCTTTAAAAAAAATAAATAGAGGAATCAGGGGTCAGAGCTTGAAAGGTCATACCGATGTAGTAATGTTTGAGTTTAAAGGCAGGGAGACATCATAACTAAGCTAATAATGCACTAAGACTCATATGTTTAGAAGATGATCCTGTTCCCAGAGCAAGGGACTTCTCCATGATGGTGGAGTCTGAATTTAGGCAGAGGAACAGCATTCACAAACCACAGTCCTGACTTGACAGAGGAAGTGTTACAAATGAACATGAAAGGAGTGAGTGGTTTGATGGGATTTTCTCAGGTGGGGTCAGGACTGTGAGGACTTGTCAGACTTTTAATGTATATTAATTTTGATGGTTAACAGCAAATATACATTGTACTTTTTTGTAAATAGTCATTTAGAGAAAGTGGCAGTTACCAATGTATAGTCAGGTAAACTCTTCACAGTTTTTATGGTACATGTGTTTTTCAAAGCCTCTGCTTGTTAATTAATTAAACTTGTTTCTCAACACCATAGAGACAGATATCATCTTAGGCCTTTTATACACCAATAATTTAATGAACCATGAAGTGGGAGCTCCAGCCTACATTTCCACACAAGGAAAGAGAAGTCTCAATTATCCAGGCCACCTACTCTGTGCCAGAAAATTTTTCTTGTAGAAATATTACAGTTCCATATTAGGGTCCATGTTGTAGAATGAAGGAAACCAGGGTGCAGCAGGTTTGAGCAAACTATTCAGTGTCTTACATGTCGTGAGCTGGAAAGCATAATTATACAACCAAGTCACTTGAGTATAAATTCCCATTATTTCTATTTAAGTCTAGCCTTATTTCCACATATTGTTTCTTGCTATACTCAGAAAGGATTCTGCTATGTTTAAGGAAAGAACATAGGTAAAAATGATAACCGCTAATACTTTAAAGCATTTACTATGCCCAGGCATGGTTCTAAGAATACGTGCATCATATATTACATAACATATATTGCACATATTAAGCATGTATATAGTATATATAAATATATAATAACCATGTATTTATACTCTTTCACATACTCTTGTAATCTCATATAATTTATATTTATTATGTATTTATATCAGATATATAAATATTTAATGTCTAATACATATTTAAACTCTTTTAACATATTCATTTAATCTTTATAATGATCCAAAATGATTGACACATTCTCACAAGCATTTGAAGATGAGCAAGCTCAATTGGAGGAAAGGTAATTGATTCTCACAAAGCTGCACACCTGGAAAGAGAAAAGCAGGCGTGGGACCCAGCTTGAGTCCACTCTGGGCTGGTCTGCCACGCTGCCTTTTTGTGCACAAGAGCTGTATCAGGGTTAGGGAGTCTTTCGTCACAGAGATTTTAAGATGGTTTGCTCTGAACAGTGGAATGCATCATAGGTGAGAGAAGCCACCAGTGAGCTCGACCTCTCCCCACTATGTAAAACACAGCACAAAGAGATTCAACTCTGCTCAGAGTAGCTCTCTCATGAAATAGGGCAACTTCCAGCTAAATCCTCTCACTCATCCCACTACTTCAGTTCAATTTCAGAAAAATGTGGATTCAGTCCATAGCCTTTGCATTTATTTGTTTTGCTCTTACCTTTACCTGATCTGGGGTAATATTCTGACTTTGTCAGATGTTAGACATGCAAATTTGAGCAGTCATGTCTTCCCTCAGATTCTCATATCCTGCATGAGTAAATTGGGGATTATTTTGATCTCTTATGGATTAAGAGGTTTATGTGACTGAGTATCCATTAAGCATTTAGAAGGGTAGCTGGTACTTAATAGATCCTATAAATTTTATTATTATTTCATCTGAGACTGTATGCACAAGTATCTTCCCTGGACTTCTCCTCTCATAAGAGGCTGTTTCTTTCACTCCCTAAATCATCGGAGATGAGTTTGCCATGAGCAAGGCCATGTGACTTGCCCAAAAGATTACTAAAGGTTCAAGCCAGGAGGTTGGTGCACGTTCTTAAGGAAGTTCCTCGCGTCCTTCTACATGCGAGTGGTCATTCTCAAGTCTCTTTGCAACAGTATTTAGAAAAACTAATCTATCACAAGTCGCATGGCTGATTTGTGTTCTATTAAATACCACCTTCTGCATATTCAATAGCCAAGTTAATCCACATAGTTTATGAATTTTCACATTGAAGTTTCTCCCCAGAGCCACATTAGGATCTATTTCAGTTTCCTCTTGTAACCACAATGAGAAGCCTCTGAAGCTTGTCCAAGGCAGTCAAAACTGGGAGACCTCATAAGGTCTTTGCAAGAGAAGTGGGTAGTTATCTGCAGGGCATGACCTAGGCTGGCAGCTAGGAGATCTGGCCCTGTTGTATGTCAGCTGCACAGTATTGGGCAGGTCACTCCATCCTGAGCATTCGTTTTATCACCTAAGGAAGAGGGTTTCCTTTTATAGAGACCTGGTATGCTATGAGAGTTGTTCAAAGAATATAGGCTGAACCTCATCAAAGTCCTTTATGGTAAACACAAATGTGTATCCTTACTTTCAACTTTCAGAAAATTCTTATGACTTTTGAGAAACAATTAAAACCAAATCAATCCAAACCAAACTATGATGTCTGCTTCTAAGATGCTCACAATAGATGAGAATTCTTCACACTTCATCTCAAATGTCATCATCTTTTTTTCTTTTTTTTTGACAGGCAGAGTGGACAGTGAGAGAGAGAGAGACAGAGAGAAAGGTCTTCCTTTTCTGCTGGTTCATTCACCCATGGTTGCTGCGGCTGATGCACTGCGGCCGGTGCACTGTGCTGATCTGAAGCCAGGAGCCAGGTGCTTCTCCTGGTCTCCCATGGGGTGCAGGGCCCAAGCACTTGGGCCATACTCCACTGCACTCCCGGGCCACAGCAGAGAGCTGGACTGGAAGAGGGGCAACCGTGACAGAATCCGGCGCCCTGATCAGGACTAGAACCAGGTGTGCAGGCACTGCAGGCGGAGGATTAGCCTAGTGAGCCTCGGCGCCGGCCAAATGTCATCATCTTTTGCATTTTGCTTCATGATCATTTCAAGCAAAGTTTTTTTTTTTTTCTATCCTAAGTGCCTATTGTGAAAGCATTATATCCTAAATACCTAAATGTGAAAGCACATTCTGCTATTTTTCACAGTGTGATCATTTAAGAATTCAACTTCTTTTGGCTTATTTTTTGATACAGGGAAAGGGACTAACTGGGTGCCCTTAAGTGATTTTCCCTGTACACTAAGATGGAGAAGCTTCTGTTGACACTATGGGTCAACATAGCAGAGACAGAGAGACGCAGGGTGATTCTCTACTCATGAAAGATGAAGGAGTCAGGATGATGGGTTTTCAAGGACCAGTGTTGCTGGGACGCTAAGTGGCAAATCCTTGGGTTTGGGCAAGTTATAGGCGTGGTGTACACACTGAAAGAGATCCAGGAGAGTGGATTGGGGAGTGGATGAGAAAAAGCTACAGTGCAGTGAGTGGACTGGGCTGAGAAGCTGCAGTGCAGTGAGTGCATGATGTGGTCCCTACTGTCCATGGATTATTCTGGAACATAATAGGACACTGGCTCCCTGTGCAAGTTTGTTGGCGATGTGACCTGAGACAGAATATGAAATACAAAGGGTACAATGCTGAGGGAAGAAAAAGACAGAAAATGCAGCAATGCGACTAGCTATGACTATCCCTCGGGAATAACTGAGACTATTGGGAATTTTGTCATTTGAAAGGAAACACAGCCAACAACTTTTCAACAGAATGCATTTCAAGTTGCTCCAGAGTCTTGGAAGTCAACCTTTCCACAGTGGTCAAAGAATGGCTCTGGGTATCCTAACGGTGGAACACAACTCAACAATCATTAAAACTTACTGCTTTACATTCAGATAAGGCAAGTAGGACCTAGAAAGGTGAAGCATGTCCCAGGGAGGCAAGTGGCCTGCCAGCTCCAGAACCATGGTAAAAAATGGGAGCTTTAACTTCCAGGTCTAGAGGCACTCACTGTGAAACTATCGCCTTAATTTGCAGCTCGCAAGTTCATGTGAGTTACTAGAAGCAGCATCCAATTTCCGTAAATATGATTTTCTTAGGACTTTCCCAGGTCATACTGATCACTGAGAATGCGGAGCCTTGGCCTGGGCGATTACGGGAGCCAGATGCCTGAGATCCAGGTGTTTACACAACACCCAGTGTTGCATGCAGAGCAGCTTCTGGCCACAGATAATTTTTCTCCCCTTGTTGACATCTCTGTGGTCCCTCAGGGAAATGCTCCACATAGCTTGCCAGCCGGTGTTTCAGGTGGGATGTGGCGTGCCTCAGGTGGTATGGGTGAGCATAACAAATACGTAAATGAGAAAACAAACCAGCAGCAACCTGTCCATATTTTCAGCAAGAACATCATTTTCAGGAGCTGCCATCTGCAGAACTCCCACCCTTAACTGATTTCCACACACAGCACTCTCCCACCACAGGGTGTTGTGAAAGAGTTAAATAAATTCACAGGAATCTCTCATTATATCCTTTACTGGAAGTATAGCTGGTTTTCTTAATATAAATCGCCATACTACACCAGTCCCAGGTGAACAATCTGCATATCCATGCATAATTCATGAATCTTCAGTACCAAAGAGAGAGTTGCAAAGACTTGTTAATTGCTCAAATGCGAGATTTTATGCCAATATCTCAGATATAATTGGAGACTCTAGAAAAGGCCCCTGGTAGAAGAGGCTTCTCCATTGATACCATATCCAAGGCTGCTTGCCAAAGTGGGTATTTAGCCCAGATATTAAGTCACCAGCTTAGATGCCCATATCTCACATCAGAGTACCTGGTTTCAGTTTCTATCTCAGGCTCCTGATGATAGCTACCAGTTAATACAGATCCTGGAGGGAAGAGGTGGTGGCTCACATAATTGGGTTCCTGCCACCCACGTGGGAGACCTGGATAGAACACCTCTGCCACATGCTTCAGCCCCGGCCCAGCCCCAGCCCAGCCCCAGATATTGTGGGCATCCAGGGAGTGCATCGGTGAATGGGAGCTCTCGTTCTCTGTCTCCTTCCCTCTCTGCCTCTCAAATAAATACATTTAAAAATAAAAAAGGACTGCTTGCCGCTGGACAGGGTGACAGATGCTTCTCATTTTCAACCCTTGAGCAGGTGCATTCTAAAGAACAAATGAGTTGACCTGAATTGATGGTAAAAGCTGGTGGAGGTGAAACTGCAGTTGGCATTCGTTGTAGGCATAAACCAAGACGTGACTTTTATATCTACATATTTTCCAGAACTTATGTAAGTTACACGTATTTTTAACTTTTGGCTTACAATGCTCTCACAGTCTGGAATATTCCTCCATATTTCAATATGTTCATTTTAAATGTGATTAATTTTTAAAAATTTCTTTATCACTTTATCTGATGAAAGACAAATGTGATATGCAAGGAAATATTCTACATTAATTGTAGAAGTGTATATAACTCCTTCTCAAGTTAAGCATTATTAAACTCATAGGTGCGTTCACTTTTAGGCCTTTTGTCACTTGTACACACATTCATATATATCCCAGACACACATAATTATTTATGCATAAATTATATTATGTAAGTTATTCTCCTCATTGCCTTTTCTCCTTTTTTAATTTGGGAAGTTTTTTTTAAGAAGAATTTTAGGTGTATAGAAAAAAGTGTAAAGATAGCAGATGGTCCCCAAATATCCCACACCCAGATTCTCCTACTGTTAGCACATTGCACAGCACACTAACCACAATTAATGACCCATTTTCTTTACATTATCATGAATTAAAGTTTATGTTTTGCTTAGATTTCCTTAGTTTTTCCTAATGACCTTCTTCTTTTCCAATTTGATGCTATACTGCTTGAGTTCTTTTATTAAAATTCTTAGATTATTATTCATGTCTCTTACTTCATTTTTCTCATCACAGATTAGAATATGAAAATAATAGTATCACCTCACATGGTTATTGTGAGAGTTAAATGAGTGTGCGATAGTGTGTATCAAGATAGTTTCTGATAGGAATTAAAGATAAAAATAGGGGCCAGCATTGTGGAGTTGCAGACTGAGTCATTGCCTGTGATATGTGCTTCCCGTATCTGAGTGCCTGGATTCCTGCTAGTGCTCCTGGGAGGCAGAAGAAGATGGCCTAAATGTTGGGTCCCTGGTGCTCATGTCAAGGATGTGGTTGGAATTCCTGGCCACTGGCCTCAGCCTTGCCCAGCACTTCTTGTTGTATGCATTTAGGGAGTGAACTTGTGGATGGATGACCTCTCTCTCTTTTTGTCTCTCCTCTCTGTCATTCTTTCAAATAATTAAATCTGTAAAAAATAAAAATGAAAGAAATATAAATATATTACTTCAGCAAACATATTTTCCCCAGAATCTTTTGTGTCCTGGAAAGGAAAATCTCTCTTATTTTTCATGCATAGGATGTCATGTCCTACACAGTGCAACAACCTTGTACACAACAGGCTGAAGAGAAAAACCTGCTGAATTGACTGTGAGAATGAAACTCTCCAAGAACCATTTAAGCTCTAAGAACTTGTGATGAAACCAGGGGAATTTTCTATTGGCTTTACTCTTTACATATGAATGTGAAAATATCATAAAAGATAATGTTTTATTTCATATATACAGATTCAGGAACATAGTGATACTTCCCACCCTCACCTCCCTCCTGCCCACACTTCCAATCTTCCTCCCTCTTCCTCTCTTAACTTTTACAATGATCTACTTTCAGTTTACCTTATACTCATAAGATTAACCCTAAACTAAGTAAAGAGTTCAAAAACTTGTAAGAAGAAAAAAACACTGTTCCTCATCAGTAGAGAAAAGGGTGGTAAAATCAATCTTGAAATATATTAAATGTGTGTACCTTAAATAAAATCTTATAAAAGTAAAAGAAAAAATATATTTTATGTTTCATTGTTGTTTTAGTCCACAAATATTTTTTACTTACTTGTCTTCGATATAACAAGAGCATGAGACAAAAAATAAAATAAACACATACCCCTCTTTTTAATAAAAATTATAATTATGTGTAGGTGCATGTTTTAAAACCAGGCTTAGAGTAGACACCCACAAAGTGAAGATAGGGAAAGTCTGGTGAGTTCTAGACTTAAGGGAGGCGGATGCTCAGCAACCTGAATTTTTGGTAGAAGTGGGTGGGCATGAAGACGCAGTGGGAAGCAGAGGCTGGTGGAAGCGTCACAGATTTGCTATTAGGCAAGGCAAAGGCTTGTTTGGATGGGTGTGAGAATTGAGCCTTGAACACATACAGCCTCCAGTCTCCAGAGACTGACAGACCAGAGGACCAAAGAGAAGGGGGTTTGTGCCAGGGAAGAGAGAGTGATACGTTCCAAGGGATTCTAAGGTAGCTTGTGGAAACCCTGCCTGGTTTGAATGTGTTCGCCTTATCCACCTGAAACACAGACAGCCGGAATCTGGGGACTGGACTTTTCAACCAGTTCTAACCCAAGTGCAATAGCCCATTGCGGATTAGCTGGAGTTTGAGTTCTATATTTAGCACTCATGCCGACAGCACTCCCCAGGCCAATGCATGCTCAATTTACTGCAGAGCTGCCAGACCCTGGTTCCTATTTTGCCTCCTGCTCTAGTTAGCTGTGCTGAGCCATGTGGAAACCTCAGGGATCAGTTTGACTCTTCACTCTGCAAAGAGCGTATCTTAACATAGACCCCTGCTACCTGACTCTCACTTTGAAGCTCCTGGTGAACTATTGCCATCTGGGCCTTTGTCACTTGGCGTCTGTCCAGTGTGCCAACCTGTGTTCTTCCTACATAGAACTCCAAATGTTGTGAATTTCAGTGTAAGGCAGAAACTCTCTCCAACTAGGTAAGAAGCCTGATTTCTGCTTTCTTGAGCTCCCGGGGACCTGATGAGGCCTGACCAGTCATTGGTACCTCAGCTGTACTTTGACTCAGAGCTTGGCAAATCTGCAGATTCCTTTCTGGTGAGATAGGAGGTTCCTGCCATTGTAGTGGGCGAGGTGGATTCTGCTATAAGGTCCCTCTTCCCGCATCCTGGTGTCAGGATATAGCTGCCCTCCCATTGGCTAGCAGAAGCAGTGATAATCTATATGGCACCAGCACACTGGCCTTGTTCCTAGAGCTGTATTTGTGTAACAAATGATCTGACCTGCTTAGCACTTCAATGAACTACTCAGTAACTTCTAATATATCATGCTCTGCATTAATTAGCCAAAGTAGGCTTCAGCTACTTGCAACAAAGATGACCGATACATAGCAACTACTTAAGCATTTTTTATTTAAAAAAATTCAATGTATAGAAAATTAAATATATAGCAAATATCCCAAAAAATTTACATATTCAGTTAAGTTTAACATTTTGATGCATTTGCCCTTGATTTGAAAAGGAAAATTTCTGACATGGTGATATTTCATCCTAAATATGTTTAAATGCTCTTTTAGAAGTAATGATGTTTTTTTATTCAATCATTTACATACATGAGGAATTTTATATCAAAACAATGTTATCTAAAATAGAATTCATATTCATATTCAAATGTCTTTTTTTTATCTTTTCCCTATTTTTTAGAGGCAGAAAGATACAAACAAAAAGATATAGAGAGGGAGACAGCTCTTATTTACTGATTCATTCCTCAAATGCCCACAACACCCAGGACTGGGCTGGGTTGAAGCCAGGAGCCCAGAATTCCATCCAAGTCTCCCATGTGGGTGGCAGGAATCCAACTGCTTGAGCCATTCTCGTTATCTCCTAGGGTTTTCATTAGCTGGAAGCTGGAGCCAGGAGCCAGGGCTAGATATCAAACCTAGGTATAACTATGTGGATGCCAGCATCTTAATTAAAGTCCTTTATAAAAGTAATTTTAAAAAGAATTATTGATTTGTTTGAAAGGCAGGGTGACAGAGATGAGGAGAGAGAAAGAGAGAGAGAGAGAGAGAGAGAGAGAGAGAGAGAGAGATTGTCCATCTGCTGCTTCATTTGTCCAAATGCCCACAAAAGCCAGGAAAAGCCAGGCCAAAGTTTGGCCCCTGGAAGTCCAACTGGGTCCCCCATGTGGGTGTTAGTGATTCAAATGCTTGGGCCATTATCTGTACCCTTCCCAGGGGCATTAGCAAGCAGCTGGATTGGAAGCAGAGGAGCTGCGGCAAGAAGTGGCTCAGCAATTTGGAATGTGGGCATCTAAACAGCAGCTTAACCTGATGCATTGCAACATCACCCCCTACTAGAGGTTGGAACTGCTAGGGTAAATGCACACCCTCTTTTAAAAATAAAATGGGATAAAAAGAACCCCCCCAAATCGTTTATTTTAAAGTTCTATATGCCTTCTGAATTGTATACACATGATAAGAGTTCAGCTCAATTATTTTACATAAAGGAAAGACACAGGAATTCAGGACCCAACTCAAGAAAGAGAACATTGAGTACCCGGAAGGCTCTGTCCTTGACTCTTCCACCCTTTTGTGCCTCCTTGCAGGGGTTATGGGCACCCATCGTTCTGACCAAAGTGGTCTTGGTTGTTTTGGTTCGTCATATAAATGGGACCACACAGTTCTCTTCCAGAATGTGAATTCTGTGCTCATAACGATGTTGGTAAGATTCAGCCATTTTGCTGTGTGTGTTGTGGCTCAGTTGTTCTCTAATGTTTCGGTTTATTCATTTTATTGTTAATGGGCATTTTGGACAATTCTTAATTTTAGCTATGACAAATAGTACTACTGAAAGCATTTTGAACAAAAGCGCTTTGAGTATTTTGAATTCTGTTGCATACATATTTGAGAGTATAATTTATAAGTAACAGGTAAGGCATATTTTTAGTTTAGTAGATAGAGGAAGACAATTTATAAAGTGGTTTTACTAATTTATACCCCTATCAATATATGAGTTCTATTTGCTCCATATTGTTGTCAATGCCTGATATTATTAATGCATTTAAAAAATTCCATTTACTTTTTGTCCAAAATTCAACCCTCTATCGTGTATGCTAATTTGCTATCATGTGTCTTTAGTGCTCCTTCATGAAAGACAGTGTCTCCATCTTTTTCTTTTTTGTTTTTCTAGTATATTACTATTTCTGAAGAGTCTAAGATACCTGTCTTGTAGTTTCCCACACTTGCTATTTTGTCTGAATGCTTCCCATGATTACATTCAGTTAAATGTTTGGCACTGACTCAGCATAGATAATGCTATGCCTTCCCATGATGTCATTTCTCTTCTTTTCTTGCAGTTGTGGTTGCCTGTGGTAGGGGGTCTGGTGACAGGTGGAAAAGAACTTACAAAAGATTTGAAAGAAAAGGCATGATCATGTAGGGTTAGGAGAAAGTAGTGGGTGGTGACAGATATGCTAATTATCTAGTTTGTGATGGTATCCTCTAGATGCCTTTTATAATAACACCAACAAAATTACACTATTCAAATGTCTATGGCTTATTGTATATCCACTATGCCTCAATAAATCTTTTAAAAGTCCATATGATAGATATAAAATTTGTTGATCAAAATACGTGCTTAAGCATTAAATAAAAGTAAATGTTAACTAAATTTCTTTCTTCCAGAACTAGAAAATGTGTCTTTGAGGCTCCAAGCCTTTCAAAAACTAGGAGACAACTGAACCTTTTGTTCCTGAAGTCTTGTTTCCCGATACATGATTTGGCAAAGTGCACGTGTACCAGGCTTGCTATGAGGATGACGTTGGATGCAATCACAAAGCCCCTTCCTAGAACTTGAGGATACAAGAACACCCCTCAAGTCTGCCTTGGAAACTTCAGCTTGGAAACCATATCAAATAGCTAGCTGACAGTGAATAAAGCTCAATTGATCTTGCTGTAGTTAGCATAAATAAAGTATCTGCAAAACACTTCTTTTAGAAAGAATGAGTTACCCTTTGCCATACAAAAAACCACCTCAAATGTAATAACTTAAATAACAAAAGAGCATTTAGTTTGCCAACCTGCAGTATAAGTGGAGAATGATTAATGGAGGTGGCTTGACTCTGTGTCACTTGGGGCACATCGCTGAGGTCTTCATTTCCAAGACGCTTCATGAACGAGCTGGGTTGGAGATTATTGCTGGCTGATGCTGAGAAGACCAGCTGAGAATGTGTGTGTGTGTGTGTGTGAGAGAGAGAGAGAGAGAGAGAGAGAGAGTCCTTATTTCTTATCGTGCTATATTACATAAAACTGGTAAACATAACCTAGAACTACATTATAACAGGTAAAGAATATATATTTATATATTATATATTAATATTATATATATTATATATTTATAAAAGTTGCTCTTATACCTCAGGCAGGTTCTTTAATCCTTATGAATATCAAATCTTTTTTTTTTTTTTTTTTGACAGGCAGAGTGGACAGTGAGAGAGAGAGACAGAGAGAAAGGTCTTCCTTTGCCGTTGGTTCACCCTCCAATGGCCGCCGCGGCCGGCGCGCTGCGGCCGGCGCACCGCGCTGATCCGATGGCAGGAGCCAGGAGCCAGGTGCTTTTCCTGGTCTCCCATGGGGTGCAGGGCCCAAGCACCTGGGACATCCTCCACTGCACTCCCTGGCCACAGCAGAGAGCTGGCCTGGAAGAGGGGCAACCGGGACAGAATCCGGCGCCCCAACCGGGACTAGAACCCGGTGTGCCAGCGCCGCTAGGCAGAGGATTAGCCTAGTGAGCTGCGGCGCCGGCTTGAATATCAAATCTTTTTAACCAATAAAATGGAAATGACATGATCTACTGGACTGAATGATTATATGAAATAATTGAAACAATATTTCAATTTCCTGGTACAAAGTAAATGCTCAATATTTTTTGAGTTATTTTCTTCCCTGTTACACCATTCTGTCAATAGTTTTCTGCTGAAATTTGCACCTCTGAATTATTTTATTATATAACACATTGTCTGTGTACTTCATTTCTGAGATCTTAAGTGTTTGTAAAAACATCTTGTTTGTAACAAAACCACAGCAGATGTAAGGAGTCTGACATATAGCAATAATAAATACTTGAAAAACTAAGTTAATAATGTTGATAATTTCTTTCATATTCAACTAGCTTTTAAATATTCATAAACTACTTGCAAAAGCTTTGGTTTCCATACAGCATGGAACTGTGAGTTTTGACTTTAACTTGCGTGTACAGATGAAGAAACAGAAGCTATCAAATGTTGTATCCTGGCTCAGATCATGCAACTAGTAAAAGAGAGAATCTCATTTACAACCTAATTTACATTCCAGTGCTTGCATCAACCTCATATTTAAGGTTAACTGCAAAATAGGCAATTGCCATAGAAAATTAAGATCCGTGTTTAATCATTACATGTGATAAATTCAGCACTCGTTATTTCAGAAGGTTGCCAGGGGTAGGGGTTAGGTCTTTTGCAGAAGACAAACTATCACCATTAATGAGTTAATCCTCAGACAGTGTCTCTGCACTCGGTACCAACTGGCACCTCTGAAGGGCATATCTTAGGAAGAAAGAATGGCAAAGAAAGCAAGGTTTGATGTCATCAGAAAACTCAGAAATCTTTCATAAGCACTTCATAGAATAAGGAGGAGATAAAACTGCCCCCAATGACCTCTTTTGATTTTCTCATAATGGGAAGATTATAAATCCAGATGAAACAGGTCAGAATTAAGATCTGTCTTTTGAAAACCCAGAAAGGCCTCATCAAAATCCATTTTCTCCTATCTGATCCTGTGTGTGTCCCATACTACTTTGCACTTGAAGAGGGAGAAGGTTATCAGATCATCAACCCAGGACAGCTGTGCAGCCATCAGAGAGGAACAACCACCCCAGCCCCCTGGGAAGTTTTAGCAGCAGAATGAAATCTCTACTCATTTAAAGAGCCCACTTGGGCTAGGCCACATGCCTTCCATGCTCAAATTATATATCTACTACTATGTGGATGTAAATATTAATATATGAAAGTATTATGTCAATGTGTAATGTTTCTATATATAAAATATATAGATCATGTTTCTGTTGTCAATTTTGTATATCTTTATTAAATTACATATACACAAATATGTGTGTATACATACTATAATGGATTTGCATGTAATTGTATACAACCTGACACACATAATTTTGTTGTGTATGGTAGCCAGTGTGCTCATTACCCCTACCTTCTATAAATGCTCTTCACTACCATTCCCTTCTGCCTGAACCTGACAAGCTTAACACAAAGATCTTGTTAAGGGGACAGTGGGTTTTCATGGCCTCACATACCTCTTTTCATTCCAGATGCACCCTCTATTTCATCTGATTTATACCATGAGGCATGGAGTGCTTTAGATTTCTGATTTCATACCTTAAGGCCTCTGTCACCTTCCTTCCAAATAATAAAATTTACTCTGTTCTGGGCGGTCAAGCCTAAATTTTCTAAACAGTAGTACATATCCCATTTCTTTGTACTATTAGGGATCAAACATCCTACATGCTATCCTATATTTTCTTCCAATAATACCTGCATAAGAGGCCTCTTGTTTAACACACATAATAGCTTCCCAACTGTCTTCACCCTTGAAGCGAGAGGTTATAAATACGAAGTGAGAGGTTATATATACGTCACGGGACGTAGTACTGGGTGTTGCTCATTAAACGAGGATCATGGATATCGCAATAATTAAGCATATTCTTAGAAAAACCGACTGATTCATGTGCTTGCCTTTTAGCCTATAATTGATAGTCTGGTATAATGAAATGAGCACTAAACCCCAATGTCTCTATGATTTTCTTTAATTCTTGAATTCAGTAACTGTATTAAAAGTTTTCTATCTTCTCTGTTTTGAAAAGTCTGATGGTAAATATCATTTTTTTAAGATTTACTTATTTATTTATTCATTTGAAAGTCAGAGTTACAAAGAGAGAGGAGAGGCGCAGAGAGAGAGAGAGAGAGAGAGAGAGAGAGAGAGAAAGTCTTCCATCCGCTGGTTCACTCCTCAGTTGGCTGTACCAATCAGAAGCCAGGAGCCAGGAGCTTCTTCTGGGTCTTCCACATGGGTGCTGGGGCCCAGGGACTTGGGCCATCTTCCACTGCTTTCCCAGGCCGTACTGGAGAGCTGGATTGGAAGTAGAGCAGCCAGAACTTGTACTGGCACCATATGGGATTCTGGCACTGCAGGTGGTGGCTTTACCCACTACACAACAGCACTGGCCCAGAAATATATTAATGTTGGAAACCTCATGCTTGCAAGCCCATATGACCAATCAAAGTTCAACTATTTGTTGAATTAATCATTATATCATATATTCAACCTTTGCTTTTTTATTTATTAACACTTGTAATGGGGAAAAGGTTAATTCCTTTGATAGATGATCACTTTTAAAATATCTGATCATAACCTTTGTGTCTCCTTCTGTCTTTTCTTTTCCAAGCTAAGTATCCTCAGAGCATCACTTGGCACTGTGTCTAGTCTGTTCAGTAGGCTGATTGATTTCCCCTGGAGACTGCTGAGCTGCCCCATTCTCCTCTCAGAGTTAGTGACCAGGGTGGAACAGACTTCTTGAGCTATCATTTACTCATCTCCCTTTTTTCTGCAAGCAACCCATGTGATATGATAGTGAATGAGTTTGATTTACTCTTTTACAGACAAATATAAGGCTTTTATAACCTTGGCTGTGAAGATGAAAGAGAAACAAAAATGATACTACCACTTTAACTTCTGGAAAAGAGAATCATCTGTTTTACCCTCCAATTCCCACCATTATTTTTCATTCTTTATTTCTTTTTCTTTTAGTTAATTGTTTATTTTTGCAAAACAAGACATTCTTCCCACATAAAAATTATTAATGTTTCTGAACCTTCAAAAAGAGAATAGTCAAGAGTCCTTAAATTTGTATCCAATTAAATTTTATCTGACTAAACTCACTATATAATTCCACTTCTGGACAAATTGGAGTTCAATCAATTACTATAACCTTGGCATTTTATCTCTGTGTACACAATAAAACAGCCAGAATATTTCTGCAAGGTCTAAATAATGAGATATATTTGGATGTACTCTCAGCTAGAATGAAATGTATAAAATGTCAATGCCATCAAGTAATGAAGCAATCAATATCAGATTTTATATTATTTTTAATTTTATTTTTAAAAAATTTTTAAGGGATACAAATGTCATAAGTACAACTTTAGGAATATAATTATTCTTCCCACCATACCCACCTTCACACCCATGCACCCACCCCTTCACCTCTTCCCTCTCCCCATGCAAGTCCCAGTCACCATTAAGATTAATTTTCAATGAAGTTTTTACACAGAAGACCAACTCTATACTAAGTAAAGAATTCAGCAATTTGCACACACATACACAAAACTGAGAACTAGTTTTACAGTTAACTCTCATAATATAACTCATTGAGGACAGGGGTCCTGCATGGGGAATTAGCGCACAGTGAATTCTGCTGTTAATTTAACAATTAAAACTCTTGTGCATGGAGTCAGTGACCACCATAGGCTCTTGACATGAGCTGCTTTAGGCTATGGAAGCCTTTTGAGTCCACAAAATCCATCAGTATTTGGACAAGGCCATAAGCCAAATGGAAGTTCTCTCCTCCCTTTAAAGAAAAGTACATCCTTCTTTGATGGCCACTTCTTTCTGCTGGTGTCTCACTCATAGAGATCCTTCATGTAGGACATTTTTTGCCACAGTGTCTTGGCTTTCTGAACCTGAAATGCTCTCACAGGCTTTTCAGCAAGAAGAGGAAAACTTGAGGGCTGATTCTGAGGTCAGAGTGTTACAGCGATTGTCATCCTATGAATGGACTGTGAGGACTGCTTCCCATATATTGGAACATTCCTTCCTTTTTAATTCTTTCTATTATTACTACCAGACACTTGATCCTATTTATATGAGCACTTTAACACTTAATTCTATCTATATGTTTGCTTTAAAACTTAATATGATCACTTTAAAAATGAAGATGACATTTTTACCACCAAACTTAATGGAAATTGGAGTCCTATGATAAATTTTTAAATTGTACCCTTAGGAATAAGGCTATAGGAATATATACAGAACTATACAGCTTTACAGTTACAAACTTTGTCCTCCCTCTCTTATTCTCACTCTCATTTTTTTTACTGAGATCTATTTTCAATTGACTTTATACACAAATGATTATCTCTATGCTTAGTAAAGCGTTCAAAAAATAGTATGAAGAAAAACGCATTAAAAAAACAAACAAAACTGTTCCTTGACAGTCAAGATAATGGTGGCTCAAGTCATCCCTTCTTGAAGTGTGACTATTGATAAATAACGAATTTGACCTGCTTTTTTCCCAAAAATATTCCCATTTTTTTACTTTGAATTTCCTTTGAACTTTTACTGAGAGATTTTCTTCCTTTATCTTCTTTCTTAGTGATGACCATGTTTCTGTTTGCAGCACATCCTTATGCATCTTCTGCAGGGCTGGACAGGTGGTGACAAATTCTTTCAATTTCTCTTTGTTATGGAAGGTCTTTATTTCACCTTCAATAGTAAATGAGAACTTTACAGGGTATAGTATTCCAGGTTGACAGTTCTTTTAAGACTTGAAATATATCTCAGCATTCTCTCCTAGCCTGTAAGATTTTTGATGAAAAGTCTGCTATGAGTCTAATTGGAGATCCATTGAAAGTGATCTGGCATTTCCTTCATGAACATTTTAGAATCTTTTCTTTATGTTTCACTGTAATGAGTTTGATTACAATGTGTCATAATGAAAATATTTTCTGGTCATGTCTATTAAGAGTTCTATGTGCTTCCTGTACATGGATGTCCCTTTTTTCAAAGTTAGGGATGTCTTTTGCTATCATTTCACTAAACAGGCCTTCTAATCCTTTCTCTCTTTTTCTGCCTTCAGGAACTCATAGAACCCATATGTTGGGTCATTTTATAGTACCCTGTAGATTTCCAACAGTGATTCTTAGTTTTATAATGTCCTCTTATTTTTGGTTTGACTGTATAATTTCCTGTTCTTTGTCTTCTAAGTCAGATATTGTTTCTTCTGCTTCACTGATTCTGTTGTTAAGGCTTTCCATTGCAGTTTTATTTGTTCTCTTGAATTATTCATTTCAATTTGATTTCTCTTTAAGATCTCAAATTCACAGGAGGATTTTTCTTTCATGTCCTTTTTTATGGATTTAGTAGTTCCTGCATTTGCTTCTGATTAGTTCTATGTAATTTTATGATCTTTTTTTGAATTCCATTTCTTGCATTTCTTGCATCTCATCTCTTCACGAGCTAGCATTGAAGAGTTGTGTTCCTTTGAGGGTGACATATTGTGTTCTGTGGGTGATCCTGTACCTAGATGGGAGTCTGCCTGCCCTGTCCATGCAGGAGGATGAGAGGACATGGGAAGCCATGCCTCCTGGGCGGAACCCCACAGCCTGGCTTCTGGTAGGCAGTGGGAGCCCTGGGCACATTTTCCCCTCACCCCCACCAATCAGGTAAAGTGCTCCTGGGTGTGGCCCAGGCCCATCAGGAAAGTTACTGCAGCCTAAATGATCTTCAAGCTGATTGGAGAAGCATAGCGGTGCCAATAATGGCTTCATCCTATAGAATTAGTGTTTCCCTGAATTAGTTACACCCATTTTGCCTACTCTTTAAAAAGTGTGCATGGTCATTAATAAAGTGGACATGTTTACCAAAACTTGTATGCGGTGCTTCTTGGCAAACAGTGCCATCGCCCCATTCTTACCAACAGAGTGCAGGCCTTCTGGGTCAAGTCCGCATTATTCCTTGTTCTTGTTTATTGAATTTGTAGTTTGCTGTTTGGCATTTGTGGATATACTCTTTGGTTTCTTCTTTGTTTTTTTGCTTTAGTGTCTTTTATCTTTGTACTAACCCTCTGTAGATAAGTGGAGTGTCTGCTTTCAGTGAATATCTAGAGGCTTGTAGTGGGTGTGACTGGGGAGCTCTGTTCAGTTCTCCAGAGTGAAGGGTGTGTCTACGGTTACATACACAGGTTTAGCATGGTAAATATCTCTTTTTTTTAATCAGAAGGGAAGTTCATTCTGCTTAGCTGAGCTCCTCTCCTCAAAGTGCCTTAGTGCTAGCCCAGTGGATATAATATTCATCTGTTCTGCCCCCAAGGACCACACAAAGGATCTGTATGGTCCTCAGAGAAAGCTCAGATTCCCAGCAATGTCCCTCACCCGGTAACCAGGAAGCACTGAGCATATGGAATCTCCCATGGTGACTGCCAAAGTCTCAGCCAACTGTGAGTCCTCCCACACAGCCTCAGTTTTTTTTTTTTTTTTTTTCACAGTCCTGGCATACAAACCTCTCACAGTCACAAACTCCCAGCCCCCAGTTAGTTCTCCCCACCAAAGTCAGGAGTCTCCACTCGGCTGGTTGCTGGGCATGGACACCAGCTGGTGCAGCTGTTATGTTGTCTAAAATGGCACCCATTCTATTGGCTTGTTACAGGATGCTGTTGTAAAATGATCAGGAGAGGTAAATGTACCCCTCCTTTTTTCTTTTCTTTTCTGTTCTAGTTTGGCAGGTACACTATTCCCTGTGAGGCTCCAAGCCAGGTCCCCTCTAGGCTCTTCCTATAGCTTTATTGCCCGTGGTTTGGGTTGTTGCAGTCTGGTCTTACCTTACTTTCCAACACTGGTACATAGACTCTTGGCTGCTGGAGTCCTGAGCTGTGGGCATCCACACCCTCCACTTAGGTCCACCGTCTCCCTCTAATTTGTGTAGACTTTCCTCTGCCATTTTCTCCCTATTTTTTCCCTGAGTCTTCACTCTTTCCACTTTTTTAAAACTATCTTCTCCTATGCTTGAGTAGTAAGCTCCCTCCCTACTCCACTGTCTTGGAGCTCAAATCTATTATTTTTCATGATTAAAAATATGACTTTTTTTAGGCATCAGAATTATATATATATATGTATATAATTATTTATTAATTTATTTTTAAAATTATACATTAAAATAATATACTTGTACATTTTATGGAGTATAGTGCAATGTTTTAACACACACACACACACACACACACATATATATATATATATAGAGAGAGAGAGAGAGAGAAAACTAATCATACCTGGCAATTAGCTCTTCCACGGATTGTACTTACACTACTGACGAAGTTGCTGTATTATGTGATCCTTTATTATAATAATTTTCTCTTCAACTAAATTTGCATTATCTTTAGAACACATGTAGTTAGATAGGCCTGGGACTTCTGGCTTGGAAACATGGTTTTTGCCTTATTTTGTAAGCCATCAATCAGAAAGGAGAGTAGAAGTTAGGGGAAAATGTCTTGGAAACTAAGATTCCAAATTTCCTAGTCACTAAAATGTGATTTAGTTCAGCTCAGCAGGGAAGGAATGCTTGTTAGGATAGGGACCAAAATATTGATATGGAATAAAGTACGATGTGCTGAACTTACTTTGTATGCAAAATCACAGGACCTGGACTAGAGAACCACAGATTAGGGAATCATGATGGCCGTATGTGGAAGACTTGACCAGGCAAGGCAGAGGACATTAAAATTTCCAAAATGGGAGATGAAGTAGATGCTGGTATAATTAAGAAACTTAAGTGGATCATGAGTAAGACTATTTTGGCTGATGAGAATTTGTATTAGAAATTGTTACTGAATTTCTAAAACTCACCCCAGTTAAGATTATCAGATAAAATACAGGATGTCCAGTAATATTTGAATTCCAGGTAAAATTTCTCCCAAATATCAAATGAGAAATACTTATACAAAAATCTTTATCTAAAATTCAAATTTAATTGATATTCTATATTTTTATTTGCTAAATCTGGCAGCTCATATCCCACAGGCAATATACAAATGCATTAGATTTTGTGGATCTGGGCTCAAAAGAGTGGTTTAATGTCAAGTACTGTCTTTTCTATAAAATTACCTAGAGTTAGAGTGATTGGAGCAGGTGAATATAAATGAGAATAATATACCTCAAGGTATATTAAAATTTAAAACTTTGGCTCTTATACAGATACCTAGGAGGGAGAAAGAAAGGATGGATAGAAAGAGAAGTTTTTTTTTTTAACTTTTATTTAATGAATATAAATTATGGATTACAATGGCTTCCCCCCCATACCAGAAAGAGAAGTTTTTAAGCTGGTTTTACTGGCTTTGATTAAGTTCCCAAAGGCAATTTCCTGGCTGATTCCAAGATGGCTGAACAGGGAAAAGACTTGCTGCTTTTGACTAGGGGAAAACAACAGAAGAAAAGTGGAGGAAGTATATTTCCAGGGGAGAGTTGGAGAACAGTTTGCAAAGGAAATTCTACAGAAGGAAGAGGGACACTGTGGAGCGGCATTGAAGTGTGGACACGCAGCAGCAAACAGGGACACCACACACGACTCCCACTGGAGAACACACCAGCATCTAAGACTGAGATGAGAGAAGACTGTGGTAGGTGTGCCACTGGTGATGTTACCTTGTTAGGGATTGCAGAGGGCTGCCTTAGGAGCTTCTTCCCTGGTACTCCAAGACTGTCCAGTTTAGGGTAATAGAAAGCCTATAGGTGGATGGGATGATATTTGTTGAAGGTATATTAGAGAGATGTTGTCAGCAGTTTGTCCCATACATACATAAATATAGAAAGATTCTACCATGACAGTTTTGCTGTGTATGAGTATGTACTGAAATTCAAGGTCTATACAGTCTTGGGTTTTTTCTCTATTTTTATTCTGACCACATCTAATTGCATACTACACTTGTAAGTTTCTAAATTTCCACTTAGGCCTCTAGCTACGATTACCTTCTCCATGGTTAGTCTCCTGACAAGCAGAGACAAACAATGCTATTTTTCAATGAATCTACAAACAAAAAAAATCTTCTTGTTCTCCCTCCCATATTTCCTCTTCAACCCCATTGTTGCATATTTGTTCAAACACACAGGAGTCCAACATCATCCATCAACGAATTGCTAATGGATTTCAGCAGACAATCTTATTGTAAAGGAATTCACAGCAGGGAAAGAAACTAAAATAATATCATATGAAAGAGCAAAATAGATTATTTTTAAATCCCAGTGAGAAATCATGAAAATAAAAATATTAGTGATTCATCAAAGAATGCATATAATTTAAAATCCTGGGATTAATTTCTGAGACAAAATGTTTTGTGAATTTTAAAATTGCATGCCTATAATTCAGCTCTTGGAGAAAGTCCGTTATGAACTATATTTATCAAAGGGATTAAGTCAGAACCTGAATTACCTATGAAATCACACAGTTTATATCAATTACCTCAAACATCTGTAGTTGGGGTTCCACTGGGTCACAAATGCTATAATTAGAGTTACCAAGATAGTTGTATGGCAGTGATAATTTTAGTTTAGTAAGAAATGGCAGAAACCACACCTAGTCACTCCTGGAGGGGCCACTTCAACCTACTGGACAGGGATGGAAAAAGAGAGGATGCTGTCTCCTAAATGCACTTTGGCTGACTTCTGTGGGCCAGACTTTAAGTCATGGATTTGCCTCTAGCTTTCCTGGTCTGGAAGCCTGCTAAGTACATGTGTGTCACTGAACCCAGGGGGAGTTGACACGAGGAGGATTCTCTAAGGCTCTGGTTTGGTCTTCAACCTCCACATCTCTTCACTCAGGGTTGTCAGATTTAGCAAATATAACACAAGGTGCTGGTGTACTCCCAGAATGGAATTTCACATAAATATGAGGACACTGTAAAAGGATTGTGGGAAATTACATTAATGTGTAAGTCTGGTAGGGACTGAAATTTTTTGAGATCTATGCCTTTTTTTAATAATAAGTGCTTTTCATGAACTTTCTAATGAAACTTGTGCGCATGTGTTTAAAAACTTTCACCAAAGTAAAAATATCTTTTACTTCTATTCTTCATGAACTTTTTGAAGTATCCTCAAAAGAATATGTACATAAGCACATACATACATAGAAACACACACACTCACACACAAACACGCAATATGCAAAGTTGCTTCAAATAGCTAAGATATGGAATCAACTTAGATGTCTATCAACTGATAACTGGATAAAGAAAATGTGGTTTATATACACAATGAAATAGTACTCAGCCAGAAAAGAAAATGAAACCCTGGCTTTTGCAACAAAATGAATGCAACTGAAGACTATCATGCTTAGTGAAAAAAGACAGTCCTCAAAATACAAATATCATGTTTTCTTTGATATGTGGTAGATGACATAAAATAAAAAATCAATGTACAAGAATGAAGCTGGCATTGTATGATTTTATAATTATTTATAGCCCTGTCTTTTTACCTGTGAGACAGTGGTCTTTCTACTTGCTGAACATGAAAATTAATGAAATATTAATCCTCTGATTATAAAGAAAAATTAAAGCATGTTAACGTAAAAATTAAAAAAAAAGAAAGAAAGAAGGGAAGGAGAATTGAGGGAGGGAGGGAATTATGGAAATCTTAGAGTTATATCTATGAGATACATGAAATCTATTCTCTTTATATTAAACATTTAAAAAAAGGTTCATGGAAAAGTGAAACAAAATGTTCCTTTTAAAAGACACAAAGTTTATTTACACATTTTACAGAAAATTTAAAAATATTTATTTACCTCATAGGCAGTGTGAGAGAGAATGGAGATGAAGGAGAGAGAGAGAGAGAGAGAGAGAGAGAGAGACCATAATGGCCAGGTCTAGGCCTAGCTGAATCTAAGAACCAGGAAATCCATCCTGGTCTTCCTTGTGGGCAGCAGGGACCAAAGCACCTGGACCATCTTACTGTGCCTCCACAAGCCCATTAGTAAGGAACTGGATCAGAAGTGGAATAGTCAGGACTTGAACGAGCACTCCAATATTGGATGCTAGTGCTATTGGTTGTAGTTTAACCCACTGAGCCACAATGTTGTCCCCTCCACAGACTTTTTGAACTATCATTGGATGTATGGATTTTGAAATCTTTGCACCAAAACAAACTAATCTGTTATTTTCCCAATAATTTTTGAAGTATCTCTGTGTATATGTATGTGTACAATACATAGGTAAATAGGCATTACTTAGTAAAGTGTGCTTAATAAAATTTTGAGGTACTAAAATACTATTGATCTTGAATTAAAGCTTCATGGTGTCATTTCACCATTTGGCAGCCTTACTCTAGCTCCTGCTTGTCTGGGCTGTGATGATCTGCTCGGAGCTCAGAGCTCTCACCACAACCTTGTCCTGACAGTGCTTAAGGTGAAAACAGAATGTTGTTTATAGCTGCACTGAGCGGATATTTTTGAGGCTGTCAATGCTTCTATCCTACTTTATTCCTGGAGTGTGGACCCTGGTCTCAGGGCTGTGGTGACCTTGTTCCAAAACAGCCTGAGATGTTAGAGGACTCCGAGGAATTAAGGGGCCACACTCTGCCTTCCCCACCCCTACATCAGGGAGCATGGAGACTTCCTCCTTCCTCTCCCTCTGCATCCTCCACTCAGTAACCTGAAGTGAGGGTCTCAGGAGTAAGTACATTTTTTTACAATTCTCTTAACGGCATGAGTATCTGCCCCAGCATACATTTTCCTTTTACCTTTTATTCTGCTACCAAGTAGTCCTTAATTTGTCACTCACATCTCCTTTGCTGTACACATTTTTCAGAGCTTTGTGAATGGACTTTTTTAATTATTTTCCCTGCCCTGTGGTCTTTTATTTCTCTCATGTCACTTGGAAATTATAAGGGGCTATCTCTATTACATTTTTCATGTACAGAATCATTGCCTTTACCAAAAAGAATGCATGAAATAATTTGATCACTCCTACCTCTGATGCCAAATTTATTTTTTACCATAACATCTTATATTAATATCAGAAATTCTTGCATGTGGGAGAATTTGATATTTAATGACTGATATAATGGCAGGTAGTAAATCATTTAGGTCCAATTTGAGAGCATGAGAACTCTGGAATTCATCTCATTTTTTGTGTTTTGTTCAGCAAAACGTAAAATGTATATAAAAGTTAAAGTATTTATTTTGCCACTCAGAGGTTTGATACTTGGATGATCTTTCTGCATATACTTTAAAACAAACTCAATGTTTGAAAATATATAGGAGAAATATGCAAGTGATTAACTATTAGTTTCCCTTTGTACTTTGAGTTCATACATACGCTGGTAAGTATGTAAGAAACAACCAAGGTGTAGCATAGGGCTTCACAAACCTAAGATTAAGATTTTATGTCAAAATGGACAGACTGTCTCTTAAGCTCTTTACCTTCCAGGCACAGAGCTTGACTGTGTTTCTAATCTTCCCTTCAGTTTGACAGGGACATGAAATGGGTCATGTGACAGATGTATCCAGAAGAGTGAGAGTCGTGGTGATACATTCCAGGATTTCACTATCATGCCCTCTCACACTAAACTCCAGTTCACTTTCCTTGTCCATGGGCTGAAAGGAGAGGACCCTTGGAATCTAAAAATGGGAGAATGACAAGATAAAGATGTCAAGTCATGGCTGAAAGAAAGTCTTCTAGGAGAATCTTGTGACCTGGGACACCTACCCTACAATAAAAGCATGGATTGAACAAAGACTCTATTTATTAAAGCCACTGACTTCCAGACTAAAGGAAGATAAATATTCCCTAATTCATTCAATCATCTATTCAGTAAGGCAATAAATAGTTGCTCAAATAAGTGCTGTATGCCCACTATTTTACAGAGACTAGCAAGTTATATACTGTGGTAAATATTTATTTTTATCTACTGCCATGAAGCTTATGAATTTACTGAGGATGGGAAATAATAAGGAGAATTAAAGTATGCATGTACCTTGCAAAGAGTAGAAGGGAAAAAGTGAGAGATGCTTCTATGTCTTATTCCTTGCCTATTCATATTAGGTGGTCTTGAATGACCCCTTGGAGTAAGTACTATGTAAGCTGAGATATGATAGAGAAGAAGGAAGCAGCCCCACAACCAGGGAAGAGGATCTGAGGTCAATGGATTGCTAGACACTCTTAAAATTGGAAAGAGATTGGAGAAAGGAAGCCCCTGTGGCTTAAACACAAAGAACTGAAAAATTGTTGATTGAAAAAATAGGCAAGAGATAATCTTGTGGACCGCGAAGGTCATATGAGGATTTTAGGATTCGGTTTAAGTGCAAAGATGCTTATTTATCCTTTGAAGGACTTTAAAGAGGGTTTGGTATTTTAAAATATCACTTAGGTGGCTGAACATAGCACTGTTTATAAGGCAGTAAAGTGGATGATCAGAAAAATAAAATAAAACGCTGCAGTAAAATGAGAGACGCCAGTGGCATCCACTAAGTGAAGTGACAGTGAACATAGAGAACAATGGACACATTCAAAACAGATTTTGGAGGTAAAATAAACAGTGAAGTGAAAGTTGCATATGCGATCTGACAAAGAAGAGAGTTTAGAATGATTTTCAGCTTTTTGTAGCATGGTCACGTGTGTCAAAGTGATACCATTTCTTTGACTGGAAATAAGAAAAAAAAAGTTGTGATAGGAAGATGAGATTTCAAGATGAGAGATTAGTTGTGGACGTGTTGAGTTTAAGTCACTCATGAGGCATGTTCTAGTACAGACAGCAGGTGGAGATCTGGGCATAAGAGTTTGAAATTTAGTAAGAAGTTTAAGAAGAAGGTATAAATATAGGAATTGTGAATATTAGAATGTATAAGTACTTCAAAAAGTTTGTGAAAAAATGGAATTGAAAGATAAGTTTATTTTGGTGCAAGAAAAATTTGAAATCCATGCAGTTTTTTCATAGTATGCATTTTTCATGAGCTTTGAAGATATATCATGCATCGATTTCAAAAGTATTTTTGCAAATAAATTTATCTTCAATTTTCCACTAACTTTTTGAACTATCGCCAAATTTTACAACTTGAGAAAGGATGAGGTTGCTAAAGAAGAGAGTAGTGAACTGGGGGTTCCATGGGTCAAGAACTCAGCAGAGGTCCACAGGCAGCAGATTTTGACCACATACAGAGTTTGCACCTCTTCCTTTCCGGATGACGCACAGTGCCTGGCCATCCTCTGTTCCTGATGACATACAGCTTCTACCCATCTGCAGTTTTTCTCAGGCCCTCATGACATTAAGCCCAAGCTTGGTGTTCTTGCCCTGACTCCTATACCTTCTGTGCATACCCAACAGTTAATAGGCTGCCTCTTTCGTTATAGGCTTTCAAATATCAGTAGCTGGAAGGTAGGGTAATGCCTGTTCATGGTTATACCCACCTTTACAGGTCTCCTATACTACGCCCTCTTTTCTAAATCAAAGAATCCTGAAGAATGACTAAGTGTTTCATTACTAGAGTCCAACAATGAAGACCACATGCAAAAAATCTGATTTCTGCCCTCTGTATTCTCTATAGAAACTGTGAAAGAGACGTTCTTAAGACTGGCGGATCTAAAATGTACTCAGGAAGTCAAGGAGCTCTTTGACATTCTAGAGCATTCTGTCTTGCTCATTTCTATTCTCTAGTTTTAGTGCAATAAAAAATTTTAGTATCATCTGGGGAAATATACGTCCTAGAGCACTAAATGTGCTGTTACAAGGCAAGTAAGTTAGACCTGTTTTAAGGTTGAATGATTGGAATTAAAGAATTCATTAAAATCTCTATGTAAGTCCTGTTGGGAGAGAAACCACACTCTCTGTGTAGTTAGTTCTCTTTAAAGCAGCCACTGGAGATGCAAATGAGCATTACGCCTTTTATGACTTCTTTTGGAAACATTACCCTTGGGGAAAATAAACGGATTATTTGACCCCACTCTCTGAATGGTTCTCTATCAGTCTGACTTTCTGTCGTTGGATGCTAGCAACAAATCTTGATTTATTTCTTTTATGGTTAGCCCACAGATCCCTTTAATACTAAGCTGTAAAAATCAAAGTTTTATTCAAGTGAACAAACTTGAATACACTTCCTCTATGTCTGATACTTTGCTAGCAGCTGCATGCAGGTAATTGGAAATCAATTTTTCTTCCAGAGGATAAAGAAACTGCAAATAGAAGCATAGGACTAAGAATGCTATTTTAGAAGGAGAAGAATGTGAAGGGCTTTGAATCGAATGCCTGGATACATAGTCCACTTATGGACAGGCTGGGGGTGTGCTTTGGCAGCTTGAGACATACCTGGTTTGAGTGTGATATGAAATAGTGAGATAGTTAAATATTTCATAGAGTTGTACACTTGGGTCTGGAGTTTGGGAACATATTAAAGATGGAGATGAAATCTTTCACTCTGTGTGTACGATTGGCAGCACTAGGTCAGCATTCCTTTGCTCCCCATTACTTAAATGCAAAATGGTGAGAAAAGAGGAGGAGGCATGGAGCCTAGAGGGATGAAACATCTGCCAAGCACCTGATTTTCTACCTCTCATTGCTAACCTGCTGTGAGTTTGCTCTTCAGACAAGGAACTGCAGCTCAGGACGCAGAAGGACCTGCTCCTGGCAGGGCTCACCCTTTAGCTGGTGACCCCACAAGGCATTTCCTTATACATTTCAGGGATGGGGATGCCTGCCTGTGGAGGTGGCTGATGTCCAACATTCTTTGTAACACTCGTGCCTCAAGTCTCACAGCAAACATCTTAGAGGGATTTCAGTTTAGATCAGCTGAACTTGCTTACTGAAGGAGCTTAAAGAGTTGGTAAACAAATAGGTGTATTTAATAACATATCCTAAGAAGACTAATTTTAAGCTAAGTCACCACACCAAAGGCCAGAAATTTACAAACTGCATATTTGACTATCATAAATGCTCCTGCATTAAAAGCCCTCAGAGGGGGCCAGTGCTGTGGCATAGTAGGTTAAGCCTCCATCTGCAGCGCCTGCATCCCAGATGGGCACTGGTTCATGTCCAAGCTGCTCCATTGCCAATCCACCTATCTGCTTATGGCCTGGGAAAGCAGTGGAAGATGGCCCAAGTCCTTGGGCCTCTGCACCCACATGGAAGACCCAGAAGAAGCTCCTGGCTTCGGATCAGCCCAGCATTTGGGGAGTGAACCAGTGGATGGAAGACTTTATTCTATGTCTCTTCCTCTCTGTGTAGCTCTGCCTCTCAAATACATAGTCTTTTAAAAAAAATAAAAATTTTAAAAAATTGAAAATCCCTCAGAAATTATGTCAATAGAATAAAACATAAAATATTTAAAATGCTACTCAATACACTTTTCAATATGGCACAATATGTATTTCCCGATTTTCATACTCCAGGTCCCATTAATTCACTCTGCAGTTGTGTGGTGTATTCACAATAACCATAAGGAGTGGCTTTTACTCACGTTTGCCTTGAATATTCTCCCCTTATCATTTAAGATCTTACTTATATTCAGGTCCACAGAGCAACCCTTCAGCCCTCCAGCCTTGCCTGGTTCATCTCAGCTGGGAATGACACCTCTCTGAAACGCACCCCGTGTCTGTCACTGCACTTACCACATGTCACCTTTCTCCTAATCATGGAGGAACTTTTCTTATTGTCCTTGGCAAGACTGGTTGCTTTCACGGGATATAACCATGCTTGAATGAGTTATCCTGGATCTGCCAGAGCACTTTCTTCCCTAAGTTTTTGGCACATAAAAATAGTTATTTGGGGCATGAAATTGATGAGGAGTACCTCCACATGGGCCACATGGGGGACAGTGGAGAAGTAAGAGGTGATGAAACTGGAGACCATATACTTAGTGAAATACACCAGTTTCAAAAAGACAAAATCAATGTTTTCTATGATTTGTGGTAACTAATATATGGAGCACAAAAAGGTAATGTATATGAGCAAAATTGACATTTTGAGATTTGATTATTATTTATAACCTTTGACTGTACTCTTGAGGAACAGTGGCTTTTCTACTTGTTGAATTATTTATTTAATGGAGGGGTAAGCTTGTGATTATAAAGAAAATTGAAAGCACATCATTGTAAAAACTAAAAGAAAAATAAGAAGGAGGGAGAGTAGGAGTGAGTGAAGAAGGGAGGGTAAGATGGAAAGTGTTATGCTCATAACTGCATATACAAAATACATGAAATTTGTTCCCTTTTTACAATTAAAAATTTTAAGAGAAAATATATTTGAAAATAAAGGAAAATAAACTCAAAAATCTTCCTTCAATACCACTCCATATCCCATTCCCCAGTCTCAGAGGAAGAACTACCAACAGCAGAGAAAGGGAACACTGAAATTAGTCATTATGGTCAACTTATGTTCTTATAACTATTGATAATGCTATTTGTGAAATATAAACTATCATAGGCAGTAACTTATAATTTTCATGAGTTGGCCACTTATTATATATTTTATTTTATCCATTATTTCCTGTGAATAGATATGTACAGAAATTTATGGTTTCTCATTTTTGAACCAAATTGCACATAATATATTGTGAATAAAAATTGCAAGTCAAAGAACAGGCATTTAGTGTAGTTAAGACCCTCACAGTGTCAGGGTTCAAGTCCTGAATCTGTTCAAAATTCCAGCTTCCTGCTATTGTGTACCCTGGAATTCAGCAGGGATAGACGCAGTTACTGCAGTTTCTGGAGAAGACCAGAGGACTACAAGATGAACAAACTTTCTTGATTCTCCATGACTGGTGATTTATACACATGCAGAGTGCTGCATTTTAGGCTTTTAAGTGGATAAGTTTCAGAATAGAGGACAAAATAGAGATGAATTCTTGAGGAGGCTTCAGCATGAGAATAGGTCTCTGTGTGTGTGTGTGTGAATAGGTCTGTGTGTGTGTCTGTGTGTGAATAGTCTGTGAATAGGTCTGTGTGTGTGTCTGTGTGTGTGTCTGTGTGTGAATAGGTCTGTGTGTGTGTGTGTGAATAGGTCTGTGTGTGTGTGTGTGAATAGGTCTGTGTGTGTGTCTGTGTGTGAATAGGTCTGTGTGTCTGTGTGTATGTGTCTGTGTGTGTGAATAGGTCTCGGTGTGTGTGTGTGTGTGTGTCTGTAAAGGTTCTATGGAGCAGTTAATAGATTCTGGGTGGGATGAAAAAACTGATGGAATTTGGTAGTGTTTGGTTTCAATCATCCCTTTAGTCAAACTGTAAGTCTAGGGGCTTTCTTTATATTTTTCTTATCTTTATCACCACATATGTTCAGCTACAAATTTTCATGGAATTGAAACCTTAGTAATTTCTGATTTTTCTGTCCCCTCTGTTAGGTCTTATCTTTTCACAAATATCTCTGACCTAAGCTTATATGAGCATCTTCCTCCTTGCCTATGCTCCTTCCCCACAAAGCCAAGATGAGCTAATTGCTAATGAGACCATGAGATTTCTCTGCTAAAACTCCATAATCAACAATTCCCTCAACCAATTATTACCTTAACTTGATCCTGGATCATTAACAATTCTGTGATAAAATCAAGCCCTTGCCAAGCTTTCTGTCTCTGTTCATGAAATAATATTATCTCAGATTTCTTTAGCACTCTGTTTTTCAAGGAAACACAGTTCTCAAAAATTTAGCACATGGATCTTTCCTGCTATGATACATCAATACTCCCTCTCATACAAATAATGCTTCTCTTGCTATTGCTGTCTTCATGTTGGAACCACTCACAACAGGGTATGGACTATGATGGCTTGTTTGAAAGGTGATCCCTTCAAGTTTGAGTGAGTCTGTCTCATAGAGAAGGAGAGAAATCCAATAAATGAGATGTTGCTGGACTACCTAATGCTATGAACAACTAGGGTTCATTTTCACTGCAGGCCTCATGTGATTAACGTGAAGAAGCTTCAAAATTTGCTTCAAAAATGAGAGATTAGGACATTTACTGATTGATTGAGTCTCTGAAGTTTTTTCTTGAGGAAAATTGATCCTGATAGTTAAAAATCCTGCTAAGCCTCAGATCCATGCCCTCCAAGGTTTTCAAAGAATCTGAGGTGATCACGGGTTCTTGAGTTTGGAGGATTTCACTGTACAAGGAACTGTCTATCAAAGCTGAAGCCAGGGTGGACTGAGAGGACAGGATATCAGGTAACACAGACACTTCTGATGCCATAAGTTCAATAACCTACAGAAACTTATACTATTTACAATATTTTCCAGTCCATTTTTTCATGTTTAAGTTCTATCCGAAAATCCTTGTCTTACATCAATGATAGTAAGTCTTGTTTATGTCTGTCAATTCAAAACCTCACAATACTCCTCACAATATTGGAGATACATCAAATGTCAATCACTCTTGACTAAAAGAAAGCAAAACTAAGAGATAGAAAAACAATCCTTATAAAATGTGTGTACTGTGTTTCCAGTACTTTACATAAATTATCATATTAGTTTCTGACAGCAATCTTCTGACATAGACCTTATAATCTTTCCTCTCAATATACCAATGAGGAAATTACAGCAGAAATGAAAGAAACCTTTCCAAGTTTATTCAGATAAAAAGAAACAGATGTGACATTTGAGGTTCTGAAGTCTGTATTCAGAGAAGTAGGTTCAACTACCAGAGTAGGAGAAGAGAAAGGAATCTGTGGTAGTTGGTCAATGGGAAAGGATAGAGTAGACCCTCTTTGTTGGATCTACATGATATGTGGTGGAATCCATGGGTGGTGAGAAGAGAAGATGACTGAAAAGCTGGACTACACAAGCTTAGAAGTTGTGATCTACTAGATTAAGTACAAATGCATTAGAATGTAGCTTGGCATAGTTCAGAACAGCTTGGTAGAGATGTTGTTATGGAATTCTCCAATGATAAATGAAAAATTGAGTCACCTTAAACTTTCTTGACATTGCCTATAGAATTTGATACATACTCTACAATATGTTGGGTCTTTGTTTAGTCATGGGAAATGCTGAGTTAAATGTTCTTTTCCCTTTCTTGAGATGTGCAGTCTTTATTTCAAGGTGAAGAAGGACAGGAAGGGTTTAACTACATGATGTGATAATTGCCATGCTGGTAGTATTAGGAGAGATAGTGTGGAAAGCAGGATCTAAGAAGGTATCACACTGAGTGACACTTGAGGAAGGAGGAAGGCCCTACAGCTACACCAAGGCAAGATAGCCCCTCTCTGGGAGGGGATATTTCAAGTTCTTTAAAAAAAAAAAAAAAAACAAGACATTTATTTTAATTTCTTGATAGTGAAGTGACAGAGGGAGAGACGGATAGGGAGAAGGAGAGGCAGAGGGAGAAACACAAAGAGAGAAGGAAAGGGTGAAGGAGAGGGTGATGGAGAGAGGGAGGGAGGGAGAGAAAAAAAGAGAGAGAGAGAGAGAGAGACCAAGGATGACCAAGGATGACCAAAGCCAAACTCAGGAGTCTAGAAGCCATCTGGATCTCCCATGTGGGTGGCAGGGACCCAAATAATTGTGCCATCTTCCCCTATTTTTTTCTGGTACATTAGCTAGGAGTTGGTTAAGAAGCATAGCAGCTGGCACTGGAACCAGCACTGTAATATGGAATGTTGGCATTGAAGGCAGCAGATTGACCTGTTACACCACAATGCTGGGCCCTGCCAAATGTTTTTTTCTTTAACTTTTATTTAATGAATATAAATTTCCAAAGTACAGCTTATGGATTACAATGGCTTCCCCCCCATAACCAATGGTTTTGAGTATGAAAAGTAGAAAATAAAATTGGTCTGCTTAGACAATTATGAGGCTTTTCTCTAGGTAGAGAGACTTCAAACAAGCGTATATGTGTGTGATACTGGAATGAGCAAAGTAAATAAATAACGATGAGTAGGCATTATACCCAACATAATGAATCTTGGTACCATGAAGTGGTTATATATTGACTGAAAAAATTATATAATTTAAGATACTTGAGACATATCTTTGACCTCACTGGAAAGATAGCATTAATTATTGGAAAATATCCAATATCGATCTGGGTTTGAATCCTTTTACTATCAGTAAACAGCTGTGTGACTTTACATAGTTTATCCAATCCATCTTTTCCTTAGTAATTTTTTCACTATGAAATAAAATAAAATGGCTATCTAGTTGTTGGGAAGTTCTTAATGTAAAGCATATAAACATTGTCAAACAGAGCAATTTTTTGATTGTATGGTTAGTGCAATATTTAATTTCAAGTGTCAACTTGAATGGATCATGAGGTACCCAGACATTTGGTGAAACATTATTCTGGGAATGCCTGTAAAGATAATTTGGATGAAATTAGTGTTTAGATTGGTAGACTAACGGGATTTCTCTCTTCAATGTGAGTCTCATCTAGTCAGTTTGAAATTAAAATACAACAAAAAGGCTAATGAGAAGGAACTCTGACTTCCTGAGGTGGGACTTTGTTCTGTTTTTGGAATCAAACATAGATTGGAACTTACATAACTCAGATCTCCTGAAGCCTTCGATTGGATTACACCTTCAACCCTCCTGGACTTCCAACCTTACTAATTACACATCTTAGGATCTCTCCACCTCTATAACTGCATGAGCTGATTTTGTCTAGTAAATCAATATAAGATAGATAGATAGATAGATAGACAGATAGACAGACAGATAGATGATATATAGATCTTGTTTCTTTTTCCTCTGAAGGACCCTGGCAGATATATCCACTAAGTATAAAAGACACTGCCCAGGCCGGCGCTGTGGCTCAATAGCCTAATCCTCCACCTTGCGGCGCCGGCGCACCGGGTTCTAGTCCCGGTGGGGGCGCCAGATTCTGTCCCGGTTGCCCCTCTTCCAGGCCAGCTCTCTGCTATGGCCCTGGAGTGCAGTGGAGCATGGCCCAAGTCCTTGGGCCCTGCACCCGCATGGGAGACCAGGAAAAGCACCTGGCTCCTGGCTTCGGATCAGCGCGATGCGCCGGCTGCAGTGCGCTAGCCTCGGCGGCCATTGGAGGGTGAACCAACGGAAAAGGAAGACCTTTCTCTCTGTCTCTCTCTCTCTCACTGTCCACTCTGCCTGTCAAAAATAAAAAAAGAAAAAAAAAAAGAAGACACTGCCCTTTGCAGCCTGAGTTGGCCATGAATGGAATGTAAACATATACATGCAGGTGGTTTGTTTTAGAAAGTAATTGCACAGAAAAAATATAAGGATGGACTGGGAAGAATGAAAGAAGCTAACAGGGAAATCCCATACAAGGGTGAATGAAAGAGCTGGTTATGATCAGAGAAGTTAGTGTGAAATTTCACTGAGAATATGCCTGAGGGTGATCTACATATGGAGGAGGGATCCTTTTCCCACTGACTCTCATGCCCTGTTTGTCAATATCACTCTCCAAGAGTGCTAATCCCCTCTCTTGACCTGGTGCTGCTATTGCACCAAAGAGGCCACAGATTAGGGCAAGATAGGACCAGTATCACTGACACCAGGAGCTTACAGACAACATGGAACATATATATGGCTGATACCACAATGGCTTTACTAGAAAGGATGATGATGAGATTGTGAGATAGGATATAATATATTCCAACTGCAGTTTGATAAGGCATACACATTCTTCCCCAAAGCAGTGTGATTTAATGGAAGAAGCAACACATTTTGAACCAAAAGAATTAAGTTGGGATCAAAGTTTAAAAAACAACAAAGAAGTCATACCAAATGGGAGAATGGTTCTTTCTTTATCCTTTCTGCGTTTTGTTATTGTTGGTTTGCTTGTTTGTGAGGACAGAAGGTGATCAAATTAGAAATTACTTCCTGGCCATGTATTCCATCATACTCTCCATTCCTTGCTGGTGGGTCTTGTGCTTTTCATGAATAGTCAAGAAGCTGCCAAACTCTATCATGTTATGTAAGTTAGTTTTCTCTAATTGTATGAGGGTTTTGGGTAAATGAGAGGCGGCACAAGACCTTGAGAAATGTCAGGAAATAGAACATTCAATATTCGGCTTACTCACTTGCTCACTCTGTAACCTTGATCTAACCCCTTGCCTTTAGAAACTTCATTCCCCCCACCCCCATTTTTTTAAAGGAAGACATCCTTAGACTCTGCCCTTTCAGAGTGAAAATTAAGCCTTGTAACATGGGTTTTCATTGAAAGTGGAGAGGAAGTGCACACATAACCCAGGCTCCTCTTCATGCCCAATGTGCAATTCTATAATCTTATTCATATCCTAAACCACTCACAAATGAGTCTGGCAAAATGCCTCCAAGCTCCTTAATGCAGTCCCTTTCGATCAGAAAACATTTTCACACATTAAAACAGGAATCACAAATGAGTCATTCTCTCCCTGGTGACCAGACTATTTATTCAGTAAACATTTCATCCCCAGGAGCTCTTTTTAGAGTCCCTGCTGTGAGTTATCATTTGACATCTTATTATGTGAAGTATGAGCAGCTATGACTCTGGACTAATGGGGTTGTAGCAGGTCTATATTGAGGATAGATTCATTAGATGCTAATTGTGCCGAGAGTGTCCAAGTTAATTCCTACTTCCTCTGTTCCTATAATCCTTGGCCCTACATAGTAATAGCTACATCCATCTATCTCCATAGAAGCAGAAGAATCTATAAAGAACCAACAGAGCTTGACTATGCTAGAGAAAGAACCTGTAGGTAGGTTGCAATTACATTTTGAACACATGTAGTGTTGATTTTTAGACTAGGAGCTTCATGCTCAGACAAGAAAAGACAGAAAAGGAGACAGGGTTTGAACTCCAAGGTTTCACAGCCACTTAAAGGAGTCAGATACAGAGAGTTTAGGAATTAATAAGCGAAGCAAGAAGTACAAGTAGTAGCTAATCAGTTACATCAGGACCAGGTGCTAAAATGCAGATTTCAGAAAAGGGAATAAGTATCTTGGTTTGCACAGGATATCCTGCATATTACTTACAACTTACCAGGTATTATAATCTATATCCTAGCAATAAAATAGCCAGCAAGATAGATATATTTTTTTAAATCCTCATGAGGTTTGTATTCTTTCAGAGAACAAAAATCAATAACATGCTGTCAGGTAAATACTGATGATAAACATAAACCTCTAGAAGTGTTTTTAGGCATAGGACAAAGTAGGCTATTGAATGAAAGAAAAACACAGAAAGATATATTTGTGAGGTAAGAGAAATTTTCTCTGGAGGATGATTGACAATGCAAGACTGGCATGCTAAGAGTCAGGATGTGGTACAAACTGAAAAGCTGGTTGGTGGAAATTGTTCAATAAAAACAGAAGAAAATTTCTTGAATGCACTATGACCCTATATTGATCTTCATATATCAAAAGCCATTGAATGTGTAGAATCATGCTGCAAATTTATTATTCACTCAAGAAGATTAGAATTTAAAAGGAAAATTCTAAGTGAAGCCCACCTTATCCTTGAGATAATTCAAGTTCCATTTGTTAAGATTTTTTATACACACACAATATCTGACTCAATGTTTTGGTCTTTAGGAAGATTTTTCTCAATGCATAATTGTATAAGCATGTCGTGTGGGTGTCTTGGACTTCTTTTTTATTAGCAGAGGTTTGTTTAAGAACATAGAAACAGTGACATCCATCCCAACTAGGATAAGTGTAAACACAGGGGGTGAGAGGTGGTTATAAAGTCTTTATGGAGAGTTGGGAGAATATCCATCAGGTTAAGTTGATACTGATCCTTTCAGCTAACATCCAAGCAAGTGATATTCAAGAGTGTGAAGGAAGCTGCTACATAGTTCAAGGAGCTCTTAAGAGATTCATCTGTGCTACGAACGTGAAGTATTTTGAAGTTGATTCTAAGCTCAGAGTTGCTTAGAGTCACAGCTCAGCTGAAACCCTAATGCAGAGTAGAAATCCTGTTACATATTTCAGTAGCACTCCATTGTTTACTACAAATATCTCAGCGTATTTTATAATTTTAAATTATTTTTATAACAGTTTGTTTTACTCACATATTGTCTTCACTGGACTATGAATTACATAAAGGCAAGCTGCACTATTGTTGCTTATTGATACATAACCAGCATCAACAGACCAGGGTAGGAGAAGATTTTGTTACATTAGAAGATTGTCCCCAATTCTTCATTCATTCCCTATAAAAGGACTATATATCCACTGTTTTCAAAGTGGTTTGAAAATTCTTCTAATAGAATAGGCAGTGTATATACCTCTCTCACTTCATTAACTGTTTAAAAAATAGAGTTATTTTTATTATTTTATTTTTAAATGACCATTTGTTTGAAAGGCAGAGAGACAGAAATTTTCCAACCACTGTTTTATCCCTCAATGCCTGTAACAATAGGGCAGGGAAACACAGAAGCCGGAGCACAAAACTCAATCCAGATCTCCCTTGTGAAACATTAGACATTACCTGTCGCCTCTGAAGGTGCACACTAGCAAGCAACTAGAATCAGAAGCAGAACCAGGATTCAAACCCAGGATTCAAACCAGGATTCAAACTCAAACTTCTGGGTATCCCAAATATTGGATAAACCAGTGCTCCAAACACTATGTTTCTATGTTTAAGAACATAGAAACAGTGGAATCCATCCCAACTAGGATAAGTGTAAACACAGGGAGTGAGAGGTGGCTATAAAGTCTTTATGGAGAGTTGGGAGAATATCCATCAGGTTAAGTTGATAGTGATCCTTCATCGCTTCATTGACTTTGGGCTTGCCAATGTGATTTACATTGGTCAATTGGATGTTGGTGGGTATGATCTAAATTGAGACTTTCCTTCAAAGTCCAAGGGTACTGAGTTCTTGGGCTTTGCCTAAGAGAGACATGTGAGTAACAAAACTTCCAGACTGAAACTTACCTGCCCTAAATGACTTGCAAATCTATGAAGATTTAATAAGTATTTGTTGTTGTAGCCCACTAAGATTAATGTAAGGTGGTATAACAGAAATCTCTCTGATCAATATAGCAAGTAGTGAACTAATTTGATATATAAAATATTGCACAAGTATGCAGGTCATTAATTTGAATTGGTTATATGAAAATTATTAATTGGTTTTAAAAAATACTGACTTGGCCGGCACCGCGGTTCAATAGCCTAATCCTCTGCCTGCGGTGCCAGCACACCAGGTTCTAGTCCCAGTCGGGGCGCCGGATTCTGTCCCGGTTGCTCCTCTTCCAGGCCAGCTCTCTGTTGTGGCCAGGGAGTGCAGTGGAGGATGGCCCAAGTGCTTGGGCCCTACACCCGCATGGGAGACCAGGAGAAGCACCTGGCTCCTGGTTTCGGATCAGCATGGTGCGCTGGCCACAGATCGCCGGCTGCAGCAGCCATTGGAGGGTGAACCAACGGAAAAGGAAGACCTTTCTCTCTGTCTCTCTCTCTCTCTCTCACTGTCTACTCTGCTTGTCAAAAAAAAAAAAAAATACTGACTCAAAGGCATATGAAAATATTTCAAAAACTCTTGTTATTTCAATTTCAAATATTAAATTTCCTTGATTTGTTCATTTATGGTGCATAAACAATTTTAATTTATCTTTTTAAAATGATTTCCTAGTTATTGTCAGATTCACTGGTAGACTCTTCATATGTCTATATATTTGGCAGGTGATAACTGGGCTTCCAAATGCTCATTAACAAAGACAGAAGTTTACAAGTTCAAAGACATTATGTACAGATAGGAGAAATCCAAAGGATGCTGAACAATAACTAATCTAATGAAATTTCTCTCTCAAGCATCCAGAACACCTGCCTTCTTGTCCTAAATTTTCTACTAATTAAGTTTAAATTATAGGGAAATGCATACCCATTTTCTTGTTCTAATAGTTTTGGTTGGGTCAGTAGAAGAGAGCTGAGGAGTTTTCACTGTACATTGGTGACTTGAGTATATTTAATTGGAATGAGATGGTGAGGCAGAATAGGATTCAAAGGCAAAACTTCTGAAAGCTTTACTCTTGATTTAATCTCCTAAAATCCATGTTAACTATTTTTTACATTGAACTATGGATAACTTGTAAATGGCTGCTCCATAGCTAAATGCATATTTGTAATTCATTAGTCTAAACAATTTCCAACATCTTTTCTACACTAAAAATGTTCACAGATCCATCAATTCACAGTAAAGATTATGAGTTTGAAGTTGGAAATTAGTTCTATTTTCAATGCTTTATTTTAATTTCAGTTTAAATTTTACTTTGTATAAATATGAGATCCTTACAGTATTCTTCCTATTTCATTTAATCTTTCATTTTTATTTTGGGTTTGTGATAACTCTTCTCTCAGTTTATTAACTCAAGAGCATACTCCAGATATGATGTGGATATACCATTGTTTTAGGAAAGTCTCTAAGTAATTGCAATATAGAATTTATGCCATACCTTAAATGATAATAACTCTGATTCATTTTAGAAATGGATGTTATAATTGAACCATTAAAATTATATAACATGCTATTCACAACCATTAAACTGAAACTGCATATTTTTTTTTTTTTTATTTTTTTTTTTTATTTTTATTTTTTTTTTTTTTAAAGATTTATTTTATTAATTTGAAAGACAGAGTTACAGAGTAGAGACGGAGAGGTAGATCTTCCATCCGCTGGTTCACCCCCGAGATGGCCGCAATGACCAGAGCTGCGCTGATCCAAAGCCAGGAGCCAGGCGCTTCTTCCAGGTCTCCCACGTGGGTGCAGAGGCCCAAGGACTTGAACCATCTTCCATTGCTTTCCCAGGCCATAGCAGGGATCTGGATTGGAAGAGGAGCAGCCGGGACTAGAACCGGCACCCATATGGGATGCCGGCGCTTCAAGCCAGGGCATTAACTGGCTGCACCACAGCGCCGGCCCCCTGAAACTGCATATTTTGAAGATTTTTTTAACATCGAAAATTGTTCTGTTAGCTTTTGCCTTGTCAAAAGAACATTAAGCTTCCCTGTGAGGCTCCATCAGGGTCAAGTTTCTGTAAGGTCATAACTTAATCAAACATTTGTTAATGAAAACTAATGAAAGGAACATGACTTTCTTAATTCAAAGTTTTATGGAATATATAAATAATGTACAAAAGTGCATATTAATGTTTAAAATAAATTGACCAAAATGATTAGTCCAAGAAATTTCACTGAAGAGTACAAAGAGGAATCATGATTTGCCACCAGAAATAGAATTTACACTTCCATATAGCAAGCAGACAATTCCAAGGAGGCAAAATTAGAGACCCTAACTTAACATTTCATTTAATCTTGGAAGAACACTATTTTTCTGAGTCCCGAGTTTTTATCTATAAGTTAAAATGACTGGAGTAGGTTCTCTATGATGCACTTCTAAAACTAAAGGCATGGACACGTAAGGAGAGAGTTATGTTAACAAAAAATATGGCATTTGCTTCATTTTCTAACTAAAGTCGAATTCTATTATGCCCATGTTGTAGCAAAAAACATTTTAACATCTAGTACCTCCTTAAATTTCAGCAATTCAAATAAATATCTCACATCTTATGCATATCTCTTAAATACTTAGAGTTAAGAAAGGGAGTGTTTATATTTGTGCATAGATTTTTTTTCACCAATATCCAGTAAATTTTAAGGTAACCATAGATCATTAACTCTATAGTAATAAAATATTCTAAGCCATTGGTTTGATAAACAAATAAAACAAAGTTTTACAAAACTTTATTTGCAACAATATTGATATATTCAAACATTTCTTTTCTTTTCTTCTTTCTTCTCTTATTTGGTTTTAAATTTAGCTCCCCATATAAGGAAGAACATGTGGTATTTGTCATTCTGTGTCCAGTTTATTTCATTCAACATGATGTCCTGCGGTTGCTTCCATTTGACTGCAATAGAAGAATTTCATTCCTTTTTTTTATTTTATATAGAATATTCCATTGTGTATATATACCACAATTTTTTATCCTTTAATCTGATGTTGGATACCTTGGTAGGTTCCATATTTTGCCTATTGTTTTTATAACTTTTAATCAATAAATATAAATTTCCAAAGTACAGCTTTTGGATCACAGTGTCTCCCCCCCATAACTTCCCTCTCACCCACAACCCTCCCATCTCCCACTCCATCTCCCATCCCATTTACATCAAGATTCATTTTCAATTATCTTTATATACAGAAGATAGATTTAGTATATATTAAGTAAAGATTTCAACAGTTTGCAAGCACACAGAAACACAAAGTGTAAAGTACTATTTGATTACTAATTATACCATTGATTCACAGAGTACAACACATTAAGGACAGAGATCCTACATGGGGAGTAAGTACACAGTGACTCCTGTTGTTGATTTAACAATTAACACTCTTGTTTATGGCATCATTAATCACCCTAGACTCTTGTCATGAGTTGCCAAGGCTATGGAAGCCTTTTGAGTTCACCGACTCTGATCATATTTAGACAAGGTCATAGTCAAAGTGGAAGTTCTCTCCTCCCTTCAGAGAAAGGTACCTCCTTCTTTGATGACCCATTCTTTCCACTGGGATCTGACTCGCAGAGATCTTTCTTTCATTTAGGTGGTGTTTTTTTTTTTTTTTTCCAGAGTGTCTTGGCTTTCCATGCCTGAAATACTCTCATGGGCACTTCAGCCAGATCTGAATGACTTAAGGGCTGATTCTGAGGCCAGAGTGCTGTTTAGGACATCTGCCATTCTATGAGTCTGCTGTGTATCCCGCTTCCCATGTTGGATCATTCTCTCCTTTTTAATTATATCAGTTAGTATTAGCAGACACTAGTCTTGTTTATGTGACCCCTCTGACTCTTAATCCTATCATTATGATCAATTATAAACTGAAACTGGACACTTTGACTAGTGAGATGGCATTGGTACATGCCACCTTGATGGGATTGAATTGGAATTCCCTGGCATGTTTCTAACTCTACCATTCGGGGCAAGTCCAATTGAGCATGTGCTGAATTGTACATCTCCTCCCTCTCGTATTCCAACTCTTATATTTACCAAAGATTACTTTTCAGTTAAATTTATACACCTAAGAATAATTGTGTGTTAATTAAAGACTTCAACCAATAGTATCAAGTAGAACAAAAAATACTAAAAAGAATAAAGTAGTAAGTTGTTCCTCAACATTCAGGGCAAGGGCTGGTCAAGTCATTGTTTCTCATAGTGTCATAGTGTCAGTTTCACTTCAACAGGTTTCCTTTTGGGTGTTCAGTCAGTTCTCACCGATCAGGGAGAACATACGATATTTGTCCCTTTGGGACTGGCTTATTTCACTCAGCATGATGTTTTCCAGATTCCTCTAATTTGTTACAAATGACCAGATTTCATTGGTTTTTACTGCTGTATGGTATTCTATAGAGTATTTATCCCATAATTTCTTTATCTAGTCTAGTGTTGATGGGCATTTAGGTTGATTGCGGGTCTTAGCTATTGTGAATTGAGCTGCAATAAACATTAAGGTGCAGACCGCTCTTTTGTTTGCCAATTCAATTTCCTTTGGGTAAATTCCAAGGAGTGGGATGGCTGGGTTGTATGGTAGGGTTATATTAAGGTTTCTGAGGTATTTCCAGACTGACTTCCATAGTGGATTTACCAGTTTGCATTCCCACCAACAGTGGGTTAGTGTCCCTTTTCCCCCACATCCTCGTCAGCATCTATTGTTGGTAGATTTCTGTATGTGAGCCATTCTAACCGGGGTGAGGTGAAACCTCATTGTGGTTTTGATTTGCATTTCCTTGATTGCTAGTGATCCTGAACCTTGTTTCATGTGTCTGTTGGCCATTTGGATTTCCTCTTTTGAAAAATGTCTAGTGAGGTCCTTGGCCCATCTCTTAAGTGGGTTGTTTGTTTTCTTGTTGTGGAGTTTCTTGATCTCTTTGTAACAGTGCTTATCATCATTTTGGTGCAGGTATTTCTTTGATATGTTGTGTTCAAGCCTTGGATATATACCCAGTTAAGGGATTGCTGGATCATGTTTCTTTTTAATTTTATATGGGATACAATGTAATATTTTGATACATACATACATTTTAATGATTGAATTAGAATAATCAGCATGCATCACTTTATATATTCAAGATTTCTTTGTGGTATAAACATTCAAAAGTCTTTATTCTTGCTATTTAGAAAAAATGTAATATGTTCTTGTTAACTATTGTTACCCTAATGTGCAATTGAACACCAGAAGGATTATTTTTACAATAAGGAAAATAAACTACTTTTTGATTCAGTGAAAGCAAAATTTTCTGAGGTTTGATTTATATTTTTTGTAAACTTAATTAAATTTGAAAAAAAAAAACAAAGAATGATACATCTTGTGTGGGCACTTAGACGTAACTCTAGCTTATGAGACATACGAATATCCTCCACTTAATACATTAAAGTAAATCTTTGAGAACACCTTTTACTATTAACTCTCATAATCCAACTCTTTGAGGATAGAGGTCCTACATGGGAAGCTAGTGCACAGTGACTCCTGTTGTTATTTTTAACAATTAACACTCTTATGTATGATGTTAGCAATCACCCATGGCTCTTGACATGAGCTGCCTAGGCTGTGGAAGCCTTTTGAATCCACAAACTCCTGTATTTAGATAAGCCCATAAGCAAAGCTGAAGTTCTCTCCTCCCTTCAGAGAAAAGTGCCACTGATGACCACTTTTTTCCACTGGGGTCTCACCCACAGAGGTCTTTCATGTAGGACACTTTTTGCAACAATGTTTTGGCTTTCAATGCCTGAAATGCTCTCATGGGCTTTTCATCCAGACAAGAATGCCTTAAGGGCTGTTTCTGAGGTCAGACTGCTACTTGAAATGATGGTCATTCTGTGAGACTGCTTCCCATATTGGAGCATTCACTCTTTTCAATTCTACCTATTATTATTACCAAACACTTGATCTTATTTAAATGATCACTTTAACACTTAATCCTATGCATATGCCACTTTAATCCTTAAAATGCTATTTTTACCACCCAGTTTAAGGAGATTTGAGATCCCATGGCAAGTTTTTAAACTGTATCCTTAGAAGTAATTCCAAAGGAATATATGCATAACTATACAGTTTTACAGATACAAACTTCAAACATTTCACAATTACAACTAGATTTGTTTAACAGCTCTTTTGGTGGTAATGAGATTCTTATTTTTTGTAACCTTCAATTCTATCACCTAAATACTGGACAATGTCATGCCATGTTGGAAGCTTCTTGTGATGAATAATTTAGAACAACAAAAAATAACTTGTACGGTGTAAGGATCTTTTTTTTTAAGATTTATTTTATTTGTTTGAAAGACAGAGTTACAAAGAGGTAGAGACAGAGAGAGGTCTTCCATCCTCTGGTTCACTTCCCAGATGGCCGCAATGGCCGGAACTGCACCGATCCGAAGCCAGGAGCCAGGAGCTTCTTCCAGGTATGCATGCAGGTGCAGGGGCCCAAGGACTTGGGCCATCTTCTACTGCTTTCCGAAGCCATAGCAGAGAGCTGGATCAGAAGTGGAGCAGCCGGGACTCGAACCAGTGCCCATATATGATGCTGGCACTTCAGGCCAGGGCTTTAACCTGCTGTCCCACAGCGCCCGCCTCTTCTTTTAGTTTCTTAGCTAGCAAACAATGAAACTTCTTATCGTAACATACAAGTAGGATAATTGTGCAGAAGAAAAGAGATGAATCAAGCTTGAGTCACATATCCTTTCCTCAAAACATTTGTTGTTTCCAAGAAGTGAGAACATTGATTAACCAGGTTAGATCCAGATGTACATTCCTCCAACTAGTACAATAGCCAGGGAAGCAGAGAACTCCTTCTATCTTAAGGGTTTCAGAGGCTAATTTGTATTCACTTTCATTGATGTATGGGGAGTAATTGGGTACATGGCTTATACTCAAGTGTATGTGCATGGCATCCACAAAGATTCTTCAGTAATAAGCAATCTGTATCTTGATACTTTCAATGCAGTGTTTGGAACTGTTTTCTACTATACTATCCCCTTCCCTAACATCTATTTCTCATTTTCAATAAAGCTAGAATGCTGTTCCCTCTAGCCGTTATGGATAGTCCTGATGGGCTGGGACAGAAGCTCTATCCTCTTTTCCTCTCCCCCTTCCTCCCTCTGCTTTCCCAAGCCACACCAGAGAGCTGGATTGGAAGTGGAGCAGCCAGGATTCAAACTGGCCCCCATATGGGATGCCAGCACTACAGGTGGTTGCTTTAACTGCTATGCCACAGAGCCAGCCCCTAGTGGGTTTTAATGTATTTATCAGGTTACACCACCACCATTCCTGATTCCAGAATTTTCCCATCACTCCCTACACAAACACACACACACACACACAAACACACACTCATACACACAAAGGCATGTTTGAAGTTGGATTCCCTTCCTAACTTTGATGGTTGTGGGCATTTCTTACAACTGGAATTGAATAATCCATGACTTGTTTGTAAGTCTTCTTTGACTCAACATAATGTAGTTAATTTTCCTCTGTATCAATAATACATGACACTTCAATCTTCCTACAACTAATTAATATTACATTTTATGTTTATACCACATATTTTAATTTATCTGTTGATTTCTATTTGGTTTGTGTCCATTCAGGGGCTATTTTGAATAACACTGGATATTTATGTGTAAGTTTTTAGAGAATGTATACTTTCAGTTGTCTATGGTGCATACCTAGGACTGGAATTTCTGGATCACATAGAAATGTGCGTTTCACTTACTGAGGTACTGGCCAAATGGATTCCCAAAGTGACTTCACAATTCTTTTGTTATATTCATCTCTTATTCCTGAGATGAGAGGAAAATTTTCTTTTTCTACCACCCATAATCATGGAAATAGCTGTAGATGGTTCGTATGTGCTATTATTTGGCTGAGGATTTTTCTTTTCATTCTGAGTTTGCTGAGTTTTTGTTGTTGCTGTTTTTGTATGTTTTTATTTTACTCTGATAGAGTCTTGGATTTTTAAAAAATGTTTTATTATATTTATTAAAATAAGCATGTACTTTTTAGGGGGTTCTTATTTAATCAAAGTGGTAATTGCATTGATTGATCTTCCTGTATTGAATCAATTTGCATTTCTTGGATAAGTATCATATATACATATATGTGTGTGTGTGTATATATATATATATATATATATATATATATATATTTGTCGCTCCCCGTCTTCGTGGAGGAACGACACAGGACCCTGCGCTGTTCTTTCGCCTGCTCGGCCCTTCCCAGGTTTGCTGCTGGTTCTTCCCGGGTTGGCTACCGTCCCTTCCACCTCTGTGGAAGGGCGGTTCCCCCTGCCACATTCCCCACTTCCGCGGGGGAGCGGCACACTGCCGGCCGGCTCTCTCGGGGGCTGCACAGGTGTTCCTTCAAATAGATGTTCCTGGTGCATGTTGTCTCTCTCCTCCTTTATAGTCCTCTTCCGCCAATCCCAACTCTGCTACCCACACACCGAGTACGCTGCTCTCCTCCAATCAGGAGCAGGTCCTACAGTTTATTGGTTGAACTGGAGGCAGCTGTGTAGAAGCTGTTTCTCCCTTCTCAGCGCCATATTGTGGGAGAGCAGATGCATAGAATAAGTCTTAATTCCAGTAACTTAGTCTAGTCCCGAGTTGCTCCCCACAATATTCAGCCAATACTTTGTTGAGGATTACTGTGCTTATGTCACACAAATATTTCTTTACAATTTTCTTGTGATGTTTTGCCTGATTTTGGTAAAAAGTAAACATGGCATGATTAAATTAGTTAAGATATATTCCTCATTGTGTTTTTGGAAGAAATTGTGATGTTAAATTTATTTGACTATTTGAAACTAATTGTTTTGTAAATATTTGGTAAAAATATATAGAATAGGCATCTGGTCCTGAACTTTCCTTTTTTAGAAGTTTTTTTTTTTTTTTTTATTATTATTGTCTATTTATCTGGAAGGAAAAGAGACAGATAAGAGAGACAGAAATCTCATCCTTAAATTCATCTCCCAAATACTGGCAACAATCAGGGCTGGATCCAAGATCTGCATCTGCATCCCTTACATGGGTAGCAGGGAACCAACTACTTGAGTCTGTACCTCCTGCCTCTCAGAGTGAGTATTAGTAAGATGCTGGAATTGGGTGTGAAGCCAGGACTCTGACACAGGTTGCAGACATCCAAACTAGTGTCTCAATAGCTGCCCCAAAAGGCTGTCTCATCGCAAGTTTTATTTTTAAAGATTTATTTATTATTTCAAAGTCAGAGTTACACAGAGGAAGGAGAGGAAGAGAGAGAGAGAGAGAGAGAGAGAGAGAGAGAGGTCATCCATCCAATGATTCACTCCCCAATTGGCCACAACTGCCAGAGTTGCACTGATCCGAAGCCAGGAGCCAGGAGCTTCTTCCAGGACTCCCACATGGGTGCAGGGACCCAAGGACTTGGGCTGTCTTCTACTGCTTTCCCAGGCCATAGCAGAGAGCTTGATCAGAAGTGGAACAGCTGGGCCTCGAACCGGAATCCATATTGGATGCCAGCACTACAGGCCACGACTTTACCTACTAGACCACAGCACCGGCACAAGAAGTTTCAACTCTTACTTGCTAAAATTCTACCCAGATTTTAAAATATCTTCTTGAGTCAGTTTTAATAGTTTGTGTCCTTATAGTTTTCTTGTTATATCAGTGTTATTGAGCTTATACTCATAACATTTTTCAGAGTACTTCCTCATAATATTTTGTACTTAAGTAAAGCTGGTAATAATGCACCCTATTTTGTTTCTGATTATGATGCATTGATGGTTATTTCACTTTTATTGCTTAGTCTAATAAAGGCTTGCCAATTTTATCTGTTTCAATGAATCAACTCTTGGTTTTGTTGATTTTTTTCTAATGTAATTTTCTTGTTTTTTTTTTTTTCAAATTCCACACTAACCTTCTATTATTTCCTCCCATCTTCTTTTTGAATTGAGTTTAATTGATTTTGTTAGTACTGCTTCTTTTTTTTTTAATTTTTCTTTTTGACAGGCAGAGTGGACAGTGAGAGAGAGAGACAGAGAGAAAGGTCTTCCTTTGCCGTTGGTTCACCCTCCAATGGCCGCTGCGGCTGGCGCACTGTGCTGATCCGATGGCAGGAGCCAGGTACTTATCCTGGTCTCCCATGGGGTGCAGGGCCCAAGCACCTGGGCCATCCTCCACTGCACATCCTGGCCACAGCAGAGAGCTGGCCTGGAAGAGGGGCAACCGGGACAGAATCCGGTGCCCCCACTGGGACTAGAACCTGGTGTGCCGGTGCTGCAAGGCGGCGGAGGATTAGCCTAGTGAGCCGCGGCACTGGCCAGTACTGCTTCTTAAGGTGGAGAGTTAGATCATGGAAATGAGAAAGTGAGAGCTTTTTTTTTTTTTTTTGAACATCAACATTCACAAAAAAATTTTCTTCTGGGTCTTGTTTTTCTGGATTCCATAAACACTGTTATGTTTAGAATTCATTCATGTTGATTTTTTTTCTAAATTTCTTTGTGATTTCTTTAATCTGTTGACTAGTGAAATCAGATTTAATGACTACCTATCTATAGATTTCCTCTATTTTTTACTTTTTCCTAAGGAGAGTTTATTTTTCATTTACATGTAATAACTATCTATAGTTTGGGGTACATATACACAGCGTGGTGTTTCAATACTTATATACAATTTACAGTGAACAAATGAGAGTATTTACCATATCCATAACTTCCAGCATCAATTATTTTGATAAAAATACTCAAAGTCCATCTTTCTAGCTATTTTTTTGACAGACAGAGTGGACAGTGAGAGAGAGAGAGAGAGAGAGAGAGAGAAAGGTCTTCCTTTTTTAGTTGGTTCACCCCCCAGTGGCCACTGCGGCCGGTGCACTTCGCTGATCCGATGGCAGGAGCCAGGTGATTCTCCTGGTCTCCCATGGGGTGCAGGGTCCAAGCACCTGGGCCATCTTCCACTGCACTCCTGGACCACAGCAGAGAGCTGGCCTGGAAGAGGGGCATTCAGGACAGAATCCGCAACCCGACCGGGACTGGAATCTGGGGTGCCGGTGCCACAGGTGGAGGATTAGCCTATTGAGCCGCGATGCTGGCCTCTAGCTATTTTGAAATATAAAATGCAGTGTTGTGATAGTCACTGAATTGTGCAACAAAACACCAGAAGTTGTCCCTGCCACCTGCAATCTTGCACCTGTTGTGCAGCTTCGCTTCTCCTCCCCCTTTCACAGCCTCTAGCAGCTCACTTTCTACTTCTATGAAATCAGCTTATTTTAGCTTCCACAAAGGAGTGAGGCCATTCGGAATTTGTCTTTCTGTGCCAGAGTTACTTGGTTTTCTACAATGTCTTCCAGGCCCATCCATTAAACTGGCTTACCACATATGGAAAAATGCAACTGGAACATTTTCTTTCACCAACTATACAAAAAATACATTAAAGACTAACACCTGACTATAATAGGAACAGAAGGAAACAGGAAATGCTTCACAACTTTGGTCTGCGTGTGGAGCTTTTGTTTAAGACCTCAGGAGCATAGATAATGATAAAAGCATACAAAAATAAGGGAGATTTTGCACAATGAAGGAAATAAAACACTGGAGAGACAACCTTTGGAAAGTGACAAAATATTTAAAAACTATGCATGTGAAAAATCACGATTTCTAATCTCAGTACACCAGTTAGATAGCATACTTTGTATATTGCAATAAATCTAAAATTATTTGAAATTAATTTATGGCCTAATATTTGGTCTCTCCTGAAGAATGTTCCATGTTCAATGAAAATTGTGTATTCTACAGTGTATGTACAGTGAATTCTAGGTATTGGTATGCCTGTATTTTAGTAAATGTGTAGCAGTGCTTTCTTTTGCCTTTTTTAAACCAATCTAGTTGTTGTTTTTTTTTTTTTTTTTTTTTTTTTTTTTGACAGGCAGAGTGGACAGTGAGAGAGAGAGACAGAGAGAAAGGTCTTCCTTTGCCGTTGGTTCACCCTCCAATGGCCGCCGCAGCTGGCGCACTGTGCTGATCCGATGGCAGGAGCCAGGAGCCAGGTGCTTTTCCTGGTCTCCCATGGGGTGCAGGGCCCAAGCACCTGGGCCATCCTCCACTGCACTCCCTGGCCACAGCAGAGGGCTGGCCTGGAAGAGGGGCAACCGGGACAGAATCCAACGCCCCGACCGGGACTAGAATCCGGTGTGCCGGCGCCGCAAGGCGGAGGATTAGCCTAGTGAGCCGCGGCGCCGGCCCTAGTTGTTCTTTTAATTATTGGATATAGAGTACTGAGGTCCTCAACTATTAAAGTTATATTGTACATCTGTCAAACTCTCAGTTTTTACTCCACATATTTTCATATTCTGTGATATGATGTACATAGGTGAAAAGTTGTTGTTTTTTATGAGAGGCTTTTGAAAATAATTATAAAATGTCCTTCCCATAATCTAGGAATATAAATACATATTCCTATATATTACATATAATTTTTATTTAGCTATTTGAGAGACAGAGAGAGAGAGAGATCTCACATTCTCTGATGAACACCTCAAATATTCCCAATGGCCAGGACCAGTGCAGGATGAAGGTAATAGCTGGAAACTCACTTCAAATCTCTCAAATGGATTGCAGGAACCCAAAAACTGCTTGAGACATTATTTGCTGCCTTCCAGGATGCAAAATAGCAGGAAACTGGCTTTGTGAGTGAAGCTGGTATCCTCACCCAGGCGTCCTGAAATGAGATGCTCTCTACTTAACCACTGTGCCAAATGCCTCCTTGTGAAGCATAGTTTATGTTGGCCAAGTACTTGTTTAAAGGAGAAAATTCAAACAAATGATCTATTAAAACCTTTATAAGGTGCTTCATAACTCAGGGCATGTATGGGAGAAAACACGGATTATGATTCTAACAGAATGTGAAATCACAGACGAAAATAATCAAATGAGTAAGGGAAGAATTTGCCCCAAAGATACATAATACCTGAGACATTTGCCTAAACAAATCAAACCAGGAGGAAACCTAGATAATGCCACACTAAGAAACATTGTACAAAATATTCAAAATATCAAAACTATAAAAATGAAACAAAAAGAAACATTGTACAAAATATTCAAAATATCAAAACTATAAAAATGAAACAAAAATGTAGGACTAGTGGAAACTAAAGAAATAATCCAAATAAATGCCATATTTAATCTTAAACTTTGTCCTTTTGTTATAAATGACTCTAGAGGAGGCTTAGGAATTATGAATAGTTTTGACAGTTAGAAAACAGCACTGTGTCAATGTCAGCATTCTGATTCTTTTGATGATAATGTGGAAATACAAGAGAATTTTCCTGCATTAATCTACTCAAGAGAAACAGAGATATGGTTTATATTTTATTCATCAGTAGGTCAAGGAAAAAGTTTCTTTAATATTGGTCATTTTTCTGTAGTATGTGATGATTTTCAACCTCAACAAAGGCATGTTAAATAAAAGAAGCAGAAAATGAATCCTTCCAATAAGAGACAATAAATAGTGAATTGGAGAAATTAAGAAAGTACAAAAGTGAAAGGATGATGCGTAGAAAGTAAGACAGTCTGGCAGCACTGAGTCTAGTAAGATTAGTGATTAAATGAAACCCAGCATCTTGAGTTTATCTTTGTAAATTAAAGGATGTGAAATCTAAGATTTTTATAGCATAGAGTATATCTAGTCATTCTCTGTTTAAGTGATTAAAATATTTAAGGGAAAATGACATCAAAACATGAATATCAATCTACTAGAGACAAACCAAGGAAATATTGCTAAACAAAGTTAATATAACAATGTCTCATAATTAACATAAAGCTAACTTGTAAAGCAATAGAAAGATAAAAAGAAGGTGGCATGTACCAATGCCACCTCACTAGTCCAAGTGATCAATTTCAGGTCACAATTGATCACACTGATAGGTCTAAGAGTCAAAGGGATCACACAAACAAGACTTGTGTCTGCTAATACTAACTGATAGAATCAAAAAGGGAGAGAACGATCCATCATGGGAAGCTGGATACACAGCAGACTCATAGAATGGCAGATGTCCTAAACAGCACTCTGGCCTCAGAATCAGCCCTTAAGTCATTCAGATCTGGCTGAAATGCCCATGAGAGTATTTCAGGCATGGAAAGCCAAGACACTCTGGCAAAAAAAAAAAAAGGGGGGGGGGCATCAAAGAAGGAGGTGCCTTTCTCTGAAGGGAGGAGAGAACTTCCACTTTGACTATGACCTTGTCTGAATAAGATCTAAGTCGGTGAACTCAAAAGGCTTCCATAGCCTTGCCAACTCATGACTAGAGCCTAGGGAGATTACTGATGCCATAAACAAGAGTGTCAATTTGTTAAGTCAACAACAGGAGTCACTGTGTACTTACTCCTCATGTGGGATCTGTCCTTAATGTGTTGTCCAATGTGAAGTAATGCTATAACTAGTACTGAAACAGTATTTTACACTTTATGTTCTGTGTGGGTGCAAACTGATGAAATCTTTACTTAATATATACTAAATCTATCTTCTGTATATAAAGATAATTGAAAATGAACTTTTGATGTGAATGGAATGGGAGAGGGAGCGGGAGATGGGAGGTTTGTGGGTGGGAGGGAAGTTTTGGGGGGGGCACTGTAATCCATAAACTGTACTTTGGAAATTTATATTTACTAAATAAAAGTTAAAAAATAAATAAATAAAATAAAAATTTTTTTAAAAAGAAAGATAAAAAGAAGGGAAGAGTGCTGTGACTTAGGGATAAAGCTACTGCCTGCACCACCAGCATCCTATATGGGCGCCAGTTCATGTCCTTGTTGCTCAACTTCTGATCCAGCTGCTGATGGCCTGGGAAAAACAGTAGAAGATGATCAAACTGGGAGACCCAGATGAAGCTCTTGCTCCTGGCTTCATCCTAGCTCAGCTCTGGCCTTTCAGCCATCTGAGGAGTGAACCAACAGATGGAAGATGTCTTTCTATGTGTCTCTACCTCTCTGTAAACTTTTCCAAAAATAAATAAAAAGATCTTAAAGAATTTAAACAAAAACCTACAATCCTGATTAGAGTAAGATTCCACTAATAAACCACACAATATTTGAAATTTTCTACCTGAAATGTAACTTAATAATATAAGAAAAATATAGATTTGGAGTAATAAATATAAAATCCTCAATTACACTGAAAAATCTTCACAGCATCTGACAGGTTGAGTAAAAAACAAAACATAAATAAGGATGTAGAAATTTTTAACTTTATGAAGAGTAATAGAGTGAGAAAACAGATTTCTTGTATTTCATGGGTGCAATTCTAAAATGATAACCATACTTCCCTCCTTTCCTCTTTCCCTCCCTCAATCCCCATTTTCCTTCTTTTCTTTTTTTGTTTAATTTTTGAAAAATATATAATTTCAGTCCACTCTATAATCACAGGCTTAATACATCACTAACCATAATGTTCAACAAGTGAAATTAGAAAGATCAGCTTCACAGAGTATAAGCAGTGGCTTAAAAACAACAATCAAATCACAAGAAGACCATTTTATTCCTATACATTTTTGTGTTCTATATTAAAAACTACATATCAGAGAAAATATATATTTGTATTCTTGGAACTGGCTTATTTCACTAAGCATAATGGTTTACGTTTGCATTCATTTTGTTGCAAAAGAAAGGTTTTCATTCTTTTTTATGACTGAGTAGTATTCCACAGAGTATATACACCACAGTTTCTCTATCCAGTCATCAGTAGATGGACATCTGGATTGATTCCATATCTTAACTATTCTGAATTGAGCTATAATCAGCATAAGGGTACAAACAACTCTTTCCTATGCTGATTTCATTTTGTTTGGGTAAACTCCTAGGAGTGGGATGGCTGGGTCCAGTGGCAGATCTATTGTCAGATTTCTGAGGAATCTCTATATTATCTTCCATAATGGTTGCACTAGTTTATATTCTCACCAATGGAGTACTAATGTACCTTTCCCCCACATCTTCACCAGCATTTATTATTTTTTTTTGTTGATTTTTGGATGACCAAAATTTTGGCACTTATTGAAAGAAACCTAGATCGATTTCAGTACACATGCAACACAAGATTCATTACATATTCAGCATAGCAAATTTTTCATTGCAAAATTGCAATTTAGCCTGTCAATTTTAGATGATTATAAATAATAAATGAATGGCTGAAGTAATACACAGGCAAAAACCACTACTTAGCATAGTGTTAAATGCTATACATGGAATGCAAGTGAGAAATGTAGGTATATATAGTGAGGGCATCTTGAAACACATAAACGTGTGTGTGTGTGTGTGTGTGTGTTCAGAAATGGACATCAGGAGGTTGTGCTTGAGGCAACACTTGAACACTGGGTAAAACCATGTATGAAAACAAAGAGTTTTCTTGGCAGAAGGAATGTGAATGTGTTCGAAGGCTCTAAAGCTAGAACAAAGACAAGGCTTGTGAGATTCAGCCACAGAAAATACATAGTTGTAATACATCAGGTATTGGGATAAGAGAATTGAATTTGAAGAACAGTCCCGATATATGTAAGAACTTAGAGAGAACATTAGAGAGAATGTTAAGAACATTAGAAAGAAGGTTTTAGTCCTTCCTCTATACATCATGGAGGGTCATCGACATATTTTAAACATGGTAATTGTTATGTTATCATAGGAGTGTGTGTGTGAGAGGGTTGGCAATACATGACGTTCATTTAAAAGTATCTGCTGTGTTGACAATAGATGGTAGGAATCAGAGTGCAAGTGGAGTCATCTGGCTTAAAATGCTTACATTGAACATACAACTTCAGGGGCTGATGTTGTGGTGCAGTCAGATAAGCTATAATCTGCAATGCCAGCATCCCATATCAGAGCACTCGTTCGAGTCCCAGCTGCTCTGCTTCACATACAACTTCCTACAAATACCCTGGAACAACTAAGGAGGATGGCCCAAGTCCTTGGGCCCTGCACCCGCATGGGAGACCAGGAGAAGCACCTGGCTCCTGCCTTCGGATCAGCATGATGCGCTGGCCGCAGCGTGCCGGCCGCGGCGGCCATTGAAGGGTGAACCAACAGCAAAGGAAGACCTTTCTCTCTGTCTCTCTCTCACTGTCCACTCTGCCTGTCAAAAAAAAAAAAAAAAAAAAAGATGTCTTTGCCTCACCCCACAAATTCTTCCTCTTGATCTGTTTCACACAGGCACACACACCCGCATGCACTCAGATCTTCACCTTCAGCATTTGATTTCATTTAGTGATTTGGTAATGTTCTCCAAAGCTCTTTCATGAAGGTGCATTCTGTTTCATGAACAACTAAAAGAAGGAGGTCTGGTTCCTCACTGTGACAGGTGTAATTAGAGTGTCAATGGAGCTGTTAGTTAAGGTGGATGGGTACAACACAAGTGTGGCTGATTGGGGGTCACACATCTGTGCGCACACTAGGCTGGACTCCATGCTGTCCTTTCAACACTTTTTTGTTGTTGTTGTGGCTGTAACCAGAATGGCCTGGATTCTTTTCAGTGCTGTAGCAGATTGTTGATTGGATGAGTATTAAGAAAACAAAATGTAGTCTAAAATGCCCCATTTTCAATGAGACAGAGAGCCCTTGGATAGAAGTGCATACTGCCATGAACATGAGGATTATTAAGTCATTGCATAGAATATGTGAGAGATTTGTGCAGAGTGAGTTTGGATCAGGAAAGAATATGAATTAATTTCTTCTACTCTCCCGTGTAGCCAACATTTGTACCCATGCTTTTCACATTATTTCTCCTCATTCAGTAATTCTATTCCCTATTGATTTTGGAGAAAGTTTTCATTGTAGATTAAATTATGAATATTTATTTTATAAATAAAAATCATGCTTATCAGAAAAAACACTTATTTATTTGTCACTAATTAAAATCTATTTCAAAATGTTTGATTATGCTTTCAAACACATAGATGTTATTTATTGTTCCTGGTTTTATAATTTTAAAAAAATATATTTTAGGTTTTGATAGTTTTTAACAGATTCAATGTGATTTGTAGATAAAATTCTTAGAACATAATGACATTCCCTTCCTCTTTCCTTCCCTCCTCCCTTTCCTTCCTACTCTCTTCCCTTTATTTCTCAGTTTAAAATCTATAAGACAAAATTTTTATAGTCCTATGTATGTTAAGTTATTCTAAATTTTCCAAATTTTAGCCTCATTATCAGTATCCCTAGTTTTGTAAAACAAAATAACTGTCATTGGAAGGGTATATTGTAATGTGCATTTTCCAAAGTATATCATGGCCCAAATACATTTCACCATATTTCTGTTTTATCTCTCTTCTCCTCTCCTTTTCTCTCTCCTTATTGTCTCTGTGTCCAAAAATGTAGTAAGCATAGGTATGACGGTTAACTATTTGTGTCAACTTGATTGGGCTAAGGAATTCCCAGATAGCTGGTAAAACAAGATTAATGGGCATATGTGGTGGTGTTCCCAGAAGAGATTAATACTGTTAGTAGGTGAGTAAAATAGATTCATTCTCAGTAATATGAGTGTGCATTGTCCAAGTCACGGACAACTAAGATTGAGTGAAACAGTGGAGAAAGGGAAAATCCCCATCCTAGTCCCACCCTGGTTCTCAGGGCTTGGACTAGGAGTTGTACTGTTGGGTTTCCTGGTTTGCATGCCTTTTGGTTTATACTGGATTACACCAGCTGATAGGTCATGTGACTTCTTGGTCTCTATTAATGCATAAGCCAAATTCTCTAATACATCTTTTTCTATATTGTCTATATAATCTATCTATATCTGTATCTATCATCCATCTATATTTCTAATCTGTCTTTATCTGGTTGTCTATCATCTATTATCATCTATCTATCTATCCATCTATATCTCCTTTGATTCTTTTTTCTTTTGAGAATCCTCTCTTATACAATAAGCAAAGAAAATTTTAGACTATCTTATGTTTCTTATTTTTATTTTGCTTTATAAAATATGACCATCAGGATTCTACTTTCATATGTCTAAGAACTCACATTTAATTGGTATAGACGACTTAATCTTTGGGTATCTCTGGAAATAAATTTAAAACATTTTTTTTTATTTTGACCTTATTCAACTCCTACTGTACAGAGAGAGGAGCTACCAGCCCAGATTTTCTCCATAGTTTTCAGAAATAATTAACAAAGGAGAATAACACATAACTAAGTCAATGGCTCTTTAATCTTTCCAACTGAAAACCAAGGAGTCTAACATTTCTTCTTTGACATGTAAGCATTTTCCCCTTAATATTTAAATAAATACCAGAGTCCATTACCCTAATCAGTTACTGATTCTGTTATTTCTTTTTCCCTGCTTAAAAAGTAAGTACAAGCAAAGACTATTTCACATTTGGCTGTTCTTTGTGTGTTTTCTTGACAGCTATAAAAATCTTTCTTTTGAAGTGTGCTGCTAGCTGGGCAGGGATGTATAATTTAGGCTGCATAATTTGATAATAAAAATAAAAAGTCCATTTGTCGATGTGCAGTCATTGTTACTTGGATCAATCCTCCTGCAATGATTGCAAGTTTGGTGCTGAATGATTTACATGTGTTTTTCTTTTATGTAAATCCAAGATAGGAAAAATGTCTTTTCACATTTTTAAAGTATTCAGCATACTCTTTCCATATTATGAATTCTCAATGCTAGAGCTCTTTCCCCTGCAATGTTAGAGGAATAAATTATACAACTCTATTTAATTCATAAGGTGCTATGCAGCCTTTCCCCTTTGCATTGAGCCAGAAGGTAGACATAGTTTCCTGCAATGTTAGTTGATGCCCTTGTAAGACCCATTCTGCTGCCTTCATTTAGGTCTTTCACTCATCTGATTCAGCCTGCTGGGCTCTGAGTTGCTAACCATGAAGCCTGAGAGAGTGAACGGGTTCTCAGTCAACAGTGTGGTAGCAGCACTAAGCTTTCCATTTGAATGGGGTTAAAGGAAACACTTTTACACAAGTTAAGGTGAAAGACATTTGGAGATTTGTACTGAAACTGTGATTGAATAAAGTATGCTATTTTTTCTGATCTTTCCAGGAATGAGGCAGACCAAAATATTAAGTTCTTCAGTGATGGCTTTATGTAGATTTAATAAAGTATCAGTTTTGAAGGAGGGTTCTAAATATTAAAATGTCCAGGGTTAGAGAGGAAAATGATGAAATCTGAAACCACCATTTACTATTGTGCAGCCAGCTATTGGAACCTAGACTGTATATAGGAGGGAATTTCAAAAGCTCGCAGAAATTAGAAATAAAAAGTAAGTTTATTTGGATGTAATTTTCTTTGATATCCATGTAAAATTGTTTTCATAATATGCATTTTCCATGAATCTGAAGATTCATCATATGTGGCCAATTGATTTTACCCAAAAGCTTGAGAGGATTGCAATCAAGAAAGCATACTCTTTTTTTCTTATGATGCCAGAGAGATTGCATATCCATCTGCAAATAAAGAGCTTTCAACCATGCTTCACATCACACAAAGGAATTAGCGCATAATGATTCAGAATAATTAATTCAAAACCTGTAAGTTAGAAGTGTAACTTCTTGAAGAAAACATAGGAGAAAACATTGGTGACCTTGGATCATGTGCAGATTTCTTCTCTAAAAATAGTGAAAATAAAACCACAGATTAGACATTTTTTGCAAAAAAGTCATCTGATAAATGACTTCTATGCAAACTACATAATGAATTCCTCTAAAAAGTAATAATTCAAAAGCAAAATCAATAAAAGTAGGAAAAATTTAAATACATTTGCCAAAAGAAGGTATATGTATGTCAAATAAGCACATGAAAAGTTCATCAATGTCATTAGTCATTAGAAAAATGGAAGTAAAGCTCACTGAATTACAACTATGCATCAATTTAGTAGGTAAAAAAGTAAAAACAAAACAAATAAAACAAAAAACTCACTATGCCAAGTGTTGCCAGGGATGTGAAAGGACAGAATCTAATTCATTGGTAGGCAACCACTTTTGATAACACATAGTTATTTACAAGTTTCTTAAAAACCTAAACCTACTATTAATACATGACCTCTCCATTTCAATCCTAAAAATTTATCCCATGAAAATCAATTCATATGTTATCAAAATTCCCTACAGGAATATTTATAGAAATTTCATTTGATAGAGCTACTATATAGAAATCACAAATATCCATCAACGGGTGGCTGAATCTTTAAACTACAGTGTATCCATGTCACGGAATACCACTCAGCAGTGAAAAGGAGTTAGCTATTTGCTTGTGACAACATGAATAAATCCCCAAATAGTCATGGCATGTGAAAGAAGAGAGACAAATTATAGTGTCTGATTCCATTCATACAAAACTCTTGAAAACTGAGAAGTTAGATGTAAGGAAAAAGAGTGATCAGTCTTGTGGGAGGGGTCTTGAGATGCGAAGAAATTCCAGAGCTGCACAGAAACCTTTTGGGAAGGATGATTACATTCAAAATCTTGCTTGTGGTTATGGTTTCGCAGGAAATCAGTACATATCAGAACACACCAACTCTCACACTTTAAATCTGTTCATTGTATTGTATGTCAATTATAATTCAATTAAGGAAAAAAATCCCAATTACTGGAAACCCAGAGTGATATTTCACTTTACTATTGAGCAGAGAAGTCACATCAGAGGAAATCATATAGTCACAGGTATGAGACTAGAGTTACTGCTGTGTCTATTATCTGTAAGAACATTTCTGTGACTATCCAATATTTTTCTATTTTAAACAGATTTACTTATTTATTTGAAATGCACAGAGAAAGATTCCATCTGCTGGTTCACTGTCCTAATGGTCACAACAGCTGACTTGCCAGGCTGAAGCCAGGAGTGTGAAACTCCATGAATGTCTTCCATGTGGATGAAAGGGATTCAAGTATTTGAGCCATCATCCGCTGCTTCCCAGGCTCATTAGCAGAGTGCTCTATCAGAAGCAGAGAAACCAGGACTTGAACTGATATGGGATGCAGGGGTCACAATTAACAGTTTACCCTTGGAGCCGGCACTCTGGCCCAGTGGGTTAATGCCCTGGCCTGAAGCGCCGGCATCCTATATGGATGCCGGTTCTAGTCCTAGCTGCTCCTCTTCCAATCCAGCTCTCTGCTATGGCCTGGGAAATCATTAGAAGATGGCCCAAGTCCTTGGGCCCCTGTACCCGTGTGGGAGACCCGGAAGAAGCTCCTGGCTCCTGGCTTCAGATTGGCACAGCTCTGGCTGTTGTGGCCATCTGGGGAGTGAGCCATCAGATGGAAGACTTCTCTCTCTGCCTCTCCTCTCTCTGTGTAGCTCTCACTTTCAAATAAATAAATAAATCTTAAAAAAACAAACAAACAAACAGTTTACCCTGCTGTACCACAATACCACCCATCCCTAATTGTTGGACAACGGGTTAATCCAATCCCATATCAGAATTCTCTCATATTACTTTAAATTTCACGAATATAAACTTTGTGTGAATACATTTATTAATTTGTTCATTCATTTGTCAGCCTCTTAGAAAACATTTCCAAAGTGCCAGTAACTATTGGATACTATTAATTTTCTACCATCCCAAATTGATAATAGTCTTTTTACATGAAAGATGCTACAAAGAATATGTTTGTAACTATCTGTGGGTTCTTTCAACATGAAAATGTATATAGTCTCTATCCTTAAGCACTTGCATAGATTATCTCTAAGTGCTAAACCTATAAGACAGATATTTGTAGAGTTCTATACCAGTGTGACCATGAATAATAAACTGTTATTGAAAGCAAAGCACACTTTTATTTACTCAGTCTTTGCTACTTAATGCTTCTTTAATGTAAGTTATTCTGTTATTTTCTTCTGTGATTTTTATTTGAGCTGTTTTTAACTTGGACCTTGCTGACAACAAAATGACTGTTCAACTAGCTATTGCATAAAAAACGGAATTTTGCTTTTGCTCTATCTTGACCTTCTTGCCTTAGCATGGTGGCCAAGCTATGGAAAGTAGCTGTTACTTCACATCTTCCCTTAGCAAGGAGGAAAGTATCATATATGTCTTCACATCAAATAATTTGTGGTCATACTGAGAAGTAAGTGGTTCCAGGAATAGTCAACGTGGGTTAGAAGAAACAAGGCTTTCTACTCACACTGGATATTCTCTCAAACAGGGCTGCAAGCTTTAGGCTTGAAACATGGACACAAGAGAAGCATCACCTCTAGTTCACTCTCAGAGTGACTACTGCAGTATGGAATGAACACTGACTACCAGAGCAGAGATTATTCCTACTATGTGTTGCTAAAATGTATTGGCTGTAGTCAATAATGCTACTTTGTTATAATAAAGTAGTCAGTACTTTCAATGTTTCTAGATGATATCACAGAATTGGTTTCAGAAATCATGTGAATTCAACCACCAGGAAATAATTTTATGTAACTGACATAACAAAGAATTTCAATTAAAAAGCTTGAATTGGGAATCTGTATCTACCACCTACTACTGAATGTCAAGAATGAATCACTGCACAATTGGCATCAAAGCTCTGTGAATCTGATTTGAAATATAATGTGAAAACACTTTGTAAACAGCCAGTCATAAGGAAATGATAACTGCTAATGCTAACTATAGGATTATAGGTTGACTGAGAATTTAGACAATTCACAATCTGAGTCTGAGGGTACATCAAAAAGTGTGTGTGGGTGTGATTTCACCTATCAGTTAAGATGCCCATGTCTCACATCCGAGTGCCTAGGTTCCCAGCTGTGACTCCTGATTCCCACTTCCTGCTAACGCGCGTCCTGGGGAGCAGCAATGATGGTCCAAGTAGTTGTGTGCCTGCCACCTACACAAAAGACCTGGATTGAGTTCTGGTCTTCTGGATCTGGCCCCGGACATAAATCTGGCATTGTCCTGTCTTTCTCTCTTTCTATGTCCTTCAGTTTCTAGTTCTTGTCCTCTATAGTAAAAGAATAATAATAATAAAAATGCAATTAGAAATATGTTTTAAATCCAAGCTTATTTTTTCATTATATATATTTACCATTAACTTTCTAAAGATCTCTTGTATATTCTCTTAGCATTTTAGAGACATTTTTCATACTCTGATGAGAAAATTCTTAGAGAAATTCATTCCATCACTTAGTACTCAAAATCAGTAGAGGACATTTTATTCATTTGTATTATTTTGTCTCCAGGTATCTTATTGTCTTTTTCTTCAGCTTATTAAAAATAAAATCTCTTGGGGCTGGCACTGTGACATAGTAGGCTAAGTCTCTGCCTATGGCACTGGCACCCCATATGGGTGCCAGTTGGTATCCTGGCTGATTCTCTTCTGATTTAGCTCTCTGCTTATGGCCATGGAAAGCAGTGGAAGGTGGCCTGAATACTTGGGCCCCTGCAACCACCTGGTAGACCCGGAAGAAGCTCCTGTCTCCTGGCTTTGGATCAGTCTAGCTGTGGCCATTGTGGCCATTTGGAGAGTGAACCAGTGAATGAAAGTCCTTTCCCTCTGTCTCTCCCTCTTTCTATGTGTAACTCTGCCTTTCAAATAAACAAAATCTTTTTTAAAAAATGAAAAAAATAAAATCTCATTCTCTGAAGTGCATAAGACGACCAGATATTGTAAGGGAATATCAAGGGCCCACCACTTTTCCAACTAAACATCCCCAGTTCTTTCAACTGCTACTTGTAAGAATTGGGTCCCCATTAGAAATGGCATTTAACCCTAACATAGAATTCATTAAAAAGACTATTAATAGGAAAAGGGGACAGAGAATTGGGATGTTTTCTGATACCAATGACTAATTCTCCAAACATCACTTAGGTGTCCTACAGTTTAAGCAAATTCAGCTACCTGAAGAGTCAGAATCCACAAGTCCAAGGCTACACTGTACCAGACTTCCCCTGCTTTGGACTCCACATGCAAATCTGGGCAGACCCATTCTGCTCACTCATCAGCTACAAACTGGGAATCCTCCCAAATCCTTCCTCAGGTTTACGGATTTGCCAGAACGGCTCCCAGAATTCGGGATGGCATACTGCTTATTGTGCCAGTCATTATAAAGGATGTGAATGTGCAGGGTGAGGGCTGGAGGGGCTTTGTGTTCAGGGGCTCTATCCTGTAGATATGGGGCCCAGCATCATCCCTGCACATGGGCTCACTTACCAGCTCGGAAGCCATGTGAATGTCATTTCTGGGATCAATCTGCAGCTTCCCCTCCACCACCCTCGCTCTAGAAGTTGTTCAGTAGGGCTCCCCTTTCCAACTCTGTCATCCCTCAGGCTTCTGTGACTAGTTCCACCCTGAAACTCTCCAGGAGCTCCTTCCTAAATTAGCTCATTCACATTAGCTTAGATTATGTAACACAAAGTGACTTATGACGAGTAACACACACAAATCCATCACTGAGGAAATTCTCAGATGTTAGGAACTCTGCCTGGAATCTTGGAAAAAGCAATGGCAAAATGCATTTAAATAGAAACCTTTTGTTTAATAAATATAAATTTTGAAAGTACAACTGTTGGATTATAGTGGTTCTTCCCCCTATAACCACCCTCCCACCTGTAAACCATCCCATCTCCTACTTCTTCTCCCATCCCATTCTTCATTAAGGTTCATTTTTAAGGTTTGCCATGAACAAGTTGTTCCAATAAACAACAAGTGAGGCAAAGACAACAACCCTTTGCCTCACTTTTCAAAACCAATACCAGGATGATATTTAATGCAATCATTCAACAAATCATGGGTCACCTAATTAAGTGTTCCATCACTCCACACATAAATACCTATCAAGTCGAAAGTAGATGATACCTTGTTGAAATGCTGTCAACTGTGTTTTCTGTTTGCTGCAGATATTTCTCCCTTGGTTTCAAGTACTCTTGTCAGTCTCTTATTTTCACTGTTACTGCTATGATCTGTTTCCTCTTTATCTCGGGCCTGTATACTTAGCTTTCATTAGTCTTCCACATCCCTACCCCCTCATCTATCCATCCAACTCATTCGAAATCTTCCTAAGTCACATTCTATCCATATCATCTCTTCTTTCTTCAAAAATTAGGTAAGCAAATACCCAAGGAAAAGCTCTGAGTGGCTTTCTATTGTCTCCTTGACTCTTTAACCTCACCTAGTTAACATTTGCCCCTTTCTCCACTGCTGGGAGCACTTGGTGAGCTCCTGTGTTCTTCCCCCCCGCAAGGCCCTCCTACACTCCGTGCTCCCACCCCTTCTGTGCTTTGCAGCACACTACCCTTGTTCTGCAGAACTCACCTGTAAGGGAAACACAGTAAGAGTGCTTTTTCCCCCAGAGGAAAATCACCTGGGAGAGTGCTGAGGCACAAGGAGTGGATCTTAGAGATCTCGGAAGAGCAGTATTTTGTAAGAAGAGTGTTTACCTAGTTCTAATCCCAATTCTACCCGGAACTGACTTGTAACACCTTGAACTCTCAGTTTTGTTCTCCCAATTTTTTCAAGTCCTGCTCTGCTTTAGGTCTTCAGGTGAACTTGGAAGAGCAAAAGCACTTCACTGATTAGAGGACAGTGCAAGATGGCACTGTTGACTCAAATACTCTGCCTCCGATGGATTTGGTATAAATAGCTGTAGTTTTGAAAGGAGACCTTGAGTCATCTCATTAGAAATAATAGTGCTTCCAATTTTTTCTGTTTTTAAGCCAATAATAGAAATGAAATGTCACTTTTCCCCTTTTAAAAGAAGCAGCTTTGTGAACCTCTTGCACATCTGAAGGTGGAGATCAGATGAGTGGGCTAGTGACCCAGTCATCCTGGTTTTTACTACTTACAATTTAACTGAATGCCACGAAGATGCTTTGATGGTTTGGGACTGTTACCCGGTTATAATTGCTCTAATTGTTCCTGGTCTTGTCTTTAATGCCCACAATAAGCAATGGGATTCATCAGTGTTTCCCAAACTTCTCTGCACACTCTATCACTCAGGGACCTTTGAAGAGTATGGATGCCAGGCTGCCATCCCCAGGCATTGTGGTCTGTGGACTGAGTATTGGCATTTTTTAAAAGTTCCCAGATTCTAATAGGCGGCAAAGTTTGGAGACCACTGAATTTAGCAGAAACATTGAGAACCACAATGCTGAAATGCAAGACATCACTGAAGAGCTTAAAATAATAATTCAGTAAAATTTCCCTTCACAATCTTGCATTCCAGGAATTCTATTTACTTGGTCAAAGTGCTGCTTGAAAACCAGGTTGTGTCTAGTCCTACAGAAATGAGTGTTGGCGGGCATTTGGCCTAGTGGTTAAACTGATGCTGGGGACATCTGCATCCCATGTTGGAGTGCTTTGGTTCTAGTCCTAGCTCCATTCTCGATTGCAGCTTCCTACTTGGGGAAGTAACAGGTGATGAATCAGTTGAGTTCCTGGTTCCCAGCTTCAACTCCCCCCTAAGTGTTGTTGGCATTTGGAGAATTAACCACCACGTGGGAGCTCTGTCTTGTCCCTCTGTCTCTCTGCCTCTTTAATAATAAAATAATCAGTATTAAGGATGTGCAAAAGCACTTCAAAAAGGTTTTGGAAAATGGAATTAAATGTTTATTTTGGCACAAAAAAATTGAAATCCATGCGTAGTTTTCTCATAATTCATGTTTTTCATGAATTTTTGTAATGAAAATGCATAATTTCATATTTTTTGCACCAAAGTAAACTTTTTAGTTCCATTTATCTGTGAGCTTTTTGAAGTACTCTTATAGATCATTGTATTAAATCCAGTGGTTTTTTTTTTCAATTTGCTGTCACTTAAAACCTGAAATGCATATTTTTGTGGAAATTTACCTACTTAATTGATTAAAAAACCTATCTCATTTGTTTAGAAAATGACCAATTTTAAAAATTATTGGTTTTGTGGGGGAAAAATGAAAGGATTTCAAAAATTGGGTCATGAAAGCTTACTTGTTTTTAAAATTATAGTCTATATAGAAATTCAATCTCAAAATGCTATTTTTAAATGTATTTCTATCATATTATGCTTTTTGCATAGATGGAAACAGACAGTATGTATGCCTTGACAGGAAAATGTCAGATTTTATCATGAATATTAAAAATGTTAAAATATTCCTAATACTTAAGAGTATACTTCTTTAAAATTAATGTTTTACATAAAAAGATTCATTTTTAATTATCTTTATACACAGAAGATCAACTCTATACTAAGTAAAGATTTCAACGATAAAACTATGAAAGTCAGTGTTCTAGTACTCTTTTGACTTGTTTCAGCAGTAATTTTTTTTTATTTTTTATTTTTTTATTTTTATTTTTTTGACAGGCAGAGTGGACAGTGAGAGAGAGAGAGACAGAGAGAAAGGTCTTCCTTTGCCGTTGGTTCACCCTCCAATGGCCGCCGCGGCCGGCGCGCTGCGGCCTGCGCACCGCACTGATCCGATGGCAGGAGCCAGGAGCCAGGTGCTTTTCCTGGTCTCCCATGGGGTGCAGGGCCCAAGCACCTGGGCCATCCTCCACTGCACTCCCTGGCCACAGCAGAGAGCTGGCCTGGAAGAGGGGCAACCGGGACAGAATCCGGCGCCCTGACCGGGACTAGAACCCAGTGTGCTGGCGCCGCTAGGCGGAGGATTGGCCTAGTGAGCCACGGCACCAGCTTCAGCAGTAAGTTTTGTACTCAAAACTATTTGCAATAATGACCAAGAACCACAATCCTAAGACATGATCGTTGGCAACTGTTGTTTTTCTTGTATGAGGTTTTCAGCTAAGATAAATATTATACTCCTCCATAAAAATATGGTGAGCAGCTATTTGGTGAGGTTACCTAAACACAGCATTCACCTGCCTCAACAGACGTTTGCACAAACATAAATTTTGACACACACTGGGGGCAGTAGAGAGTTTTACCCCAGTTTTGCCTTGTAAGAAGGGAACAGTAGTACTCACATCTCACCTCCACACAAACTTGATCTAAGGGCACATCTGAAGGCAGAGCCATGGTTTTCCTTTGAAAATGACATTGGCTATTTCAAAACATTTGATAGATTAATAGCTAAATTTTTAGTATAAATTTAGTGTCAGTTGTTTTACAAAAAAATCATTTCAAATCCTCTTAGACATCATTTAATCTGTTTTGCACATAGTGAGACGATGGTTAAGCAATGGCCGTGAATGTCCTGCGGCACACAATGGTAGGTAATTATACCAAAACTCAAGATTGTTGGGTTTCCAATCCCTAATATTTTCACTATGACACACTACCCAAGCTTTCTGCTCTTATTTCAGAGCTTGTGGAAAGCCCAAGCTGCCTGAGCACACCCACGTGTTTTGTTTTCATCATTGGGGTTCAAAGCTCATGAGCAACAGTTTCTATCAAATAAAGGAAACCCTTCCTTTCCATGGGTCATGGAACACATGTCATGGTCACCGTATGTTACAAGAATTATTTTCCTCTTCCTAAACCTAGAGAAAAGGTACAATAGATAAATTATAGTCTGTGTTGCAATATAATGACGGTTATCTTGCTTCAAATTATTTCCAACACCTCTTTACTCTTTTATTCATCCCTAATCAAAGGAATAATAGCACAAGCCACTGAGGTGTTCCTTTAGAGGGACCCTCACACATCTGTACTGAAACTTCTGAATATGCTGTAGGTTAAATAGCTGAAATCTTGCTGATTTCCACTGCCCTGTTGCCTTTTCTGGTAGAACATCCATCCCTTTGGGATTTATACATTCGAAGATAAACGAAAGAAACATTTTTTTCCCTCAAGATTTAAGTTATTTCCAGGCATCTTTTTCTGTCTTCTCCATCACATAAAGACAGTCATTCTATTTTATCCAGTTTAAAACCCCATGTAGTGAACCTAAATTTTTATGGTTAATATTGTCAAAATGATGACCCAAGCATATCTAGCTGAAACATGAAAAGAGAGTTGCTGGTTTCTAGCAAACTTATCCCTGTCTCAGAATTTTGGGTGAGACCCAAGGCCAACAATAATTAAAAATATTGATGTTGAGAGAAAATATCATCATCTAGAAGAAGGTTTGATAACACTTATTTATATGAACTAAAAGATAACAGGAACAGAAATGTAGTTGACTTGCTTATGGTCATATTCACAAAAATAAATATTAGAGCTAGGTGTAAAATTTATTAATTCTGGATCACAATTCTGTGTTTTAACTACAGTGAGGAAGAGTCCCTCAATTATTCAAACATTTTTTGATGAGGGAGTAAATCCTTGTCATTGTAGAGAACACAGTCTTTTCAACAAATGTTGGTGGAATAATTAACTGTATTTCCATATTTTAAAATCAGGTTGGATCTGTAACTCACATTATATTAAAAATAGTGGGAAATAGAATATAGAATGAAATATAATATGAAAAAATATAATTTTAATATATTTATACATTATATATTTATATATTATAGTGGAAATATAATAAATATATGTTTCCTGGAAAAATTTGGTGAAATAGTCATGGTTTTATTTTTTCAAACTTCAATGTAATTTTTACTGTACTTCTCATATAATGTTTCTGATATCTTTGTTGTTATATAATTGGCATACCACAAAAATAACCCTTTGAATTTATAATTCAATACATGCTATTCAGTTATTTCAAATTTAATTTTGATTTTTAGATAATATATTTTAATTTACTTTATAAATTAAAGTCAAAGGCTTAAAGACCATGACACAGCAGGAAAATTATGAACATCTTTAAATATTAATTAAATGCAGCCGGAGGCCATTAGGCTTGGTGCAAAAAGCCAGTCCCAAAAATACAAATATCACATGTTTTCTTTGATTTGTAGATAATATATAGAGTACAAAAATGTAGTGTATGTGAGTGAAACTGACATCTTGAGATTTGATTATTATTCACAGCTCTATTCTGTAGAACAGTGATCTTCCTCCTTTCTACTTGTTGAGTTCTTTATTTAGCGGAGGATTAAGCTTGGGACTGCAAAGTAAATTGAAATTATGTTACTGTAAATATAAAGAGAAAAAAGAAAGGAAGGAAGGAGGAGAGAGGAAGGATGGAAGTACAGGTGATAATTTATGGGCTTAAAATTGTTTATATGTCATATTTGAAATCTGTTCTCTTCATATACAAATCAGATAATTAAAAAAAGAAAAATGGAAAAAAATAGTAATCAAATGAAGGATACTCAATTTTATTCAAATAAAGTGAATTTTCAAATAGTTACAAAAATAATTAATACCATGTAGTAAATAATTCCTACCAATTTGTTTGTAAACACAAAAACAAAGTTTTATAATACATTTTACTTGCAGCAAAACTGATGCACGTGGACATTTCTTTTTTCTTCATTTTCTTTTCTCTTTTTATTTCAACTCCCATATAGAAGGGAGAACATGCAATGTTTGTATTTCTGTGTCTGGTTTATTGCATTCAATGATATTCCCCAGATATGATCATTCCCCAGATATAATCATTTTGCTGCAAATGATAGAATTTCATTACTTTTATAGCAGAATAATTTTCATTGTATTTGTGTAAATAAATAACTAAAACTTTCTTAAATCCAACTGCATATTTTACACACAGCCACAAGGTGATAATTGTACTTTATCAATATTTAAATTTTTTCTTCTAATACTATGCTTCAGAAAAAAATAAAAGTTAAAGAAATGGAAAAATTATTTGCAAAATTGTAACTTATTATAAACTTACAATCAAGGAACGAAAAAGAATGCTCACATATCAACAGTGATGAAAGTTATATTTATTTTGTTTCAGCTTACCATTATTGGTTTCCAAAGTTGTAAGTTTTTAACTTTATTATTGTATATCCATCTGTCATTTCTTTTTATTTCATATGTATGCTTGTAAATCCTAGAATTCTTAGATGTGTGTAACAGGTCAAATAAAGGCTGTGAGATGTTCACATGTTTATAGTAATGAACATTAATAAATGACTTCATTTCTGCCATCACTGGATACTATATGCATGGGAAATTTATACTACATTCCAGCTCCATTAGAATTGTCACTTCTGCAAACACTTGTTCATCAGAAAGTATTTTTCATAGTTGAATTCCCACTAGACAACTCTCTGAGGATCAATAGCTTTGATATCCAACAGATGTAGGAGACAGTTAATGTATCACTGGCATGTGGCATCATGTAGGTTTCATTTGCTATGATGTTGATGCAAGAATCTCTTATTCCTGATAGTCTTGGTCCCAAGAGCTTGCAGCATCTGCCTCTTGCCATTTTCTTTTACTTTTTTTAAACTTTTATTTAATGAATATAAATTTCCAAAGTACAGTTTATGGATTACAATGGCTCCCCCCCCATAACTTCCCTCCCACCTGCAACCCTCCCATTTCCTGCTCCCTCTCCCCTTCCATTCACATCAAGATTCATTTTCAATTCTCTTTATATACAGAAGATCAGTTTAGCATATATTAAGTAAAGATTTCAACAGTTTGCTCCCACACAGAAACATAAAGTGAAAAATGCCGTTTGAACAATAGTTATAGCATTAAATCACAATGTACAGCTCATTAAGGACAGAGATCATACATGAGGAGTAAGTGCACAGTGACTCTTGTTGTTGACTTAACAAATTGACACTCTTGTTTATGGCGTCAGAAATCACCCTAGGCTCTTGTCATGAGCTGCCAAGGCTATGGAAGCCTTTTGAATTCACCGACTCTGATCATATTTAGACAAGGCCATGGTCAAAGTGGAAGTTCTCTCCTCCCTTCAGAGAAAGATAGAGAAAGGTACCTCCTTCTTTGATGACCTGTTCTTCCACTGGGATCTCACTCGCAGAGATCTTTCATTTAGGTCATTTTTTCTTTTTTGCCAGAGTCTTGGCTTTCCATGCCTGAAATACTCTCATGGGCTTTTCAGCCAGATCTGAATGCCTTAAGGGCTGATTCTGAGGCCAGAGTGCTGTTTAGGACATCCTCCATTCTATGGGTCTGCTGAGTATCTCGCTTCCCATCTTGGATCGTTCCCTCCCTTTTTTATTCTATCAGCTAGTATTTGCAGACACTAGTCTTGTTTATGTGCTCCCTTTGGCTCTTAGTCCTATCATTATCATCAATTGTGAACAGAAATTGATCACTGGGACTAGTGAGATGGCATTGGTACATGCCACCTTGATGGGATTGAATTGGAATTCCCTGGTATGTTTCTAACTCTGCCGTTTGGGGCAAGTCCGATTGAGCATGTCCTAAATTGTACATCTCCTCCCTCTCTTATTCCCACTCTTATATTTAACAGGGATCACTTTTCAGTTAAGTTTCAACACTTAAGAATAACTGTGTATTAATTACAGAATTCTTTTACTTTTAATGTGTTTTTGTTCAAGGTATTACTATGAGTGCTTCTCTGTGGAAAGTAAGCATGTAAAAAACCTCTATCTATCTATCTATACATACATACATACATACATCTATATGTCATCTGTGAAAACAAGTGTATTTATCAATATTTATGGGTAATATTATATTCCCCCTATAAAAAATTCAGCACCAAAAACATTCATGTCTTAAGAAAAATCTGTTTTATTTTACTTTCCATTATTCCACTCGTGTGCTGATACTACTTAAAGTATATGCTTTCTCTGGGGCAGATTCTATTCTATGTCTTTAATTTGATAATTTTCAGATCTATTCTAATAGATATCAACATTCTGAGTTCAAAAGTCACTAACTTTCTGACTTTACAATTGATATTCTCACCTCAAGGTGATTATGAAAAAGTCACATTTTCCGTAGTACAAATTACTCTATATTGATATGAAGAAAGCAAAAAGTCTAGCAAAAAAGATGAAAAAGAGTATATTTAGAACAAAACTATAAATAAGAAAAGTTGCTCAATTCCAAGTAGTTAGGAAAACACAAATTATGACATGACTTATGATTTTCTGGTGACTTTTCTTAATCAGATTTAACATTTTTGGACTCTTCACCCATGCATAAAATTACATTATCCTTCATACAGCCTTATGCCCTCATATAAATGTTTTTGGTTTGGTAAATGCCAGCAATATGCTGACTCTTTAGAATAAATTATGTGCCTCAAGTTTCTCCAGGACCTTTGGTTCGTTGTTTCCTCTCTTTGCTATCATCAAGCTTAACTTTTCTTAAGCATGCCTTATATATTCTTTTCCCTACTTAAAATGTTTTTCTCTCTCCTTTCTCACAGATAATTCTGCCCACGACCTCAAATATCACTTCACAATTTAGGTAAAGCACTTTGTTTGGTATTGGAGGCATCAAGATCTTTTTTTCCATACTAACTTGTACACTTTTAATTAAATAATGATCTCTTAGAATATTAAATCCATGGGTAGAATGGTTACCTTGGTATTATTTGAATATTTTCTATTAAATAGATTTATCAAATTCAAAAGTAGTTTTATTTCAATTTATTTTGCAACATTTAAAAAGTTTAAATTCCAGTAAAATGTATGCCTCTTGAACTCTTGGGTTATTATCTATCATTTACTTTAGTCATCACAGGACATGGCATATGTTCCACAAGCAATCAATGCTTCATAAAAATTTACTGACTATGTAACTATAACTAAATGCCAGTTGTGCTATAAGCAATTGAGTTTAGAGTGGGATACCCATGCTTTTTTTTTTTTTTGGTTGCTGTAAGAACCCAAGTGAGGCTTTGTTCTATGATGGCTATAATCTACTGATGAGTTAATTTCAATTTGCATTTGAAATTTGTAAATTTGTTGACATGTTTTTAATGTCCTTATTGATATAGTTAGGTTATGTGAGCACAAACAAAAGATGCTCATTCACTTAGAAAATATTTATAGAATGCCTCCACCATGCTAGGTATGGGGATGTGCAATCATTGAAGTAAAGTTCCTTCATTAAGAAAAGCACTTTACTGGAGAACCTATAGAGTTAAAAGTATTTTATAGAAATGAAATGATAAACGTTTGAGGAGATAGATATGTTTTCTTTGGCTGGACATTATGCAATGGATATAGGTTTTGAAGCATTGCATAAAATGCCCCTGGTATCCAATTGATATATACTATTTTGTATTAGTTACAATATTTCTAAAAATTAAAAATTACTCCATGCCTATCTCTTGTTTTATTGACTAATGTTTGTTGTTTTTTGGTTGGCTGCTTTGCTTTGTTTTTGGTGATAAATCAAGAGAGGCCTGAAGTGTTCCATTTGGATTTCAAAAAACAAGTAGGAAATGAAAATGCATCAGGGTTCTCATGACTCACACTGTACTTGATACGAGCTTTGGACAATCTATCCACCCCTGTAAATGTGGGTGGCTGGATTTGCCTCCAATACACTGTGCTGTTCGGTGGATATATAACACATATTTTAACAAGAAATCTTAGAAATGTGTACCTATGAATAATCACATAATAAAGCAATCCTCAAATTAAAACTACACCTCTTCACCTTAATTTCTATGATATATCCACACCATAAAGGCAGAAAAACTAAATAAGAGGCTAAGAAAACTCACCGGAAAAGGAAGAAACTTGATGTAGGCAAGCAGATGTGGAAGACAGAATTTGTGATTCTCCAGTCCTTAATTCTTTTGCTACTAATTCCAATAGGGTGGAGTGGGCTTTGTAAATTCAATGAATATTCCTGGTTCTGTGATTGCTGGGAAGTGAAGACACAAGATGGAAAGTTTTGCGTCTTCTCCACATTCTAGAATTTAACATAGTGGGAAACCCCAAGGAAATAACAGAAGAAATCTGACTCCTGGAGCTGATGGGTCCACTTTTGGGTAGTGTATACCAGGCAGACAAACTGAGGAAACACAAGGAGAGTAGGGAAAATATGCAAAGGACAAAAACTCCTGCAAAGCATAAAACTGAAAGTTGGTTCACTATGACAACCAGCCCATCTGCCTTGAGCATCTCATAGCGCAACCTTTGGGAGATGATGATACTTTGGTCTCAACTATCTCTCTTTTTAGTACCTCTAGGGTTCAATACTCTACTCCTTGTGCTATCTCTTGAATGGAAAGGAAAATAGCTGCACAGTTGGATTTCTCCATGTTCTTACTAATTAATTTTGTTTAAAAGGCAGAGAAAAAGAGACAAAGAAAAAGATAGAACTTGTTCAATTTCTATGTGCCTATAATAGCTGAGGCTGAGCCATTCTAAAGCCAGGAGCTTGGAATTCTCCAGTGTGAGTGTCAGGGATCCGAATACACGAACCATCATCTGCTTAATCCCAGGAGCACATTAGATGGAAGATGGATGGGATGGTGTCAGTACTCAATTCCAGGCACACCAATATGGGATGACAAAGTCTCAAGCCACCTCTTAATTGCTGTGCCAAATATTCATTCAATCTTGTTAGTTTTTAATCAGTCTACCAGATACCTGAATGGTAATTTCCCCAGTTCTATTTGTTAAATTCACCCTCATCCAACAAAGCCCAAATAAAATGCCTTTTTCAGTCTGATCTAATGCTCCCCAATAGGACATTTTTCTATCTCTGGTCATATCATTTTTATTGTAATAATCAGAAGCTTATTAAGTACACTGAAGTAGATTTTTTAATATTCCTTGTGAAGAGAGACATGTATTAAAATATTGTCATGCTTTTCACAACCACATTGACAGATTTTATATTTTGTGACTCAGGGTAATTTTTATTTATTTATTTTAAGAAAGAGATCTAGACAGAGACAGCTCCCATCTGCTAACTACTCAAATGCCTGCAATGGCTTGGGTTGAGTTGGGGCTGGGACTAGGCTGAAGCCAAAAGCTGGAAACTAACTCCAACTGAGTTTCAGGAAGATGATTTCTTGAGCCATCATCCATTTTTCCCAGTGTTAATATTACCAGGAAGCTGGAGTAAGGAGCTGGAGCCAGGAATTGAACTCAGTCACCCTGAAGTGCGATGTGGGGAATGTAATTGCTGGTCCACCCAAGTCCAGAGTTATATTTAAAACCTCTTTTAATTCGACCAACACTTTAGACATCATTTTATGCCACAAAGGCACAGGTGCTCAACATATAGCTTGAAGGTGAAGGACGTTAGCAAGAAAGGGGAAGATTGAGTGAGAAGCAAGGGAATGATGAATCGAAGGAAGAAAGGAAGCAAGATAGGAAAACAGGTCTAGCTGTCATGGACCCTGACTGGAGTCTGAGCATCCTTTGAAAAAGTCACTCTTGGGCTTGTCTGATCCATTTGTGGAGGATATCATTAATTGTGGGATTGTGTATAAGAGTGGGAATAAGAAAAGGAAGAGATGTATAGTTCGGAACATGCTCACTCGGACTTACCCCTAATGGTAGAGCTAGAAGTGTGCCAGGGCATTCCAATTCAATCCCATCAAGGTGGCATGTACCAATGCCATCTTACTTGTTAAAGTGATCAGTTTAACTTCATAATTGATCAAAAAGATAGGATTAAGTGCCAAAGGGATTACATAAGACCAGTGTCTGCAAATAATAATTGATAGAATTAAAAAGGAGAGAATGATCCTACATGGGAAGCAGGATGTGCAGCAGACACGTAGAATGGCAAGTGCCCTACATAGCACTGTGGCCTCAGAATCAGCCCTTAAGGCATATGGATCTGGTTAAAAAGCCCATGAGGGCCGGCGCCGCAGGACACTAGGCTAATCCTCCGCCTTGCAGTGCTGGCACACCGGGTTCTAGTCCCGGTTGGGGTGCCGGATTCTGTCCCGGTTGCCCCTCTTCCAGGCTAGCTCTCTGCTGTGGCCAGGGAGTGCAGTGGAGGATGGCCCAAGTCCTTGGGCCCTGCACCCCATGGGAGACCGGGATAAGTACCTGGCTCCTGCCATTGGATCAGCGCGGGGCACCGGCCGTGGCAGCCATTGGAGAGTGAACCAACGGCAAAAGGAAGACCTTTCTCTCTGTCTCTCTCTCTCTCACTGTCCACTCTGCCTGAAAAAAAAAAAAAAAAAAAAAAAAAAAAAAAAAGCCCATGAGAGTTTCACAGGCATGGAAAACCAAGACACTGTGGCAAAAAAAAAAAAAAAAAAAAATAACCTAAATGAAAGATTTCTGTGAGTGAGATCCTAGAGGGAAGAACAGGCCATCAAAGAAGGCAGTACCTTTCTCTACCTTTCTCTGAAGGGAGGAGAGAACTTCCACTTTGACTATGGCCTTGTCTAAACAAGATCAGAATTTGTGAACTCAAAAGGCTTCCATAGCTTTGGCAGCTCATGAGAAGAGCCTTGGATGATTACTGACGTCATAAATAAGAGTGTCAATTGTTAAATCAACAACGGGAGTCACTGTGCACCTGCTCCCCATGTAGGACCTCTGTCCTGAATGTGTTGTACTATGTGAATTAATGGTAAAACTACTATCCAAACAGAACTCTATACTTTGTGTGTCTTTGTGGGTACAGTCTGTTGAAATCTTTACTTAGTATATACTAAGTTAATCTGTATATAAAGATAATCGAAAATGAATGGTGATGAAGAATGGGATGGAAAAGGGAGTGGGAGATGGGATGGTTGCTGGTGGGAGGGAGGTTATGGGGGGAAAAGCCGCTAAAATTCAAAAGTTGTATTTTGAAAATTTATATTTATTAAATAAAAGTTAAAAAAATGTTCGATTGTGTAATTTCTTGGGAAATAGTTCTTTTTTTTGACAGGAAAAGTGGACAGTGAGAGAGAGAGAGAGAGAGAGAGAAAGGTTTTCCTTTTGCCATTGGTTCACCCTCCAATGGCCGCTGCAGCCAGTGCACTGCGCTGATCTGAAGCCAGGAGCCAGGTGCTTATTTTAAATGAGTAATATCACTACAGGTTTTATATCAGTGTGATACACTTGTAAAATAATTGCACTTGTAATCTAAAGACTCAAGTTTAGACCCAAAAATTTTCATAAAACATAATTCCATTAATAATGCTATTTCAGTGCACATGTCTATTTATGGACTAATTTTACAACATGCATTAGGAAAAGGGATACTCTATTGTAAAAATGAGTATAAAATTTAGTCAGATACAATGGGACGAATTACAATCATCCTTCAGTAACCTCAAAGGGTTGGTTTCAGGATGCTCTTTCTCAGGTTGCAAAAATCTGTGGATGCTCAAGTCTCTTATATGATAGGGCATTATATTTTCACATAATCCCATCATATTCTTTATTATATTTTCACATAACCTCTTAATATTTCATTGACTTTAAATCATCTCTAGACATTTTGTAATATCCAACACAACATGAATGCTGTTTGATTGCTATATTGTATTGTTTAGACACTAAAGACAAAAAAAATCTGTGCATGTTCACTACAAATGCATTTGTTTTTGAATATTTTTACTCTCATGTGTGCATTTGGTGCCCCAGCTCTGTTACCAATCCCAGCTTCCTGCTAATGCACAGCATGAGAGGCAGTAAGTGATGGCTCAGAGAGTTGGATTCTTGACACCCAGATGAGAAACCCCGGGTTGAGTTCCAATCTCCGATTTCAGCCTGACCCAGCCCCATGTGTTTCAAGCATTTGGGGCATGAACCAGAGGATGAATAATATCTCTTTATCTCTCTGACTCCCTGCCTTTCAAATACACACACTCACAAATGACAATAAAAATTAAACATGTTAACTTTGGGTTTGGTTTGATCAGTGGGTGTCTATGGGACACAGAGATAGAGAGAATGGACCATATTTACAACAAAACAAGTAAAACGATGTAAATCAATCTGATGAGTGTTATCCTACAGTATGAAAGATGATATGAGAAGATGACTGGAAGTTCACCAAAATGGGATGAAAAGGAACTTTTTCCAGGAAGGGATGTTGGAAAGACACAGAGGTGGGAAGGTGAGAAGGGCAATTGCACACTCTGGAGGGAAAGGGTGGGGCGAGGGTGGAAATGGGGAAGGAGACTCCATAGTGGTAAATGCCCTGGTGCTTCTGCTCTGAAGCAGTGGAACTAACACCAATTATCCTCTATTTCCAAGCAGGATACAAGTGAGGTAATATTGCCATCAAGTCTTTACCTCAGAAGGACAAGTCAGTCCTCCAGTGAAAACTTCCTAGGAGAAAAAATGTTATATAAACGTGAGATATTAACAGTATTGACAAGCAGAGTAAAGATAGTATATTATAATGTCATCTCACCAGAGGCTTCAGATATAAAGCTGAACATTTATAATAACAAAAAAACGAAAAAAGGGAAATCCTAAAGCCTTGGCTGTCTCAAAAGTATTGTATAATATAAATGTAAAATAATATTGGTAGGGAAAGAAAATCCAAACACTAAATTTTATAACTGATATCCTTAGGGCCGTTTTTACTTTTCTCTCCCTCCTTTACTTCCACAGTTCAGAAGTGGATTAATAAAAATTAATGAGGGATTATCAAATCTGTTTCCTCTGAAACCATTCTTGAGGATTCTGTTTTTCAACTTTGTTACCAACTGCTTGGCTATGACTGCAGATACTGAAAACTACTCTCACACCACCCACTACAGATCTCTGCAATGCAGCATCTGCATAGTGACCACCAGCTACCCAGAATGACCTGAAGGTCAAAGGATAGCAGTATGAAAAGTCTTGGGGAGGGCCGGCGCCACAGCTCAATAGGCCAATCCTCTGCCTGTGGCACCGGCACACCTGTTCTAGTCCCAGTTGGGGTGCCGGATTCTGTCCCGGTTGCCCCTCTTCCAGGCCAGCTCTCTGCTGTGGCCCGGGAGTGCAGTGGAGGATGGCCCAAGTGCTTGGGCCCTGCACCCGCATGGGAGACCAGGAGGAAGCACCTGGCTCCTGGCTTCAGATCAGCGCAGCGAGCCGGCCGTGGCGGCCATTGGAGGGTGAACCAACGGCAAAGGATGACCTTTCTCTCTGTCTCTCTCTCTCACTGTCCACTCTGCCTGCCAAAAAATAAAAAAAAAAGAAAAGAAAAAAGAAAGAAAAGAAAAGTCTTGGGCATGAACTTGAATTCCAATTCTGTCGGGATGAAGGAACTTAACTTCCCCACCTTCCCATACGATCCCTATGCTATGGTTTCAATGACTCCTACAACATTCAAGTATTGTCACTGTGCTTACGTCTAGTGGGCTTGTGAGAGGAGATGAGGTTATGAGGGCTCCTGCCTCATGAATTGAGTTAGTGCCATTCAGTAAGGATGGAGGGTGTGCATCTCTCTTGCCCTATGTCATCGTCCACGTGAGAACACTGTCTATTCTCTCTACAGAAGACAGCCTTTCTGAAACAATAAATGAAAGCATCTGAGTTTTGGAGGTAATATATTTATATATTTGGTAAATTAGAGAAATAAATGTCTAATTTTTCTAAATCACCCAGTGTATGATATTTTGTTATAGCAGCATATAATGGAGTAGGACATATGATTTACTTTCCACCTTCTTTTCCTTTTTTATAAGTGAGGCTTCATTTTATTCTTTGCCACTCTCCTAGAATTGCATTAAATGATGTAGGTGATAATTTGCTCGTGTATTGAGTTCTCATTATAAAACCATTAACAGTAAAGTCATGAAGGGATGGTCAAATACATAGCTGTTGAGATAGCTCAACTCAAGCCTGGGTTTTCAGAACCCAAGTACAGTGCCTGTCAACTTCACTCTCCTTCAGCCTTCGCCCCACTTCTGTCCTAGTCCAACTCTGCATGCAAGGGGAGATGAAACAGTATTGTCTGTTGACTGCAATCAAAGGGTCTTTGTGGGGTTTCTGTCATGTTGCAAGCATCCCATGTAGGTACTGGTTTGTGTCCTGGCTGCTCCACTTCTAATCCAGCTCCTTGCTAACATGCCTGGGAAAGCAGCAGAAGATGGCCCAAGTGCCTAGGCCCCTGACATTCTTGGCTTAAGCCTGGCCCAGTGCTGGCCATTGTAGTGATTTTGGGAATGAACCAGCAGATGGAAGATCTCTCTCTCTGTCTCTTCATCTCTCTCTCTCTCTCTCTCTTTCTCTCTCTCTCTATATATATATATTCTTTCATATAAAAATATTTTTAAAAAGTTTTTCTCTTTCCATATGTGTGCCTAATGTTTAGCAAGATAAAATTTCACCAGAGTGCCTGGAAGACTCATAGAAAGGCAATTTCTTTCAAGAGGGCTGAATCTAGTGCTGATTCCTTTTTATTGGGTGTCTTTGATAATATAGAGATGAGCTGTGGCCAACCATATGGAGAGAGAAAGTTTAAAAATACACTGCTCTAAAGCAGTTTTCAGCTCAGGTAACCTGACATGAATCAGGCTGCAGGGGAGGCAAGAACTCCAGAAGCCATAGCACAGCAGCACACTTTCCTGAATATCCTTCCACTTTCATGATCTTTGCAAATTCTGGGTTTTTTCCCCCTAAGCTGAACAAATGCGTCACTATACCTGTGTGTCAGGTTAAATAAGGTCTCCTCCAAATATGCCCACATCCTGTTCACAGGAATCTATGAATACTATATCATATCCAGAAGAAAATTTAAGAGATGTTATAAAGTTAAGGATGTTGACATGGGTTATCTAGGGAGCCTGATGGGATAATAACTGTCTCTAGAAGGAGGATGGAGGAGGAGTTAAAGTCAGAGGAAAATGGGTGTGATGTAGGGAGAGAAGCAGGAACAGAGCCACGCTATTCAGTATCTTTCAGAAGATGATAAGCAAGGAAAGGAAGTCTCTCAGAGAGTCTCTAGAAGGAACTGATCTTTCTGACTCCACCTCAGCCTGGTAAAACAGATTTCAGAAGCCAGATTTTGAGAATGGAGGGAGTAATTTAGTATTGTTTAAATCCATTACATCTGAGGCAATTAGTCAGAGCAGCCGCGTGAAATGAATACAATACGTGAAGAAAAGACTCCCAGGGCTGAGATGACTGAGAGCTTGAAGTGAACACTGCCCAGAGCTGTCAATGTTCTAAGTTTTATTACTTGCAAAACATGCTTTATAATAATGCCATGTACCTCACAGGGCTGTGTTCCATTTTCAAAGATGCTTTGTCTGTGCATAGTGAACCTGCATCGCATAGAAGCCAGCTGCTACTAGTATTTCTCTGGTATGACTCCCTTAGGGCAATCTTTGTGAGACGCCTTGTTAGTTACTTTCTGGTGAGTGCTCTCCATGGAGGAAAGGTGGATAGGATCACAATGTATACACTGACATGCAAAACATACTTTAGATTCCAGGATGATGGCAGAGCCTCCTTATCAGTAGGACACCATGATGGAAGTGCGGTCTATAGCTCACTGCCTTGTCAAACAGCCATGTAGAATTGGAGCCAATGCATGAATCCCATCATTGTCAATAGGATTCACGGGGTGGCTGTTGTGGTGCAGGGGATTAAGACAATACCTGTGATGCCTACATCCCATATTAGAACACCTGGCATCTAGTCCTGCCTCTAAGTCCTAATGCATACTCTAGGAGGCAATGGATGATGGCTTACATACTTGGATTCTATATAATATATATAAAATATAACATATTATATTATGTATCACAGACTCTATAATATATCTGAGAAAAAAAGAAATGCATAATAGTTGCAAAGGTGTGTTTGTATGTATGTGTGTGAGAGTGCATTAGAAAGAGAGAGCAAATGAATGCATGCTTGGCTGGTTTAGAGTACAGCTTAAAATATTCTTGAAGGCTGACCTTCTTTGCCATGGATAGAACTCAAGCATATACTTTTGTTCTGTCACCCTGATCAATGCTATTTGATATTATGTGAAATTTCTACTATAGCCACCTGTAGTTTTCATCCTTTGTTCCTAACTGTGTTCTAAGGGTGATTGTGTCACATGACTAGAGGCGATGATAGAAAGAGATCACTGTTCACCCTGAACAAGAGAATTCAAGTTTCTAGGCCCCATGAAACTTGCTGTGACAGACCAGGATCAAGGGTGTTTTAAGTGTGTTCCCCAGGAAAAAATAGAGATGGAGATTTGGAAGTAGGAGGTTCCTTGGAGAGTGCTGTCAGGATTAATAGCTCTGTAGAAGTGAATAAAGTAGAAATGAACACAGAGAAAAGTTGAGTCATGATCTACTAGTAATAAGAACTCATCCAGTTCCCTGTGGAGTTCTATTGTTGAGATTACCCTGCAGAAATGCAGGCACAGCACTAAGGCAAAGTAGTGTCTCTACACCTACATAACAACCAAGGAAAGAGGCTAGGGAAAGCAAGCTATGTTACAGGAGGCATCTTCCTTTACCAATTGCAATTCTTGTGTGAAACACCACTCTCACAGGAGAGTGCACCCAAGGGAGGAAAATAACCAGACATCAATCAGAGAATACTGGAAAGCTGTCTTAAATAAACAAAGGATGGTCTTGTGAAGAGAAGAGTTGGTTTTGTTCATTGCAGCTCAAAAAGTTAAGCCTAGTGACAGCCAGTAGACATTTCAGAAAAGCATATTTGGGCCACCATTCAGAATTTTCAGTTAATTTGAATTTTCCTTACGCAAACATGGTCTGCCCAAGGACACTGTAGAGCCAAAATGAATGTATTCATGACAAACCTAGTCAGTTACATTCTACAGATGTTACATGCACAGACCACAAATATAACAATGTATCAATTTAGACATGATTAATAATATTCAGGCAGTTGAAACTGCTCAGATCATATGACAAATGAAAACAGAGGGTCTGGTGGGAGAAAATGTTAAAATGGAGCATTACGTTAGCATAATCCCAAAATGACTCTGCCAATGAGCCCAAATGATTCATATTAATACTATTAGAAACTATACAGAACCTCAATGCATTATTTAGGGGTAGATAAGATTACTTGATTACTCACCCAAAATGAACCATTTCGGGTGATAACAGATAAACTTGAGATCATGGGGCTGCTTTTTGTCTTTAGGAGCTATAGTCTTAAAGCATGTGAAAAAGGGAAATGTAGTTGAGGAAGTTTGCTGATGAGAATCGAACTGTTTTGCCAGAAAGAAACAGAGCACTTTGTTTTGGGTGGACAAGGTAATACCATGGTATAATGGACCCTCTGAGGATGGAAACCATAGATCGATGGACTCTCAATCATCCAATTGGAAAGTTTCTTTGTTGGAAAGAAAAGGAAACTTCTGATTACTATACACACTTTTGTCCATCTTGGAGATTTATTCATAATGTGAGCTCTGCAAACCAGCCTCTCCTCCTGTTTTCAGATACAGGGTAAGTTGACCTGATGAAAATTATGCATTTCCAAAATTCCTTACCCAAAATTCATAACTCAAAACATAACATAACATAACATAACCCAAAATGGGTTTTGTAATGAAGAATTTCCAGGGTTCAGAAAGATTATATAACATACTTTGGGTAACCCATGCAATGTGGGCTAGAATATCACCCTATATAGTAACATAGAAATATTTACACAGAAAAGTATACCAATACTTTGCAAAATAAATTACAAGAAACACTTTGTGCTGGTTATGTATTAAAGTCCCAGGAAATACATTGCTTTATGATAATAATAATAATAATCATTGTATAATCGCATTGTATCAGACCTGCCTCGACCTTTAACCCACACGCCCTGTATCTATAAAAGGAGGCCTCCCAACCTCTGACAAGAGACTTCCCCAGCTCTGTTGGGGCTGGTGAACCTTGCCTGGGAGTGGAATCCCAATAAAAGCCTGTGAATTAATTGATTCATCTGACTGGGACGATTTGTTATACACTGGACACCTTCCAGTATCCAGTCATGTCCACTATGCAAATGCCTGGAGGATCTAAGACATCTTACATCATAAATCTGGCACATTGGGAGATATATTGAAAGGACTGGCTCCAGCTGATTGAACAGAACACCTACATGAGGCCTCTTCTACATGTGTGGTCTCAGGTTCCTTCAGTTCCTCACAATATAGTTTAGGAAGCTCAGAAATACCCTTGGAAAAAGAAGCAAGTCTTTAGCTTTGGAAGTCTCAGAACCCTGTTTTGTTGTATTCTTGGTCAAGCAGGTTACCAGTACCAGGCCAGTGTAAATGAGAGGGGATTAGGTTTTACCTATCAATGAGATTAGCATACCTTCATTTTGAATTTCAAAAACTGAGGAGACATGCATATATTGCCAACATAACTAATATGCAAAAATTATTCAAAGATGGAATCCCAATAGGCCATGCCATTCAAAATGTGAGAAAAAGTAAAACACATAAGTACTACTATAGCAATTCTGACATTTGATTGACATATATTGCTAGTTTCTGCATTAAAATACAGTCCTATTACTTGGATTTGATTCTGCAGGTTTTGAATCAGCTCTTTAGGGTCCTGAGTCAACACTGTGCCTTTCCTCTATCCACATAAGAAATGGTCCATGTTCCAAGCTAAGGCGCTTTAACTTATATCCCAACTAACATGGCTTGGAGACCCTTGAATGTGTGTGTGTGTGTTGTTTTATTTAACTGTGGACAGTTTCTATCTACTTTAGTCCAAGCTGATCATGCTTCTGCAATACCTTATTCTACAGAGAGTCTGTTGTGGTTTTCCTCTGAATGTTACTGAGATTCACTTTATTAGACAAAAGCCATACTCAGAAATTTTGTGCTGGGCTACTGTATGGCTTAGTTGAAAATTAGATTCCTGAAAACAATGCATTCAAGAGTGTTAAAAATCTACGTGTCTTGTTGAGAGCACACCTTCAAATCTTTCTGAAATTTGGTAGGAGATTTGATAACTGCGGACTTCCCATTGAGGCTGGTAAACTATAACTCACGGGCCCAATTCAACCTGACTTATGCTTTTATAAATAAAATTTTTATTAATACACACATGTTCATTCAATTTTCTGTTGTTTTAGCTGCTTTCACATCAAAATTTCAGAACTGATTAGTTACAACAAAGAGCATCTGCCCAGAAAGCCTAAAATATTCACTTTGACATTTTATAGAAAGAAGTTTGCAAATGTTTACTTTAGATTATCATAGACTTTCAAGAATTTATTACTTTTAGAGTTTTTAGTAAGCTGGAGGGAAAAATGATATTTATTTTCCAAAAAACAATGCAAAACAAAACAAATGAACACTGCAAAAACAATTCACACTAAATAACTTCCTCTTTAGCTGGAGACCACAGGTAAAAATGTCACCAAACTTCAACTTCTCATCATGAGGTTTGATTTATCAGTTTCCAATAACAATTTTCTTCTCATTCTCCCAATTTTAAAGATGTCTCTATGAGATTTTTCTTGTTTTATTTTATTCAGATAAGTACACAATATTTTTAAGGGTAAGGGATGTGATTTATCCCAGCTCACACAAACTAGAATTGAGAATACTGGATTTTGAAAAAAGCTGAAAAGCTGTTCCTATTAAAAAACAAAGTCCTCTTTGTGTTACTACTTCTACTATGACCATTGTTATCTCATCTGCCTCTCATTCACCCTTCTGCTTACATACTCCTTCCAACCTGGACTTAAATATTTGAGACATATCTGGTAGTGTTTTGTAAACTAATAATGAAGGAGACTTGTGTAGATTGAATTGCGGCTAGCCAAAGGAAAAGTGGTAGAGGGGGATGACTTTCTACCATGAACATGAGAAGAAAAGTAAAAATATTCACCAAATCTTTTCCATCCATCTGAGAGCCTAATGGCCATTCCTCCCACATACACTCACATTAACCCCAAATCCTCGTTAAACAAATAGACCCTGTAAAGATTCAAAATGCCCCTCAAAAAGCAAGCTCACTGTGCATCCCCATTAGATCAATGATCTGGAAAGTCAGATGTCTGTGATTTTGACAGTTGATTGAAAAGAATAATAAGCTCAATATTTCCAACCATGCTGACATGTTGATATTTGACTTTTTCTGCAAAAGAAATACAAAAAGATTTTTTCTTAAAGGGAAAACCAACCAGCTGTTTTCTGATCTGCTAAAAAATTATAGTGTTTCCCATTACCACCACATACTTTATGGGTCTGGGTTATTTATTGACCCACAGAATCTCAGTTCAGATGCAGCATCTGGCTGCTCAATGAAGTCTTACATTTTACACAATTTTCCACCTGGACTCACCAGAAAATACAAATCTAGGCTTGATATAAATGCCAACTACTCCTTCATGTCAGATTAATTTATTTTCAAACTTCTATAAAACTGTTAGGCTACCAAGATCCTCCAGATTATGTTGCTATCAGGCACCTCTCCCTGCTGCTCCCATCCTCATCCAGTATGGATCCATCACCAACTCTCAGTTCTTCCTGAGGGCAAAAGTGAGGAACCCATGGCTAATGGTGGGGAGTGCTCCACAGAAAAGACATTGAAATGTTTTTTTACTGGGGTCTTATTCTTTTTTTTTTTTTAGATTTATTTATTTATTTGAAAGGCAGAGTTACAGAGGGAGAAGGAGAGAAAGACTGAGAGAGAGAGAGAGAGAGAGAGATCTTCCATCAGCTGCCTCACTCACCAAATGACCATATTGGCCAGAGCTGAGCCTACCTGAAGCTGGGGACCAGGAGCTTCTTCCAGGTTTCCCACATGGGTGGACGAGTCCACACATTTGTGCCATCTTCCACTGCTTTCCCAGGCGCATTAGCAAGGAGCTGGATCAGAGTGGAGTAACGGATTAAAACTGGTGCCCATATGGGATGTCAGAGCTGCAGAAGGCAAGTTAACCTGCTATGTCACAGTACTGGACCCCTGGGATCCTTTTATCTGTTCTAGACCTTTTACTGTTCAGATCATTTATGCTGGTCTGAAGGTGTAAAGCTACCTAGACCTTTTTTAGCCTTTAACTTATAGGGGAGTTGTAATGAAGTATGGGAGGTCTGGCCATAGCTGCAGAATATAGGTTATATTTTTGACATACAATAAATACACACAATTCATATGGTTAGTATGCATGATTAGATGTTTATATCTGATAAAATGTCTGTTTAATAGTCTTCATCTTGATTAGACTGAAAGTCTTGTGAAGGCACTCATGTGTCTGTCTTGTTATGATAGCTGTAGCCACAGACTTAACACAGTGCCTACTCTAGGAAGGTGTATAATGCAAAATGAGAAATAAATTCAACAGCAATGGCTTATATTTTAAGACATACCTGATATATTTAAAAAGCCAAGTTAGAGAAAGAGAGAGAGAGAGAGAGAGAATCTTTCATCCACTGGTTGACTTTAAAATGAACTCATTGGCCAGGGCTGGATCAGGTCAAAGCCAGGAGCCAGGAGATTTCCTGTGTCTCCCTTATGGTTGCAGGGACACAGGCACTTGGGCCGTCCTCTGCTGCTTTCTCAGGCACATTAGCAGGGAGCTAGATGAGAAGTGGGGCAGTCAGGGCCGGCGCTGTGGCATAGTGGGTGAACCCACCACCTGAAGTGCTGGCATTCCATATGGGTGCTGGTTCGAGACCGGGCTGTTCCACTTCTGATCCAGTTCTCTGCTACGACCAGAGAAAGCAGTGGAAGATGGCCCAAGTCCTTGGGCCCCTGCACAGATGTGGGAGACAGGAGAAGCTTCTGCCTTCGGGCTTCAGATCAGCACAGCTCCAACCATTGCGGCCAACTAGGGAATGAACTGGCAGATAGAAGATCTCTCTCTCTCTCTCTCTCTGCCTCTCTGTAACTCTGCCTTTCAAATAAAATAAATGAATCTTTAAAAAAAAAGAAGTAGAGCAGCCAGGATTTGAATAGACACATGTATGGGATGCTGACATCACAGGTGATGGCTTTACCTTCTATACCACAGTGCTGGCCCCAGCAATGGCTTTTTTTTTTTTTTAATAAAAAATATGAATCTTGATGTGAATGGAAGGGGAGAGGGAGTGGGAAAGGGGAGGATTGTGGGTGGGAGGGACATTATGGGGGAGGGGAAGCCATTGTAATCCATAAGCTGTACTTTGGAAATTTATATTCATTAAATAAAAGTTAAAAATAAAAAAAATTAAAAAATAAAAAATAAGTTATGATGAAGCACATACCTCATTCCAAAATTCTACATTGCTTTCTCTTATCTCTCAATCCTTAATTTTGAATCTGACCTCACAGCACAATAATTGCCAATTTTCAACCCATTTATGCGATTCCAGAGCTAGGAATATCTATGTATTTTTCTGGCTTCCTGCAATGTAAGATACCATGCACCCTCCAGTGCATTCTTAATGCAGCTTGATGCTTAGTGCTACCTCTTCCACTGCCTGTACCCCCTCATTTCAGCAGCTATTTCAATCTATGGGAGTTACTCATGGCTATTTCTGTGGACTCCAGATTTCAGAGCTTAGAAGATTTCTCTCCCTCTCCCAACCTCCACTGTGCCTGTAGACCATGTACGCGTCAGGACCCTTAGCAGGCACATCACTCAGCTCTCACTTAGGATTGATGGAAGTCTCTGTTGAATGCAAGATGACAGAGGAACAATGTGATACAGAACTCCAATAATAAATCCCAGAACTAAACAGACTCATACACCCTGAGGTGGACATTTTCTAGACGTCTGATTTTTTTTTTTTTTTTTGGACAGGCAGTGTGGATAGTGAGAGAGAGACAGAGAGAAAGGTCTTCCTTTGCCGTTGGTTCACCCTCCAATGGCCGCCACGGCTGGTGCGCTGTGGCCGGTGCACCACGCTGATCCGAAGGCAGGAGCCAGGTGCTTCTCCTGGTCTCCCATGGGGTGCAGGGCCCAAGCCATCCTCCACTGCCTTCCCGGGCCACAGCAGAGAGCTGGCCTGGAAGAGGGGCAACCGGGACAGAATCCGGCGCCCCGACTGGGACTAGAACCCGGTGTGCCAGCGCCGCTAGGTGGAGGATTAGCCTAGTGAGCCGCGGCGCCGGCCTAGACATGTGATCTTGGACTATATTACTTACCTGTATTTAGCCACACACTTCCTCATCAGGAGACACCAGAACAATAACGAATGGATTGTGTGAAGGTTAAGTGACTGCTTACACGTGAACGTGCATAAAGCAGCACCTGATACACAATAAGCAGGACTCATCTGATTAGAGTTTAAACTTTTAAGGGATATGTTCTTATTGCATATTGTACCGACTGTATTTCAGACAACTGAGCTGACACTTCAGTAGTTTTACCTCTGTCATCTCACTATCCCTTTAATGTCTTCAATATCCTCAATGTTATGTCTTTTTTTTTTTTCTAGAAATGTATTTCCCTCTAGGTAAACCGCCACTTACTGCTGACTGATTCTGCCATTTCACCTGTGTTTTTAACTTACAAAAGTTTGTCTATGGTAAAACCTGAAGTAGATTTCTTTGGACTTTTTCAATTTGGGATTTGACTAGTTTCATAAGTCTGATGATGTGTGTCTTCACTAAATCAGTTATTGTTTCATTGAGATGCTTTTTAAGGCTCCTTCTTTTACTGCTTGTTCTCTGAAGACATGAACATAAGATCATTTGCTGTAATCCCACAGATCTCTGAGACTTCATGCTTCTTTTCTATCTTTTCTCTCTGTTGTTCTGGTTTTCTATTGTTTTTAATTCAAATTTGCTATATTTCTGTGCTCCCAACTCTTCTTTAAGATTCTTGACATGTAATTCTAAATATCTGTCATGCTGGAGTACCATTCTGTTGATTGCCTTTTTAAACCCAATTTGAGATTTTCCTGATTCTTGGTAAGGAGAGTGAAATGAGCCTATTTTGAGGATTTTGTTAGGAGACTCTGGATTTAATTTAAACCTTGTCTTAGCTGCCCTCCTCTGACACCCTTCCAGCAGAGAAAGTGCTGGGTGCTGCTGCTAGATAGGATATGTGTATAAATTTTCCACTTGATCTCTGTTGACACCAATTTTGGAGAAATCCTTCATGGTTAATTGGTGGAGCCTAGGACTGCAGCTCCACTTGTGCAAGATAGCCAGTCTGGTTTGAATCTCAGCTCTATCATGCAGTAGTTATGCTTATGCATCCTTACAGAATGGTAATAATACATCTAGAGCAGTTATTGCCATGGAAATTCTTGGAGGATAATATACCAAATTGTAAGCAAGTTTGTTTTACCATATGTTGGTCAGCCAGGCTTTTTGCTTTTTTTTTTTTTTTTTTTTTTTTTGACAGGTAGACTGGACAGTGAGAGAGAGAGAGAGACAGAGAAAAAGGTCTTCCTTTGCCGTTGGTTCACCCTCCATGGCTGCCGCAGCCGGCGTGCTGTGGCCGGCACACCACGCTGATCTGATGGCAGGAGCCAGGTGCTTCTCCTGGTCTCCCATGGGGTGCAGGGCCCAAGTACCTGGGCCATCCTCCACTGCACTCCCTGGCCACAGCAGAGAGCTGGCTTGGAAGAGGGGCAACTGGGACAGAATCCGGCGCCCCGACCGGGACTAGAACCCGGTGTGCCGGCTCCGCAAGGCAGAGGATTAGCCTAGTGAGCCGCGGCGCCAGCCTATGGTCAACCAGGCTTTATACATAGAAGCTATAAAAGGAAGAATTGAATTGACATCTCAGGGAAAAAGCAAGAGAAGTAGAGCCTGAAGTGATTAGCTCAGCTTGAGAGCCATAATACATTTGGATAACCAAGCCTGAGCAAGAGGTAGGTTACTTTAGCTTCAAATACGAAGACAAGAATGGCCAGCTGAAAAGATCGAATCACAAGAGTAGGATAAAAGAAGTCTTTTATAAAAGATTAATCCCTCAAGAGTATATGCAGAAAATGCATCTGAGACAGAAAACTATCTCTGACTTGCCAAGCCAATCAAAGTGTACAAAACTGTCATGGGTATCTCCTTGATTCATCTTTCATAAGAGCTCATGTATAGATCAGTTTTGATAAAATCAAGCTAAGAGTTCAAATAGCATATTAGAGCGTAAGGATTCTTTGTTCATTGCAAATAGTTCCAGCAATAAGAAGATTAAATTTTGACGACTCAGTGTGTATGGTTATAATGCTTTCCTCTGAAATACAATTTTCTGTCTTACCACTGGAGGGGAACTGACTGCACTCAATTATTTTATTCTTTCCTTTATTATTGAAATATCGAAGCACAACAAAGACGTTCCACCCAATTACATGTTTTCTAGTTGCTGGCACATTGTTGATTTCTGAAATTTCAAATATTGATGTGGAAGTGACTATATATATATATATTTTTGCACCACAAGCAAGTATCAGAAATAAAGAAATTATAAGAGAAAGTACATAGCAGATCAAGAAACCTCCTGCCACTGCATTTCTTGACCAGGAACAAAACACTGGTCAAGCAAAACAGAAATAGAACTACTCAACACTTTGAAATGAACATGGAAGGTTTGATATAGGTTCATCTATCATCACTAGCAATCAGGAACTTCTGGGTGGCTGCAAGAGACTACTGATTTGCAGGTTACTCTTTGCCTGTGTGAACTGCCTGAGCTCAGCAGAATCTTCCCCTGTAATGCATTGCACAACACCAAAGTAGAAATTGCCAGGGTGGAAAGGGAAAGAAAGAATTCTTCTTATGTTCTCAGATTAATTTCTTTCTATTGATGTACATTCTGTAATGGTGCCCAACTCAGTATTGTCTATATGTGAAGGAGAATATAAGAGAAAAAAATCAAGAAAGGGGTTATAAAGAAAGACTAAAGACATGACAAACTTTTAAATATTCATGATGGTCTCTTCTGGGTGCTCAGATCATTATGAAGTTTATTCATGGACAAATGTTTCACTTATACTTCTTAACTTGATGTTGTGGTCCTCATAGATAATAGTTTATATTTGCCTGGTATCATATAAAACTTTTACATATACCATCTCATTTAAAATACTAGTAATTCTGAGATGTGTTACCAGGTATTAAAGGTAGATATGACAAAGATATGAGCTCAAAGGAATTGTCTTCCCAAGGTAAACATGTTGGTGCAATAATTTGGAAAACTGTCCCTTGCTCCACAGTCAAAATACAATATGTTTATGCCATTCATATCTCTTAGTAAATCAGTTGATGGAAATAATAAAGGGTGTGTAATCAAATGATATTGATATATAATCAAGGTGAGATGCCCTTCCGATTCTGACTCCTTTCACATTTGTAGGCGGTCATCTTAATGAAGATGAAATTTACCTTCTCCTCCCAGCACCCCATCCCACTGTTTATGTATGTATGTGGACTTCTAGATTTTTAACTTCCACATATTATAATGTTTTGTTGTAATTTTTTGCTGATAATAATTGTTAATTTTCAAGTTGTTCGGTATTTAGCTAGAGTTTAAACCTCAAAGTAACTTCTATCTACTTGACATGCTCCCATCAGAATTCAATAGTTTCTATGCTTTCTGGAAAAAGATGTCCTACTCTTGCTTTATACTCATTTTTCCAGCCAGAGATCTGCAATCAGTAATTTTTCTAAGGAGCTCTCATTTATTTAATATTAAAAAATTAAAACCTGGAGCTCAGTAGGCTTATCACTACTGGGAATTCTTAGTATCTGCTGCTCAAATCTAAATCACTTCAATCTTCCTCACAGTTTTCCTTACCATTCTTTTTTTTTTTTTTCATTTTTTTTTTGACAGGAAGAGTGGACAGTGAGAGAGAGAGACATAGAGAAAGGTCTTCCTTTTTCCGTTGGTTCACCCCCCAATGGCCGCTGTGGCCAGTGTGCTGTGCTGATCCGAAGCCAGGAACCAGGTGCTTCTCCTTGTCTCCCTTGCGGGTGCAGGGCCCAAGCACTTGGGCCATCCTCCACTGCCCTCCTGAGCCATAGCAGAGAGCTGGGCTGGAAGAGGGGCAACCGGGACAGAATTCGGCTCCCCGACCAGGACTAGAACCCGGGGTGCCGGCGCCGCAGGCGGAGGATTAGCCTATTGAGCTGTGGTGCCAGCCACAGTTTTCCTTACCATTCTTATGTAACTGTTTTCTCAGAGTTAGAAGTGTGGTTCACAGAGCACCTATACATTTTCTCATTTTCTTTATCCTCCAGATTCACTTCCGAAACATCACTATCAACTATAATGCTAATATCAAACTTCAAACTTTCATAGTGCTTTAAGTCCCATCGAGCAGCCATCTAGTTCAGACCCAAAACAGGTAAGATCATTCTAGATCATAAAGCTGCAGCCAAGTTATCCCAGGCCAGATAATTGAACACATAATCCCACTGAATCAAGAGAAATGGTAATGGTTTTAATTACTATAGTTACCTTACAATTTTAATCCATTGTGTATTAAAGGGTACTCATCTAACAGAGTGGCTCTGCAATGTGTCAGCCTCGCCAAATTGATTTAAACATTAAGGCATTGCCCTTCCTCCACGCCCCCTACTAGCACTGGCCACAGGAGAGAATAATGCAGTATTAGGAAGATAAAATGGAAATAATTAACAACTTGACACTGACACACATTTTTCCATATCTGCTGATTTACCTCTTTGGCATGAAACAGCCTCTGAGGCTAAACTTTCTCTATATTGCCAGGCTTCTCCTTTGATTTTTAAGGATGCTGAGTCATATATATATGTTTAGCTCTATGTCAAGGAGTCCTAGCTTTGGTAGGGTTTCCACATCACCAGAGTCAGAGATAACAAGTACAGTCACAGGTTTCCATCTGTCCTAGTTACAGTCCTCTTCTGGTGCCCACTGTTTCTGACTTCCTGCTCCACAGACTTCAAAGTCCATCATCATGCATGGAGACACTGCTGAACGGAGACTTTCTTGCTCCATAATTGTATAAGCCATCTCCTTGTATCAAAACTCTTTAATATGTCTTACTCATTTTGCTAGTCTCACTGAATCCTAACTGATGCTTGCAGCAATATATAGTTGATACAAAAGATTTGTAGAGAATAAAAAGTTTATATGTAACTTAGCTTAATATGAAAAATTTCATCAAAAAGACATATTGGGTAAATTCTCAATGATTTCCAAAGCTGGAAATATTAAGGAAAGCATTTTCAGTCCCATGCACTCTAGAAGCTGTGTAAACCCTAGAGACAATCATACTCCCTCACTGACACAACACAGAGACAGGGCTTAAGTTATGTGGAAGATTCACTTCCTTTTAGACTGAGAGACATAGAAAATGAAATTTTTATTCTCTATTGCGCACAAAATTGGAGACCTTACTTTCTTGTCTCCTGACTGTTGGAAAATTGAAGTAACACAATTTATAGTAGAATCCATAAATATTATATAATCTAGGATCAAGTTGTCAATCATTAGTTTGAAAAGGGAAAATTTATAATACCAGCAGTATCCAAGTTAAATTACTTAGGAACTCTGGGACAGGTACTTTCAAATACTAGTCTATAGCAAGTATTTTATAATTATGAGTTGATGTTTTATTTATTATGCTATTATTATGATTATTATGATCATTATTAATATTATCACCACTCACTTCAACTAGAATTGTCTGAAGAAGAAAAAAATCAAAGATTCTGAGCTGCAAAGTGATAGCTATACCCAATATGGATAATCCTTCATTACAATTTCACTCCACTGTTTAGCTTTTGTAGATGATTTGCCATTTATGTTTTAAACTTTTGTGTTTTTAAAACCCAAGATTTTTCCTATTAGAGCACAGTTGTTGGACAAATACAGAGATTAATTATCCTGAAAGATCATATTGAGAATATTATATCAGGTAGTTTGATAATGTAAGATTCTGATAATATAAATGAATTCAAGGGAATTGAACATATATCCATTAATAAACCAAATATTTCTCTTGATGATTTCATTAGGGAGCACATCAGTAAACCTGTACAATTTTCTATGAAAATCAAATATATGTCCCTTTCAAATCCCACTGAAGCCACCTGCAGTGACAAAGTGGTATTTGATTGTCCCTGATGGGTTAAGCATGTAATTGATCTAGTAGATAAGAAGTCCTGTATCAAAAATTGGAAGTTACTTTTACTCAGTGTCTTTTAACTATAGACTTCTGTTATTTTCTGTCAGCTGGTTCAGGGTACCCTTCCCGAAGCTAGCAGGGAGACATAGCAATTGATAGAATATTCCCTAGGGTTAAGCCAAAAATAAGGAGAATTATTGCACTCCTAAGCCTTGGGTACACATATGGACATTAATTGCCCTGTCAAAGTCATTGCCAGGGTAAGTGTCGTTGGATCATTAGATGGCATTGGTACAGACAGACCCTGGTTTTCTGTTTTATCTTAGCAGCACACTACCAGCAATATTACCATGGTAATGGTTTGGAACTTGAGCCTTGTATATCTCATGGGTAAAGTGGTAAAAAATTGCACATTGTAGGGATGCTATGAAGAAAATGTAGTATAATTTGTGCAAAGTTCTTGCATCATTGCCTGGCACATCAAAGATAATTTTATGAAAACGTTACCCTTATTAATTCACATCTGTCCTTTAGGTCCTCTCCTGGTTCTATTCCATTCAATAATATTACATCCATTGGTGGAAAGGTCTTGACTTTTAGCATGCTCACTGTTCACATACTTACTCTTAAGTGATGTAGTTTCTCTTACATTAATATCCTGAACTGATTATGACCTTCTTTGACCTTAATCTTTTTGTTCTCCTAATAGACCATTTCTATCACCAGTTTTGGGCTTGACTATATTGAACCCTTCTTAGTTATGATTTTTACTATATAACTTCCATAATGAAAGTCAGTCCTGATTTGGCCAGGCTATCATCAGCTCAAATGCCTTCATTATCTTCTTAGTGTCTGTTTCTCATGCTGATTGGTGTCAGCCTTAAAAAGAGAACTCAGATTGACCTCTGATTTGGACACTTGTCTTAAATGTCAGCCATTGACTTGAGGCTTTAAATTGCCCCACAGTTCCTACTAATACTCTACTTTGTTCTCTGGGGCCTTTCATTTATTACTCAGCTACTATCTCAGGAGGGCCTGACTTTACATTATATGAAATCTCTGAAACTCACAAACAATGTCACCAATAAATACCATTGGATACCACTCACTAATTCTTTGATTCTACCAACAGCTTATAGATGCTTAGGGATATATGAACATTAAAATTATTATTATAATAATAATTTATTTTTATAATAAATTAGTTTATTATTCAGAAACTACTAATTATATCAATTGTGGCAACTTCAAAAGAAGGATATAAGTCCCCCCACTTCCTCCCTCACCATTGTGTCTTGGCCCTGGACCTGCTTTGGTCACTGAAAGGCCTAGACAGGACACAGTGGAAATCTTAAGCCTGGTATTTAGTAGCATCTTCTACATGTTCAGCTGACAAATGCATCTTCAGTCTGAGTTCCAGAGTGCATACACGAGGTGGGTCTGCAGTCTGAATCCAACAGACAGAGACTCATAACCAAATCGAACCATCTGCCAACCTTCATACCTCTGAGTGCTGCTTCTTATCAGGATTTTGAGTTTGTTTATTACCCAGAATTAGTTGACTAATTAAACAACCTTACAATAAATTACGTAATGTTTTGTATTGACGTATATTAGCTCTTTGAATTTTCCAACAATACTATGAAGGACATATAAATTATCTCCATTTTAGAGAGAATGAAGCTAAGGTACAAATAATTAAATGGCTTGTTGAAATCACACAGAAGAAGAATCTAGATTCCAAATCATCAAGGTCAGGAAATTGCCACTCAAGGCTGAGTAATGCTGTTTTTTTTTAAACCAGCTTGCAAAACTTGTATTTTATCTTAGGAGCTTGCAAAGCATTGAAGACATCTTAAACAGGTGAGTGATGTTATCAGATTCTGTTTTTTAATGGCCCTCTAATCCTTGTGTAAAATATGAATTAAAGCAAGGAACAAGGGGACAGATGGAAATAAGAGATCATATGACAGGCTTAATCTGGAAAGGTGGAAACGAAACCTGCATGACATATGCAGACTTTTAAAGATTAAAGTGTTAATTCAACAGATTGGAATTAAAAAGTATGCCAAGTTTTAGAGAGTAAAGAACTGGATGCTGATAAAGATCGCCCTGGGAAAGGGGTGGTCAGGAGGAGACAAACAATTTGAGACATTTGTGAAAAACATCCAGTGGGCACCTGCTGAATTGCCTCAGTGCTCTGGTAAGAAGTCTGAGCCAGATGTCTCTGAGATGAATGAGATTCCCTGGGGAGGATGTATGGAGACAGAAGGCAGTCTAGCACACACCCTTACAATGTCTCAGAACCAGCAGGAAGAAGATAGGTCAGTAATCACCCCCCAAGTGGGGAGGGAAATGAGGAGGGTGAACAATGGAAAGCAAGGCCAGTCATGGAAATTTGCAGATTCAGCTAAAATCTTCAGATGACTTGTGCTGAAAAGTCTATTTCACATCACAGAAGTCAGTAGTGACTCAGTGACTTGTGTTCAAAATCTCCATCCTCATGGAGATCTCCTTACACTGCCCACAAACTACAAGCAACAAGCCACCCCCATCACACCCAGCTCATGTAATTCCATCCTACTTGTCAGTCAGAATACTTTCTTTCCTGGGATGCTGTATTTTCATCTGGGATCTGGGGGAAAGTCGCCATGTAAATATGTGCATTAAGCTCCATGTGGAATTTTATGGAGGTGTCATAAAATTTGCAAGCGACCACATTACCTCATAAAAGGAGGTGCTTGGAGGGGTTCTTTCCTCTTGTTTTGAAGACCAAGACTAAAGGAGATTCTGAACTCCTCCCCTTCTCTCTGCCCTCTCTGCCTTCTCCTCTCTCACTCCTTTTCTCCCTCTGGTTCACTCTACTCCTTCACTATGCACACGTGTGTTTGTGTCTCTGCTGTCTCATCCGTTAAATAAACACTATCACTTTGCGCACCATATTTGTATCTGTGCTTCTTCTCATGGAAGGCAGTACGATGAAAATAAATAAATAATATAAAAAAAAACTGGACCCTACGAATCCCACTTCACAACCATTCTAAATAAAGCAAAGTTCCCAACATGCTCTGTTCTCTCTTGTCTCTGGCTTGATCTGGCTTCAGATTATTTCATTTGTGCATTAGTGGTGGGTCCACACTCATGAGGAAATTAAACTCTGTTTAATGCTCTGCTTCTACCACATTGATGTTTTTTAATAATTTTATCTTTGAACTTATATTCTGTAAGTGAAGGTTGAAGGAAAAAAGAAGCGTGCATTTGAGCACAGGAGACAAGGAGTAATAGTCTTGTTCACTGCTCCTCACTGACCCATGTGCGTAGATAGTTCCTGACACCTTCTGTACACAGAATTCTGGTTTGCAGAATGCATGGGAACCCAGCAAGATGGAAAATATGTCAAGAGAAGTACATTTGTGATTGAGTAAGCAGGAAGATTGGGGTCCCTTAAAGGATACAATTCATTGGGAGCCAGAAATTGCTGAAAACAATGAAGTAGAAGGACAGGGAAAAAATAAGATAGCTCTTTTTATCTTAAATCATTTTTTACCCATCAGTAAGCTAGAAGTAGAGTGTTGGTAAAATAGACATTTTTCAAGACATGAAGTAAAAATGGTAGCGTTAGTTTGCTGTCTGAAACATTTCCAGTTTTTGGTGAAAAAACAAAATACACATACATGAACAAACATTTGGAAACCAATTTTTCAACTTCAATGATTTTCTTTTTTAAAAAAATGATTTATTTATTTACTTGAAAGTCAGAGTTACACAGTCAGAGAAAGAGAGGCAGAGAGAGAGAGAGAGAGGTCCTCCATCTTCTCATTCACTCCCCAGTTGGCTGCAACAACCAGAGCTCTGCCTATCTGAAGCCAGGAGTCAGGAGCTTCTTCCAGGTCTCCCAGCTGGGTGCAGGGGCCCAAGGAGTTGGACCACCTTCCACTGCTTTCCCAGTCCATAGCGGAGAGTTGGATCAGAAGTAGAGCAGCTGGGACTCAAACTGGTGCCCATATGGGATTCTGGCACTGCAGGCAGTGGCTTTATCTGCTACGCCACAGCCCCGGTCCCCTCAATGATTTTCATATGAGTTAAATGTTCTTGTATTTGCAATCAAGTTTGATGTTGTACAATGAGAAAAAGGGATATGTTAATGCTAATTATTAAATTTTTAAATTTCTTTTAGATATAGTGGCATCAAATAGCAAATAAAAGCACTGTAATCAGTTGAGAGAGAAACTATGGATGACAAGGAAGAGATTAACGTATTAGTACCTTTATCAGGAGGCATGCTTTCCTGTTTTTTGAACGAAGGATCCTGGATTCTCATTTTGCCTCAGACCTCAGAAATTCAATAGATGGCCCTTCCCCTGGTCTATTTATAAAAGATTTATAAAAAGCTTTCAAAATTTTCAGGTGTCAGCTGAAGTACCCTTCCTCGAGAAAGCCTTTCGTAGGCATCCAAATCTGTTTTCTTTCCTGAGTCCCTGTAGGCCCCTTTCATGAGGTCTGTGTTCCTTTCCTTATGATTGTTTTTGATCTCTATGTCTCCAATCTCTTCTAGACTATCCATCCTTTAAAGTCAAGGGTGATGCCACCTTAACTGTTTTGTACTCAGAAAGTACAGGTGAATGAAACACAGTATGTTTTTAACACAAAAAGTATGAAGTTTAATTTTCATTAAAAAGAAGGCAACTTCGGGGAAATGTGAGCAGTTTCTGAAGTTTGGTTGAAATTTGTAAAGATGTGCATTAAAATGAGACTGTCAAAATAGTTGGAGGCAGTCAAAGGCATCTTGCATGCTAGACTACTCAGTGTTGGATTTATGCCTTGCAAGGAGATTTTTAAAGAAAGGGCATTTATTCCATTTCAGCAAATGTTTTCTGTGAGTCTACTTCATGCTAGGAACTGCTAATTGTGCTTGGGGTACACTGGTGAATGTAAAGTGAATTTCCCTGCCCTGTAGTGCATACATCTCATTGGAATGACATTCTTAAATCTGCATTTTAGGGACACACCATGTAGATGTCATTAAGAGTTCTCATCACTGTAGGGATGCATTTCCACCTTGAGATCTCCTTCTATTATCTCATTTTCTGTTTGAGGAAAATAGAACCTTGAGGCAATCATCAATTTCCCCTGACCCTGTGTATTTCAAAATCCATCTAGTAATTCAAATATATTGCCACCAAGTTAATCAGAGATAAATACAGTTTCCTTTTCTGTCTAAAAATAATAATTCAATGTTATGTAAGTTCTTCAAACACTATGTTATCCTATAATCTCATTTGCAAACAAATTCAAAAGTATAAATTGTCAAATGTTCTGCAAGAAAAGATTCCAGGGATTTTAAAAGAGAATTTTCTCTTTCCAGAAGGAAATAAAATAGAAGAATTCAGAAGAAAGAGATTTTTAAAGTGTCCTCTCCTTAAAGCACTCTGCCCTTATACATGAATGTTTGATACTCTTCACCACCATTCTGTTTGACTATCGTGAGGTTTCAATTTCCAAACCATCAGCCTAGAGGTGACAGGTGAAATCACAAAAGTATCTACAGCTATTCAGCAAAGAGGAAAAAATATAGAACCAAGGTCAGCATCACGAAGAATTCTTACATCTAAAGAAGTGTAGGAAATAGTGCCAGCAAAGGAGATAGGGAAAATATTCTCAGTGGTTTGTGGAAGAGTAGCCATTTAAAGGGTTAGCAAGGGAACTAAGAAGCTAACAATGTCTTCATTATATTTTTGAAATGTAATAATTTTATTAAATGAGGAAATATAATCATAAACTAATGGTTTCCCAAACGTATTATAATTAGAACACCTAAGTGGCATTTTATAAAGGGATAGGATTACAAAACCGGGAACACATTTTTTTTTTTTTTTTTGCATCTCCCTGGAATTCTGATATACAGTCATCAATTAAGTAATAGAAACTTATTTTAAATATATTTTGCTGTAAGTATAATTCAGGGTGGCTATATAATAACACTCTACTCCTTGAGCAACACAAAGAATCACATCAAAACTGTTGAGAAGAATGAACTTCCTCATTAAGCCAAGTTACCACAGATGAAGAGAGAGAGAGAGAGAGAGAGAGAGAGAGAGAGAAGGAAGGAAGGAAGGAAGGAAGGAAGGAAGGAAGGAAGGAAGGAAGGAAGGAAGGAAGGAAATGATCTGAAGCATGCATACAAGAAAGATCTGGTCAATGAAGAGAAATACTTTCATAACTACATAAATAAAAATTCCCACACAATCCAAGTATAGTGAGTGGAGAACTGAGACATTTAACTGAATTATGGAAGATGGGAGTAGTGAATAATTATGTGTTTTTATATAACTTTAATAGCTTTGTACTTCTTCACTCTCAATGAATTTCTCAAGAGAACAAATGGCAGACTGGATTCCTGTATAGGGCTCATTTGTGTACTGACAGTGTGATGTTTACACTCATGAGTTTTACTCTGCATGAGGGGTGCTTAGGCAGAGCTGAAAATGGCCTTTGTAGAATTTGACAAGGTTTTCCACTTATAGCATAAAAGACAAGGTCACAGAGTAAAATGAAGTCAACAATTGTGGTCATAAGGAAATGCTTCACCATCAGCAAACTGGAATCATCTCATTCGAAAAAAGCCATTTTCCTGACCTTTGTTTGTGACAGTTTTTACTATGTACAGGATTACTCCATGTGGCTTCATCCGCACTACAGGAAACCCAATGTCAACACATCCATAAACAAATTAATGTTCTTTTTTCCTAGTCCACATTTGTTGTCTTCCCACCTGGTCTCTGGTGTGAGGTACCAAGTTGTCTGCTTATTCCTCAGTCTCCAATGATTCTATTCATCCTTTCTTCTGAACAGCACTTAACCCTTTCTTCCATGGTCATTCTCATAGTGACTCATGCATTGCTGTGTTTCAATGATGACATTCTCTTCTCTGAGATCCCTGGTCTTCTCCACTCCACCCTCTTCCTGAAGCAGGCCTTTGGGGCAGTGGCTAAGATGCTGCAGAGGTACTCACATCCCATATTGGAGCCCCTTTTCAAGTCCTAGCTCTACTTCTGATTGCAGCTTCCTGCTAAGACACACATGGGGAGGCATCAAGTAATGACTCATGTACTTGGGTCTTTGCCATGCATGTGTGAGACCCAGTTTGAGTTTCTGGATCCTGGCTTGAGATTGGCCCAACCCTGGCTATTTAGGGCATTTGGGGAGTGAAACAGTGGACAGAAAGCTCACTCTCTCACCTTCAACCTCTCAAATAAAATAAATTAAAAATAAATAAAGAAATTTTTTTTATAATTTTCATTCCTGTCTAGGGGCAAAATGTAGAAATTAAAATCTGATATCATCTTTCCAGTACTTAAAATTGCTTAGATATTTACTCTCAAGGTAGAAACTCAAGACCTATTGATATCACAGAACCTATGATCCTATTTGCATTCCTCTTTGAACACACAAGAACAAAAAGTTGAATACAGTGGTCAAGAGCTCAAGTTCTAGTAAAGGAATATGGATGCGTATTCTAGATAGGACCTTTAAGCCTTTCTTAAATGTTATGTAACATGGTTTTCTCATCTGTAATAGGAATATGATAAAACTAATGATAAAATACAGGATTCTGGCTTATGTTAATTGGTACATGTATGGACTTAGAATACTCTTTAAATAATAATCACCCAAAGATTTTTAAGTATTTTTACTTTATTCTCCTCTGTTAATCTGAATGTTCCTTCTTATCTCATATTTTATGGATTTGCCTAAAAATCTGCATTTGTCAAGATTCTAATCTTATCTTCCATTACAATCTCAGCTCCCATGACACTTTGGGGCCACTGTTTGATGCAGGAAGACACTACTTGGAACTCTCACATCCCATATCAGAGTGCATGGACCCAAGTCCTTGTTCTGGTCCTGATTCCAGCTTCTTGCTAATGTATACCTTAGGAGGCCGCAGTGACAGCTCAAGTAGTTGGGTTATTGACACCATTGTGATAGACCCCTGAGTTTCCAGTTTCTACCTTTAGCCTGGTATACTTCTGGCTAATGCAGATATTTGGGGAGTTAACTAGTGGGTGGGAGGATGGGAGTTTCTCTCTCTCTCTCTCTCTCTCTCTCTTTGTCTCGCTCTTTCTCTTTCTCTTCAAATAAAATAAATGCATAACTTTTACTTAAATAAATAAAATTCACTGGAAAGCCGTCTCTGATTCATTAACTCCATCCTTGCCACCACCAGTAAGTTTTTTTCTGAACTTGTCTTAAATCTTATAAAATAGACTTGTATTTAATGTCTTAACAATTTTTATAAATATTCATTTACCTTTCCATCACTAAGTGCTCTGATTACTTAATGCATGATACACACTCAATGTGTTTGTGAATAAACTGAGAAATAAAAATGGAAATTATGAAAGGGCACTGGTTGGGAGCACAAAGGGTAGGTGAACAATTAGGAATCTTTATTTTTATTTTTTAAAAGAATTTTAATTAATTTATTTAAGAGGTAGAGCAAAGACAGAGAGAGGGAGAGACAGAGAGAAAGATATTTCATCTGCTGACTCACTCCCTAAATGGCCAAAATGGCAGGAGCTGGGCTGACCTGAAGCCAGGAGCCAGGAGCTTCCTCCAGGTCTGCCACATGGGTGCAGGGGCCCAAGCACTTGAGCCATCTTCCACTGATTTCCCAGGCCATCATCAGGGAGCTAGATGGGAAGAGAAGCAGCTGGGACCCGAACCAGTGCCCATACGGGATGCTGGTATCATAGGCGGGGCTTAGCCTACTACATCACAGCCCTGAACCCCTGCTGGGGAAGCTTGACCACATCAGACAGAAGCTGCAGTTTTTAGAGTGAAGGCAGATGTTTGCCCTCTCTCCTCTGGGTGAGTAGTCAAGGATCTAATGCAGTGGATGAAGCCCGGGGCTTCTTACCACCAAGTTTGTGTCACTTCTGCAGGAGGCCAAGGTCAGTGTGCTTGACCTCAGGCTGGCAGCTAACATCCTAGCTGTGCTCCGGAAGTGGCAGATTTATTATATTACCAACGTGCTGGAAGGTATTGGGCTGATTGAGAAAAAAATCCAAAAAATCCAGAAAAAATCGAGAGATTGCGACGAGCTGATGGAGCTCCAGGCAGAGACTGAGGAGCTGCAGCAGTGGGAGCAGGAACTGGATTAGAAGAAGGTGTGGGTGCAGCAGAGCACCCAGAACGTCACAGAAGACGTTCAGAACGGCTGCTTGGCCCACGTGACTTACGAGGACATCTACAGATGCTTTGCTGGAGACACGCTCCTGGCCACCCGAGCCCCATCGGGCACCAGCCTGGAGGTGCCCATCCCAGAGGGTCTCACTAAGCAGAAGTACTGGCTTCACTTGAAGCATGTGAATGGCCCCACAGAGGTGCTTCTGGGGAATAAGCAGGTGTGGGGCTCCCCATCAGTGATGGTGTCCATGTCACCACCTGAAGGTCTGCTCCAGAGTCTACCTGCTCTTTCTACCCCTCTGCCTCTGCCCAAGCCTGCCCCAGCCCAGACCCTGAAAGCCTCCCGGCCAAGCAGTCCTCAGCTGACCTCCCTTGTCCCTGTCTTGGAGAGCACTGACATTTGGGGGTGGCCGATCCATCAGCTGAGATACAGTGAGCGGTGGACCTGGAACTGAGAGCAAGGACAGTGGTGAGCTCAGCTCCCTCCCGCAGGGCCTGACCATACTGGACTCTCAGCCACTATAGCCTTCTGCCCTGTTGGACAGTAGCAGCAGCAGCAGCACCAGCAGTTCGTCTGCATTCAACCCTTCTACCTCCTTTGATCCTATCAAGACAGACCCCACAGGTGTTCTGGAACTCCCTAAGAGCTGCCAGAGATCTTCAATCCCACAGTAGAGTGCATGAACTCAGAACTGCGGGAGGAGTTGATGTCCTCAAAAGTGTTTGCCCTCCTCTTCTGTCTTTCTCCACCCCCTGGAGACCACAATTGCACACACAACTTGGACAAGACTGAAGGTATCTGTGACCTCTTTGATGTGCCTGTTCTCAACCTCTGACTGACAAGGGACTCGCTCTGTGTGACTGGAACCCAACTGGCTCACCTGGGGACCCCCTCTCCCCACCCCCACCCCCATAGCTTGAGAACCACAGACTCCTGGCTTCCCCAACCCTCCCTCACTGCAGTTTTGTGCACAACTCCCACTCCTGTATTGGCACTTGTGCAGGAGAAAGTGGCTCCACCCCCTCCACCAAGGAGCCAAACTGTTCACCTCTCTTTTCCTGGGGACTTCCCCAACCCAGGCTCCACTGCCATCCAGTGGCACAGGCCTGCCTTCCCCTCCTCCGCCCAGGGCACCTTGTCCAGCCCCTCTGCCCCAGGAGGGAACCACAAGTGGAGCTGGATACTTGCCAGCACCGCTCCCAGCTTCCTTTGCTGCTTCCTGACCCCATGCTCCAGCTCCTCGTCGACCTCTCACGTGCCTTCTTCGGCTTGGCCCCGAGCCCTGAGAACCTGCAGGTGTGGGTGGGGGTGCTAGCAAGAAGGAACAGAGGTCTCTTGTTAGGAGTCTGAGTGGGTAGGTCCCTAAGGATGGGCCCCATCTCCTGGTGTCCCATAGTCTCCCCTTGATTTCCGTTTATTCATGTGCCTTCATTTAGAGCCATTTGCAGAGATTTAGAAAGATCTACAGTAACGAATGGATTCCTATATAAAGATTATTTTATACTTTTGCAGCAAAAGGAAATTGTGATATTTGTATGGTGTCCAAGGGAAAAAAGGACCATGCCTAAGGTTAAAAACAAAGGTGAATGTTCATGGTTTGTTCCAAGAATAAGCATTTCAGGGAACTCAATATCTTCTAAGAAAGCTCACTCATTGTATGTTTCTATTACCTAGAAACTCCTCTCATTATGCTGACTAAAATGCCGTGTTCTACTAAGTTCCATCTAATGGTTTTGGTGCCTCTTTCTGGAATATAAAAGAGTAAGTCTACATTTTTTTCTTTTTCTTTTCATGATAATCCTTCAAAAATCTTAGAAGAGACTTTCTGTTCCTCATATGTCATTTATTCTTCATATTTAATATCACTAGATCCTTAACTTTTGTGGACCCTTAATTGAATATTTTAGCAGAGTTCTAATGCATTCTTCTTAACAAGATAACTTGCATTGTACCTTGGAAGAAATGCAGCCTAATGTAACCTAAGGCCTTTATGGACTAACCACTTAGAGAACAGAATATTGGCACACTGTAGTTTCATAATGCATTATTGTAATGCCTGCAGGCGTACATTCAAAGTGAAGTACTTTGTATCTCTGACATCACAGCAGTTTATCTGTGGTGTACTTCAAAATTAAGTTAGAAATGAAATATAATCATGTAAGCTCTTGAGCTGGTCAGAAAAATTTGTGGCAACTATTTGGAGAGCCACTGGGTTGATTTGTGGCAACCTTGTTGATTTGCTTGGTTGTGATTATAAATAATAAACTCCCCAAACATAACAAAGGAGTAAATGACAATAGAAAATCAATAATGCGTGGAAACTTGCCTGTGATTTACTGATATTTAAGCCATCCCCACAGCGCAAGGTTCAAAGATTGCTCAAAAGCCACTTTCAAGGACCAAGAAATGATTACATGCAAGGTACTGTTGTGGAGGATGAGGATCCGCTAATGTCACATTCATTGTTTAATAATTACCCAGATGACTCATGTCCTATGAGATGGGCAGGGAATAAAGACGGGTCAGCTAATTTATAGGATACCTTTTTAATTGCACCAATGTTCTTTTTCTTCTTTAGGTAGTGTCTTTGCTTATGGGAAGGTGCAGGTTGAGCAAATGTTTTGGCCTTTGTTTTTGTGATTATAGGGAACAAATATCTGTCATCTCTTGAATGAATGGTTTTTAGGAAATTAGAAGAGTAGTTACCATTCACTTGCTGAAGTGACAGGTGGCACATGGTCTTCAAGAGAGAACAAAATTTAATCCTAGACAGGGTCTGCAGAGATTTTATAAAATGATTGATAGAGTTGGAAGAGGGGTAGGAACCTCATAGAAAACTAAAAAGAATGTTGGGAGGTCACAATGAGATTGAAAACTGAAGAGATTCCTCAGAACAGCAACAAAAGTTGCTCAGAATGCTAGGGCTGTGGATCCAAGTGTAAAGCATTTTATCTTGCATTTATAAAATGCCGCCTGTCTTCTCTTACTTATTGGTTAACATTCATGGTCTATTGCTTTACCTTCCTTTGTTCATACCTTAAACCTTCTTGATTTTTTGTTTGATTTCTCACTGGCCCATACATGAAACTTACCCTATGTCCATGTCTGTAGGACCCATAGCTACTTTCAATTGCTGAGTTTACTAGGGAAAATAATCACAGCTGTATGCCTACTGTTTGGTTGCACATTGAGTGGAACCACTGATATGGTAGGCAGAAAGGATTAAATTAGATTCATGAGCTGGAAAACAAAGCACCCCTGTGCCCTGTGTGATCTCACCTTGCCTGATCTTACCTGTATATGCCCACTTGCCAATCAGACTACCTAACCACTCCCTTTTGGAAGTGAATAAAAGGCATGGAATGCTCAGGCCTTACTCTCGCTCTCCTGAGCCCGAGAGGGCACACAGCCTTTGGCCGCTTCTCCTTCTGTTTTTTCCTATGGACTCTGAGCTACCTGTGGCTATTCTGGCCCGTGGATTTCTCGCACGTGGCTCCTAGTCTGTTCTCTGCCTGGTACGGAATTCCCTGCTCACTTTTCTAAACCCATTCTCCCTTTTATAAAGCCCTCACCTTCCTGTGTATTTCTCTCACTCTCTAAAATAGATGCTAAACCATACCATGCTAATTCAATTATAAACAGTCAATATTGAGAATTCTTTTTTTAATTTTTATTTAGTAAATATAAATTTCCAAAGTACAGTTTATGGATTACGATGGCCTTCCTCCCCCCATAATTTGCCTCCCACTCGCACACCTCCCATCTCCCGCTCCCTCTCCCATTCCATTCACATCAAGATTCATTTTCAATTATCTTTATATACAGATCGATTTAGTATATATTAAGTAAAGATTTCATCAGTTTGCACCCACACAGAAACACAAAGTGTAAAATACTGTTTCAGTACTAGTTATAGCATTACTTCACATTGGACAACACATTAAGGACAGATTCCACATGAGGAGTAAGTACACAGTGGCTCCTGTTGTTGACTTAACAATTTGACACTCTTGTTTATGGCGTCAGTAATCTCCCTAGGCTCTAGTCATGAGTTGCGAAGGCTATGGAAGCCTTTTGAGTTCACCGATTTCGATCTTATTCCGACAGGGTCATAGTCAAAGTGGAAGTCCTCTCCTCCCTTCAGAGAAAGGTAGCTCCTTCTTTGATGGCCCCGTTCTTTCCACTGGGATCTAACTTGCAGAGATCTTTCATTTAGAAACAGCAGAGAATTCTTATCTAAATAGACAACAAGGACCCTCAAGACATTAATATTAAAATAATTAATAATTTTGAAATAAAGGTAAATGATTTCACCATGAACATGTCAGTATAACCCAGAGGGGATTCCTTAAAGAAATAAAACTGTAGTTGAACAACCACATAACTTCTTATTGGCAATTGCCTCTGTGCTTGGATCTTGCTTTAACTTCTGAGATCAATATGAAAGCACATTAGGATCCACGTCCTATATTTCACCATCCATGTTTGGAATGGTGGCATGACTGACTCTCCCTGCTTTTCATCCTACCATTACTTACTATCTCTGGTACCATCTAATTTTATTCTTCCAATGACCTCACATGGCTTCATCATTTACCCTCCCCCATCTACAAGAACTTCCATTTTCCATTTTAGTAGTGTCTTTTCATTAGCATAAAATAATTTGTCTTTCTTCTCTATCTCTCTCTGTCTCTCACACACACATACACACACACACACATACAAAGAAAAAGCCTCATACATCTGAACCCCAAGTTCATCCCTAATATCATTCATTCCTTCCCTAATCTCTCACAGCCCTAATTCTAGACAGAATTGTCTAACTCCTCTCAATTTCCTGTTTTCCACAAAGTCCTAAAGTCAACTATCCTATGCCAAATACATGTTCTTTTAAATAGGGGGAACGTTGTGCACCATATATATGTTATTTGTATGTGTTATGCCACACAAATACATACATAATTTAAATCTTCTACAATAGGAGTTTGGATACTTACAGTATTTTACACCATGGTTTTTGGAATGATATAAATGCTTAATACAATTTAATAAATATGTAATATGATAAGAAATTATTTTTAGCAAATCAAAATACAGATTTGCAAGTCTAATGTGAACACAGTTATGTAATAATGTGCTTAAACAATCAGGAAAGAAACTTACCAGGTGCAATACACATAAACAAACATCAAACTCTTGGAAAAGGGAACCTGCCCTGGGCTTTCCTCAGACCTTGCCCTCGCATGTAAGGGTGATGGGGACAAGGAGACGTACCTCCTTCCCAATAGTGCTTTAGTTACCAGGTGATCCAGAGATCACTGTATAAATGGTTAGCCTTCTTCCTAAATCTGTCGTCTCAAAAATAAATCACGCAATGAAGAAGGGACATAGAAATGATTGTTTTGGAGGCTAAGGGCAGGATTTGGTTGCTGGTTGGATTGGATAGAATGGACACAGGCTTGTGTGAAGTCTCCTGTGGAATGGGCCGCTGCCTGGATCAGCACACTGCCATGTTCGAAGAGAAAAATCCCAGGACCCACAGATCGCAGTATTTTGAGCCTGAACTTTAAATAGATCATTCTTTAGATCTATTTTTCATGATAAGAGGAAAATTAATTCATTTTGGTGTGTTTGTTTTGCATATGACTTTTAGGTAGCTAGATGTATGGTATATGGACTTGCATTTTTACTTACGGCACCAATCTTAACACATGTTATGAGCGTGTGATCCAAGACGTTAAGTCATTTCATCTCTGTGAGAATAGGGTTAGCTGTTCACTTCACTTCCATCCTCTCCCCATCCTTCTCCACTTTTTTTCTTAAGAAATTCCTAAATTCCTATTTTCTGAATCTCTAAATTTAAAAAAAAATTACTTACAGTTAGAAAATAGTAAAATAAACTTTGAACATATTATCCAATAATCAAAAATATACAAAATAAATTTTAATGTAGGCATATTAATTGTTGACTTCCTCAACTTTTATCTATAGGGAATGTAGATAAATCAGTCTAGATAAAATAAAAACAAACAAAACGAAATACTAAGACCAGAAATAGCTAGTGTCTGCTTTAAGAAAAAGTAGCTCAGCAATGCATGATGACTTTCTACTTTAAACCAAAAATAGAAATCTCACTGCAACAAAGGACATAGGAAAATGAATTAACATACACAAAAATATTGCCATGAAGGCTGATTAGAAAGCATTTTCAAGGTTCCTCACCAACTAAATATGATTGATGGGGAAGTGTTCACGATAGTGTGGAGCATAATAAAGTAATGGGGTCCCCAATTTCCGAGGTCAGGTCTTTATTAATGCTGGGGTAATACTAAAGGAATAGAAAATATAATAGCTTCAATTTACTTATCTCAATACTACATTTTATCGTATCTCATCTTTCCTCTTTCAGCCAAATGAGTTTCTCCAATAAAAAGCATTCTAAAAAATTCACACAGGCATGAAGTTAGACATGAAAGGTTTTCCATTTTCTTAAAATTGCTGCATGGCCACTGATTAAGGTGGGGGAAATGCAGTTGAAAGCAAATGAAGCGACATTTGCAGTATGGTCTGTGAGGTAGCGTGGGGAAGGTCAATGAATGAACAGACTCAGACACCGTCGATTGGTCATGAGCTCAGCCCGTCTCCTGGAGGATTGCCACAGATGATACTGCATACAGACCAGCTGGGTTCCTTGTCTCACAATGCAGAGATGGCTCACTCCGTTTCATGACTTTTCGAAGCTTTTTTTTTATTTTTAGATGCTTGTAAGTCTCACTATATTTTCTGCTCCAAACCAAGTTTTTTCTTACCTAACACAACTTTCTAGAATCCAACATGATTCTACTCCTTTCCTGGTTTACATGACTGTTCAGGTTCCTAGTTCTGGTGTTTCTAAGCCATTTAACTTAGTAGATGCATCTCGTCATCAGTGGACCCTGGAATTGACTTTTTCAAGTTTAAACCCAACAAGATTTGTGTGGTTCCTCTAATTAGCAGGGTTCTTTGAAACACATGGGTGTGCCTGGGACTCATCTCCCACCTTCTCCTGCTGGCTTGACTGCTCCTCCTTCCTCCATGTTCTCACTTGTTCCTCCACCAGGCACTCTGAGCCCCTTTGATACGTTTGATGTTTTTTACTGGGATCATGGAACATGTATAGATTAAATTATGGAGTATTTCAGTTCAGTCATCTAAGAAACAGACACCAAAACAAAGATTTGTGAAAGATGCTTAGGCGAGTCTGGCTGGGAAGGAAGGGAGGGGGTGGACAAGCATAGGCAGGGAGGGCGAGGAGTCCCCGATGAGATGGAAGGGGTGTTATAAGAGCCTCAGACAGTTACACAGCTGAGAGCATTCTGTCTTGGAGCGAAGGAGATCTATGAAGGAGGAAGACAGCCACAGGCCATGTGTTTCTGACACATTCAAGCATCTCTGAGAACTCCTACTCCCAGGAGATATTTTCCAACAATTAAGTGGTTGAGACATTTGACAACAGGTTGACATCCAGACCCAGGGACCATCTGGTGACTTTCACTGCTAGACATATTGTGATGAAAACAGCTTGGGGCTGGTGCTGTGGTATAGTAGGTTAAGCACCCAACTGCGATGCCAGGATCCCATATGGGTGCCAGTTTGAGTCCCGGCTGCTTCACTTCCAGTCCAGCTCTCTGCTAAAGCCTGGGAAGACAGTGGAAGATGGCCCAAATGCTTGGGCCCCTGCACCCATGTTGGAGACCTGGAAGAAGCTCCTGGCTCCTGGCTTTATTTCAGCTCAGCTCCAGCAGTTGTAGCCATTTGGGGAGTGAACCAGTAGATGGAAGACCTCTCTCTCTTTCTCTACCCGCCCCGTCTCTACCACTCTGCATCTGTAACTCTGCCTCTGAAATACATAAATAAATCCTTAAAAACAAACAAAAACAGCCTCATGAGAAACTCATGGGTCAGATCACACAGCAAAGCCATACCCAAATTTCACCTTCACTATGTCAATAGCTGTTTCTTGTTTTAAGCTGGTATGTTTTGGGATAATTTATTACATAGTAATGGATAATAAATACAATGTTATGTGCCTCAACCTCTTCCAGTTGTCTGAGGAGAGGGTAGGTTGACTAAAACATTGCTCTAGATCCTGAAGATGCTCAGCTAGATGTTGTTAGGTCACTGAACCCTGCAGATGACTGCTCGACCTTTCAGTAAAGAAAGTTGGAAAGATCGATTCCATCTCTGTGATTTCCACAAGGAACATAGGATTCTTCTAAGCACACCTCCTTACTACTGAACAGCATGGCATGTCTATACATATCTTCAAGACCTTTTGTGTGTTCTTCTGTACTATTTTCAAATTTTCCTCATGAATTTTTAAAGCATTTTATCTATCTACTAGAATTTACTGCAATAAATTTTTGCCGTTACGAATGAGCAGTTCTATTTGTAAAGCCTGTATCTTTGCTCACATGTTTATATGTGAGAAGGCTAGTTTTCTGAATATTAATTTGTATCCAGCTATCTCAATGAATCACCTTCATTGTTTGAGATAACTCCTCAATTTGTTGTCAAGTGTTTTATTATTATAATTATGTCATTCTCAAATTGTGATTGTTTCACCAACCCTTTTTAAAAAGATTAAATTTTATTTATTTTAAAGCAGAGTTACAAAGAGGCAGAGAGAGAGAGAGAGAGAGAGAGAGAGAGAGAGAGAGAGAGAGAGAAAGATTGTCCATCTGCTGGTCCACTCCTTTGATGGACAGAGATGGGACAGACTGAATCCAGGAGCCAGGAGCTGCTTCCAGGTCTCCCACATGGGTGCAGGAGCCCAAGGACTTGGGCCGTCTTCTGCTGCTTTCTCGGGTGCATTAGCAAGGATCTGGATTTCAGTGGTACAGATGGGACTAGAACCAGCATCTGTATAGGATGATAGCATTGCAGGTGGCGGCTTTACTCCCTCTGCCACAATGCAGGCCTCACACCAATTGCTTTTTAAAGATCGTTTATTTATTTTCTATTTCAGATTGTATTTATCACATTCTCTAGTGCTATAATAAACAGCAGAAACGTAGAAGGCTTATATTCTTTTCAAAGGAAGTGCTTCCTACTCCATATGTTCCAATGTCAACCTTTTTGTCTCTGGTTGGTTTAAGGACAACTCTTGGAAAAATTCCTAATGGTTTCATACCACATTCTCCAGGGAGTTCACCACCCTCCTCCATACAGGGTTTAGGGAGAGTCTATAATGGAGCCTGTGGACTATCAAGGCCTTCCCCAGACGCCATAAGAGATATAGGAAACAGGAAAGACAAGGCGTCTGTAGTGGAATCAGAGATGCATTTTGTTTCTTCTGAACTTAATCATTAATTACTTTTTGACTCTTCTGATGCCTAGACTGAAAATTTTTAATATCCATTTGACTACGGCTTTTATGTTTTCCTACTATTACATTTATGACTAGTGTGTCCACAGGCGATTTGTGGTTCATTCTTAGATAAGCGATTAAAACTGTTGGATAGAGAGGTGCAGAGGTTATGCTGCCACTTATGATGCCCACAACCCACATCAGAGTGCTCACATCAAGTCTTAGTTACTCCACACTTCCCATCCATCTCCCTGATAATGCATCTGAGAGGCGATGGATAATGACCCAAGTACTTGCGCTCTTGGCTACTGGGTTCAAGCTGGCCTATTCCTGGTTTTGCAGGCATCTGGTGGGTGGACCAGTAGATGGAAGATTATCCGTCACTATCACTTGCTCTCCCTCTTTTTCTTTCTCTCTCCCACTCACCATGCGTTTAAAGTGATAAGTAAATTTTTAAAAAGTTGATAGAGAATTAAGAATTTGAGGATTCCCGTGGAAATGCCCCTGTGTAGTTCTATATAAGGCTTTGATCTCCTAAGAAATAATGTACTTTGTGGGTCCTTAAATGGATGCTTGTTCTTTCTTTCACAAACACCAAATATTTGTTAGGCACAGACCTGGCATCACTCAGCCTAGCATGTGTGAAACTATTCATAGTTTTCCTGAGAAGATTTTGCCTAAAAAGTATCTTAAATTGGGGGCTGGCACGATGGTGTATCTGGTAAAGCCTCTGCCTGCAGTGCCGGATTCCCATATGGGTGTCGGTTCAAGTCCCAGCTGCTCTACTTCCGATCTAGCTCTCTGCTATTCAGTAGAATACAGCCCAAGTCCTTGAGCCCCTGCACCCTTGTGGGAGACCCAGAAGAAGCTCCTGGTTCATCGCTTCTGATCAGCGCAACTCTGGCTGTTGCGGCCATGTGGGGAGTGAACCAGCAGAGGGAAGACCTCTCTCTCTCTGCCTCTCCTCTCAACTGTGTAACTCTGACTTTCAAATAAATAAATACATCTTTTTTTAAAAAAAGAGTATCTTAAATTGATGAATGTAAGAAAAAATGACTGTTTTATGTCTTCTCTGACCTCTCTTAGGTGAGTTAAGTCAGAACAGTCTCACTCCTACAGAAAATGAACATACTCTTCCATGTAAAGAGAACAATTCACTTTTTGTCTCATTCTCTTAATCTGAAGATAAAATGCAACCATGGGGAAAATTCTGGATAAAGAAATTATGGGATATGTACTCTTTAGAATACTATACCGCAGTAAGAAACAACAAAATCCAGTCATTTGCAACAAAATGGAGGAATCTGGAACACATCATGCTGAGTGAAATAAGCCAATCCCAAAGGGACAAATACCATATGTTCTCCCTGATCGGTGACAACAGACTGAACACCAAAAAGGAAACCTCCTGAAGTGAAATGGACACTATGGGAAACGGTGACTTGATCAGCATAGCCCTGACTGTTAATGAACAACTTAATACATTATCCCTCTTAGTAGTTTTTTTGTCTGTTCTACTTAATATGACTGGTTTAATTCTGTAATTAATACACAGTTATTCTTAAGTGTTAAAAATTAACTGAAATGTGATCCCTGTTAAACATAAGAGTGGGAATAAGAGAGGGAAGAGATGTATAATTTGGGACATGCTCAAGCTGACTTGCCCCAAATGGTAGAGTTAGAAACATACCAGGGGATTCCAATTCAATCCCATCAAGGTGGCATGTACCAATGCCATCTCACTAGTCCAAGTGATCAATTTCAGTTCACAATTGATCATAATGAAAGGACTAAGAGTCAAAGGGAGCACATAAACAAGTCTAGTACCTGCTAACACTAACCGATAGAATAAATAAAAGGGAGAGTGATCCAACATGGGAAGTGAGATACTCAGCAGACTCATAGAATGGCAGATGTCCTAAATAGCACTCTGGCCTCAGAATCAGCCCTAAAGCCATTCGGATCTGGCTGAAAAGCCCATGAGAGTATTTCAGGCATGGAAAGCCAAGACACTCTGGCAAAAGATCTCTGTGAGTGAGATCCCAGTGGAAAGAACAGGTCATCAAAGAAGGAGGTACCTTTCTCTGAAGGGAGGAGAGAACCTCCACTCTGACTATGACCTTGTCTAAGCAAGATAAGAATCGGAGAACTCAGAGGGCTTCCATAGCCTTGGAAACTCATGACTGGAGCATAGGGAGATTACTGATGCCATAGACAGGAGTGTCAATTGGTAAAGTGAACAACAGGAGTCACTGTGCACTTACCCCTCATGTAGGATCACTGTCCTTAATGTGCTGTGCATTGAGATTTAATGCTATAACGAGTACTCAAACAATATATTTCACTTTGTGTTTCTATGGGGGTGCAAACTGTTGAAATCCTTACTTAATGTATACTAAACTGATCCTCTGTAAAAAAAAAAAAAAAAAAAAAAGAAAGAAAAAAAGAAATTATCAATTCCCAACTTGACTCTCACTGGGATTAAAGATGACAATAGGTCTGATCTGATTTCATCATCATTAAAAAAAAATCATCTATTATTTTTCACTTTATGTTTCTGTGTGGGAGCAAACTGTTGAAATCCTTACTTAATGTATACTAAGCTGATCTTCTGTATATTAAGATAATCGAAAATGAATCTTGATGTGAATGGAAGGGGAGAGGGAGTGGGAAAGGGGAGGGTTGTGGCTGGGAGGGACGGTATCGGGGGGGGAAGCCATTGTAATCCATAAATCGTACTTTGGAAATTTATATTCATTAAATAAAAGTTAAAAAAAAAAACTCACATTTTGGACTATGTGACTCTTCAGTTCATAGGGAGACAAGAATTACACATTCCTTAATGATGTTTTTTTAAAATATCTACCACAAACTATTTAATTTTATTATTTTTCAATCTATCTTCCATGTATCCATCAGATATTCTTTCTATAAATGTAAATTTGATCCTATCATTCTTCTATTTAAATTTTAACAGGCTTTTGATGCTTTCATAATAAAATCAAAGCTCTTTTATAAGGCTGGTGTGAATACTATGTTCTAAGTACTGGCTCCCTTTGCAGCCACCCCATCACTCCTCTTTTACCACGCAGTATTCTCCTTCTCTCTGTGCATTTCCAAGCCCAGTTCCCTCATCTTGGACCCACCTTGTCCATTCTGGAGGCACGGTCTACACTTACCAATGGCCAATACCCCATTCCTCCCTTGGCCCAACCCCAAGCTACAGTGCCCAAGCTTTTGCTTCTGGATATTCTGCGGGGGGGGGGGGGGGGGGGAGGGGGGAGGAGGTTGCAGCAATTAGATGGAAATGGAAACGAGGGATACAATTTCAGGACCAGATTCTAATGCCACTGAGCAATGGGTGGATCCAAGGTGACAGGGTGATGGTTTCAAAGGGCAATCAACGACTGGAGAGAGTCTGGTCCCTGGGTTACTGCATGAGGCTGATCCACAGCCTTACCCTCTCCAACTGGCCTGTGAAAGCAGTGAAACATTAGCTGTAGAGACAGCCAGAGATTCACTTTGGTTATGGCAGATCCCTAGGATTAAGGTGTATTTGTTTTAGGAGCTAATTTTTTTTTCTTGAATACTGTGTCTACCCTGTCCTCTGCACAAGCTATCTTTAAGACATACTTGATGTACAATCTTCCCCACAGAGCCTTCTACAATTCTTCCAAAATGCAAGTCTCCTTTCTTCCACATCCTTTTCCATAGTGACTGTTTCCTTTCTCACAGCAATCTTTAAAAAATTGATTTTGCAGATGGTGTACAACTCCACTGTGGCAAGAATTGTATGTTCCCACTTTCATACTCTCAGTAGCAATGTATCAAAGCTGAAATACTTCCAATTAATGTTGAATTGATAAGAAGTAAAATAAATCATAAGCATGTATTAAAGTTGCTTCTTATACAGGTGAGTGACTAATAGACACACAAAAGTTAGGAACAATGGAAAATTAAATCTTCTAAAGTGACAGGGTATATCGTTAAACATTTCTTTAGAAACTAGCCTAGTAGCCTTTCTAAGAATAATTTCAATTTTAAATCCTATTTAAGCTCATATTACTTTAACCATATTTTAGTTTGAGATAAAATTTCCTTGCCATTTAATAGGTTTATAATGCAATGGTATCTAATAAACTAAGAAAAAAATGTAGAATTGGATTACTTTTAATCACTTTTATAGAAGATAAGCTACTCTAAGAATAGCTATTTGGAAATCTCAATGTTCTCTTGCATTGTTTTTTTGTTTATGTGAGTAAATTATAATTTCAAAATTGTTCCTTTTTATGACAGTGGTGGGTTTATTAAGTTCTCCCAACTCTTAGAATCACACAAAGGAGGAAGCTGGTTTGATGGATGCTTTGGCTGTTATAGAAAAACACAAAGAACCAGATGGAATCAGAGCATTATGCAGCATTTACAGTTGTGCAATTATACCTAACTACAAAAGGGGCCAATCAATTACTCTCTTAGGTTTCTTTTTTTTTTTTTAATTATTTTTGATAGGCAGAGTGGACAGTGAGAGAGAGACAGAGAAAAAGGTCTTCCTTTTGCCATTGGTTCACCCTCCAATGGCTGCCAAGGCCGGCACGCTGTAGCCGGCGCGTCGTGCTGATCTGAAGCCAGCAGCCAGGTGCTTCTCCTGGTCTCCCACGGGGTGCAGGGCCCAAGCACTTGGGCCATCCTCCACTGCACTCCAGGGCCACAGCAGAGAGCTGGCCTGGAAGAGGGGCAACCGGGACAGAATCCGGCGCCCCGACCGGAACTAGTTAGGTTTCCTTTTAAATGTTTAACTTGAAAATATAAAGTTGTACTAAAAGTAAAAGGACAAATGAGGAAAGCTTGCTACAATCAGATGTCAAAGCTAGAGTAAATATAATAAGTGGTATGAAGTAACCTCAACACAGTAAAGGTCACAAACCCACAGCTATAGTTGTATTGAACAAGGAAAACCTATACTTTCCCTCCAACATCTGGAACAAGACAGGGATGCCCATTTTTTGCACTTCCAGTCACTTTGTGACTGGAATTTCTAGCCAGAGCAATTAGGCAGGAAAAAGAAATAAAAGGCATTCACATTAGAATAGAAGAACTTAAATGGTCTCCATTTACAGACATCATGTTACATGTGGAAACCCTAAAGAGGCCACCAAAAATCTGTTAGAATTAATAAACAAATCTTGTTGCTGGATACAAAATCATAACACATCAAAATTTTTTATACATTTTCAACACTAAAGTATTGAAAAATATAAATCAAGAAGCAATTCACTTATAAACAACTACTAAAAGATACTCAGGAAAATAAATTTAGTCAAGGAGGTAAAATATCTCTACACTGGTAACACATATAATATATTGATGAAAGTAATCAAAGAAAGCAGGAATAAATGGAAAAATGTCCTGTGTTCATGATTTGAAATAGTTAATTTGCACCATTACAATACTACCCGAAGAGTTCAGTAGATGCAATGTCATTTCTTTCAAAAATGTCAATAATGTTCTTCACAGAAATAGAAAAAAATTCCAAAATTCATATGAAACCAGAATTTCCCCTGGATGGTCAAAGCTATCTAGAACAAAAAGAACACATCTGGAGGCAGAACACCATCTGACTTCAAAATATACAAACCTATGGTAAACAAAATAGACTAGTATTAGCATAAACAGAGAAACATAGGTAAACATAACAAAATATAAAGCCAAGAAATAAATCCATGCATTTGATTTTCAACAAAGTTGCCAATATAACATGTATTGGAGAAGGGACAGTCTCTTCATTAAATGATGTTGGAAAAACTGGATATTCATATACAGAAGAATTAAATAAGACCCCTATCTTATACTATATACAAAATTTAACTCAAAACGGGTAAATGATTTAAAGATACAAACCAATGAAATCACTAGAAGAAGGCATAGAGAAGGTGCCGCACAATACTGATCTGGGAATATATATTTTTTGATATGACCCCTAAAGTATAGGCAATGAAATTAAAAATAGACAAATAGGATTAAATGAAACTAAAAATTTTGCATATCCAAGGACACAACCAACAGAATGAAAGAATAACATAAAGAATGGGAGAAAAACATTTGCAAATTGTACATCTGATAAGGGCTTAGTACCCAAACTGTATAGAAAATTCAGGTTGATCATTTAGTGGCTGAGACACCAGTTAAAGATGCCCTCATTCCATACTGGAGTGCCTTTTTTTTTGAATTTTGACTCCTTCTCCTGGTCCTGTTTCCTGATAATGCACATCCTGGTGTTAGTGGAGAAACTGCAGGGTTCTTGTCTTCGCGTAAGAAAGAATTCAGGCGTGAGACAGAGAGTAGTGGGAGGTAAAATAGCAAGGTTTATTAGGGAAGGGACATCCTTAAGGATGATGGGCACCTCTCCAGACAGAGCCTGAGAGACTGGGGGGTGGTGGAGGTTACATGGTTGAGTGGAGAGATTACACCTGGGCAGGCCAGGTGGGCGGCTTAGCAGAGAGGCAGAGGGCTGAGCACGCAGTCCGATTGAGGCCGGGGGTTTTTAAGGAGATGGGTCTTTGTCTTCACACATCTCCTCCTGAAGCAAAGGATTTTATGGCTGTAAATATTAAGAAGCTCCTATCTGAGTTTTCCCTTGAAGGTATCAGACAGGAGGAAGCCTAGCTGGTGTCATCCTGGGTTCAGAGGAAGGGCGAGCAGGACCCCCTAGAGAATGGGGATCCGGAGCAGGGTGTTTGAGATGCAGATACTGGGCTGCATCTGGAAGATTGTGGAAGATTTGTCAGGCAGAAGGGGCGGGGACCCCCACCTGGCAGGTTATCAGGTAGAAGGGGGCAGGGCAGGATGCGAATACCGGGCTGCCCCGGAAACATTGTCAGCAGATGCATATGCTGGACATAGACGTCTTCTCTTTAGGCCTTTATGTCACACACACATAAGCTCATAGCTGACTTCCTACCTAACACTGGGAAGCTCCTGTAGTTCAGTTCTTGCCACAAGGAAGAACAATGTTGGTTTTGCAGATCCTGACTATAGCTTTGGTCCAGCATCCACCACTGTGGCCATCTGGGGAGTGAACCAGTAGATGAGAACTCTCTTTCGCTGCCCCCTCTCTTTCCATTAAATCAATATTAAAAAGTTCATTTATTACAAGTATTGAAAATATGTTTCAAGAGATATTTTTCTCTAAATCTGTCACCATGCATATGAAAAAGCTACATTTTTTTTTTTATTTACTTGAAAGGCACAGTGAGGGTGGGGGCGAGTATCTTCCATCTGCTGATTCACTCTCCTGATGGCCACAATGGATAGGGCTGGACCAGGCTGAAGCCAGGAGCCAAGAGCTTCTTCTGGGCCTCCCACATGGGTACAGTGGTCAAAGGACTTGGGCCATCTTCTGCTGCATTCCCAGGCACACTAGCAATGAGCTGGATCAGAAATGGAGCCATCAGGATTTGAACTGGTGCCCATATGGAATGCTGATGTCACAAGAGGTGGCACCCCAGCCACATTCTTTTTATGACCCAAGAAAAGAAAGGAAACAGGGAAAATAAGGCATATACTGAGAGTTGAGTTCAAAGAGCATTCATATTACGTACTATCCTTTAAAGCACACATTTATCTTTAAATGAAGACCTCTATACTTATTTAAACCTAAATCAAAATGATAACATGGACCAAATGGGTGTTGTTTGCCTTCAAAAGCAGAATGAATGTTTTTTTCATGCCATACATCCATGTGAGTGCCACAAGTTCATCTGTAGCTTCTTAATAGATCAGGTTATTTGGGTAATAATAGTTACAATTCACTACAGTCCAAGTTGGCATTACCTCATGTTATCGAGGCTTACTCTCAATAGGAAAATGATATCATTATATCAACCTAAAATATGGAATGTTGTCTTTCTAATTCACATACAGTCAATACAGGTTTAACATGTTGAGATTTATTTGAAAGTCAGAGTTGCACAGAGAGAGGAGAGGTAGAGAGAGAGAGAGAGAGAGAGAGAGAGGTCCTCCATCAGCTGGCCCACTCCCCAACTGGCCGCAGCAACCAGAGTTAAGCCGATCTGAAACCAGGAGCTAGGAGCCCCTTGACCAGGCTTGACCTGCCACACCACACACCAGCTCCAACATATTGAGATTTTAATATACTTTATATTATTATGTTTCATTATTATAACTAAAAAATCTATAATCTCAAAAGTGTTGGCATATTTCAAGGAATTATTTGAAGACAAGTGACTGCCATATGAATTGAATTTCAAAATGTTTCTTCCTTTAAACTATTTTTCCTAACTAGGAACCACATTTTTAGCAAAAGGCTGAGTATAAAATAATATTCAATGTGAATTTTGATTGTTTTAAACTCTCCAACATATCTGAATCACATCTCCTGTTTTCTTTGGTAAAATCTACTTACATAACTTCATTTTCCCTAGCCCATCAAGTGCTACAAATATAATTCTGATGTTATTGGCTTTTTATAATTAAATCTGTAGTTACAACAGGAAATACCTAGGAATACCTTTTCTTTTAGAATAAATCAATAACAACTTTTTATTAGTCCGTGATTTAGCTGTTTCTCCTATGTCTCTTCAGTAATTGAAAGATCTTTCAGTGTGTGCCTGAATTGATCAATATATATGCTAATCTAGTTGCAATACTAAAGAGAAGCAAGACCAGTACTGTGGCCCAGGGTTTAATAGGCAATGTCATCTGAGCCCAGAAATGAGGTGTGGGCAGGGGACTAAGACAACTGCAACTGAATGAAAATGAAGTGAGGGGAAGTAGAGAACAAGAGAAGTGAAGATGGGCAAATCCTCAAATATCAAGTGACTGCCCCCATCCTGGGAGACAACCTGCTAAAATGTTATGTGGCCCAGCTTAGGGGCCACACTGAAGTGGAAAACTTCATTTCCCCTGCAGGAAAAACAACCAGGCAGCTCTCAGCTGGCTCCATCATGGCTCCGTCCTTACCCCATCTCAATTCCACCTTGATGTCAGTAATGTCCTCAGAGGCGAGGGTCAGCTCAGATATACATTATTGCTTTAATCTCACAGTTCCTGAAGATGGAGGATACAAACAAAGGAACAAATCTCAAACTGGAGGCCAGGCTCTTTAAACTCTATTTGAGAACCTGACTTCTATGTGGTCTTGCTCTGTAGTCATTAAAGTGCTCCTCTCTCTTGGGCTGTAGTGAAAGTCCTGGTGCATGTCTCTCAGTTATCCATGAAGATCACAATGTGTGACATTCATCTCTCTGTATATCAGTGTGCCTGTGTGTTTGTATGTAGAGACAAATCTGAGCAGACATCAGCAGTTTATTTATGTGTGTACACATGACTCCATAAGTTATGTGTTGCCTGAATGCATGTGCATGATTTTTCATTAGAGATTTGCATGGGAATCTTCCCTTTTTAATTATCTTACTACTGGATTGCTTGGGCTATTTTGCAATATTGACAGGTAGAGAGATGTATACAATGCGTATCTCAAAGGTTAGCATCTGAGGCTGACATTATTATGTAGTGAGTAACAGTGCCACCTGTGGTGCTGGCATCCCATATGGGCATCCCATATGGCAGTTCAAGTACCAGTTGCTCCATTTCCCATCTAAATCTCTGCTAATGCACCTGGGAAAGCAGAGGAAGATATTCCAAGTTCTCGGGATCCTACACCCACATAGGAGACCTGGATGAATTTCAGCCTGGTCCATCTCTAGCCTTTGTGTCTATTTGGAGAGTGAACCAGCAGATGGAAAATCTCTCTCTCTCTCTCTCTCTCTCTCTCTCTCTCTCTCTCCCCCTACCTTCGCTTTCTCTCTCCTCTCTCATCTCTTCCTCTCTGTAGCTGTAACTTTCAAATAAATAATTAAACCTCTAAAAACATGTTAACAGGGACCAGCTCAGTGGCATAGCAGGTAAAGCCACTACCTGCAGTGCCGGCATCCCCATGGGCGCCAATTCAAGCCCCAGCTGCTCCACATCCCATCCAGCTCTCTGCTATGGCCTGGGAAAGAAGTAGAAATTGGCCCAAGTCCTTGGGCTCCTGCACCCACATGGGAGACCCAGAAGAAGCTCCTGGCTCCTGGCTTTGGATCTACACAGCTGTGGCAGTTGCGGCCATTGGCGAGTGAACTAGCAGATGAAAGATTTCTTTCTCTCTATCTCTCATCTCTGCTTCTCTGTAACTCTGCCTTCAAACAAATAAATAAATCTTAAAAAAAAGAAAAACATGTTAACATAAGATTTACATAGGCCAGAAGAAGCCTTACCTCATTTTTATGGTTTTAATTTATTAATATAAACAGAACAGATTTCCTATATTTCATAGATGTAATTCTTTTTTTAATTTTTTTTATTTGACAGATAGACAGTGAGAGAGAGAGACAGAGAGAAAGGTCTTCTTTCTGTTGGTTTACCCCCCAAATGGCCGCTACAGCTGGCACTGTGCCAATCTGAAGCCAGGAGCCAGGTGCTTCTCCTGGTCTCCCATGCAGGTGCAGGGGCCCAAGCACTTGGGCCATCCTCCACTGCCTTCCCGGGCCACAGCAGAGAGCTGGACTGGAAGAGGAGCAACCGGGACAGAACCCCGTGCCCATATGGGATGCCGGCGCTGCAGGTGGAGGATTAACCAAGTGAGCCACGGCGCCAGCCCCCCTTCATAGATGTAATTTTAAGAACATAATTATGCTTTCCTCCTTCTTTCCCTCACTGCTCCTTCCTTCTTTAAGCTTTTTGAGATAACATGTTTTCAATTTACGTTAATCACAATCTTAGTATTTCTCTAAACGAAGAGTTCTATAAGTAAAAAAGTAGGAAGACCACTGTACCGCAGGAATATAGACAAGGGTGATGAACACAAGTCAAATCACAAGATATCAGTTTCACCCATGTACATTAAAGTTTTTTTGTATTCAATATATTTGTTGCCACAAATCAGGACAAACACGACATTTACGTTTTGGGGTCTGGCTGATTTCACTAAGCATAATGGTTTCCAGTTAACACAGGGGGCATTCCTCTCTGCGAAGGCTAGCCTCTGAGTCCCCCTCTGATGCAGTGACCATCAAACTTACCTTATCCCTTTCTTCCACTGACTGGATCTCTGCCAGGTCATTCTCCATTGTGTAGTGAAAGTGACCTTCTACAATGCAAATCTGCTTATTGTACTCCCCTGCAATGCCTCTCAATCACCTCTAAGAAGAAAAGTCAGCTCCTTATCTTCACACAAAGGTAGTTGGATTCAATTCAGAGCACTTCATTTTAAAAAGGGCTTTGAAAAACAGGAGTGCATCTAGAGGACAGTGATAAGACTTATAGAAGATCTGACAGAACACGCGTCATAAGAAGGAAAGTCCTGTATATTGGATGAGACAGAGTTGCAGGAAGAAAGTGTCTGTGCAATGCGGGGGTCTGCATTAGGCCAGCAACTAGAGGATACTGCAAACATTCACTTAGAGTGGCGTCACTTCTTCAGGGAGAAGACAGTTCAAGTACCTACTGGCTGTAGATTCTCAGCGAAATTCTATCTGAATCTCAGTTTATGTGTATTCACAATAGGGTATAGTGGTCTCTATTCCCCAGGGTTGTGGTGAGAATCACCTGTACGTGAAACATTCCTGCATATCCCTTCCCATGAGTGACTGACTGACCTCTGATGCTGCTTAAGACGATTGCTATACTCACTATTTTCAACAAGAACATATTAAAGATGAAATTAACTGCCTTTGAAGCTGTTGACAACTGTATTATGGCCAAACAAAATTTCTTTGCATTAGTTTTCTTTTAAAAAGAACTAGCCAGCCGCCTGAGATAAGGAATTCATATAATTTAAAGATAGAGTAATTTACTTTCATCCCTTAGAAGCATTTTACTTCTTGCCTTGTGAAGTAGCTCTGCAGTAGTTTTTCTAATTAATTCCTCTGATCCCAGAGAGCTAAACAGTTACAGCCCTGACTAGGTCTCGAGGTCAAGCCCTGAGTTGCTAAGAAGATTTGGGAGTCACTGCTCCAGCTGTTTGTTTCAAAAGGGTGTGAAGCTCAGACCTTGGAGGTGCCTTCAGGTCTTAAAAGACAGACCCCCAGGTGTAACTGGTTCTTGTTGAAGACACATTTACATTCCAGAACATTTGGTTGAGAAACTGGGGTCCTTTCCATCATGTCTCAACAGAGTAAAAGTTGTATTGTTTTGTTTCTCTTTGCTGGAAGGTAGTGGGACACTGCCCCCTGCATACAAAGATTATCCATTGCTCTTCATCTCTGTTTTTGTTTTTAATGATATACTTATCTATTTATTTGAAATTCTGAGTTACAGAAAGAGAGGAAGAAACCCAGAGGGATCTTCCACCTGTTGGTTTGCTCCCTAGATGGCCACAAGGTCCAGGGCTGGGCCAGGCCAAAGCCAGGAGCCAGGAGCTTTATCTGGGTCTCCTATGTGGGTAACAGGGACTAAGCACGTGGGCCATCTTCCAAGGCTGCTTTTCCAAGGCCATTAGCAGGGAGCAGGATTAGAAGTGGAGTAGCCAGGATATGAAATGGTGTCCATATAGGATACTGACTTTGCAGGCAGTGGCTTTACTCAAAACACCACAATGCTGGCCCCTCTTTCTCTCCTTTTAGAATATCAAGGCACATTTATAGGAGGAGTTTCTACTTGCCTTTTATCTCCTTGCTTCAGCCAACAATGGGACATGGTGTGCTCATTATTTCTTTTAACATAGTTAATAGGAAATCTCCCTGTGATGTAGAACACCTTGATTGTGCATGTGGAATTAAATGAATAAAGATGAATAGTGAAAATATGGTCTATTTTCTGTTGTTACAGCCAAATACCACAGTCAATTATAAAGAATACAGGCTTATTCAACTCACTATTCAAGCCTGGAAATTTCAAAGTCTAAGGGTCCTCCATGGAGAAGACCTTATTTCTAGTGGCAACTCTTTGTGTCCCTGCAACAGGGTCATCAAATGGTGAAAAAGGTACTTGCAAGAGACTGGGCCAATCTGGCTTTTATAACAGAGTCACTTCCCAGATAACCCTTATTAACTCATGAATCTAGTAAGTTATGAATGGATGCTACAGCCATCTCCAAGGTCAGAGCTCTCATGTTCTAAAATCACTTCCTGAAAGTCCCATTAGGTCACACCTCTTAATAACTCACAATGGGGATTAACTTTAAATGAGTTTTGGTGGCCACAAAAAAATCACCGCAACATATTAATAATAAAGAAAGAAGAGCAGGTGTTTGCTCTGGAGATTAAAGCACTGGTTAGGATGCCTGCATCCCATCCCATCCTGCCTGGTCCAGTGCCCCTCCACTCTGTCCCTGACTCCAGCTTCCTGCAGATGCAAATGCTGGGAGGCATTTGCTCAAGTGATTGGGTTCTTGCCCTCTATGTGGGAGACCTGGACTGAGTTCCCAGCTCTCTCTGTGGGTGTTTGGGACTGAGCTGATGGATGAGGATCTCTAACTCCCTCACTCTCCCTTCCTCTCAAATAAGTTAATTCATATTTAGCGGAGGGTTAATCTTGTGATTATAAATAAAATTGAAATATGGGGGCCGGTGCTGTGGCAGAGTGGGTTAATGCCTTGGCCTGAAGTGTCAGCATCCCATATGAGTGCTGGTTCTAGTCCCGGCAGCTTCTCTTCCAATCCAGCTCTCTGCTGTGGCCTGGGAAAGCAGTAGAAGATGGCCCAAGTCCTTGGGCCTCTGCACCTGTGTGGGAGACCGGAGGAAACTCCTGGCTCCTGGCTTCGGATCAGGGCAGCTCCGGACATGGCGGCCATTTAGGGAGTGAACCAGTGGACGGAAGACCTTTCTGTTTCTCTTTCTCACTGTCTCTAACTCTAACTCTCAAATAAATAAATAAAAATCTTAAAAAAATAAAATAAAATTGAAAATATGTCATTATAAAACTTAAAAGAAACAAGGGTGAGGGAGGGTGGAGTGAAGGTTGGGAAGTATCATTATGCTCTTAAAACTGTATATAAGAAATTCATGAAATGTGTTCCCTGCATATAAATTAAAAAATTAAAAAGGAAACACTGAAGAAAGATTAATTATTACTAATCTTGAGGATGTGGAAAAGACTACAAATGTTATAGAAGTGTGGATCCAGCTGAGAGGCTGTACAGTCAGGTGGAAGTATAGCATGTTCATTTTCCACATCCAGCATCCAGTGAAGGCAAGAGGGAATTTGTGATGGGGTTGTTGGTTGATGTTATAAGATAGGACTTATTGAGGATAAAGTGATATTGTGACTCTAATCATGGTCTGGATGGTGTCTTGGCATTAACGCAGGGCATGGTTGTTTTAGTATGTTGGAAGCCACACTGCACACTTGGACATTCAGATTATGTGACTGTCTCTAGAGTGTTAGGAAACTGGCGCAGTTTTAGCCAGGTGGCCGCATGGCCCAGCTATCTGAGCCAGGCTCCACCCCCATCCTAATGGAATTCCCTGCTCCTGCTTCCCTGCCTGCCCTCAGGCGAAGTTTTAAAAGGGCCTGTTCCTGACCACGTGCTCTCTTGGCTCTTGGTCCTTCTCTCTTGACTCTTCTCTCTCGGTTCCTCTCTCTAGCCTCCTCCTCTGGTCTCTTGGCTCTCTCTCTCGGCTCCTCTCTGCTCTCTTCTTTCCTTGCTAGCTCCTCTCCTTTCTGTTTCTCTCTTACATTCTCTTTCTCTCTTTTTCCTTCACCGGCCCTTCACTCCGGTCTGTAGGGTGTTTCCCAATAAACCCTTTCCCTTACTCCGGTGTCCGGTGTGTTTTGCGATGGCTGACATTAATATATAACAGTAAGTGCAGTGAGTACTGTGGGGAGCAACTGGGAGCAACTTGGACTAGACTAAGTTACTGGAATTAAGACTTATTCCATGCATCTGCTCTCCCACAATATGGCGCTGGGAGAGGAGAAAACAGCTTCTACACAGCTGCCTCCAGTTCAGCCAATAAACTGTAGGAGCTGCTCCTGATTGGAGGAGAGCAGCGTACTCGGTGTGTGGGTAGCAGAGTTGGGATTGGCAGAGGAGGACTATAAAGGAGGAGAGAGACGGCATGCACCGGGAACATCTAAGGGGAACATCTAAAGGGAACATCTAAGGGGAACACCTGTGCAGCCCCCGAGAGAGCTGGCCGGCGGTGTGCCGCTCCCCTGCGGAAGTGGGGAAAGTGGCTAGGGGGAACCGCCCTTCCACGGAGGTGGAAGGGACAGTAGCCAACCCGGGAAGAACCAGCAGCAAACCCGGGGAGGGCCGAGCAGACAAAAGAACAACGCAGGGTTTAGTGTTGCTCCTCCACGAAGAGGGGGAGCGACAAGTACAGAAGGAATCTGGCCCTGTGAGAGAGCCTTGGAATCAAATGCATAAAGAGCTTAGTATCTGTCCTGCCAACACGCAACACTTCTCCAAAGCCGTTCTCATCTCCAGTCCTTTCAGCTTGCTGGGTTTTCCTTTTAGGCTGTCTTCTCTTCTGATATTTGAATGTTCATATTATTCAGATCTTATTCTCATACTGCTTACTTTGAAAGCTTTCTCTTCCATTGTAACTAAAACAAAACCAGTGCAAACTCCATTTTTCTACATTATTATTTTCAGAAAGTTGAAATGTATGTGTGTGTGTGTGTGTGTTTAGTTTTCACCCAGTTCAAAGAATTTACCTGGGATAGAAGAGGTGTTTAATAGATATTTGAGGATGTACTCATAGGTTTTTGTTGTTGCTGCTGCTATTGTTGGCTATGTGATCAGACTCTCATGTTGTATGATTTTTGAAACCACTGTGTGTCTTTATATTGTTAATGCTGGAGTCATGGTCCCCTAGCATTCTGTACAACAGAATGTCTAATGAGGATAGGAGGAATCTTCCACATTCTCTGTTTTTGGATTATATCCCAATTGGTAAGTGACCTCTCTTTCTAAAGTGGCTTCAAAAATCATGCTTGTAATCACCACTATCAGAGAACTCTATTTGAAGTAATCTTTACTCCTGCCTCTATCTATATTGAGCCGCATCTGTGTCTCCTTCCCTTCCCCTTAAAAGTGATAACAGTCTTATTTCTACCTATGTTTCTACTTACCCTCTACTTGACTTCTGGTTTTCATAGCTTCTTACGCACTCTGTGGATTTGTTTCTGGTGTTATATCTTCCCTCTTGAATCATTCTTGTTTTTATTTTTGGCTTCTCTACTTAGTCCAGCATACAAACAAGCAAATGTACCACTTCCAGTTGTTAGAACCATGTAAATTATGTTCTTCTCACATTGTGTAGATTCCCCTGAAGGGTCCTCTACCCCCATTTCCACTTACCCACTGCACACTTCTTCCTTGACTATTCTCATCCAGCATTCACCATCATTTCCTGCGAAACCATCAATATGAGGAACAGTTTTTTTTTTTTCTCATACTATTTGTTGAGCTCTTTACTTAGTATACTTATGGGTATAAATTTAATTGAAAATAGATCATAGTAAACAATAAGAATGGAAATAGGAGAGGGAGAGGGAAGTAGGGTGGCAGTACGGGTGGGAGGGCATGTACAGTGGGAAGAATCACTATGTTCCTAAAATTGTATTTATGAAATGCATGAAGTTTGCATATCTTAAATAAAAGGTTTCTGGGACAAAAAAGGAATTCCAGTGAAATTTCCTTTTGCAAAATCTAGTAGAAATTAGAGGTTCTCATTTTAGCTAATTTTGGGGGAGCATTCAACAAAAATGACCACCATTCTTCCCCATGAAACACTATCTTCATCAGTCTCATCCTGTCAACATTTCCTCATGCCTTTCTGGTCATTTTTTTCTTAGTTACATTAGTAAATCCTCTTCTTTTATCCAAATTCTAAACATGAAGGGAGTACAAAAATTTCATGGACAGTGCAATTAAAAGATGCTATGTTGATGCAAAAATGTTCTGAAATCCAAACATATTTCAAAATATTTATTTGAAAAGCAGAGCAACAGAGAAAGAGAGAGAGAGAGAGAGAGAGAGAGAGAGAGAGAGAGAGATCCTTCCATCCACTGGTTCACTCCCCAAATATCCTCAACACTCAGTCAGGTCCAGACTGAAGCCAGGAGCCAGAAGATCCATCTGCAACTCCAACATGGGTTCTGGGTCCAGGTACTTGAGTTTTCTTCTACTGTCTTCCCAGGAGCATTATCAGGAACCTGAAAAGGAAGTAGACAACAGGGACTCTGGATTTGGAATGCCTGTTTCAAGAGTAGCAGACACTGCACAACAATTCAGGCCCAACATGCACATTTTTATAATATGCATTTTCCATTCAGTTTTGAAGACTCCTCACATATATTCAACAAAGAATTTTAAGTCAATAATGTTAGCCATATTTTCAGTGTGAGGTTTATAACAAAAACAGATGGTAATGAGATGGACGCACAGGAGTCAAAACACTGAATGTCAAAAGTATAGAAGCAAAGTGAGTTTGCTTGAGACAGTATTGAAAAATAATTTTCTGAATTATAACAGCTAAGGAGATCTCAAGATAAACCATTCAGACAAGTTAGATGGTTCCAAAATCCTATCTACATGGGGAAAAATGGGACTTAAACCATCTGACAGTTTAGATTAGGTAAAGAAAGAATTGGAGAGATGTTTTGCAGATTCTTAGAGAGAAAAGAAAGACTTAAACATCAAATAAATATCAGACCAAAAAAAGCAAATTATTTTCTGCAGGGATAATGCATAATTAAATAAAAGGCATTTGATAAGAGTACACTAATGACTCAGAAGTGAGTATTTTTTTGAGTCAAATACTGAAAGCAGCAGACATGTAATTAAGGCCATTGATATGGGAATATGGGATGCATCAGATACAGTATAAATGAACTAAGACTGGAGAAGTGATAGGTAGCAGATCAACTGAAGCAGAATTTTTTTTAAATAAGTCTAAGCAAATGTCTGTTATCTCTTTCATTTTCTGTTTACAAATTACAGTAGAGAAAGAGCTTGCCCCCTGGGAATAGGATGGGGTAAGAACAAAGAAAAAGCATGGCTTCTTGAATCCACTGTGTTAAAAGCCTTTAGCACTAACTGATATGTTTATTATTTCTTGTGATATTTTAATAATAAATAAAATTAAATGTTTAATTAAAGAAATCCCAAATATATATCACTTCCATTTAATATTATAATGTCTTTCATAATGTCTTTCATCAATCCCAAATTATTTCCTCTTTGTATTCAAATTCTGGAAATACCTTTCAGGCAGCAAGTGCCATTAGCCCTTCAGCTTCCCACTGCAGCAGGAGGAAAAGAAACAGGGGTCTGATGTAGGTTGCATGACCCTAGTGCCTTTAATCTAAAGTTGTCTATGCAGGTCCTGAAAAACTATGGGACAAGAGCTTTTTAAGTTGTCTCTAATTTATCCTTAGTGCATGTGTGTTCATCACATGTTCATTGACCCATGTATCCTGCTTTCTTGAAAATTTGGATTGAGTTTTCTTTGGAAGTGTAAACTGCCTCAATCAATGGGCTTTTAGATTGCACAGGTCCCGGGGACAGTGGGTAGAGCCACCACCTGCAGTGGCATCTCATATGGGCATTGGTCTGGCTCTCTGCTATGGCCTAGGAAAGCAGTAGAAGATAGCCCAACGACTTGCATGGGATACCCCAAGGAAGCTCCTGGCTCTTAGCTTCGGATTGACACAGCTCTGGCTGTTGCAACCATCTGGAGAGTGAACCAGTAGATGGAAGACCTCTCTCTTTCTCTCTCTTTGTCTCTAACTCTGCCTTTCAAATGAAATAAATAACTCTTTAAAAAAAGGAAGAAGAGTCCACAGGTCCCATTTTTTCTCTTATTCTGAAAAATTAATATTGAATAAAGGAAACAAGAATTCCCTGGATTTTAAACTCTGAATTTCATCCTACAAATAATCTTCAAGTGATTAGATCGATAAATTAGTAAACAGAGTCTCTGATGAATGACTGAATTTTCCACACTACAGGAGTGAAACAAGACTTTGATACTTAGTTCAAAAGTATTCCAAAACTGATGACCAGCAGATCTTCTTCCAATCACTTCCTGATGCCAAATGTCTGACTAGGCAGAAAAGTAAGTAGTCCATTCAGAACCCAAATTATTCCTGAACAGGATCGAGATTTTTAGTTAATTTAGTTTCTAAGTGAAGCTGCCATACAAAATTTCATCAGTGTGAAGAAAATCTAATAGGTCAAACCTTTCCATCTCACATTCATAGATGCAACAAGATAATCCATACTGCCCAGACTCCTGTGCATTTTTATTGAGTGTCTATCCCTACAGTACTTGATGAGGAATTAAAGATCCTTCTCATGGAGAGGGGACTAGAACCACACTCATAAAATTGAAGTATCCTGTTTGAGAGAAACTTGGAAATAGAGTTCTTCTTTTCTTTTGTTTAAACTAAAACTATTAGAACTTCCGTACATTAGAGAAGGGACCAAAGAGTAGTGCAAAGAGTGCCAGATATGAAATCATAAGATACAATCTCCAAGCTGATGTGTTTGTTATCTTCTCTCTTTACATTTCTGTTTTGAAACCTGTGAAAAGAGGACGGTAACCCTCGGCTCAAAGACTGGTTGTAAAGGTTAGTATGGTATACGATTACTGGGTTATCAGGTAAATAAATATTTCTGGAATCCATCAAGTCCCAGGTATTGGGATACATACTGCATTGTCTCAGTTCTCAGAAGAGGTAACATGGAGAGACAATATCTATCATCGTGCCTGGAGTGCAGAACTGCGAAATTCTTCAGCATTAGCTTAGTGAAGGACATTTCTGGTGTACTAAAAATGGGCTTCTCTAAGCACAGAGATTGCTTTCTCCAGGAGTTTCCTAGTAAAAGATGATTACCTTATTTTCTGTATTCTGTAATTCAGAATCCTGAGATGGTGAGGAAAAAGTTCTGATTTATGGGACATGGGCAGAAAGAGCATGAGGGAGAGACCAAGAGAGAAAAAGAATTGAGTTCAGATAATGAACGTGGTGTTCTAATTTAATGCATCTCCATGTATAAGTCAATCTGGGATGAAAGGAACAGCCAGGTATAAAAGAGAAAGAGATGCAAGGTGCTGTGGACAGGAAGTCTCAGTCCTGAACTTGCTTTGCTGACTCAGAAACACTTTGAAGTTGAAGCTACCGTGTCTCCATACCCTCAGGCCCACATATTTGTGCAGGAACACTCCAGAGACTTTATTAGTCTTGAAAATTTCACTGCTGTAGGCCTCTGCCTTTTCTCTCTGCTTGTTGCCTTAGCACCACACTAACTCCCAAGAGATTAGGGAAAGGCATCTGAATGGGACAGACACCTGAGCTCAGGCTGCAAAGAGCAGACACACGTCAATATCAAGAGGATGTTGGAGGAAAGAAAGGTAATTGTGGGAAAGGAAATATGTCAGTGAGGGGGAATCTTAGGGCACATCTAGAGTGACAAGATTCAAGACAATGACCAATGAAAAACTGAAGGAATCCATTTGTGAAAACGGTGTAGTTAATGGGCTTCACTGCCACCCCAAGGAATTCCTCTCCAGCAGTCCTATTCCAACCTACCAGTTCCTAAGCATCTGAAGATTCTGAGAAGTTGGTTGGTAGCATTGGAACTATTTTATTGAAGTAATTGCCACTGATATAAAGGTGAGACAGTGACAAGATCAGAAGAACACTTGAAGCCTCACATTGTCATCACCACTTGAACACTCAGTGACCCAACAAAGACCCTGCTCATCCACGGTCTATAGCCCATAACCTGACTTTCCTATAGCTTGTAAACCTTAGCAGGCCCTAGAAAGACCATAGCCAAAGACCCTTAGCTTGGGAATCATCCAGACCTGAATGGTTGAGTAACTCTACACGCTATAAGGTGAGTGATGTTGGACAGTTCACTTAAACTCTCTGAAATTCACATCTTGGGATAGTAAAGGCTACAGCTGACTGTCAGAAAATTAAGCACATGGATACTCTGAGCCAAGTGTGCAGCACAATAAATGTGGGATGTGTGGGAGTTCTTAGCCAGCAGAGAAGCAGTTTCTCCCTTGCCCTACAAAACAGATTTCAGATGCCTCTTGCGTTGGAAACTTCCCTGAATGCTATGTCCTTAGGTAAGGGACTGCACTCCCTTCTCTGTGCTTCTAAGAGTCACTTCATGTCCCCAGTGCATCTTTCTCATCATCTCTCCTGACAAGATTGATGTGGGTTTTCTCAGATGTTACAGAAATGTGCTCCACAGGGTGGTGCTATGTACTGAATGATTTATCCAGCAACCAAATTCCTGCAAATCTATTCTTATCTGTTTCCATGCTTTTAACAGTGGGAGGCTTTAGTTTTTACTCCCTGCCTTGTCACTCTCCTCCTTCCCTATAAACCCTCTCTCTACTCTCTGTCTCTATTTCTCTCTCCCTCTCTCTCTCTCCCCTCCCCTCCTTCCCTTCCTATCCCCTGAGGGTATACTGTAAGAAATTGAGGCAATGTGTCAAAATGATCTTAAATAATGGGTCTTGATTGGTATGAAATTGCTTTATCCCACACACAGCCTGCCCATTATGTGTGATTAATCAACAGCATATGACTATTGGAAGAATGCAGTTCCTGCCAAAACATTCTTTAATTTAGTTGAAATATAAACACTTTTTTTTAAAGTCCACAGTTCTATTTGCATAATAAAGAACTATGTTGTAGTGAGATTGGAAATGCATCTATTAAAAAGTGCTGTCCTGAGACTTCTAGTTAATGACACTGGCCTAATGATAATGAGGAAGATAAATGGGGTTAAACACCATGTGGGATCCCTTTCATTGTATTGACTCCTGCTGCTTGGGGTTTGATTTCCTACACTTGATCTTAGCCAAAAGGCTGAGAAGCAATGGGGCTTGATTTCCTTTCGCAGCAAGGAGTACGCCAACGATCTGGGGAGGTCTCATTCATGGAGGACATTCTATTCTATCAAGGCAGGGAGCAGAAACTGGTAACTTTAACTACGATGCAGAACAAAGACTTTCTACAAATAAAATTCTCAAACCTTTTGAGAAGCTGAGTTTTTGATAAAGACCAGCTGGACAAAAAGTCATCATAGGATAAGCAAACTGAGATGTAAACAGAAGTAGAGAGAGAGTAAGAGACACAGAGAGAGAGAGAGAGATCTTCAATGTGCTCATTCACTTCCCAAATGGCCACAATATAAAGGGCTAGGCCAGGAAGAAGCCAGGAACCAGGAGCTTCTTCTAGATATCCCAAGTGGGTGCAAGGACCCAAGCACTTGGGCCATCTTCTACTGCTTTCCCAGGCCATTAGCAGGGAGATGAATCAGAAATGGAACATCTGGGGAGGGCACCGTGGCTCATTTGGTTAATCCTCCATCTGTGGCGCTGGCATCCCTTATGGGTGCCAGGTTCTAGTCCCGGTTGCTCCTCTTCCAGTCCAGCTCTCTGCTGTAGCCTGGGAGGGCAGCGGAGGATGGCCCAAGTGCTTGGGCACCTGCACCCGCATGGGAGACCAGGAGGAGGCACCTGGCTCCTGGCATCGGATTGTCGTAGTTCTAGCTGTAACAGCTATTTGGGGGATGAACCAATGGAAGGAAGACCTTTCGCTCTGTCTGTCTAATTCTGTCAAATAAATTTAAAAAGTTATAAAAAAAGAAATGTAACAAATCGGAGCCCATATGGAATGCTGGCATCACAAGTGGCAGCTTTACCTGCTATTCCACAAAACAGGCCCCAAGAAGCATAGTTTTAAAGCACCATTTCATTAAAAAAGGTTGTACTCCATACCACTCTCAAGCCATTTGAGAATGATGTAGGTTAAATTGTGTCCCATCAAAATGATATGCTGGCCGGCGCCGCGGCTCACTAGGCTAATCCTCCGCCTTGCGGCGCCAGCACACCGGGTTCTAGTCCCGGTTGCCCCTCTTCCAGGCCAGCTCTCTGCTATGGCCAGGGAGTGCAGTGGAGGATGGCCCAAGTGCTTGGGCCCTGCACCCCATGGGAGACCAGGATGAGCACCTGGCTCCTGCCTTCGGATCAGAGCAGCGCGCCGGCCACAGCGTGCCGGCCACGGCGGCCATTGGAGGGTGAACCAATGGCAAAAGGAAGACCTTTCTCTCTGTCTCTCTCTCTCACTGTCCACTCTGCCTGTCAAAAAAAAAAAAAAAAAACTGATATGCTGAAGTCTGAACCCCGGGTATCTATGAATGGGATCTTATTTGGATAGGGAAACTTAGCTAATGCAATTAAATTAAGATGAGAGCATGCTGGATTAGGGTGGGTTCTAGGAGGGAGGTGGCTCTGAGAACACACAATGTCACTTGTGCTCAAAAAAGACCTCCCAAGAGAGACCAAGATGGTGGAATAGGGAGGGAGCTTACTGCTCTAGTCTAGGAGAAGATAGTTGAAAAAACAACAACATGGAGACAGCACAATCTCAAGGAAGAGTCATAGAGAAAATGGTCGAGGAAACTCCATGCAAATTAGAGGGGCACTGAATCTACATGGAGGGTGTGGGCATGCATGGCTCAGGACCCTACCAGCCAAAGCCTCAGCACCGCCAGCTTTGGAGAGTGAGGTGAGACCAGACTGCAGCAGCCCAAGCCAATGGTGATAAAGCTGTGGGAAGAACCCACCCTGCATCCACTTTTGAGTCTTGTAGGGGACAGTACACCTGCCAACCTAGGGGAAAAGAGGTGGAGAGAACATTTCTCTCTCCCCAGCCACTTGGCACCAGCATCCTGTAACTAGTTGAGAAAGAGTGGATGCCATTTTGGACATACTGAACAGCTATGCCAGCTTGTGTCTGCACACCCACAACCAGCTAAGAGTAGAGGCCTGAATCTGGTTGGGAGAATTAACAGGGGCTAGATACTCATGACTGTGGGAGCCCTGTGTGCTGGGGCTGTGGAAACACTGGCTGCATGGGAGGGTGCAGGGTGTGCCCGGTCTTTGGGCTGTCACTGTGTGCCAATCCACATGCTTGGGGCTCCCTGATTCCCCTGTGAGGGTCGTTGCTGCAGGATGCATGCTCTCACTGAGGACCACACGGATCTTTGTGTGGTTCTTGTGGCAGCGAGAACAACTACACCCACTGGGGTTAGTGACCAGGTGTTGGTCTCCTTGGAGGAGAGGAGTGAGTGTGAGACTATATCAACAGAGCAGATTAAACCAATCATCTGATAAAAAAATAAAGATAGAAAAAGAAAGAAAAAAAAGAGATTTACCATGCCAATTTTGGTGTCACCTTGGACACTCCCCTCACCATGGAGCACTGAACAGAGCTCCCTGGCCACACCCAGCAGTCACCTGGGGGTATTCACTGAAAGAGCAGACACTCCATTAATCCTCAGAGGAATAATCTAAAGATAAAAGCCATCAGAGGGAAAAACAACAACAAAGCGTATCTCTACATATGCCTAAAAATAAATGCCTCAATTCAAGAAACAAGAATAAGGAAGACAACATGATGCCTCCAAAGAAACACAACAACACTTTAATACTAGAATATGAAAATGAAGAGAATGAAGAAATGCTGGAAATGGAATTCAAAAAAATTGATTGTAGGATTATGGAAATAATCAGAAGCAACTCCAAGAATTAAAGAAATCCATACATGACATGAATGAAAATTTCTCCCATGAAATTGAGATTTTACAGAGAATGAAAATGAGAGATTGGAAAGGAACAATTGAATAGATCAAATAAAAAATGTGATGGAAAGCCTTAACAACAGACTCAGTGAGGCAGAATAAAGAATATATAAGTTAGAAGACAAATCTCTGGAAATTTTTTAGTCAGATCAAAAAAAAAAAAAAAAGAAAAGAAAAGAAAAGAAATAATGAAACTAAAAAGCAGTATATGGGATACTATCAAAAAACCCAACATATGGGTCTTAGTAGTTCCTAAAGGTGTGGAATGAAAAAATGGATTAAAAGGTCTATATAGTGAAATAATTACAGAAAATTTTCCTAATTTGGAGAAAGATAGGGATATCCAAATACAGGAAGCACATAGAACTCCTAGTGGCATGACCAAAAAAGATCCTCACCATGACACATTATAGTTAAACTCTCTAGAGTAAAACATAAAGAAAATATTCTAAAATGTGCTCAAGAGAAATTACTTATGAGATCACTTTCAGAGAATTTCTAATTAGACTCACAGCTGACTACTGATCAGAAATCCTGCAGGCTAAGAGAGAATGGCAAGATATAATCAAAATCTTAAAAGAAAGGAACTGTCAACCCAGAATACTGTACCCAACAAAGCTCTCATTTATGAATGAAGGTGAAATTAAGACATTCCATAATAAACAGAAATTGAAAGAATTTGTCATGACTCATCCAGCCTTACAAAAGATGCTTAAGGATCTACTACACAGACAAAAACATGGTTGTCATTATGAAAGAAGTTGAAGACAGATAATCTCCCAGTAAAAGTACAAAGGAAATACAAATTAAACAATAGGAAAATTTATGGAAAAATGGCAGGGCAAAGTCATTACTTATCAATTGTCACCTTGAATGTAAATGTCCTCAACTCTTCAGTTAAAAGATACAGACTGGCTGAGTGGGAAAAAAAAATCTATCTGCTGCCTACAATAAACCCATCTCACCAACAAAAATACATACAAACTGAAAATGAAAGGATCGAAAAAGATATTCCATGCTACCAGAAACAAAGAAAGAGCTGGTGTAGCCATCCTAATATCAGACAAAATAGACTTTAACACAAAAAACTGTAAAAAGAAGGGCACTATATAATGATTAAGGGATCAATTCAACAGGAAGATGTGACCACTATAAATGTATATGCACCTAATTAAAGGGTACCTGGCTATTTAAAAGAAATGTTAATGGATCTAAAGGGAGACATAGACTCCTATACAATAGTAATGGGGGACTTTAATACCCCACGTTCAGCAATGGCCAGATCAACCAGAGAGAAAATCAGCAAGGAAAAGCCAGTTGACACTGTAGACAAAATGGACTAATGGATATCTATGGAACTTTTCATCCTACAGTGGCAGGATACACATTCTTCTCAGCAGAGCATGGAACGTTCTCTAGGACTGACCACATACTAAGCCATGAAGCAAGTCTCAGCAAATTCACAAAAATGGAATCACTGTGCTTCTTCTCTGACCACAGCGGAATGAACCTGGAAATCAACAACATAGGAATCTCTAGAACACATCCAAACACACGGAGACTGAAAAACATGCTCTGGAATGAACCGTGGGTCATAGAAGAAATCAAAAGAGAAATAGAAAAACTGGTGAAGACATTTTTTTTTTTTCATACTATTTGTTGAACCCTTTATTTAGTATAGAGTTAATCTTCTGTGTATAAATTTAATTGAAACTAGATTTTAGTAAAAAGCATTAATGGGAGTAGAAGAGGCAGGAGGAAGAAGGGTGGGAGAGCATGTGGGAAGGCAGGTATGGTGGAAAGAATCACTATGTTCCTAAAGTTATATTTATGAAATACATGAAGTGTGTGTACCTTAAATAAAAGGTTTCTGAGAAAAAAATAAATTAAAATAACAAAGATCTCCCTGTCACGTAGACTTCTAAAATATGAGTCAACCTTCAGGCCAGAACCTTGATGGTATTCAACTGGATCCAGGGTCTGATGCTGTAGGCAAGATCTCTGAGTGTCAGATTCCATCTCCTTGTGCCACATTCTCAAGGCAAGCAAACCACTTGGATTCTAGTTTCTCTTCCTTCTGTTTCCAGATCCTCACCTGAACCATACAATTTCTCACAAGCAGATTTTATAATTTTCTGTCTTCCTACGGGACAACAGTAGATGCCAGCTCCTAGATATTTTCTGCAGTGTTCAGCTTGGAAAATTAAGACACCCTAGTCTCCACATTATAAACTTTGATATCTCTGATAAATAATTCCTGTGTGTGTGTGTGTGTGTGTGTCTGTGTATCAGAGGGGGAGTGATGAAATGTTGTACCTATTATGCCCAACTACCTATCCATAAATCTACCTTTACATCCATCCACCCACCCATCCATCTACCCACCCACCCACTCATCCATCCATCTATCCATCCATTCATCATCTTCCTTGCATCATCTGCCTCTGTTCTACACAGATGAGTTTTGAGAATCATATGCTTGATTGTTCGCTCTATTCAACTTTTTTATGTTGACAGAGTCCACCATACTCCAAATCATAGAATGAACATGACCAGATAGAAATCTGAACTCTTGATTCTGTTAGCCCCAATTTGCTTCCACCCTGATATTCTCCACCTCAGGAAATAGATCTTTCCATCTAACCATTCAAGTAAGAAATATTCAAATTTTCTTCGATTTCCCTGATCTGTTACCATTCATATTTAATCCCTTAAATCCCATTGTTGATTCCATCTCTTCTTTCTTTTTTATCAACATACTACTACATTGCAATAATTATAATATATCATTAAAAATTCTTCATATTTCCCCAAAATTCCTATATCACTTCTCAAGTTCAGCATCGTATTCTTCACATTTGTGATTTTTTTTTCTCCATGGCCTTCCTTTTACAAATAAATCTATTCCTTCAACTCTGTATCTGGTGAAATATTTCCAATTGATCCATGTCTTATTTTTAGTGAAATTATACAGAGAGGTAGAGACCGAGAGAGAGAGAGGACTTTCATCTGCTGGTTCACTCCCCAGATGGCCACAATGGCTGGAGCTGCACCAATCCGAAGCCAGGAGCCAGGAGCTTCTTCCAGGTCTCCCATATGGGTGCAGGCGCCCAAGGACTTTGGCCATCTTCTACTGTTTTCCCAGGCCACAGCAGAGAGCTGGATCAGAAGAGGAGCAGCCAGGATTAGAACCAGCCCCCATATGGGATGCTGGCACTTCAGGCCAGGGCTTTAACCCACTGCACCACAGCACCAGTCCCTGGTGAGATACTTTCACACCAATGGATGCAACTTGGTTTTAGACTCAATATCTTGGCTGGGGATTCCAGTTGTAAGGCCTAAGGGCGTGGTAGCTTTGAAAACTGAGTTATCAGTGGAAGAAAGAATGGGAAAGGGCAAAAAATGTAGGGAGAAAGAACAGAAGTTGATGAGCATTTTCTAAGAATTCAGAGATGATCAACCTTTACGGTGACCACATGGAGGATATGCTCCTATTCTAGCAGGGGCAATGGAATTATGACACAGTGAGCCAGAAATCTGACACGCACTTTTGCATCATTAAGACACCACTCTGATCTGACATTTTAACATATTGCTTGTCTGGCCTGTCTGGTTGATTCACATTTCAAAGACTGGAAGCCTTGTATTGCTAATGTCTGCCTCTGGCACTGCCCTATGCTGTCATCTTTTCCAGTTGTAAATGGAGTGCTTGCTATGTCCCTTGGATAACAAAATCTCTTTTGCTCTGCTGAGAGCTTGTTAACTAAATTCTTAGAAATGTGGGTTCCTAGACTCTTATAAAGATAAAGCCACAGGGTGAGAACTCTCGTTTTATAGGGGTGAGGCCTTTACATGGTCCCTGACAGGACTATGATACAACAGTTTTACCTCTTCCTCCATGGTGCCTTCTAAAACAGCATACTGTAAAAGTGCCTTTGCCTGGCTAAGCATATTTAGAAGGATATGATACACTCCTGTAAATACTTCAAACGAGCGAGTCTTGGCCTGCGTGTTAAAGAAGCATGTACTTTTTTGAAAAACTTATCCTTCAATAATTGAGAAACAATGCATCTATATTATTTTTTTCTTTATGCACTTTTGACAAATAGTAGTTGAAAAGGAATCAATTTACAACACTATCTTTCTGCCCTCCAATTCTTCCTCTTCACAAACACAAATGTGATTTAGAAAAGCTTAGAACTGGTATGCTGTTTACAAAATAACCAATCCCTGAGAACTTCTCAGAATTAGCATCAGGTGGGCTTCCCCAGCTGGGGAGCACAGAGCTTGAGCAGCAAGAGTCTGCCTTACAGACACATAGCCTCTCCCTGACACAGCTCCTAATGGGCAGTAAGTACACTTATCTTAAAATATCTCATGATAGATGGTAAGGAAATCAATCTTAAAATGCTAAAACAAATGGAAATGTGAATAATTAGAAGGTAAAAATGAATTCAGTTTTTAACATTGAGTTTATTTCACACAAACAAAAAATGTACTGCCATGTGCTGTCTCAGTACACACAAGAACTTCACAGCCCTGGAGCATGAATGAATTAAATAAGTGTTAGAGATAAATGCCAGAAAAGATATTCATGGATTACTTCTAGATCCTTAAAAATTATGTTTAAATGTCATCTTTCAACCTCCAATTTTTCCATCCCACATCCCTCCTTCTTTCCTTTCCTCCCTTCCTTTCTCCCTTTCTTTTACAATTCTTTTGTTTACCAACTATGTATTGGCAATCCACATTGGGCAAAACATTGTGCAGAAATCAGCAGATACAGCAATGGCCATAGCAGATATCCACTCCATCCCCCTTCCTCTTAGTTTTTGGTCTGGTTAGCACAACATTGGCAATGGACAAACACAAAAAAATGCATGCACATATTTGGTATCACAGTTGGTTTTGAACAGAACACATGCAAAAAGTAAAATTCAATGAGTGGGGGTAGGCAGGTAAAAGAGTTAGTGAGGGTCTCAGAAGAGATAATACTACAGCAGGGATTTACAAATAAGGGGTCCCTAGGCAGAGACATGGAGAAAGACCAACCCCACTGGGTGGATGCAGAATAACGAACCACGCATGATCAAGGGGCAGGTAGAAGGATGCCAGAGAAGCTACAGAGAGGGGCAGAGGTAAGGGAGTAGGGGATGAGTTACAGGGTAGCTGGGTGTGTCTTGAAATGCTTGGAGGAGCTGCTTAATTTCACAAAAGCATTAGGAAATTGATGATGATGACTTATTTAGGAAATACTGTGCTATGATCCTTTATGATGCCCCCAGATGCTGGGTGTGTTTCTCGAACTACCACCACATGCACAACCACTGGACCTCAGACTAGTTCTCTATTCCAAGGAAGCCGCTGCCCCTGATAAGTTGAGTGATGTGACCCTAACCAAGGAGTTATCAGTGGAAAAATAATTGTTAAGTTTGGGCTTTTTGGGTGAGTCCCTTCTACTGTATGCAATATGCTAAAACTGTGACAAAAGTTACTCACATTTCCAGATGAATAAATAGAGATTTCATTTTCTTATAATACTTCAGAAAGATGGTCACGGCACTAAAAAATGAAGTGAAAGGTAGAAGGTCCGTGAAATTAACTAATACCCATTGTCTGGGGGATAAAACTCATTTGTTGTCGTGGATTGTTTGAATCATGAGCTGAGGGATTCAACTCCAGCAGGAAACCTCGCTGCCAGCACCCTTTCAGGGGCCCTAAACTGGTTCTGACAGTGTTGTGGGCTGAACACAAAGCCGGTGACATTGGAGAGGAGGCAGACATGCAGGTGCTGCTCCTATGTGCCTCTCAACATGCTGGCATACAGAGATCTGCTTGTCTCCACAGGGTCGCAGGATCCTTCTTTGCACTTGGGAAGGCTTTGCTTTGGAAACTTAGAAAATTCTAGAATACTACCGCATCATCCAATTCCATTTTTTTTTAGTACAGTAATTGAGGTAGATGCCCAAAGAGATGCAGGGTCTTGCCTAAAGAAACACATATGGTCAGTAGAGAACAAGACACAAATGTCCAGAACTGAAGACCGGAGCCCTCCAAAGCCAGCTCACTTCAACAAAGGTTATAGTATCCAGAAATTTATTTTTGAAATTAATATAGTGGCCAGCGCCGCGGCTCACTAGGCTAATCCTCCGCCTTGCGGCGCTAGCACACGGGGTCCTAGTCCGGGGCAGGGCACCGATTCTGTCCCGGTTGCCCCTCTTCCAGGCCAGCTCTCTGCTGTGGTCCAGGAGTACAGTGGAGGATGGCCCAAGTACTTGGGCCCTGCACCCCATGGGAGACCAGGATAAGTACCTGGCTCCTGCCATTGGATCAGCGAGGTGCGCCGGCCGCAGTGGCCATTGGAGGGTGAACCAACGGCAAAGGAAGACCTTTCTCTTTGTCTCTCTCTCTCACTGTCCAGTCTGCCTGTCAAAAAAATAAAAATAAAAAATAGCCGGCGCCGTGGCTCAATAGGCTAATCCTCCACCTTGCGGCGCCGGCACACCGGGTTCTAGTCCCGGTTGGGGCGCCGGATTCTGTCCCGGTTGCCCCTCTTCCAGGCCAGCTCTGCTATGGCCAGGGAGTGCAGTGGAGGATGGCCCAGGTGCTTGGGCCCTGCACCCCATGGGAGACCAGGAAAAGCACCTGGCTCCTGGCTCCTGCCAGGATCAGCGCGGTGCGCCGGCTGCAGCGGCGGCCATTGGAGGGTGAACCAACGGCAAAGGAAGACCTTTCTCTCTCTGTCTCTCTCTCTCACTGTCCACTCTGCCTGTCAAAAAAAAAAATAAATAAATAAATAAAAAAATTAGAAATTAATATAGTGACAAGTTGAAGTGCCTGAACACTAACCGATAGAATAAATAAAGGGGAGAGTGATCCAACATGGGAAGTGAGATACTCAGCAGACTCATAGAATGGCAGATGTCCTAAATAGCACTCTGGCCTCAGAATCAGCCCTAAAGGCATTCGGATCTGGCTGAAAAGCCCATGAGAGTATTTCAGGCATGGAAAGCCAAGACACTCTGGCAAAAGATCTCTGTGAGTGAGATCCCAATGGAAAGAACAGGCCATCAAAGAAGGAGGTACCTTTCTCTGAAGGGAGGAGAGAACCTCCACTTTTACTATGACCTTGTCTAAGCAAGATAAGAGTCGGAGAACTCAGAGGGCTTCCATAGCCTTGGAAACTCATGACTGGAGCATTGGGAGATTACTGATGCCATAGACAAGAGTGTCAATTTGTAAAGTCAACAACAGGAGTCACTGTGCACTTACTCCTCATGTAGGATCTCTGTCCTTAATGTGCTGTGCATTGAGATTTAATGCTATAACGAGTACTCAAACAATATATTTCACTTTGTGTTTCTATGGGGGTGCAAACTGTTGAAATCTTTACTTAATGCATACTAAACTGATCTTCTGTAAAAAAAAAAAAAAAAAGAAATTATCAATTCCCAACTTGACTCTCACTGGGATTAAACATGACAATAGGTCTGAGCTGATTTCATCATCATTTAAAAAAAATCATCTATTATTTTTCACTTTATGTTTCTGTGTGGGAGCAAACTGTTGAAATCCTTACTTAATGTATACTAAGCTGATCTTCTGTATATTAAGATAATCGAAAATGAATCTTGATGTGAATGGAAGGGGAGAGGGAGTGGGAAAGGGGAGGGTTGTGGGTGGGAGGGACAGTATGGGGGGGAAGCCATTGTAATCCATAAGTCGTACTTTGGAAATTTATATTCATTAAATAAAAGTTAAAAAAAAAAGAAAATGTAAAGGATGTGACTGTAAAACTGAGGCAGTGGAGGATGGCCCAAGTGCTTGGGCCCTGCACCCACACAGAAACCAGGAAGAAGCACCTGGCTCTTGGCTTTGATCAGCACAGCACACCGGCTGTAGCGGCCATTTGGGGGGTGAACCAACGGAAGGAAGACCTTTCTCTCTGTCTCACTGTCTAACTCTGCCTGTGAAAAAAAAAAACAACTATGAAATATAATAAAAAAAGTCCCCATGTGCATGATGACAGACAGGAGATTAAAGCTCTGGACATTAGCAGTACTTATTTCTATTTTGTGGATGTACATAAAAATCTTGTTTTATTTATTTGGACCTTTCAGATTTCTCCTAAATTTCTAAATGTTATATGTAAGATTACTTGTGGGTAGAAATATAAAACTAATAAACATTTTTGATAAAAATCCTAAGAGAATGAGTGTGCATATAAGTCTATATTTTGCCTCAGCTGTGAGATAAATCCATGAGAATGTTCCTATTTTTACTTACTACTCTCAAAATGGGATGTAACAATGTAACTATTTCCCCAAGAGTATGTGTTGTTATATGCTAGCATTTTCAATGAAATCATTTTAAGTCATCATTTTGCTCCCACACGGCTGCTCTGTGTTTCCTTTTTTTTTTTTTTTTCTTTTAAAGATTTATTTAAAGTTAGAGTTACACAGAGAGAGGAGAGGCAGAGAGAGAGAGAGAGAGGTCTTCCATCCGATGGTTCACTCCCTGATTGGTTGCAATGGCCAGAGCTGTGCCAATCCAAAGCCAGGAGCCAGGAGCCAGGAGCTTCCTCCGGGTCTCCCACTTGGGTGCAGGAGCCCAAGGACTTGGGCCATCTCCTACTGCTTTTCCAGGTCGTAGCAGAGAGCTGGATTGGAAGAGGAGCAGCCGGGACTAGAACCGGTGTCTATATGGGATTCTGGCACCTCAGGCCAGGGCGTTAACCTTCAGCGCCACAGTGCCGGCCCCTGTGTTTTCTATTTTTGAATACAGTAGAGGATAAATGGCTTTCCATTTTTTTTCTGAATTCATCCAGTTTCTACATATACAATTGAAATGCAGCAGTGTTCTCATTCTCAACAGAAACTGAGTCACTGAATGGTGATGGATGTTATAGTAGATGCTCAATAAATATTCTTGAAGGAAAGAAAGAGGAAAAGAAGGAAGGGATGGTAGGAAAGCAGCAAGGGAATAAAGAAAGAAGGGGAAAGAGAAAGGATGGGAAGAAGAATGATGATGATATGTGGTTTTTATAATGGTGTATTACCAACATGACATCTTGGACACCAACAACAAAACCGCTCAATAATCCAAAAGAACTGTGTTCCATGAAGCTTGAGTTTAAATCCGAGTTCTGGCATGAAATTAACAATATGATACAGTGAAAGTATATATCCCTTTGATTCTATTTTCCCCTTGATAAAGTGCAAACAATAATGTTAATAACACATTTATAGATGTGCTGTGAATATTACATAAAATAAACCATGAAACTGCTTCTTTTATAAATTGCAGTCTATTAAAATTATGAAAGTCATCTATCCAAATCCCATAATAGTATTATCCCAGCAAAATATTTTGCATGTAGTACATGCATACCCAATGAATGTGCACTGAAAAAATGATTGAGCAAGTGAACAAAAGTAGATAGATTAATACTTTGCTGAAATACTAAAAACAAATAAGTATTAAAATACAGACCTTCTAACTAGAGGTGCATTGCTATCTCTTCTATGTTTAAAGTCTGTGATCTGTCTTCATGGCTTATGTGATTTCCTTTCAAGTGAAATATTTCTTCTTTGGGGAATATTTACTATTCTAAAAACAAATTTAAATATATAAATTTTATATCTAATAGATGCCATAATTTCTACTGTGATTAATTCCAAGTCAGAAAAAATAAGGAATAACATTCAATTAAGTTTTGCTTATGTAGAAAATTGTGAAAAGCATAATGTAATTCTAGCAATCTTTGATGTTTTCTTAAGGTTTATAAAAACAACTTTTTAAATAAATTTTCCCTAAAACCTATTAGCCTTATATCAATTTTATTTATTTGGTAATCTTTTATACATGTTGATTGATTTTTATGAGTTATTTTCATGAAAGCTACTTTCAAAAATTTATTGATTGAGCATTTACCATCTCTCAGATACAAGGACTGCGGACCGGGAGATCCGAGAGATGACATTTCACATGTTTCAGTCCACTGAGAGATGTGCCATACTAATAAACGTGTTATATATTGTAGTAAGTACTGTTGTAGAAGTGATTACAGAACAGAAAATAGTAAGACATAGGCATTAGACACTATGCCTCCTGATACCCAGTGAGAGTTCACTCACAGGATGAAGGGGTAGATGGAGAAAGATCCCTGGAGTGATATTATCTGGGTTCAGTCTTGTAGATATATAAAGGGGGCATAGTAAAGTAGCAATGGGGAAATAATTCCATAAAAGAAGCCAAACTTGAGTCCTAGCTCACAGGTGATAGACTTCAAATAACTCATTTTTTTTCCACTATGACAGGAGAATAAAGTTTGAGACAGGATCAGAAGAAGGGACTGGAAACCAGGGAAATTATTGTGTTCTATGGAGAGAAGATTGGATTTACTTGGAAGGTAATGGAAAGTAGTGAAGGATTTTCATCAGGGGATTGGACCATGTGACAATATTTGTTAAAACTACAGAAAGAGCAAAATGTATGGTATCATGGTTTTCAAAATTGAAACCTGTGAGCATCTATTAACAGCAATGCCAAGACACGTGGATATTTTGGGCACTAATTAAGATTTGGATCCTTCCAAATGTGCCCGTTGATATTTGGTCAGCAGTACATGCACTGTATACAGGAGTATTAACACAGGTACACAGAACAAAAAGCCAGGTCATAACTTTGGACCTTACAATTATGGAATTTGGTCTCCCGATGGTTCAATTTTCTGGTATAAAAAATAGATTCAGAAAAAATTTTATTTGTATGTCTTTCTGGCCTAGAAAAGGAGAAAAAAAATCCCACATACCAGAACAACAGCAGGAAATGCTTATAATGCAAGACATTTAGGTATAGTACTCAGGACCTTCGTCATCTCCCTGGCCATGTACCAGGGTGAAGTGATAGAGAGTGAGAAGATGAAAGAACAAAATACATTGCATTTGTCTCTTATTATATGATGGATATGCTAATTGACTTTACTGTAGTAACCACTTAACCATATATGATGTGTGAACAACATGTGTATACTTCAAATATATATAAGAACAATTTAAAATAGAAGTATAATAAGTATCCAGAAGTCCTATTTCTGGGTCTATGACCAAATAAATTGAAATCAAAATCTTGGAAAGATATCAATTGGCAATTATGTTCATCTATGCTTGCCTCAGCAGCAGCGCATACACACCTGTGTTCATCAGTTATTCACAATTGTTAAGAAATAAAAACAATCCAAATGTCCATTTGCAGTCAAATAGAAAAAGAAAATGTGATATATACATACCCTGGAAACAGTTTAGCATTGAAAGGGAAGTAAGTCCTGCCATTGTTAAAGTATAGCTAAACCCAGAGGACATTATGCTAAATGACTTAAGCTAGTTGTAGAAAGATAAATACTGCATAGTTTTACTTATTTATAAGGTAACTAAAATAGTCAAACTCATAGAAACAGAGAATATAATGATAATTTCTGAAGACTAGAGAAAGGTGGAAGTAGGGAGTTATGCTCAATGGATATAAAATTTCAGTTATTCACAAATGAATAATTTGTGGAGATTACAGTGTAGCATAGTTACTGTAGGTAATAATTCAGTGTTGTGTATTTTAAAATATTAAGAGGACAGATCTCACATTGCGATCTTACTACTAAATAAACAAATCAATATAAAATAGCAAATAATTTCTTGGAGGTGATATATTTACTACCTTGATTATAGTCATTTGTGTATGAACTCATCAAAACATAGATATTAAATATGATATTTTGTGTGTCAATTATAGCTCAATGAAGTTTTGAAAAATTAGCTGAGAGGCAGGGGTAACTAATAGGATGACAACACGTAAATTTTCAGGAATTGTGGGTATTTCAGTGGAAGTGGAGAAAACCTTTCATCCATGGATTTGATACAGGTGGGTCACATTCCTATGGGACTGAGAGAAGATCGAATCAAACTTTTCCTTCACCTTGGTGTTTGGGTGGTAGATAAGGACTTTCTCGGGGAATATAATCTATTCTTGCAAATGAGAAATGCTGAGGGACTCTCAAATTTACTGCCTTTGATTGAATCTAAGTGGAAATGCTTAAATTGAGTTTTCTGGTGAAAATAAATCTAAAAATGAAAAGCCTGGGAAGATATACATTCTTCTCTAAAGACAGCAGAAGTCTGAAATCTTGAGAGCATTCAAGCAAGCAAGGTCATTCCATTTCTTTGTCTACTTGGTCTAATGACAAAAACCATGTTCTCTAATTAGATTTTATTTGTAACAAAGATGACATTGAAAAAAAGTCTCTTTCTATCTATAATTTCTCAATTGTTTCTGAGTTTGCCTAGGAAACAAGACACTGATAACTGGTCTTTTTCAACTTCTATATCCAGTGATGGGAATGTAGATGTACAATTGAATCTGTGGCAGGACTCTAAGGCTTTCATGGATAAATATACAGAAAACCCAAGTGCACCACAGAAGAGCTCAGAGTGGCCTGGGTGGAGAAGAAAAATGGTATTTAGGCCTCATCTCAGAAGACAAAGAAATCTTCCAGGCCGTCGAGTAGGAAGGTGTTGAACTGGAGGAAGAGATCCAGGGAGACAAAGATAGTGAGGTCTAACAGATCCAATGTTTTGTAAAAGCTAGACCCGGTTGTTATGATTAAGGTTTGTAGTATTTAAATCATCTTGTAAACTAAGCTCAGTGTGTGTATAAATTCATAGCCACTGATTTTGAAGTCAGATGCCAGATGATTTTCATGAGAGTTCCAAGGTCATGGAATGGCTAAACTGCCTAAGATAACGTATGAAGGTGGTTCATAGACATCAGATTTAATAACTGCAGTCACAGTAGTGCTAGTTTTCCTTAATTTTTCTTTTCCTTTTTTATAAATGGACTAAGGGAATTTTATAAATCAATAATTGGAATTAATATTAAACAGACTCTCCAAATTATGTCAGTAAAGACTTCTGACCTTCATGCATAATTGTGACAGATTTCTGTAAATGTCTGGATATGAGTATCAGGGTTCTCCCAAGAAACAGAACCCAAAGGATAAAAACTTTTAAACTATGCATTGTATTGAAATTAAGTCTATAATTATATATAATACATATTTGTATATATGCCATTTTTACAGATTCATAAAAATAATTCATATATTCATCATCCAAGCCATGATAAGGAATGTGCACAATAACTGAGGCCTATGTTTTAAGCTCCACTTTGATCTACTCGCCTATCTCCTTCACAGTTTTATATGAATTTAACAACAAATTTAATTTGGCATTCTTTTTTTTAACATGCTGGGCATTTCATTCTGCTGTTTATTAATTTAACACACTTGGAGAATACTACTATACTTTGCAATTTGACTGTGACTGTGACATGACTAAAATTAAAAACAAGGAAACCAAAAAATGAAGAAACAAATGACTATTTTAAATGCATTAACTTAAGAGATACTTGTCTCTGCTCTGATGAATTTTATAGTTCAGTCACTTTGAAATTCTGGATAAAGGGCATTAGAGTTGTTTCTTCAATTTCCATAGGTTTTATTAAAACTACATAGCTCACATTGTCAAGACAAATTGAGGAAACATTTGTGATCTGAATATGCTCGAATCTTGATTTGATGTGGGTGAGTCAATTCACAATACTGATGCTAGTTTTTTAATTTGTTTGTCTTTGTTTTAATAATCTCTGCTTATCAACTTTGCAAGAGCAAATTGTTTTGTGAGAGTTTCATAAATACCTGAACCAGCCAAGCATGACTGTCATTTCATATCACATGCAGCATGTAATCTTGCTTGGACTGTTCTCTTCATCCACAGCTCATCTCATGAAATCAGTACTTTTGCTTCCAATAGGCAAATGTTTTCTTGTCTTTCCAATTTTTGTTACCTCTGATGAAATGATCTCTTTCAAATGAAGTTCTAGTATATATTTTATGAGAAGCCACCCTTTTTATCCATCTGCATTGCAATTCACTCATTCTCACAGCAACACTGCAAAGTGGATGTCACTCTTTTTCAGATTGTATTGTTGAGGACCCTGAAATAGAGACATAAAGGAACTAGAATAAGTCACCTGGTCAATAAGAACTTGGGTTGGAACGCAGTCTGGTTGTAGAATTTGAGATTTTATTGAATATCAGCAACTTACCGTCTAGAGTTTAAAGCCGAGATTCTGATTATGGGACATGAAGAAGCCTCCTAGTTCAAGGATCTTGCTGCCTTCGACAAATCCCACGATCAAGCTATAAAAACCTACTTTTCCACTTCCTGCCACCCATGAAGCAGCCTTGGTTCTATTAAATCATCCACAGTCTATCCTGAGAGAAAGAGTATGCACAAGGATGGTCATGACTGAGTGCATTTGGGACACAGCTGATAGGAAACTGTGAACATCGGGTAGAGGGGCAGCCTTCATTACAAAACCAGGCTTGAGAGGTTCCACTGGGAGTTTCATTCTGTCCAGAGGGGCCGGATCTTATGTTTGCTCTAATGTCACTATTTTAACAGTAGGAACTTACAAGATGCATATAGCCACTGATGGACCATGAGATTACATGCACTGGTAAGAAATGCAAAACCACTTGTGGAATCTGTGTACCACACAGGTAAAGAGAAGACAGTTCCGGCAACTAATCTCTTAATGTGCCTGTGGCTAATTTTTGTAGCAAAATCCTAACAATACTTTTTAAAGATGACTAATATTCAATACTTTAAAGCTCAAATTACTGCACAATTAGAATTTTAACAAAATAGTTGGTTGCCATGTAACACCTTGTCTGCTATATTGCAAACTTCCTACTGAGCATACATAATCAGAGATAATTGTAATTCTCATAATTTCATTCTGAAGGGCATCGCCTGTCATATGCACTGTCTTGAGTTCAGTGAGAATTTTGATTGTTACTATTTTGGAAGTCATTATTATATATGGTGATTTATCATTAGGTTTAAGTTTAGTGATCATTTGGTTCTTGTGTAATTTTACTAAGGCTCAGAGACCTAATTTTTTTTATATCTTTATCATAACTGACATACTTTTTTCACACATCAAAATTGGAAGATAGTAGAGTAGAGTATCCTGGTCCTTACAGTATCCTATCTGAGATTTCTGACTCTAGGACACAGTGGCTTTGCAATTGGCAATTTTTTTTCCTGTCCTCCATTCTCCTACTTCACATGTGGGTAATAATAAGACTCATCACAAAGTGTTCTTATCAGCTGGAAAGTCCAAGATCAAGGTACTATCGTGATGAACGTTTGGAAAGAGCTGCTTTCTTTGACCAGCATGCCATCTCACTGCTGCATCCTACAGAGCACAGGAGCACTGAGTTCTCATCTGGCAGGAGGTGGGAGGGCAAGCTAGGTGAGCACTTCGTGATTTCTCTAAGAGCCTTAATCACCTAGGGGAGGAGCCCTATGAGCTAAAGACCTCTTAAAGGGTCAACCTCTAAATGTTGTCACATTAGCATAACCTAATTTATAAGGGGAACTTTTCTTTTTTCTTTTTTTTCTTTTTGACAGGCAGAGTGGACAGTGAGAGAGAGAGACAGAGAGAAAGGTCTTCCTTTGCCGTTGGTTCACCCTCCAATGGCCACCGCGGCCAGTGCGCTGCGGCCAGCGCACTGCGCTGATCCAATGGCAGGAGCCAGGTGCTTCTCCTGGTCTCCCATGGGGTGCAGGGCCCAAGCACCTGGGCCATCCTCCACTGCACTCCCGGGCCACAGCAGAGAGCTGGCCTGGAAGAGGGGCAACCAGGACAGAATCTGGCGCCCTGACCGGGACTAGAACCCGGTGTGCCGGCGCCGCAAGGTGGAGGATTAGCATAGTGAGCCGCGGCATGGGCCCAAGGGGAACTTTTCAAACCATAGCAAGAATGAAATGACCCAGTATCTGTAAAATAATATGATCTAGGACATAAATCCTCCGTCAGTGCTGAGCAGAACATCCTCTTGCTTATAGCCTCAGTTTCACTATATAGAAAATTGTCTTATCCATTCTTAACTTATGTCCACCCATTCAAGCATCACAGATATAATAAGCATTTTCTGTGTAATTGGAACTATTATGAACTGAGTTCTTAAAGATGAGATTGATTTATTAAAGAAAGAAGAAGTAATCATGAATGGCAAAGGTCAAAGTTCGCATGTTAGAAGAACTCTATACTCATAGAGAAATACAAATAATTTTATGTTGTAGAAGTTACTTCTCCCTGTTTTCTCTAAATTTCAGATAATCCAAGTAGGAGAGTCTTGCAAGGGTTTCCAAGTAGGAGAGTCATGCAAGGGTTTCCAAGTAGTGTGTTGCTTACCTTCAGCTAATGTTTACTATTGGAAAGTTGTAAGTAAGACAGAATTCAGGTTCTACTCTGGACTCTTACAATTCACCACTTAACAGATGTGTGGTCATTTGTGGGGAGCAACTCGGACTAGACTAAGTTACTGGAATTAAGACTTATTCTATGCATCTGCTCTCCCACAATATGGCGCTGGGAGAGGAGGAAACAGCTTCTACACAGCTGCCTCCAGTTCAACCAATAAACTGTAGGACCTGCTCCTGATTGGAGGAGAGCAGCGTACTCGGCGTTGTGGGTAGCAGAGTTGGGATTGGTGGAAGAGGACTATAAAGGAGGAGAGAGACAACATGCACCAAGAACATCTATCTGAAGGAACACCTGTGCAGCCCCCAAGAGAGCCGGCCGGCGGTGTGCCGCTCCCCCGCGGAAGTGGGGAAAGTGGCAGGGGGAACCGCCCTTCCACAGAGGTGGAAGGACGGTAGCCAACCCGGGAAGAACCAGCAGCAAACCCGGGGAGGGCCGAGCAGATGAAAGAACAACGCAAGGTCCTGTGTCGTTCCTCCACGAAAACGGGGAACGACATAATGGTGCCGTGACTCGGATATGAAGCCTAGGCAGGGTTCAGTGTCGCTCCTCCATGAAGAGGGGGAGCGACAGTCATTGAATAAATTTCTGGAAAAAAATGTGGAGAACCTGAAAGTAATTCAACAGTAAGGTAAACAGTACAGACTGGTCTGGGTGACCTTGATCACTTGGTGTATATTATGAACGAGAACCCAGAAGGTAGAGAGGGTAAATGGGAGGAATAAATGTTACACTTGTAGCACAATGTGTTTAATAATTCTCAAAGTTCAAAGTGAGACTAACAAGTAATTAATATCCTTTAGAAAGGCTATAACAAACATTTGCAGCCATTAGTATAAGGAAGGCACATGACTTCATGAGAATGAATGAGGTACTAGACAGGCTAAAGAGATGTGTATCAGTCGCAGTTTGTTTCTTTAAAATTCCAGTATTCCAAAGGCAGAAAAAGAAACAGGAACCCTCGGATGACAGGATCTGGGACTAGAAAGCATGGATGACAAAGTGACCCACCAGAGACAAGGTGTGCCGTAGGAATTCACATAATTCAAGCAACAATTTGGAAGGCAGTTAGGGGAAAACAAAGGAAAAGAATCTTGTAATCATGCCATGCTAATTGTTGTATATTTTTCCAATTTGATTAAAGGCCTGTGTTGTGGTTTTATGAGTAGTTTCCCCTCATATAACTATAATATGTTAAAGACCACACAATAATGCATTGCAGAATTATATTTTATTCAATAACTCCTTTTAAGGTAATTCAATTTGTATTTTATTTATTGTAAATAGTAATTAGATGCACACAAGCAGACACTCACATTGTGGGCCCTTTTTTGTGACTGACCAGGAGTCTACTTACTCTGGAAAATGGAGAAGTCCTTCACAGGTAAAAAGAAAAGCTAATTCTGGGAAGCAAAAAAAAAAAAAAAAAAAAGAATTTATCAAGGATGTGTGTTTGTTTAAAACCTTATTCAAATTTTTCTGATGTTTAATATTCATTAAGAATCTCTGGTATAAAGTGGTATAAAGTGAATGGAGTTTGTGATATATAATTAATAAATTTCCAAATTTTGTACAAAATGTTTACTAATTTTTGAGGATATAGCATTTTTGCATGGTGAAGGAACTAGAGTTTTGGACTTTCTTATCTCTCCTAATTATTGTGCTTCTCAAAAAATGAATCCTTGAAAAACGTGGTATTGATAGAAGAATTAGAAATCATTTAAACTTTATGCTCTTGTCCATGTTGTTCTGTTTGCAGTCGATATAAGAACAGGTAGTTGACAAGTTTGTAGAATTATCTCATGAGGTGTTGTAAGAAAAGCAAGAGTTAGTTTGAAATCCATCTCCTCTGTGCACATGATTTTGAGGAGGCAGCATTGAGTTGAGTAGGGGTCAAGTTCCAATGAGACCTCATGGTCCAGTTCCTCTGTTTCTGCTTCACCATGGATGAACTTTGTGGACAATGTGACACATTCTGACAAACTTAGTGTTTAAAACAATGTCACTCTTCTCTTATAGTTCTGGAGGTCTGAAGTCTAAAATGGGACTTCTAGGCTGATTTCTGTTGGAGGGTCTGGGAGAGAAGGATGGTGTTACATTGATGATAAAGGCAAAAACTTTAAACTGTGCAGAAAAGAAGGGGAATTAACTTAGGATTGAGAAAAAGGCAAATATTCTCTGTTTGGAAAAGAGGTTTCTGAGCATGGAGACCACACAGGAGGAAGTGGTTCATCATGTTTGAAGTGAAAATAATGAAGAATAATTTAGGTCTCCCATATGGGTGACGGGGACTTAACTATTTGAGCCTAGATGTTAGAGCTGGGACCATAGCAGCAACTTGAATCCAAGCCTTCTGACATCAGATGCAGCTTCCAAACTTATGGATCAATTACCAGGCCAAAAGTCACCCCTAATAAAGGAACATCTTTAATTTCCTTTAAAATTAAGAGGATCCCTGTCCCTCAGATTTACTTTCAAACATCCTGCATATTTTCCCTAATTACCATTAAAGGAAGAGCTAAACTCATGAACATAACTACTAATGGCATATGGCTTATTGGGTGGCTGACACTATGTTAAGAACTCCCCATCTTTTCCTTTTTTGTGGGTCTTGCAAAAACAACCTAAGAATCTACCTACCTACCTATCTATCTATCTATCTATCTATCTATTGTCATCTATCATATATCTTCCTATTACCTACCTATTATAAATCTATCTACCTATCATCTACTACCTATCATCTATTTATCTAGCTACTTCCCTATCATCTACGTACTTGTTTATTTTTCTACCATCAATCTGCCTAGCTAACATCTCTCTACCTACCTCACATCTATCTACCCACCTACCTATCCATTCCTCCATCTATCTACCTAATATCTATCTATCTATCTATCTATCTACCTACCTATCTAGGTACTTGAAGCTTGCAGGTGATTTACCTAAGGTCAAATTTCTAGCTCATATCTCTTATATCAAAGCCCAAGTCATAATAAACTCCCTGTATCACTTCTAGTGATTTAACATGTTTAGGCTATATTAAAAAACCATAAAGTATTTAAATTATTAACAATATAACTAGTGGGTGTGCTATTATTACCACTCTACTATCTATTGTTAACAGCTTCAAATAAATTAGGCAACACAAATCAGCTTGTTTGGACTTAAGGGCACAGAGGTCTCAGAGTTATTTCTCAATGAAGGGGAGAAAACCAGCAGCAATGAAGCAGCTCACATCTGGGAGAAGTGAGCATTTGAGGTCTTTAGCATCAAATGTCTTTAGCATAGTGGAGCTATCTTTAGCCCCTTGGAAGGAAAGAGGGGGAAATGAAAGAAAGAGAGCAGGCATTAAAAGGTATCAAAATCAACTTCACCAAGATTGGGAGATAATTATGACAGTAATACTACCAATGAATACAGTCAGCTGTTAATCAACCTGATTTCTGATGGCACAATAAACGGAGCATGGACAGCCAGCTGTGTGATCCAAAGCAAAACAGGCTCTGTGGGAGACAAAATGACTCTTTTTAAAATAAAATATTTATTTATTTTATTTGAAAGGCAGAGTTACAGAGAGAAGCAAGAGAATAGAGATAGAGAGAGAACAAAAGATCTTCCATCTGCTTGTTCACTCCCCAAACAGCCACAGTCTCCAGAGCTGGGCAGGTCCAAAGCCAGGAGGTTTTCCTGGTCTCTCGTGTAGGTCCCAAAGCACTTGGGACATGTTCTGCTTTTCCTAAGGAAATTAGCAGGGTTCTGGATTGGAAGTGGAGCAGTCTGGACTCGAACCAGAACCCATATGGGATTGCAAGTATGTTACTTTGGAATCTGCTCCAACTAGCTTACATAGCTCACAGGGAGTTAATTGTGAATGTACAGTGGTGTCACTGGGAATCCAAGGACACAAAGGCAGGAGGCCAGAGGAGGAATCCAGATACATGATCTGGAGAGCTCTCCTCCTTACTTCTGTCTGCACACCTGTCTTAACATGCTTTTTGCCATAGGCTAACAGATGACCACAGTTTGGCTTTGTGGTTTTGCTTCATTTTCTTTTTTTTTTCTTTTTGACAGGCAGAGTAGACAGTGAGAGAGAGAGAGAGACAGAGAGAAAGGTCTTCCTTTGCCGTTGGTTCACCCTCCAATGACCGCTTCGGCTGGTGCCGCCACAGCCGGCGCACCGTGCTGATCCGAAGGCAGGAGCCAGGTGCTTCTCCTGGTCTCCCATGGGGTGCAGGGCCCAAGCACTTGGGCCATCCTCCACTGCACTCCCAGGCCACGGCAGAGAGCTGGACTGGAAGAGGGGCAACCAGGACAGAATCCAGTGCCCCGACCAGGACTAGAACCCAGGGTGCCAGCGCTGCAGGTGGAGAATTAGCCTATTGAGCCACGGTGCCGGCCCGGGTTTGCTTCATTTTCATATTTCCCAGGAGACAAACCCCATTTGGTGTATTTTATGAGGGATCTGCTTCCAGCTGAAGTTTAAGGGGCTCCACAGCCCTCAGCTGAGAGGCAGGCAGAAGATACTGCCTGGCCAGCAAAGCCCTCTTTCCTCAAGGGTGCAGTGATGGCTTTGAGGTGGGCAGATGCAGTCCTCCAGAAGTGACCCACAAAAAAGGGTGGATATTATGCTCAGGCCAGTATGTCCTCTCTACATCTCTGTTTGTAGACTGTCAACATTAAATGATTGGGACAAAGATGGAGCTGTTTTTATCACCACACAGGGACTTCACAGAGTATAGCTAGGCTAGCAGAAGTTAAAGAAAGCTGTATAGGAAGAGATTGCTAGCAGCCTTTGGTGGTAGTATCCAGCTCCTATAGGAAATAGGACTCTGCACATGTGGTTGGTGTGGTATTCTTTTTTATGTTAGCTAAGTCTGCTACTTCAATGGAAAATAACCTTGATGTTGGGTAGGCATTGTGTCTCAGTGTGTTAAGCAGCCATGTGGGATACCCACAGCCCATATCAGAGTGCCTGGGAATGAGTCCTGTCCATTTTTAATTTAGCTTCCTGTAATGTATGTAGGAAGTACAAAATGATGGCCCAAGTACTTGAGTTCCTGCCACCTCTGTAAGAGACCCAGATGGAGTTCTTGGCTCTTGGCTCTAATCTGGTCCAGCTCCTGCTGTTAAGGGCGTTTGGGGAGTGAGCCAGTAGATGAAGATTTCTCTCTGTCCCTCTCTCTGTCATTCTGCTTTTCAAATGAATAAATGAGTAAATAATCATTTTTTCTTAAAAAAAAAAAACTCTTCAGGCCTGCACTGTGGCTCCCTGATAACCCAGCTCCCTGACAACATGCCTGGGAAAGCAGGGGAGGATGTCCCAAGTGCCCTTCCCTACATGGGAGACCTGGAAGAAACTCCTTGCTCCTGGCTTTGGCCTGGCCCATCGTTGGCCATTGTGAACATTTAGGGAGTGAACCAGTAGATGGAAGATCTCTCTGTTTCTCTTTCTGTCTCTCTCTGTAACTCTGCCTTTCAAATAATAAATAAATAGATATTTTTAAAAAACAACTTATATATCCATCAAGTCTGTCTCCACAGCCAAGTTCTTTTCCCTGAGAAAACTTTTGTAATCACTGTCTTCCTTGGTCTCTCTGGACATAGTGAGTTAAGTCAAGATAATGTTCAGTTCTAAGATCAAGACAACCAGAGATCATCAAAATCTGCCAGTATCTACAAACATATAAATGCATGTGTATTCTCCCAGACATAACAGTCCAAGTCCTTCAATTGCTGATTTACTATATTTTTTTCCTTGCATCTCTTCTTGATCCCTGCTAATCCCTGACCTGTAATGGACTTCTGATTTCAACAGAATGCACTGATACCTTCACGTCTCTCTGGACAGATTTCTTGGGCTGAAAGGCAAATCATCTGTTGATGCAATTTCTTTTCCTTCTTGTCTGTATTAGTTCCTATATATTAAGGCTGCTCTGGAGGACGCAGCATTTAGAATGGCACCTGCCATGCAAGAAGCATCAGTAAATATACCCTCTTACTCTTTGGCACTAATACTTGTTGTGGATCAGCCCTCATTATCCCTGCAAAAAAAAGTGTTTAATACAACTTTATACCATTGAATCTTCTGTCTCCCAGGCAACCACAAAGAAGTTCTGTTCCTTTTTTTTTGATGCCACGTTCTAAGTACCTGAGGAGAGAGTACAGTCTCTCCTTAGTCCCAATCTTTGCTTTTGCTGTTTCTGAAATCAGTTGGTTTAAAAAAGGAGAGTGGAAACCGATGTGCATTAGACTCCTGCTGTGCATCAGGCACTGCCTTGTGTCATCTTTTTAAAGTACTTAAGATTCGCTTATTTATTTACTTGAAAGGAAGAGATGGGGGGGGGGAATAATTGCCACAGCCAAAAAAAAGATAACAAATGTAACAGTCCAGAAAATTGAGGGAGGAAGACGTGGGTTTCAAGTTTTTACACTTAGGTCTGTCTGACTCCAGTGCCCATGATCTTTCTTCTGTGTAGAACGACAAGGGACAGACGAGCATCACTGTCCACCTTGTCCCTGCGCATCATGGACACATGTGTGATGCACCAGCCTGAGCAAGGCCCATTTAAAAACTCGCTTCAACTGTGGAGAAGCATAATGGGCACGGACACAGTCAATTCAGGCAAACAGATGAGGAAAGCATTGGCTGTGATATTTTAGGATGAGAATTAATCACCCCTAATATCACCACCATCTAAATATTGCAGGCATTTGCTCTCCATCCTTATCTAATTCTGATTACTTCTCATAAAAAGATTCATTTTGAAAGTGACCATTTCCTTAATGTAGTGGAAATACATTTTCAATTTTCTATCTGCATCAAACATATCCCCAATGAATCTGAGATTTAATTTAGTCAGTAAGTTGCTGAATGGAGCAACCAAGATGAATAGGTTGAATAAAATGGTTCCTTCATCATCCTCTTATTTTTGTTTTAATTATTAGAATTCGTCATGAGATATCTGCACAAAAATGAATATGAGGTAATTTGCTCCAGGCCAAAAGGAAATCAGGCAAGGTGTCCATGGATCTGGGAGAGGCATGAAAGCTCCTACAGTACTGATAAATTTCAGTGAAGGCTGGAAGGCAATGCTAAGAGTAAGAAATATATGCTTGTAGTTCAGTTATGTCTTTAAAATAATGCCTTGCCACAAATCTGTACTTGCCAAAGCCTCACCAGTCCACCCCTCCTCATTTCAAATTCCCCCTCCTCCAAGAAGCTGGCTCAGATCCTGGTTAACATGAATCACATACATAGAACTCAGTACTTGATTTGGTCAGTCTCTTGGCATTCCTTTATTCCTGGTACTGTCAATTATGCTATCATAGTTATTTCTACTATATTGCCTTCCTTAAGGATAAGACATCAAAGGTTTCCAACTTTGTATTCTTCACAGTCCAACAGGTATGTAAGTTCTTTGTCAGTAGTGGTTGATTTGATGTGTTCTGATGGTTACCAGCCTATCTTCCTTACTAAGTTAGCCATAGATGGCTGCTTGTTCAATCTTTCTGAAATCAACACAAAAAGCCACCAAACAAAAACAAATAAGGACAACACCACCAACAAAACAAGTCTGATCAAAGATCTTCAGTAGGTTTCCAGGACTGCAGAATCAATTATCAACTCAAGAGTCAGCAAATAACATTTTTCCATAAGAGACGAGATAGCAAATAGCTGTGGGCTTTGTGGGCCTCTGTTTTCTCTTGAAACTACTCAGTCCTGCTGTTGAGCCATGAAAAGAGCCACAGAAAAACCCATAAGCAATTGGATGTGGTTGAATCCCAACAAGATTTGATTTACCAAAGCATGGGATCAGCCAGATTTTATGTTCATGCTCAAGTTTGCCAAAAACTAGCAAGTTCTCCTGCTCACTCTCTGACCTCAAGAAGATACCACAGTTCCGATCATTCACAACTTAAAATCATCCCTCATACATCAGCTTAAGGTGCCATGTTACAGGTAAAGTCAATGAATAAACACATGAACAATGAAAACAGTTACTTTAATGAAAACAGTTACTTTAAAAACCTACTTTAATGATGTTTAATCATTTTTTGCCTGTGGAATTTTCTATTCCAATAAAACCTGAAATGCTTTTCATCACATTTGCATAATAAATGTTCCATTCAATGAAGCATCATTTTAATAGTCTCAAGTTTTCCATTTCCAAACTTTAATTCTTTTGGATTTTCTTGCTTACACAGTCCTATCCTGCTCCTGTCTAACAATGAAGAAGGACCTTTCTGAGAATGCTTTCTTGAGTCTCTTCAGTCAAATCAAATGACATTTTTTTAGAAAAAATTATTTTCCAATAAAGCCTCACTGTCTTTTACATGTTGATAAAATATACTATCTTCTCCCCAATCTCTGATCCTTCAAATGGAATTCCCACTGCCTGTAGCCTTTGGTAGACACTTACTATTTCTTAAATTCAATTACAATTGCCATTTATCCTGTAAGGCAGCTGAAGTATCCCTTTCACAAATGCTTCCAAGAATCTTACTATTTTGGAAAAAGAGAGCTGCTTGAGTCAAACAGATATGAGTTCACTCTGGCTACTGGGCACCCTTGGGAATGTTTTGAAGCTCTCATTTTCCCCTTGCGATCTACCATATGAGCATGCATTCCAGTGCCCAGCCTGGCACATTCTGGGTGTTCAATAAACAGGTGCTCCATGGATCCTTAAGTGTTGCTGCTATGACTTCTGGGCAAATTAAATGACTGCAGTTACAAAAGATACTTGGTCTACAGGGGAGCACATAATATATACAAAATAAAAGGTGGTTATTCTTAAACTTATTAGTAACTTCCCACCTGCAACACATTGCTCTGTGTTCTAAATGTCAGATCACTCTGTACTGTGGTGCTCACCACTTTGTATTTGGCATTATAATCTCTCAATGACTTAAGGGACTTAAAGGTAGAATCTTTATCCAACACCTCTTGGCACAATCCCAGGTACAGATTGGGGACTCAAAAATGTAGTTAGTAGAAACTAATTAATCGATGGATAAATGATTCTGTCATCATTTAAATCTTTAAAGCAAGGGGCTATCAGGAAGGAATTGCACAAGTGAGTACTGCAGAGGTTGCATTTTTAGTTATGAATGGACCCTCTGAGCTCAGCTCTGGGATGTCATACATGCAGTATCCTGGGTTGTAAAATACACTGCGGGACTAGAAAGACTGGGTTTGCACAATTACATGAGGTGGATGAGTCCCTGCAAACCAAGCAGGATCACAGTCACGGTAACTGTTTTCATTGTTCATGTGTTTGTTCATTTACTTTACCTGTAACATGGCACCTTAAGCTGATGTATGAGGGATGATTTTAAGTTGTGAGTGATAGGAACTGTGGTATCTTCTTGAGGTCAGAGAGTGAGCAGGAGAACTTGCACATCAGACCAGTCACTGGAATGGGGATTCCAACAGTTAGGTGGAAGGGCATCTAGTTCTACTACTCACAAGGTATGTAACTGAGTGTATAAGATTTAGCTGACCATTCTGACCATAAGACCTCTAAAATGAGTCAAATGCCACTCATCTTATTTAGTCATTGAAATTGAAGGAAACGGAGCAAAAATAACCATGCTTATGAAACCCCGGTACGCATTAGGCATCCCCATACATATTCCCAATTGAGTCTTCCAAAATTCAGAGATTTGTGATAGGTGTCAATGAAGCTAGATAATCCTGTGAAACATTTGACAATCACATTGTTATCTTAAAGGTAAATGTAGGGGCCAGTGCTGTGGCGTACAAGGTTAAGGTGAAATCCCATTTGGGTGCCAATTTGTGTCTTGGCTGTTACACTTTCAATCCAATTCCCTGCAATGCACCTGGGAAAAGAGTGGAAGGTGGCCCAAGTACTTGGGCCCCTGCCACCCATGTGGGAGACCCAGAAGTTCCTGGCTTCTGGCTTTGGCCTGTCCCAGCTCTGGCCATTACAGCCATCAAGGGAATGAACCAGTGAATGCAAGATATCTTTCTCTCTCTCTCTTCTCTCTGTATCTTTGCCTTTCAAATAAATAAATAAATTCTAAAAAAATAGATAATAGATAAAACAGGGGCTGGTTTTGTGCTACAATAAGTCAAACCACCACTTGTGATGCTACCATCTCATATTGGAGTGCCAGTTCTAGTGGCTGCTCTGCTTCTGATCAGCTCTCTGCTAATGCACCTGGGAATGCAAAAGAAAGTAGCTCAATTACTTGGGCCCATGCCCTCCATGTGAGTTACTAGGATGGAGTCCCTAGATCCAGGCTTAGGTCTAGCCCAGGCCCAGCAGTTGTGGCCATTTGGGGAGTGAATCAGGGGATAGAAGATCATGCTCCATGTCATTCTGACTTTCAAATAAATCAATTTTTAAAAATCATTTTGAGTAAATTTAACTATAAATTTTCAGGAAAGGGCCTGGGCCCAGTGTACTGCAGCAAGGATCAAAAATTTGCATCATAGAGGTGGGCCTGACATGCGGGAGGCACTATTGCCAAGGTGGACACAGAGGAGGACGCAGAAGCACGGGGATTTAAAGGAAGGATTCATGCAGCAGTGGCAGGAGACAGCTTGATGTGAATGTCCTTCTGCTACTACCTGTCTAGCCAAACGTGGCTAAGATGAACCTCAGTGATTGAAGAAAAACGCCCATAACACCTGCCAGAGTTTGTCAGGACACATGAAAAAGAAATGACAGAGTACATTGGAAAGCATGATTTATAAATCCCAAACCCCTCCAAATGGTAGGATTTATTTATCAATAACTAATGGTGGGGGTAAACTCCTGGAACACAGTGCTCGTGAGTCTCTCCTTGATGGTTTTTTGACTGTGACACCGTGCATGTCAGGAAGGAGCAGTGAGAGGCTGAGAAGACAGACAAAAGTGCTGTGTTTAGAATGGGAGACAGTGAGTGTGTTTTATTCACACTATCTTCGCAGCCCTGGGCATGATGTCAGATGCTAACTCTCCTATCAAATGAATAAATATGAGAAATAATGGAGGAAATTAATAATTGAATTCTCTTGTATGTAAAAGGAAATATAGTAGCAAAGGGATCTGTTGATGATGGAACAAGCACTCTCTCTCTCGCTCTCTCTCTCCCTTGCTTTCTCTCTCTCTCTCTTTCTTTCCCTCCCTTCTTCCCTGGAAATACACATGCTGATCCTCACCACTCAAACATGTCCATAATGTCTATGCAATGCAAGACTTCAGATCATTTCACCCAGTGATTGTAAGCTCTTAGCATGTGCACATGTCCTGATTCCATGCACCAAATGAATGGGCCTCTTCGTTCTTCAGAAAGTGGCATGAATCAGGTGCAGTCAGACAAAGCTCCCTCTTCATCAATGCCTCTTACCCTGCTGTGTTTTGGTCTCTCTGCACAGTCCTAGCTGACTCCATTTTCAGATACTGGCACAAGCATCATCTTGTGCAACTATTCAGAGAACCCTTGCTTAATTGACGTCTGCACTGCAGAGAGATTAATCTAATGAGGATGACAGGCAGAGGAAAAAGAATATGCAGATATTCTTAAATTGAAAAAGTATGATAAATCAGTTCCTGGGAGAGAGGGTGATGTGCATGAACATTTAAAAGTGAGACGCCTTTCTTCCCTTACTCTAATGGAGGACAGCAGATGGCATTGGTAAAGAGAACGCCTGCATGAAATCATCTTACAAAGTCCCTGGGGGAGAAAGCAGATTCCAAGCTGGATCACGAAGTGGAAAAAGGGGACAGTTATTCTGCTGCTTTCCCCTGAAATGCTTTCCTCCCTTTATCTCCTGGGTCTCCCTCTTCTCCATAACTCCTCTGCATTTTTCCTTTTTCTTGGCAACTCAGGTCCATTTTCAGCTGCTGAGAGCAGGGATTGCAAACAGCTTCTCTCTCTGTCTCCCCACTTCTTCTCCCTGGGTGATCTCATCTCCTGTGATGCCCAAATCTGTCTGAGACCAAACTACTCTCCCTCCCCTGCTCTGCACTCCCCCACTGAAAGATGGAGACTGGGGGTGGGGGTGGGGTCCAGAGTCAGGAATCTGGAAGCAAAGCAGCCCAAAGGAGAAGGCAGAGTGGAAATTTACTGAGGAGTGGGCACACTATGTCCAACTAGAGGGACTGGAAGAGATGAACGTGGCACAAGGAAGCAGAATGGTGTGGTTCTAGGCAAACACTACAAGCAGCCTGTGCACCAAGACTTCCTCTTTCAGGAAGTTCTCTTCCAGGTAATGGATGCAAATTATGTAACCATTCATGCGTCTATTAGTGTTTCTTTTATGGTAAATAATGAGCTTCATGGGGGATGTTATTAATTAGTGTTTTGTAAGTCAAGTGGACAATAAAATCATACAAGGATTTATATCTAAGATATTTTTAAATAGTTTTTATTAAACTAATGCAAAAATGAACCACAAGGAATGGAAGAAAGTCTCAACTGCTTATTTATTGTTTCAATGCTCAGAAGACACTTCACGTGGAAACCAACGTGTGGGAAATATCAGCATTCTACAGGAAGACCAGAAGTCATTGAGTCACATTCTTTTGAGCAAAGAGAATTCTCAGATCATCTTAAGGTCTTTAGGAGTGGACAGAGAAGCACTTTCAGAAACATGTGCCCTTTCCTCCACCATAGGGATGTCTCTGATACATCTTATTTAGTGTGTGTATCTCAAATACTGTAAACACACTGAAAGTCTATTTCCGGGGTCCATTATGCTATGCATAAACTATATAATTTCACCATTGACAGCTTATTTCTAACATTCATTATGATAATTAGCAAAACATCTGCTGTTGGCCAGAGCTAAAGGCAACTGAAACCCCCAGTTGCCATCTGTGGTGTGTGTGTTTCTGATTAAGACAAGCACTGCTTGCACAGTGTAGTTGAAACTGCCGCATCCATGACATCACACTCTCCACACTGAGGGTTCCAAAGACAGGTTTAGATACTTCACCACCTCAATCTCCTCCTCTCTTACTGACATGGGATAAGGCAGGTAGCTAGATTAAGACCAAGAGCTGGAAGCCACACTTCCCCTACCCTATTTAATCCTATCTGCCTGTCCAATAACCCTTTTCCCAGGTTGTTCCTACCTGGGACATGGGGTGGTACCATGTAACCACTCCCCTTTCCAACCTTCTAGGAGCCCAGCAACTGGGAGGGACCTGCTGTCTCTGTAGACAAGACAGAACTGAGGCATTATCTCTCCCTACCCCATCCTTTTCTCTTCCTGGCCCACTATGTTTCTGAACAATACCTCTCTCTCTCTCTCTCTCTCTCACTCACTGTGCATGTGTGTATGCATTTTCCTCACCTTTTAAATAAACTTTATCACTTTGTGCACCATAATTGTGCCTGTACTTAAAATGCTTTTCTAGGTAAAAGGCAAGAGCCTGGAATAGGGGTTTAGATCCCACTTCACCCACAACATCATGGCATATGGAACTCTCCTAGGCAGCTTTTTCTTGCAGTTGACAAAGCAATCACCATTTGAGGTCATTAGTGTAAGATTTAGAAACAAAGAGATTGTAGGATGGGAGATAACAATTTCAATGTTTATCACGCTGAGATTTCTTTTCTAGGGCACTGGCGGAGAACAAAGAGGCTTACACCAGATGGTTTCTTGGTAATGCATTCTTTCACATATAATTTTCATTTACACTTTTTTTCTACTTCCTTTTTCATTGATGGAGTTGTAATTCTCAACTCTTATTTAAAAAAAAATGAGTGTAAGTTGAACAGAGGTGCTATGGCTGTTGTATAAAAGAGGGAAAAATAAAAATTCCAAGAGGAACAATTGGAGAAGTCTTTATGGGGGAAAAGAAAAGAAAGACTTTACAAAGACAGACAGTAACAATTGATAGTAATTAGGAAAATGTTAATGGGATGTAATATATGCAAATTTCCATCATGAAAAGACAGACAACATACTAAGAAATGTTTCTTAAATGCTGTTTCAAATTTGGGTTTCTTTGGTTTGTTTTTTGTTTTGTTCTGCCTGTTTTATATTTTGTACAAATAAAAGAGTCTCCTCTGTCCCTCTGCTCTTTCTGGTCTGGGTCTGATTAGCAAAAGACCACAGCACAGAATCCATTTGGTACTGAAGTAAGCAGGCATACTGTTTAAGTTTGTGAGCTGGAAGACCACACCTTCGCCATGCCCCTGTGTGACATCACGCCCTACCTGATACCTTTGCCACACCCCTGTGTGACCTCATGCCCCTACCTGGCCACACCTGAGTGCCCACCAGCCAATCAGGTTAATTAACCACTCCCCTTTGGAAGTGGGTTGAAAGCCTGGGACATGGTATGTCCACCCCTTCTTCTTTGCCCTGGCCTCTAGCCAGGAGGAGGCTGGCTGTAGCCCTGTGCCTCTAGGGTGCATGGCCTTCGGGCCACCTGCCCTAGGCTTCCTGGCCTACCTACCCTAGACTTCCTGGCTTAGGTGCTCCTCCACGTGGCTGGTTCCTGGTACTAGGTATGCACCCAGATTTACTTCTCTCTCTCTTAGATAAAGCTCTTACTCTCCTATGATTTCTCTCACTAAATAAAAGCCTAAAATGTACCATGCCACCTCGTATATTTATGCCAGTATTTAGAATTCTCTAAATATTAGTCAAGAACCCTCTCAGGCTTATTAATATTGGGGATTTATTAATAAGCATATGATGATATCATATGGTGCCCCAGATTCCGGTAACATTTGTGGTACCCCAGATGGGAATTCTGGGGAACTTTAAGGGGCCACATTTTCGTATAATTTTAAGGGGTCGTTTTCAATATCAATACCAGGGGAAGACTTCTCTGAATGACAGATTCGGTCTGAGACTCTGACTATGGACTTTGCCTGATCATCGTTCCCTGTTGATGGGAGACTATAAACGATGAGGAGGCTTTAAAAAGACTGCAGATGAGGCTAAGCTTTACTCTTCCTGCCTACCTGCAAATAGTGATCTTTGGATGGATCACCACCACAAGCAGTCATTCTAACACCCATCTCTCCTGGGCTTCCCAGTGGGTTCAGGTGGACTCTTGGTTCTCATCCATGTTGTGGTGACAGCTTGTTGATTGACTTTTGTGTATCCAAAACAAGACTTATGGGCCATTCTCCAAATACCTATATACTATTTTCTCCTCCACATTAGATTTCCATCAGATTCAGAAAATAAAGTCAGAAGTTCTTAGCTGAGTATGAATCTTTGTAAAGTTGGCTCTAGGCAATTCAAAGAAGAGCAAGCATTTGTTTTAAATCACCTTTTTAGAGATTTTTATTTATTTATTTGAGAGGTGATGGAACAAAGACATAAGGCTCAGCCATTCTCCCTCATTGCCCCAAAGAGATAAACTTTGGAATGTATTCCTTGCCCTTGAAACTCAACTGGGTCTCACAGTCTATTGCCTTCATACCCAACCCTGCATTCTTTTTCAGGTCTCCAAGGCCTTGCCAGGAAATTCCCTCTGCCTGCTGCCTCCTAACCCCACCCCCAGCCCTAGCCCTCCTTAAAAAGGCCCCGCCCCTGGGGGTTGGGGCCTTCTGCCACGTGCTCCATCATGTACATGCAGGCAGTTGGTTACCCACCTCTATGGATTTATTTTCTCTGAATAAATTTGATCTTGTTGTAAATTTGTACACTGTCTCTTCTCTATTCTGCAATTCTTTTCCTAACAAGAGGTAGAGTTACAGACAGAGAGGGAGAGAAAGAAATGTCTTCCATCTGCTGGTTTACTCCCCAAATAGCTGCAATGGCTGGAGCTGAGCCAATCCAAAATCAACACCAAGAGCTTCTTCCAGGTCTCCCACATGGGTACAGGATGCCAATCAGTGGGCCATCTTCCATTGCCTTCCCAGGCCACAAGCAGAGAGCTGGTTTAGAAGAGGAGCTGCCAGGACATGAAACAGTGCCCATATGGGATGCTGGTGCCACAGGTGGAGGCTTAGCCTATGATGCCAGAGAGCTGGCCCCCACCAGTGTGTGGTTTTTAGAAGATCACAGAACAACATCCGCAAGATGAGCCTCCATGAAGGGGCACTGATGTTAAACAATAAGAAAACAAACAAACAAAACTAGTGTTAATTTGTATTAAGTGTATTAGTAATTATTAACGCAAGTATGTTTTAAAGCTATAGGGTGTCAATGACTAAGTTTGGAAAACACAGGCTTGCTCACCAGTGTGACACTCCCCAGAAAACTTGTTATGTAACACACATCACAGGCCTTTTTTATGTCATTGGTCTAGAGAAGGATCCTGAACACTCTCAAGCAAACTTAGATCTTTTACTATGCTAATCCCATACTCTCTCTTGGCCTTTAGAACTCTTACTGAGCAGTTGACCATACATAGATTTTCATGAAATGCCTTTTTTTAATGAACTTCCTAATGATGCCTCATATGCAAGGCTTTCAAAAATATTTTACCCAGAAAACAAACTTACTGTTTAATTCCAATTTCTTGAACTTTTTGAAATGCTCTCATATGTATGAGAGGAGTCTTCAAAAATTCATGAAATGTGCCCACTATGAAAAACTTATGCATGGATCTCAATTATTTGTACATCAATTAGACATCTTTTAATTCTGTTTTCTACAGTTTTTGAAGTAGCCTCGTATATGTGTGTATAGATGTGCATATACAGGCATATATTCCTCTTATGCCTCCCTGTCTCCCTTGCCTGTGGATTGACCTCATTGCCATATCAGAATCCATAACTGTTTATTGATATACTTGTCTGTTTTCTTTCTTTCTCCGCAAAAAATAGAAGTTCCTTGTACTCTCCTGATTCTTCTAAGTCTCATCTGCACAACATAAAAATAGACAGGCATGTGTTAAATTGAATGTATTCTGAATGCATGACTATGTTGGGATGGGGACATGCCAAATATGAGAGATGATTTTTTAAAGATGTGTGAATTTATCTGAAAGGGAGAGATACAGAGAAACAGAGAGGGAGGAAGGATGGGAGGGAGGGGGAGGAGAGAGAGAGAGAGAGAGAGAGAGAGAGAGAGAGAGAGAGAGAGGAGAGATCCACTGGTTCATTCCCCAAATGACCGTAACAGCTGATCTGGGGTAGGATGAGGCCAGGAGCCAGGAGCTTCTTTCAGGTCCCCCATGTGGGTAGAGGAGCCCAAGTACTTGGGTCATCTTTATCTTTTGCTGCTTTCCCAGAACCATTAGCAGGGAGCTGGATCACAAGTGGAGCAGCCAGGACACAAATTGGTGCCCACCTGGTATTCCAGCCCCGTAGGTGGATGCTTAACCTTCTATGCTATAGCGCTGGCCTCGAGAGATGATTTTAATGGGCACCTACAGCTGGGAATAAAGTATTATATTGATGCACTGTTTGCATATCAATATTGTATTGACATATTGTGTGCTCACAGTATCACTCTCTCTGTCTAGAATTCCCTTCTCAGCATTGTTGCTTCTGACTCTTTACCTTGCAAAACAGAGGTCTGGTAGCACCTGTGTCAGGAAGATTCCTTTACCCAAAGTTTCTAATTCAAATATCTGACCCCATGTATCTGCCTTAAACATACATTGTCCTAGTACTGCAAAATAATGGGAACTGTGCTAGTCTGTCCTGTGGCACTGGAATGTCAGCTTCTTATAATACGTTTTTACTCCTAGCACCTATTTAGAGGGAAACATCCATCCTAAGCTTTATTAGGCAGACAAGAGAAACACATTGATGATTCCTTAGCAGGTGAACTGAATTCTTCTAAGTTTATATACTGATGTTTATCTCCCAATTATCCAGGTTTCCCTTTTGCGTTTATAACAGACACTTGCATTAAGAAATTAACTTCAGGGTAAGGTATAATGCTAAATTTACCCTTACAAATCAGGGTGGTATAAAAAGAAGCCAACAAGACAGGGTTTCTATTAAACTGTTAGAGGAAAGAGATGTGATTTGACTACAAGGTAGAGACAGTTCTGCACTATCCTTTTTCTCTTCCTTCTTCCTGGAATGTGAATGTGCTGACTGCAACTCTAGAATCTACACTGTATCAGGCAGCCATGCTCTGCGGTTGGAATATTACAAGCAGATGGTCTCTGAATGCTTGACAAGCGAATCACGACAGTGGCCTAGATCATCCCACTCTGGACTTTATTTGCATGGGAAAAAAATAAGCAAATCTCTTTGTTATGTTGGGTTCTGTAACAAAGTGCCAGAGTGCTTTCTAGCTCACATTAACACTAAATGTTCAGGAAGTGTTACATTGTCTATGTTTGCCATAACTTGGATGTTGAGTGCTCCTATTTTCAGCCTAGTGTCATTGGGAGGTGGTGAAACTCTTTAGATCATTGGGGGTTGCCTTTGGAAGGTGGTTCTCATGGGAAGGTCATCACAAATGCTTGAGTCTAGGCCTAGCCTCTCTCATTCTTTTTTTTTTTAGAAAATAATTCTTATTTTGTTGAGAGAGAGCTCCCTCGTCTGTTCATTCATTCCTCTAAATTCCTGTAATAGCTAGAATTGTGCAGACCAAATTCAAGAGCCTGGATCTCAGTCTGGATCTCCAATGCGAGGGCAGGGACCCGAGTACTTGATGCATCACGTGTAGCTCACCAGGATGTGCACTAGCAGGAAGCTGGATCAGAAATGGAGCCTCGATTATATCCAGGGATTCTAATATCAAAGCAGCACCCCAAGTGATGTCAGCTGTGGATCAGATGTTCACCCGTGGGACTACTCTCTTTTTACTCTTCCTGGCTTGAGAATGGACTGCTTGCACTAACATATGCTTCGCCAGCTGCCAGAGCCAAAGACTGCACCATGCTGTGCGGTAAAAACTGTGAGATAAAAAACCCTTTTCACCTTGAGTTGCTGCCTCAAGCATTTTACTGTAGTAATGAAAAATTGACTAATGCAGTGTTTGTCCAGTAAACCCCTTTATAATGAGTGCTCACCAACATGCTTACAGAGAAGGCCACTAGGGGGATATACCCCAGCTTAAAGAAGAGAAGTCAATATTTGTGGGGATTCTGAAACCTGCAGTTTAGTTGCAAAATGAATTGGGAAATGAGAGTCTCAGGTTCTGTGGGATTCAGAAGTGGATGGTCGCTTTGACTGCTCAAAACAGGACTCAGAGTTTGCTTAGAGAAGATGAAGATGGCACTGGACATACTCTAAGGAGAGAATGAGGTGGGTACGAGGATTGCATTGCTGGAGCTGGAATAACCCAAGTCCTAGTGGACGGATTTTGGAGTGGCATATACTTTGAGCAGGCTGCAATGATCTGCTTTGGCAAATAAATATGGAACTTGCAGATGACACAGGTCCATGAACACAATGGCAAGAGCAGGAGTGTTCGGAGAGAGACCTGAATGAGATGAGGGGAGGATGGTGAGGGAGGAACCCAGGAGAGGCATTTGCAATCTTACCTGCTCGTATTCAGGTGCATCCTTATGAGAAACTCCAATTTTTAAGAAAATGAAAGCAGAGCTCGTCTGCTTCATGTGGTGGCACAGGTCTCAAAACCTGCTTTCTCAGCCTGCCTCTGAATTCCTGACTCCTGCCTCAGGCATCAGGGAGGAACCTCCATGGGGCACACAGCTCCAGAGGACTCACTTTGTACTTTAGGGTCAGGTTTAATAATGAGAGTGAAGTTTCCTGAAAGCAAGAAAGGAGCCCATCCCCCTGCCTTGGAGTCAAGATTAGTGGTTTCTTTCCCAGAAAGACAAAGAAAGCAGCTTTCATAACCAGGTCTAAGCGCTTCCTGCACATCCCACTCTGAACCAAACCTTTACTGGTTATTTCATGGCTTCCTTAACACAGACTTACAGCAGCCGTAACTGGTATTTCTATCACAGGGATAAGAAATCAGGTTCATGCAGGATATGTCACCTGCTGAAGTCAATGCAGCTTGTAGGTCTGTCGGCGAACAGAGCCTGATTAGGTAGACAATGTGAGGACTGCAGTCCAGGGGTGAGCCGGAGCCTCCTCTCTTCAAGGCAGCACATCACAAGCAGGACTTTCTCTCTCACTCCTCATGACACCCACTGTCCCCAGTCCCTGAGGAATTACCCCAGAAGGGCGGCATGCTGTAAAGGTCTAGAAGACACAGTACAGCTTTGTGAGAGGCAAAGACCTGGATCCTGCTTTGCTGTGTAACCTGGAGCCATGTAAACAAGCTCTCTGAATTTCAGCTTTTCATCCCCTTTTTCCTTTTTGAGGTAACAGTTTTAGTTTATACTATAATCAAAAGCTTAATGCTACACGAAATAAAAGAGTTCAACGGGTGAAAAATAAAAGGAGCCTAGTTCAGCAGAGACAGACAAAAACTATGAAATCAAGTGAAAAGATGTTTATTTATAGCCAGTAAATTTTTAAATAATCACAGATCATTAAAACTGTAATAGTATAACATTGTTAACAACTTGCTTGACAAAGATATAGAACAAAGTTTTGAAATTGGAGATGACCCCTTAAAATCTATACAGAAATGTGGTCCCTTAAGGTTCCCCGGAAGTGCTATTTGGGGTGCCGCATATGCTACTGGAATTTGTGGTGCCACACGATTTCACCACGGGCTCATTACTAAATCCCCAACATTGATAAGCCCAAGAGGGTTCTTGCCTAATATTTAGAGAAGAATTCTAAATACCGGCACAGATAAACGAGGCAGCATGGTATATTTTAGGCTTTTATTTAGTGAGAAAGATGCATAGAAGACTGAGAGCTTTATTAAAAGAGAGGTAAATCTGGGATCATACCAAGCACCAGAACCAGCCACGTGGAGGAGCATCTAGGCCAGGAAACCTAGGGCGGGTGGCCAGAAGACCACGCACCCTGGAGGCGCAGGGCTACACAAGCCCCCTCATGGCAAGAGGCCAGGGCAGAAGAGAAGCCCGGGACACCACTTCCGAAGAGGAGGGGTTAATTAACCTGACTGGCTGGTGGGCACCCAGGTGTGGCCAGGTAGGGGCATGAGATCACAGGGGCATGGTGAAGGTGTGGTCTTCCATCTCACAAACCTAATTTCAACCTATATGCCTGCCTATTTCAGTTTGACAAACTATCCTGGATAATTTTCCATTACTCGGGATTGTTGGAAGCAGTAAATGGACTGGTGTGGGGAGCAATCCGGACTAGACTAAGTTACTCGAATTAAGACTTATTCTATGCATCTGCTCTCCCACAATATGGCGCTGGGAGAGAAGTAAACAGCTTCCGCACAGCTGCCTCCAGTTCAACCAATTAACTGTAGGACTTGCTCCTGATTGGAGAGCAGCGTACTCGGCGTGTGGGCAGCCGAGTTGGGATTGGCGGAGGAGGACTATAAAGGAGGAGAGAAATGGCATGCACCGGGAACATCTATGGGGAACATCTAAGGGAACCCGTGCAGCCCCCGAGAAGAGCCGGCCGGCGGTGTGCCGCTCCCCTGCGGAAGTGGGGAATGCGGCCAGGGGGAACTGCCCTTCCACGGAGGTGGAAGGGATAGTAGCCAACCCGGGAAGAACCAGCAGCAAACCCGGGGAGGGCCGAGCAGACGAGAGAACAGCGCAGGGTCCTGTGTCGTTCCTCCACGAAGAGGGGGAGCGACATAATGGTGCCGTGACTCGGATAGGAAACCTAGGACGGATAGGAAACTTAGGAGGGAAGAAACGGGAAGAAGCAGGAAAATACCGGAGAGAGAGACTAGCGAAGAGCCTAGGGGAAAGCCGGACGAGAAAGGTGCCAGAAGAAGCTATTGAAAGCCTAGGCATAGACTCGGATATGGACTGTGGGAAAGAAGTTAGGATTGAAAGCGAAAGTGAAAGCTTTCATAGACTCGGATGCGGACTATGGCGGGGAAGCTAGGAGACTGAAAGCGAAAGTGAAACCTGGAGGAGGCTTGGACTCGGATACGGACTGTGGGAAAGAAGTTAGGATTTAAAGTGAAAGCAAGAAGAAACTTAGATTTAGATACGGACTGCAGGTTGAAAGTGAAAGTGAAACTTATAAGAAACTTAGACTTGGATACGGACTGTGGGGAGAAGCCAGGAGAAATGAGAGGAATATTGTTGGAAGAAAACTTAAGGAAACATACCGGGTAGAGAAAAATGTTAGGGAGGATGAAGCCGCGAGTGCAGGCCAAGGCGGAGACATAAGCCACCTTGGAATTCTTCAAGTCACCCCGGGGAGCAAGAGGCGAAGATCTGGAACCAGAGGCAGAGACGTGGGCCGCCAGGTTGAAATTCGCCAGGTTAGTCCGGGGAACTTGGACTGAATGCCGGTGGTGGCGGAAACATTCGCGGAAGCCGCCGCGTGCAGAGAGAGCACGGGGCGTGAATAGATAGAGAACGCAGGGCTGGCGCGAGGCCGTGGTGCGGGCGCGAAGTGCGTGGAGACTGCGGAGTGTGCGCGCAAAGCCGAGCCGCGCAGATGAGAGAAGCGCGGGCTGAAGCGGCGCAAAGCCGGGAAGCCGCCGCGGGGCGGGCGCCGGCGGGGCGAGGCGCCGGGAAGCCGCGCAGAGCCGTGAAGCCGCCGCGGGGCGGGCGCCGGCGGGGCGAGGCGCCGGGAAGCCGCGCAGAGCTGTGAAGCTGCTGCGGGGTGAGGTGCCAAGAAGCAGCCTCAGGCGGGCGCCGGGAAACCGCGGGGATAAGAGAAGCCGCGGGAAGTTTAGAAGTAAAGTGAGAGAAATAGGAATGCTGGAAGATAGAAGTAAAATAGGAGATAGGAATGCCTGGAGATAGAGAAATGGAGAGAAATAGAAAGGCCTCCCCTCAACATGGCAACGAGAAAGTTTGGATTCGGTCTGCCTGATTAAGTGAGGCGATGAGCACGATGAGCACCTGCGGGCAGCTAGCAGCTTATGCGCCGCAGGTCACCGAAGACAGGCACGAATTAACATCAGTAAGGCTTCCCCACAATACAACAATGAGAAAGCTTGGATTCGGTCTGCCTAATTAAGGCGGTAAGCGCCAGCAAGCAGCTCGACCAGAGTATGAGCTGCAGGTCACCGAAGATAGGCACGAACCAACACTAATAAGTCTCCCCCACAATAAGGCAATGAGAAGGCTTGGATTCGGTTTGCCTGATAGAGCTTGTAAGCCCCTGCAGGCAGAGCAAAGCATGCACTGCAGGGCACCGAACACAGGCACGCATCAGCGCCTAAAAACCTCCTCACAACATGGCGAAGAGAGGACCCGGATTCGGTTTGCCTGATAGGACTTGTAAGAGCCTGTGGCAACTCTAGCAAGTAGAGCAGAGTGTGTGCCGTGGGACACCGAAGACAGGCGCGTATCAACGCTAAAAAATAAAAAGAAAGGGGGATCTGTGGGGAGCAATCCGGACTAGACTAAGTTACTCGAATTAAGTCTTATTCTATGCATCTGCTCTCCCACAATATGGCGCTGGGAGAGAAGTAAACAGCTTCCGCACAGCTGCCTCCAGTTCAACCAATTAACTGTAGGACTTGCTCCTGATTGGAGAGCAGCGTACTCGGCGTGTGGGCAGCCGAGTTGGGATTGGCGGAGGAGGACTATAAAGGAGGAGAGAAACGGCATGCACCGGGAACATCTATGGGGAACATCTAAGGGAACCCGTGCAGCCCCCGAGAAGAGCCGGCCGGCGGTGTGCCGCTCCCCTGCGGAAGTGGGGAATGCGGCCAGGGGGAACTGCCCTTCCACGGAGGTGGAAGGGATAGTAGCCAACCCGGGAAGAACCAGCAGCAAACCCGGGGAGGGCCGAGCAGACGAGAGAACAGCGCAGGGTCCTGTGTCGTTCCTCCACGAAGAGGGGGAGCGACAGACTGGTTTAAGTTATTGGTAAACGCCCAGCTCATTGGAGCCCATATCAACTCATGAGCCACATACATCCCCTTATCTGATACCCTTTACTCTCAGCCCAGGCACCTCACCCAGACTCAGCCCAATAACAGGAGATCAATGAGCAGCTACTTGGAGGCTGCCACCTCAAATCAGGTGATAATCTGCCACCTGTGCTACACAGAGACCACCCTGCATTCAATTGCCTTACGTGGACCCCCAGGGAGTCATATGATCTGCCATTTGCCAGATTTGGAGAAAAAAGGAGGAAGTGAGGTACAATATGGATTCTGGCCAGCCTGTAGGGCCATAAACTGGAGGCCCTGCCCCTGAGGTCTCCTCCTATGGCCCTAATCGCAGGATTGTGAAGATTGTGATCATGCAGCAGCCATCTCCCCATGATACTTGAGGGTGCCTGGATCAGGAGTTATGGTGATGAATTCTCTCTAGCAGACAAGTAATTTCTGAATTCTTAAGCATCTAGGGTGGGCTATGTTAGTGATTGTCCCACAATTCTTTGCAGACATCAGGTAGCAGAGCTGGCCTTTGCAAGCTTAAGCTGCACTCCAGAAAGACTTCCAGCATTTATACTCGGGACCATCTTAAGAAAATTGCCACACTTCTCTAAAATGGACATGACAGTGGGGCATGACCTTGGAATAGGATGAAGGTTGCATTATGCAATGCATATGAAATTATTTTGCAAACTGGAAAGCACTGTGTGTGTCGGTCCCTGCTCTGTTCCTTTTTTGTGAAAGTGCATTGGTTTGGGGCCGGCGCCGTGGCTCACTTGGTTTATCCTCTGCCTGTGGAGCTGGCATCCCATATGAGTGCCAGGTTCTAGTCATGGTTTCTCCTCTTCCAGTCCAGCTCTCTGCTGTGGCCCATGAGGGCAGTGGAGGATGGCCCAAGTGCTTGGGCCCCTGCACCCACATGGGAGACCAAGAGGAAGCCCCTGGCTCCTGGCTTCGGATCTGTACAGCACCGGCTGTCATGGCCATTTGGGGAGTGAACACCGGCTGTCATGGCCATTTGGGGAGTGAACCAACCGAAGGAAGATCTTTCTCTCTGTCTCTCTGTCTCACTGTCTGTAACACTACCTATCAAATAAATTAAAAAAAAAAAAAAAAAAACAGAAAGTGCATTGCTTTTAAATGTATCATGAGAATAGCAAGGAAGATCTTTCTGAGCTCCCACCCTTAGCAGGCCAGACAGGATGGAGAACTGTAAATGAGGTCTTTTAATGGTTTTTGTCCCCACCTGGTAACTGAATGCCAATCTAATACTCAAGTTTTTTTTCCTTAGAAATTGTACTTAAAAGCCTACTGCCATCAGTCTCCTTTGAGTTTTCCTCTCTTGGAAGCTCCCCTCCATGCTACTCTGGCTGGAGGTACTTGATTTTTTTTTTTTTTTTGGATAGGCAGAGTTAGACAGTGAGAGAGAGAGAGAGAGAGAGAGAGAGAGAGAGAAAGGTCTTCCTTGCGTTGGTTCACCCCCCAAATGGCTGCTTCAGCCGGCTCGATGTGCAGATCCGAAGCCAGGAGCCAGGTGCTTCCTCCTGGTCTCCCATGCAGGTGCAGGGGCCCAAGCACTTGGACCATCCTCCACTGCCCTCATGGGCCACAGCAGAGAGCTGGACTGGAAGAGGAGCAACTGGGACTAGAACCCAGGGTACCAGTGCCGCAGGTAGAGGATTAACCTAGTGAGCCGCGGCACCTGCCAGATACTTGATTCTAATAAATACTTTTAAATCTAAAAAGAAAAAAAAAAGTATATTGGTTTGCCATGACAGCCATAACAATTTAGCACAGTAACAACTTTGTGACTTAAAACAATGCATACTATATATTTGTAAAAAAAAGACTTATTTATTGATTTGAAAGTCAGAGTTACAGAGAGAGGAAGAGAGAGAGAATCCTCCATCTACTGATTCACTCTCTGAATGGCTACACTGGCAGGGGCTGGGTCAGCCTGAAACCTGGAGCCAGGAGCTTCTTCCAGGTCTCCTATGTGGGTAGTGGGGGCCCAGGCAATCACATCAAATTTTGTTGTTTTTCCCAGGCTATTAGCAGGGAGCTGGATCAGAAGTGGGGCAGCCAGGACACAAATCGGTGCCCAAATGGGATGCTGGCATTGCAGGTGGCAGCTTTCCTCGCTATGCCACAACGCCAGCCCCAAACACACTGTCTCCCAGTTCTGGAGGTCTCAATTTCAAACAGGTCTTCTTGAGTCTGCAGGGCTGTGCTACTTTCAGCTGGTACTGGGGCAGATCCCGCCTTTTTTTTTTTTTTTTTGTCTTTTCCAGCTTCTATAGGACTTCAGCATTCCTTGGTTTGTGGCCACATTCTCTCCATCTTCAATGCTGGCCAAGTCCTCACACTGTCATGTCTCTGGGTCTCTCTCTTCTACCTCCTTCTTCAATTTATAAGGTGCATCCAGATATTTCAAAATCAGCTAATTGGCTACTTTAATCTACCTGCTATCTTAATTCCCCTTTGCTGTGTAAACTAACACTGTCACAGGTTTCATGAAGAACACCGACATTTGTGGGGGGATCATAATTCCTCCAACCATAAGCAGTTACTGAGCTAGGTGGCTGCAGAGGTTATAAAGGAGAGGAAGACCTACCCCTTTTATTAAGAAGTTTTTACTCAGATGTGATTAAAATCCTGGGTCTGAACCCTGGCTCAGTATTTTCCTGGTTTTGTGACTTGGGTGATTAATGTAAACTCATGAGTCTCAGTTTTCTCCTCTGTTTAATGGTAACAATAAATATAGTGCCTAATTCATAGGATTATCTCTGAGTTTACATAAGTTAGTACCTGGAAACTATTGAATGCTGTGCTTGGCCCAAAATAAACAAGCAATATTAGTAGTCATTCTTACTGTCATATATTGCGTTTGTTGAGTGAACGAAGGAATTTTTGAGTGAATGCATGCATGGACAGAAAAAACAATAGGAGTGTTATCTACAACAGACTGTGGATGCCGTGTAATTAAAATTCACGCCACGGGAAACTGAGAGACACAGTCTGTTTAGACAGGATTTGAAAAAGCTTGTTAGAGAAAAGAAAGTCAGTGGAGCTTGCAAGGCATGAACCCATTCTCTAAGGAAGCTACAGTTATTATCTCCCAGCTGACCAATATGGAACCTGAAGTCCAGAGAAGTGTATCTGGTGGCACTCAGAGTCCTAGAAATTGTATACTTACAATTCAGTTTTGTCAGGTGGTAAAGTCCTTGGCACACAAAAATTCCTTCTTGTTGCAGGACCAAACCCAGCCTCTGCAATGACTACTTTTACATATCAGCTTGACTAGCCTACAGGGCTTAGTTGTTTGGACAGTGTCCATGTTGCTATGAACATGTGTTTTCCATGTGATGAACGTTTAATCAATAGATTTTGAGAGATGCAGGACATACTCCGTAAGAGGCATGGGCCTCATCCAATCAGTTAATATCTGAAAATAACTGAGGTTTCCGGAAGGAATGTGTTCTGAAATTCCTGGCAAGACTACATCATAGCTCTCCTATGAATTTCAATCCAGTCTGTCAGGCTGCCCTGCAGGTTTCAGACCTACTAGACCCCTGTGGCTATGTGAGCCAATTCTTTAAAAGTCTCTCTTTGTTCCTGTCTTTTGTTTCTTGGGAAAAGCCTGACTAATACAATCACTGTATTCTATAATCAAACACATCCATGGAATCCATATAAGTTAGATTAGAGGGGCAGGTGTTGTGGCATAGTGGGTAGAACCGCCACCTGCAGTGCCAGCATCCCATACTAGCGCTGGTTCTAGTCCGGAGTGCTCCACCTATGATCCAGGTCTCTGTTATGGCCTGGGAAAGCAGTAAAAAATGGCCCAAGTCCTTGGGCCCCTACACCCACATGGTAGACCCTCCCCCCGGAAGAAGGTCCTGGCTCCTGGCACCTAGATCCAGATCAGCACAGCTCTGGCCATTGCAGGCATCTGGGGAAGGAAACAGTGGATAGAAGAATGGAAGATCTCTCTCTCTCTCTCTCTCTCTCTGCCTCTGCCTCTCTGTAACTCATCCTTTCAAATAAATAAATATTTTTTTCTTTAAAAAAGTTAGATCAGCTTTAGCAAGCAACAGAAAATCCCAAAGGATTAGCACTGTTCCAGGTGAGATGGAGTTTGAGAGTCAGGATCCTGCATTCTGAAGCTGCTTACCATGAACACAACATGCCTTGGTCCAGTTACTGAGCATCCACTGGCATCAGTTCCCATGTGATCCACGTACCTTAGCTAGTTTTCCAAAACACTTATCCTGCCTTCTGAGAGACATACATTTACTTTGGCAAGAAATCACACACACATTCAGGATGCAAGTGAATGTGTGGTTACATTTGATACAATCTTTAGAAGGTTCCCAAACAAACAAGTTCATGGACTTGTCAAGAAATTGAGTTTTATTGCCAAGAGAACATTAGCAATCATCATTCTCTCCCTCTTCTTTATGTGTGAGTAATGGAGAACTAGAGAGACAGAGACCAGACCAGGGTCACTAGGGGATTGCATAGTGGGCAGAGCAGATTCTCACTTTGCAGTGAATGCATTTGGGAGCTCAGCCTATGATAAATGATGCTGCTTCCTCCACCTGCCAAGAGTAGCTACATTTATGTCAGGGATGCCATTATCCTCAAGACTGGATATTCTCCAGGAAGAGTGATCAGGTGGCCTTTTGTCCAGGAGCAGGGCACACACAGAAATGCCAAGTCCTGATTTGTCTCCACACAGGACCCCGAGCAGCACCTTCAAATGTCAGCAACACAGAAAAAGACAACATTCAGCTGCACCAATTCAAGATCCACCTCCCTGAACAGCAATTGTTCGATAGTGTCTCTTCCTGAAAGCGAGAGGGAGAGTCGATTTTCCTTCATTCTTAATCCTTCTTCGCCAGGGGTCTGGCTGCTCTCTAGGCTGGTTCTGCTCTGCTCCTTAGCGTCAGGTCACTTGATCTTGTTCCTTGTCACTGTTGCGACTCTGGAGCCAGAACAGTTTGCCTACTCTGCACAATCTTAGAAACTGTTCATTACCTTAGTAACTGCTCTGGGAAACCCTTAACTTTTAGACTTGATAATGAGGTGCAGTTTCCGTAATCAGGCTTCCATGACACTGAGATATAGATCTGTTGGTAGAAAAGGGGAAAATAAGAGATATATAGCTAGAGCTGGGTGTGGCACTCCATTTGCAGGCTGTGCAGTGTTAAACAGGTGTTTCTATCCTCTCTGAGCTGGACATAAAAATGGGGTAATGGGGTTGTATCTCTCTCTCCAAGACTCTCTATGCTTTATGGAAAATACCAGGACATGTGCAGCACCTGTTATATGGTTCCTAGCTACAAACTTAGCACTTCTGTTCATTCTAAGTCCTTGTGAGAGAGAGAGCAAGACAAGTTCTAGCTGACCAGACTAGGTTGTCTCAACCTTACTACCTCACTGGTGGTGGAAGCATTTTGACTATTAAGACTCTCAAAATTAAAGGAGCATTATAATTATATTTGACATTCACCCCTAACAAATATTATGTCAAGATTCTTCCTGAAACTTTTTGTCTCAAGTTATAGAACAAACACAAGCTGAGACCTGGAAGTTCGCAGAGGGCACAGGTGAACACTGCAGAAGAAGGTCCCGGAGTTGTGGGGAACTGCACTGTGTAATATGTGCTCTTCCCTTCTCTAACTCAAGTATTAAGCACATCCTCTGAAGGAGGCTAGCTCAAGGTCATAGCAGAAGAAAAGGTAATGTATCTGCCCTCATGGAGTTGTATTCTGAGTGCACAGAGACTCAAAGTGAAAATACAAACGAAGGGGAAAACCCAAATGCATTACATGAAAATAATGAGACGTGCTTAGAAAACGGCATGATACAGAGATGGAAGGAAGGGGAAATGGCACTAGATAAGCCACCCAGGGTGACCTCTTTGGAGATGTGACAGCTGGGGTGAGCTATAAGCTGAGGGTACAAAAAGGCTGGCAGATGACTCGGGGTCAGGGGAGATCCTTGGGTGATCTGTCAGGAAGACCTACATACAGAGAATGGAGGGAGGGAAGAGAGGAAGAGCAGATGCAGACATCATGCCTTGCATGTGGACCCAGAAGCTCTCTCCCCAGGGAGAGGTGGTCGCCTTCAGGGGGAGCCCTGATAGTCTTCCCTGACCCCAGTACCCTTCTCAGGGGTATATAAAGGGCTATTTTTAGGTGTGATTAGTGAAAGCTCTCATGTAGCCTCTCTTCAGCAAAGAGAACCATGCCTAGAAATTCAGAAAAGGAATCCCCATCTACAGTTATTTAGTAAAGCAGCAGCATGCAAATTAGAAACACTGGTGCCCTATCTAATTGACTTTCTGGGTCTGCAGCCTAGCAATAAAATGAAGAGTGGAGGGGCTCTGTTTTGCTTCCATCTACTTGCTTGAGAACAGGCCCCCTGAGAGAATGGAGCTCTTTGCCATAAAAGGTTGGAATCCACGCTCTTGTCTTTGACACCTCCAGCACAATATCTATCCCTGGGCTAGGCCTGGATGTATTCCCAGGGGAGAGGGAGCTGGCACAGAGGAATGTGTGAAGCTGCTTTGTGGGAGAGGGCACAGCTGTGTGCCGGATTTTGTAGAGGAAGAGCATGTGGGTACCTGGGTTTCCAGGGAGATCTCAGGACACTGAACACATCTGCCTCCTAGACTCCTCAAATGAATTAACACACACTGGGTAGCTTAAAATGACAGAATTGTATTCTACTTGGTGACAGAGGCCAGGAGTCTGGAATCACAGTGTTAACTGGGTGACTCTCTCTGTGAAGGGTCTAGAGGAGAATTCTTCACCACCTCTTTCTGGTAGCTCAAGTCTTCCTTGCTGATGGCAACATAACTCCAGTCTTTGCTTCTGCATGCACACGGCTTTCTCTGCATCTCTGTCTTTTTCTGTCTCTTACCAGAAGACCAATCATTAGGCTTAATATGTACTATAATCTAGGATGATTTTTTTCTTCAGATCCTTACTTTAATTACATCTTCAAAGACTCTCTTCCCAATTAAGGTCACGATATGAAATTCCTGGTGGATATGATTTTTTTTTGGAAGGGGGACATGACTTAACCCATAACAGGGACTTTCTCTTTAATGTAAGTAGTCATTCTGTGTGAGTTTATGAGATTTGGAGTGAAAACGACAGATTAGGGTTTAGGCTCTAGATGATATTTAGCATACCCACATTTTCTAATCTTCTGGGGTTCCAAAAGTAACTTTGATATTGCTTTTGCTTTCTTTTATATAATAGAAATATAGTAAAAACTTTCTAAATTTGGACACTTTTGAAGATCAAAAAACAGAATTTCAGAAATATCAGTGACATTGTGTGTCATGTTGAGGTACTAGACTGTCAGTCTCATGTATTTTATGTTGCTTTGGAACACAGACATTCACCATGAATGAAAAACGGTGGCTTGATCAGCATAGCCCTTACTGTTAATGAACAACTTAATACATTATCCCTCTTAGTAGTTTTTTTTATCTGTTCTACTTAATATGACTGGTTTAGTTCTGTAATTGATGCACAGTTATTCTTAAGTGTTGAAAATTAACTGAAATGTGATCCCTGTTGAACATGGGAGTGGGAATGGGAGAGGGAAGAGATGTATAATTTGGGACATGCTCAGGCTGACTTGCCCCAAGTGGTGGAGTTGGAAGCATACCAGGGGATTCCAATTCAATCCCATCGAGGTGGCATGTACCAATGCCATCTCACTGTTCCAGGTGATCAGTTTCAGTTCACAGTTGGTCATGGTGGAGGGACTGGGAGTCAAAGGGAGCACATAGACAAGTCTAGTACCTGCTAATGCTAACCGATTGAGTAAATAAAGGGGAGAGTGATCCAACATGGGAAGTGAGATACTCAGCAGACTCATAGAATGGCAGATGTCCTAAATAGCACTCTGGCCTCAGAATCAGCCCTAAAGGCATTCGGAGCTGGCTGAAAAGCTCATGAGAGTATTTCAGGCATGGAAAGCCAAGACACTCTGGCAAAAGATCTCTGTGAGTGAGATCCCAGTGGAAAGAACAGGTCATCAAAGAAGGAGGTACCTTTCTCTGAAGGGAGGAGAGAACCTCCACTTTGACTATGACCTTGTCTAAACAAGATAAGAGTTGGAGAACTCAGAGGGCTTCCATAGCCTTGGAAACTCATGACTGGAGCATAGGGAGATTACTGATGCCATAGACAGGAGTGTCAATTGGTAAAGTCAACAACAGGAGTCACTGTGCACTTACTCCTCGTGTAGGATCTCTATCCTTAATGTGCTGTACATTGAGATTTAATGCTATAACGAGTACTCAAACAATATATTTCACTTTGTGTTTCTATGGGGGTGCAAACTGTTGAAATCCTTACTTAATGCATACTAAACTGATCCTCTGTAAAAAAAAAAAAAAAAAGAAATTATCAATTCCCAACTTGACTCTCACTGGGATTAAACATGACAATAGGTCTGCTCTGATTTCATCATCATTTAAAAAAAATCATCTATTATTTTTCACTTTATGTTTCTGTGTGGGAGCAAACTGTTGAAATCCATACTTGATGTATACTAAGCTGATCTTCTGTATATTAAGATAATCGAAAATGAATCTTGATGTGAATGGAAGGGGAGAGGGAGTGGGAAAGGGGAGGGTTGTGGGTGGGAAGGACGATATGGGGGGGAAGCCATTGTAATCCGTAAGTCGTACTTTGGAAATTTATATTCATTAAATAAAAGTTTAAAAAAATAAAAAAAAATCTCAGAATATTTAAACACACACACACACACACACACAAAAAGACTTATGCAATGTCATTGGTTAAACTACCTGATGACAGAATACAATTTAGTACTAAACAAGCATCTTGTGACCATCTAATTTTTTTCTTTTTTGTATTGTTTTAGGAGGTTCACATGCATAATGGAGAAAGTGAGACTTTAGCTGGCCCCCAGGAAACTCAGGAGGATATGGCCAACTTAGCTGTCAGAGGACTTTAAGTTGGAACTAAAATAGAGCTGCCTAACATAACCTAAAAGATTCTTAACACATAAATTTGAAACTTAGTTTTTGCAAGTTGAAGAAAATCTGATTTCTTGGGCAGGCACTGTGGCATAGTGGGTAAAGCCACTGCCTGCAGTGCTGACATCCCATATGGGTGCTGGTTCAAGTCCTGGCTGCTCCACTTCTGATCCAGCTCTCTGCTATGGCCTGGGAAAGCAGTAGAAGATGGCCCAAGTCCTTGGCCCCTGCACCTGCGTTGGAGACCCAGAAGAAGCTCCTGGCTCCTGGCTTCATATAGGCACTGCACTGGCCGTTACGGCCAACTGGGGGGTGAACCAGTGGATGGAAGACCTCTCTCTGCCTCTCCTTCTTTCTCTGTGTAACTTTGACTTTCAAATAAAAATAAACAAATCTTTTAAAAAAAGAAAATCTGATTTCTATTCTTTAAATGTTTTTAAATGTATTTTTACCAAGAAAATTATTGTCTGCTTTTGGACCTCTCCTATAAATCCCCCATAAATCAATTAGTGTAAAATAGTTAAAGCACTGTTTATAAATGGAAATAAAGAAAAAGTGAAAATAAAATATGAATAATTGAAAATGATTCACTAAGTGTAATTATTAAATCCCCAAGATATGTCTCGTTCATTAGAACTCAGATAAGAATGCATGATGCTGCTTAATGAAGTGTTAGATTCCTTCTCATTTGTTAGCTACAGTACATCAGGAAATTTAGTTAATCTTTCAGATTCTGTTTCTTTAACTGCCATCTAAAGTTGTTAACACCTCACAGGAGAGTTTCTGAAAATTAAATATGATGTCACATGTGAGCATGCTCAGTGCTATTCCTGGGAGGCATATGCCGCTGTCTGATAACACCTTACCCCAGCTGAGTCTATTGATGTGCATCATGAGGTGCAGGGAAATGACTCTGCTGTATCCCAATACCTCTTTCAGCTGTGACTGTTTATGGTCTTAGGCTGCACCAAGCCCCTAGACAAACAGGGTACATCTGACTCGTGGTGCAAACAGCCACTGAGTTAATTCCAGAAGAACCATCTTCATGGACTCCTAACTGTTGTGCATGCTTTCTCATGCAGTTCTCACAGTGCAAGGAGGCAGCTATGATTTATTTCCACGTATTACTAACAGGAAAGTAGACACAGTAACTGAGCTGGTAGCCTCTCTGTAGAGCACGTTTTTATCTCTGCCAGTCCTGTGACGATGATGAGAATGTCCCCTCACAATGCAATGGTTTTGAGAAATGGAAACTTGAAGAGGTGAATAGGTCAAGGGGCAACATGCTCATGAACAAATTGAGACCGTTGTCTTGGGCTAGTTATCTCAGAAGTGGGCTCTCTCTCTCTCTCTCTCCCTCTATCTCTCTCTCCACACAATCCCCCATGTTCTTTCTGTCACCAAGTGATGACTCCCTCCACGCAATGACTCAACAGAATCATCATCACTAGAGGCAACCCCTGGATCTTGAACTTCCCATCCTTTGTAACTGAGCCAAATCAGTGTCTAGGGTTTGTAATTCCCTAATCTGTGGTGTTCCATCACAGTAGTGGACAACAGACTAAGACACCTGCTGGCACGATAATCCCCAATAGCTGAACCCAAAGGTCTGAGGATGAAGCAGTAGTAAAAAAAAAAAAAAATAACAGTCTCTGGTCAGATATTGTGGTTTTGGGTGCAAACACTGATTGCAGCAAACATAGAAACTCATTTCTGTCAACAGCATAACATTGACCTGCATCTTTTCACTTTCTGGCCCCTTTGTCAGGCTGCCTTTACTACACTTCCTTCATTACTGTAAAACAGCACCTTAGCACACCTCCTCACAGCTTCACAACAATATACCTCTGTGTCTTGTTTACAATTAGCTACAGTGTTCCTTCAAGGGAAAGAACTCCGATACCTTTAGAAAATCATTACATTTATTTTTCCATTATGGTCTCATTTTAGAATCTGGATGATATTAGTGACTTTCCCATAGAGTTGCCTTTAGGAGTAGATGACATAAGCACAACATTCGGCGCAGTGTCCAATGTGTAAGCTGCTGACCCAACACTGGCAATTTGTCATCTTAAAACTTGCAAAATGGAGCACAAAGCAAGAAAACAGGTGGGAGTCCATTAACGATGAGTCCAAAGGATGTAACAAAGAATGAGTGAAGAACCATTTTCCTAGAGTGGAAATGTTTAAATAAGAGGCAAGCTTTGCTTTCAGCACATCAATGACAAGGGTGCTCCTCTGACATTTCCAAGTTGTGTTGAGATGTTGCAGTAGAGCTCAGTTACTGGGAAAATAATCCAGCTTTTGTAGAAAAAAATACTGGTCTTCTCACTCTTCTGTAGATCACAATGTTACTCAACCTCAACTTATTTCAGTACCCAAAAGCTTCTTGTCTCTCAGACTAACAAAGTCAGGCCTGTCTTGATAAGCTCCTAGCACCTAGAATGCCCCGTGTAGCTAGAACACCTGTTTCTCCCTTGTGTCTGGAAAGATGCACTAGGCTCACATGATTTCTCCCACTCTCACTCAGTCAGTTATTCATTCATTTATCAAATATTTATTGTGACTTCATTGTGTACCAGGCACAATATCAGGTGCACAGAGGGAATAGTGAGCAAAACTACAAACTTTGCTTTCATGCCAATTTTTGTTATTAAGAGTCAGATTTTAATAACCTCATAAGTAAATGCAAAAATCACAGCTATAAAGAAGTAATACAAAGGGGAGGTGATAATAAAGTATGGATAAATAGCAGGGAGCAAAGGCCAGGTATATTTGGAACAGGAAAAAGAGTCAAGACTGATAAAGCTGAAGTTTTAAGCAGAGAGGGATGATATGCTAATAAATAAATTGTGTTTGTGTTTGTGTGTGTGTGTGCGAGTGTGTATTGAGAGAGAGAGAGGGAGAAAGGGAGAGAGAGAGAGAGGAAGAGAGACAGAGAGAGGGAGAGAAAGAGTGAAAATATGGATGTGTAGGTGTTGATACGTGTTGAATGTAGCAAGTACATTTCTGAGCTCTCCACAAGGGGAGAAAATCCCATGGGGCAAAATAAACCACGGTTTGTTTGAGGTAGTGGAGTAAGGAAAGGGTGGCAGGATCGCAGACAGAATGTGCCACATTCGTAGGAGACTGTCCTGTCATTGCAAGGGGTGTACATACTAAAGCACATCTAGAACAGTGCTGCCCGATACACCTTCTGTGATGGTGTAAAGTTCTGTATCTGTGCCATCCAATTTGTTAGCCACTGACCTCAAGTAGCTAGCATGACTGAAAGAATGAGTTTTAAATGTTATTTGATTTTAATTTATTCAAAGATTTATGCTGCTAATGAAATCCTTTTGGATGTTCAGTTCTGGAGTCTGTCCAACATGTATACTGGTTCAAGCCTTTTAAAGTACATAATCACTCCCTAATCCAATTTTTGAGATGTTTGTCCAAAATGCTGCAAACTACGACAATTCACTTAAAGGACACTGAAGTGATGTTTATTAGAAAGAAAAAGAGAAAAGGAAATCAGAAAAACAGATTAAGGGGGGTTAATTATAACCTTACTCTACAACTTTCGGCATAACCTATATAATTAAAAATGTTGATGGTTATCTTAGTGTTGAAGCATTAATACTTCTATTATTGTTACTAGTATGAGTTCAATGTTAATTTTTTTTCTTCGGACCAGTCACTGTTCTAAATGTGGTTCTGGTAATTGGAGGAAGATCGTATTTTGTCCCCATTTTCGGATGAGTAACATGAAGCACAGGGTCCCTTTCTGTTCGGCACGGATCTCAAGGGTGTATCACTTTCAGCTGCCCATTCTTCATCAGCTAGGATTAGTATGGGACAAAGACCTCCCTGTCTCCTAGGGTCACTCATTTCATTGTTTAATATCACTGACAGGTTCCCAGCTAGTGAGAAAATATTCCTCACTCTGATTCTACCCATTGGTCTGGGCTCTGCCATTGCAGCAAAGCACAACACACTTACATTTGAATGAATCCACACAGATGGCTTCCACTGGTAGGAAAAAAAAAAAAAAAAAAGACCGTGATTGCCTTCAGTGAAGCCACGTTTCCACAGAATTGTCAGCTCCCCAGCTCTGTGGGATCATGGTGAGAGGATTGTTGAAGGCTCACAATGTCCCTTGCTTATAAATACTTTGAATCCCAAATACAGGAATCAACTACAGCTTTTGCCAAGGAAGAGCACATCAAATGCATAGCCTCACCAAATGCCCCAGGTCTTCACTTCCCTTGAATGACTTTTGATGAGTTGCTTCTTTGCCGTGTCCGTTGGTAGAACACATCACTCCAGGGCAGTGTTCTCCTACCGTCTGTCTGTGCTTCATTCGTCAGCCCTTTTATTCAACACTAGACTATACCTCCAACTACTAGAAGAGTGTGTGGCTCAGCACAAGGTCTATCTATTTGTTGCATGAATAAGGGAGGAGGAATATGTATTCATTGTATTTCATATGTATATGATTGTTTCTGTGGTTCCCACAACCCCCTGTGGACATAATTAAATGGTTCTATGAATTCAGTCCATGCAGAACCTCTCGCCAGTACAATATACAGAGTTAAGAAATGTATGCTAACTCTTGAAATGTGTCTTCTATTGGTATTTCCATCCTTAACTTTATTTATACACTGTATTTATTTGAAAGAGAGACAGAGAAGGATTTTCCTTCTACTGGTTTACTCTCCAAATGCTAGAAATACCTGAGGCTACACATTGTATATGATGCTAGTAATACCTGGGGCTATGATTGTATGTAATTGTTTCTCTGTCTTCCTCTCTTCTGAGAGTATAAAAGTCTTAATTGAGAGTTTGCATTGAGTGGTTGAAAGGACAGTATCTGGGGATGGAGTAGCTGTATTTATTAAAAATATAGTAGGTACTATGTTGAGTGTTTTTGCTAAGGGATTTTGATCTTTGCAGAAACCTATAGGTAGATATTTTAAAGATAAATGCACTGTGACTCAGAGCATATATACAACATGTCCACCTTGGTTGTTAAACTTTGGTGTAGACATGAGATGAAAATATAATTTAAATCTCTGACCTTTTTTTCCAAGTGTAATCCCAAACAATATCATCGTCTCTCTCTAACATTGACTTCTTTAAGTAAACATCAGGGTTTTCAGTGGGAGTGAAGCATGATAATCTTTGTTCTTTTAGTTAGATCTTTTTTGTCTTCTCCATCACTTTTGCAAAAGGATTTATATGCTCCTTGGAAAATACAAGTGGAAGTAGATTACCTAGCTGTAAGATAAACGACTGCCTCACAACACAATAATTAGGAGCTTCCCATATATTTTTCTTTTTTTAAAATTTCATTTATTTATCTTAAAGTCAGAGTTACACAGACAGAGAAGGAGAGACAGAGAGAGAGAGAGAGAGAGAGAGAGAGAGACTTAGAGTCTTCCATATGCTGGTTCACTCCCCAGTTGGCTGCAATGGCTGGAGCTGTGCTGATCCGAAGCCAGGAAATGGGAGTTTCCTCTGGGTCTCCCCTGCAGGTGCAGCGGCCCAAGGACTCGGGCCATCTTCTACTGCTTTCTCAGGCCACAGCAGAGAACTGGATCAGAAGTGGAGCAGCCAGGACAGGAATTGGTGGCCATATGGGATGTCAGCATTGCAGGCAGTGGCTTTACCCACTACGCCACAGTGCCAACCCCTTCCTATATTTTTTCAATGGGAACAACACAATTTATTTGCAAATGTTACTAGGAAATTAATCTAAAATCAAGGGACTTGGCACTTGGAGCAGCAGTTAAGGTGCTGATTGGTGCCTGCTTCCCTTATTGGAATATCTGAATTTGATACTCAAATTCCAGGTTCAATGCTCAATTCCAGCTTCCTGATAATGTGCACCCTGAAGAGTAGCTGGTGATGGCTCACACAGTCTCTGTCTCTCACATATGAGAGCCAGAATGGACCTCTAGCTCCACACTTCAACCTGGCCTAGCCACAAGTATCACTAGCATTTGGGGAGTGAACCAGTAGATGGAAATCCCTCTCTGTCTCTTCCAAATAGATAAAATGAATGAAGTTAATGATGAAAACATTATTAAAGGCACATTTCAAGAGCTAGCAGATATTTCTTTTCTTTACTCAGTAAATTGGCCCGGCAAGAGGTCCTGCTTGGACTGAATTCATAGAACCATTTAATTATGTCCACAGTGGGTTGTGGAAACCATGGTACAATTAACTGAGTTGTAAATCACATGGCTGCCTGCTGAGGTTTTCCTATGTAAAAATTGCTATTCTAGATATTGTACTATTGGATTGGATCTGGTAGGCAGAGGTGGATAATAGTGAAGCTTTTTGTTCTTAATAAATCACAATACAAATTTATGTTTATTGTAGAAATCTGGCAAATAAATTCACTGCTAAGTATGACAAATCAGACATCAGCAATAATCCCATCATTCACAAAAGGCAAACCTTGTATCCCAGTGCAGACACAATGTTTTCTGTGCAGCTTCATCCACCTATGTTCATTAACATCATGCATCTGGAATTAAAGCTTCTTGAGGGCAAGGCACTAACTTCTGTTGCCCAACTCTCTGTCTCTGATTCCTAACACAATGTCTGCTACAAGTAGAAGGTTCTCAAAATATGTTTACTGGATTAATGGATATTTACATAATTGGAATTGCATTTTCTTTGAGGTTATACATTTTACATTTTCACTACACATTACTACAAAGAGTGTGTTTTTTAAAGATTTGTTTATGTATTTTAAAGTCAGAGTTACAGAGAGAGAGGGACAGGGAGAGAAGGAAGCAGAGAGAGAGAGAGAGAATGAAGGAGAGAGAGAGAGAGAGAGAGAGAGAGAGAGAGAGACTTTCATCTGCTGGTTCACTCCCCAAATTGCTGCAATGGCCAGGGCTGAGTTAGGCTGAAGACAGGAGCCAAAGTTTCATGCAGGTCTCCCACATGAGTGACAGGGGCCCCAAATACTTGGGATGCCTTCTGCTTTTTCCAGGATGTTAGCAGGGAGGTGGATCAGAAATGGAGTAGCTGGTACACAACTGTACCCATGTGGGAGACAAGCATTGCAGATGGGAGCTTTACCCTTCTGGCTAATGCTGGCACCCAAAGAGTGTTTTTGATCTGGCATTAAACAGTCTTTAACATACCATGCAAATAGGTTTACAATAAGGAACTCTCAGCCATATATGATTTATTCAAATACATATAATATCTCCAATATTTTCAAAATTAGTAATTATCCTGCTAAATATATTGGCATGGATAAACAAACACAGAGGGATAATTGAGAGATAGTGTTCAATTTTAGGTCACTATAAAATTAAGTTTGACTTTCTTTACAAAAGTCTCCTTAATCCAGGCATAGCTTATTCAGATAAATACTATTGATTGATACTGTGAAATTATAGTATAGAAAGGATTTGACATCTTATAAGTCTACCACTAGGATTTAAGAGTGGCCATCTCAATATCTGCTCACTACCATATTAATTTTTGTATTTCCTAGTTTATGGCTAACACACGGTAGCACAGTGTTAGGTTGATATCCATTTCTGAGAAGGTGGGTGTTTCATTTTCATCAAAATTAGGCAATGGAGTAGAGATGTTTTGTGAAGAGGAGAATCAGTGTCAGCATCCCGAACTTTCTTGTGCTTCTGGAAGGAGAAACAAAACACCCAGGAAGCAAAACACAAACAAATCCCTTCCAGCTTATGGACATAGAGAATATCTGACTATAAGGAGAAGAGAACACTTCTTATTTATTTATTTGAGAGGCAGAGACAGAATCAGAGGCAGACAAACAGACAAAAGACAGTTCCTATCTGCTATTTCACTTCCCAAATACATGCAACAGCCAAGTCTGAGTCAAGGCTAAAGCCAAGAGACAAGTAGCAGAGACCAATGTACTTGAACCATATATAAATATGGTATAAAATAGACTGAGAGTAGATCATTGCAAAAATTAAAGGAAAGAATAGGAAAGAAAGAAGGAGGGAGAGTGGGAGCATGGGCAGGAGGGAGGGTAGGATGGGAAGTGTTACTATGCTCATAAATATTTATATATGAAATCCATGAGATTTGTTGACCATAAAAAATTTTTTATTTTTTATTTATTTATTTTTTTGACAGGCAGAGTGGACAGTGAGAGAGAGAGACAGAGAGAAAGGTCTTCCTTTTGCCGTTGGTTCACCCTCCAATGGCCGCTGCGGGTGGCGCGCTGAGGCCGGTGCACCACGCTAATCTGAAGCCAGGAGCCAGGTACTTCTGGTCTCCCATGGGGTGCAGGGCCCAAGCACTTGGGCCATCCTCCACTGCACTCCTGGGCCACAGCAGAGAGCTGGCCTGGAAGAGGGGCAAGCGGGACAGAACCTGGGGTGCTGGTGCTGCAGGCGGAGGATTAGCCTATTGAGCCGCAGTGCCTGCCCACCTTAACAAATTTTTAAAAGGGGAGGATGACTATTTTGCACATATTGTACTCCCCTAACTTGGCTTGAATATTTATCAAGACAATGGATTCAATGCATTTTTTTCAATGATTCAATCTCAGTTTGTAAAAATGTTATTTTTGTGCGTGGGTATGTGTTTTAACCCTTTATTATAATCTCAAGATTACATGATTCAGAAAACAGCAAGGTACTATTTATTGTAAAGTTTTTTCTAAATCTTAATGAAGTTTTGAATTATTTTCATATTAGATTTAACTCGATATCCACTAAATTAAACATCTGCTGAAGAATAAAAAAAAACATAAAGATACAGGCTACATCGCATCCTTTCATACATAATGAAATAAGATAAGTCAGAATATCAGCCCTATAGAAATGAATATATTTGATTTTTTAAGGAGAGTGAATGTATGAAAACAGAATATAACTCATTGCCGGACATCAAATGAACAGTTGTTGGGTACAGCTTGGGAAAGAATGACCAAAGGGTGGGCAAGTCTAACAGAATTCCTAGAGTTGTTGACTGGCATCATCTGACAGAGAAATGTGCTATTCACCAATATACTGAATACATAAATCACTGATAGTTGAGTATAAATCAGAGAAGAGTAGACAACAGAGGCAATGAATTAAGTATACAAATGTTTATTTTAATTTTTAATTTATCTGAGACTCTGCTGGTTCATTCCCCCAAGCTTACAATAGTTGGAACTAGATAGGACCAAAGCTAGGAGGTGAGATGGGAACCCAATACAGGTCTCCTACATGGAAGGCAGGGACAAAATTACTTGCATCCCAGGGTTTGCAATGGCAGGAGGTTGGAATCAAGAAATGGAGTCGTGAATTAAACCCAGGCTCTCCCCAGGCCCTCCCTTGGGGGATGCAGGGACTTTAACCACTAGGCTAAATGCCTGATCCTCCCAGTCTGGAAATTACTGGCCACGATTTCTAAGTAGAGCTGTTCAGTAGTCATTTGTCATGATGGATCTCAAGCTGGCATGAGGTGAAATCTATTGACATAGGTTTGGTATTCATTAAAACTGACAATTATTTCCTCCTCATGTATAATATAATTAAATTTGGTTTCCATGCTACTAACAGTGACAAAATCACTTAGGGTGGCCAAGTTCTTTCCTTAAGAAAATTGGCAGAGGGCCCGGCGCTGTGGTGCAGCAGGTTAAAGCCCTGGCCTGCAGCGCCAGCATCATATATGGGTGCCTGTTCTAGTCCTGGCTGCTCCACTTCCGATCCAGCTCCTGCTATGGCCTGGGAAAGCAGTAGAAGAAGGCCCAAGTGCTTGGGCCCCTGCACCCACGTGGGAGGCCCGCAGGAAGCTCCTGGCTCCTGGCTTCAGATAGGTGCAGCTCCGGCTGTTGCGGTTATCTGGGGAGTGAACCAGAGGATGGAAGACCTCTCTCTGTCTCTACCTCTCTCTGTAACTCTGTCTTTAAACTAAAAAGAAAAAAAGAAAAAGAAAATTGGCAAAGAAGCAATAGCTTGGTGTAGTGTGAAAAGAATGCCGTTTAATGTTTTTATTTGTGATGTAAGTTCCTCATGGTTTAAATGCATGTGTAGTAGGAATGTGGAGACATATTGATCTCTAAGATCATCTCAATATGGTAAATGGTTTTAAGCAAACTGATATCTACACCTCAGCTTTTCATTTATCTGATGTGTCACATGTATGAGAGCCAAAAGTTGAGTTGTTCACTCATGTGTAAGAAACTCTTTTACACACATAGTAACACATACATGACAAGTAAATATTTGCTGAATTCCCAATATGATTAGCCAAGTGAGCCACAGCGCTGGTGCTGTTCACTCCTGATCCAGGTCCCTTGGTAATGCACTTGAGAAAACAAGGGAAGATGGCCCAAGTCTTGGGCTCCTGCACCCACATGGGAAACCAGGAAAAAGCTCCTGGATCCTAGCTCTGGCTAGCCCAGCCCCAGCTGTTGTGTCCATTTAGGGAGTGAACCAGCAGATGGAAGATCTCTCTCCTTCTCTGTCTGTATCTCGGCTTTTCAAATATAAATACATCCCTAGGGGCCGGTGCTGTGGCCTAGCGGGTGAAGCTGCTGCCTGCAGTGCCTGTATCCCATATGGGTGCTGGTTCAAGACCCAGCTGCTCCACTTCGATCTAGCTCTCTGCTATGGCCTGGGGAAGCAGTGGAAGATGGCCCAAGTCCTTGGGCCCCTGCACCCGCCTAGGAGACCCGAAAGAAGCTCCTGGCTCCTGGCTTCGGATCAGAGCAGCTTTGGCTTTTGCGGTCAATTGGAGAGTGAACCAGTGGATGGAAGACCTCTCTCTCTCTCTCTCTCTCTCTACCTCTCTCTCTCTATCTCTCTCTCCGCCTCTACCTTTACCTCTACTTCTCTCTTTTCTCTCAAATAAATAAATAAAACAAAAAATACATCCCTAAAAAACCCAAAAGACAAAAAATCTAGGTACTATGATTTGTCTTATTTATCTCACAGTTACATTGAGGCTTATATTTGGATAGTGAATGCGTTGATGAGTTACCTAGTATTCTAATTCTTACGTGGCACTGTTCAATACTCATGCATGCTGCTAAGAGAAATATGGCCAAAAATGCTTGAGGAGAGTTCATGAAAGATGAGTCTGAAAGTGTGAGATCATTTTCGATAAATGGAAAGGAGTTAAAATTTGAATTTTTAAATATTTACTCAGTTTTTGACCATCCAGTACAAGTCATTCTTACCACATGCATTGCTTGGACAACCAACCAGACTAAAAGAGTTAGCTTTTAATAATCAAAGAAAACATTTGGATGTAATGAAGCCAGTATTCCATAGAATTGCACAGAATGCTTAAGTACACAATTTTCTACAACTGCTTTTGCATTTCGAATTTTGCTGCATTTCTGCTGTTGACTGTCAATAAAGTTTCTCAAATGAATATACTTTTATTTCTCCAGGTCTTTATCTTATAACATTAAATAAACTCTGTCCAAACTAATCTTTGCAGAACTTAGTCATTGTGCTTTGAATTATTTCATTGCCATTTTATTTTGATGAGCTGACATGGTCAAAAATTTAGGAAAAGCATGAAGAGCAAAATTAAGTGTTGATCCATATTCACATGCGTATATTTTGTACATGCTCACACACACACACAATCTTTTGAAGATCTGGTAGTGATTTCAGAACTTCCTGGATTTAGGAAATTGATAAAAACCCAACTGAATGTGACTGAGAGAAATAGCAGGCTCCTAACGCTTTGCAGAGAGGGTCCTGTCAGCTCCTTGATGTGTTGAACACGCACGTCTCAGCATCTCTGAGACAGAGGAGCTGCTTTCCCTCACAGCTACCACATCCTCTTCTCTGACCCTCTTGGAGAGTCTGCCTCTCCGGCCAGCACCGCGGCTCACTTGGCTAATCCTCCGCCTGTGGTGCCAGCACTCAGGGTTCTAGTCCCGGTTGGGGTGCCGGTTCTGTCCCGGTTGATCCTCTTCCAGTCCAGCTCTCTGCTGTGGCCTGGGAAGGCAGTGGAGGATGGCCCAAGTGCTTGGACCCTGCACCCGCATGGGAGACCAGGATAAGCACCTGGCTCCTGCCTTCAGATCGGGACAGTGCGCCAGCTGTAGCGGCCATTTAGGAGGTGAACCAATGGAAAGGAAGACCTTTCTGTCTCTCTCTCTCACTGTCAAAAAAAAAAAAAAAAAAAAAAAAAAAAAAAAAAAAAAGAAAAGAAGAAGAGAGAGTCTGCCTCTCCAAGTCCTGAAATGAGTTATGAATATTCTCTATGGCTCTTCTTCATTAATACGATGGATATTGGTGACCTGACCAGGGGAATTCTTTTCTGCCAATGGACTGGGAAATTTTGTTTGTACCTTTCTTAGAAAATTGGAATTGTAATATGCAAACAGGTTTAATAAATCACAGGTTCTAGACAACATGAACGCTCTCATGAGACTCAGAACTGCAGGCAAAATTGGTGATTGTCTAAATTCTTCTTAGAACTGTAATTATGAATTTCATGAAATCTGTTGTCTTTATATTAATAAAAATCTAAAAATAAATTGAGAAAAAGGAAAGAAATGAAGGATGAGGGAGTGAAGGAGGAAAATATCATTATATTCCTAGAATCATAACTAAGGAACACATGAAATCCATTTTCTTTGTTTTGATAAATGAATAAAATCCACAGAAAAGAAATATTGCACAGTAACCCATAACATGTCCATTCAATTAAGACTTCTGAAGGAGAGTGGGTATCAAGGTTACATCCACAGAGAAGCTGAGATTATACTTACAGTTTCAAAAAGGTAAGAAGGCAGCCTCAAAGCTTGTATCTATTCTTGTAACTGGAGCTAATAAAATTGACATAAATCAGGGATAATGGATGTTCTCCAGTGGGCATTTTCACATATCAAATTAATGCCAAAGCAATATTTGTAGCCATTTATAAAAGGCTTCAAAGATGAAAGATTTCCTAACTTTTAAAGTTTTACTGTTATGTAAAACAGGAAGATTTATTTCTTACAGTCTACAAAACAAACTAAAATGGAGAAGGTGAGATTATTATTTTAAAATTATTCAAATTGGATCAATAATACAATTTTCCTTATTGTTTTATTTAAAGATTTATGTTTTGGTATCTGAAATTTATACACAGTGAAATGCAAGTCAAATCTAGTCCTTCTTGTTCCTCCATGTGTGTAAAATAATCTATAGTCTATAATTTATTGCTATTATTGGCATTTAATTACATCATACACACACATGTACACACACATGAAAGCATAAATGCAAGTGAAAAGTAAGAGACATCTTGCCAATTGTTACATGAATAAGACCCAGGGACTTCATAATTGGTACAATGTATTTTAATCATGATTTTTAGCATCTTACTAAATTGCCTTCTTGTGTGAGGAGTTCTGATAATGGCTAACATTTTAGATGGCAATCTGACAGAATTAATACTCCTCCAAAATTCATATTCCAGAAAGAGCACATATGGTAAGAAAAATGTAAGGATGTTGCTAACATTTTTTTTGCCAGCTTCACCCAATCCAATTTTTGCACCCTATGGCTTAATTGAAATCTAGATACTATCTTTCAGTTGAGAGCAAGGGAAAAGAGAACGCAAAAATGTCCTTACTCCCTTTGGCTGGATCACAATTTAGCCCAATCTCAGACCTCAGCTCATTCCCGTGGCTCTTGGTCCATGTTTCTTTAGCAGCTCCTCCCCTTTGAGTACTAATAGCTTGCTATTGTTATTAAATGAATTCCTCATCTATGCATGTAAATCCTGACTTTATTTTTTCAAATATTATTTTTTCCTTTGTTTAAATTATTTTCCTATAAGTATATATTGCTACAATCAACAATGCTGAAGACAGTCACAGGATTTCAGTACAAGGCCTAGAAGGTCTGCTAATATTGGCTGGGCTCATCCATATGATTTAGCATCTTTTAATTGATCTGTCCTTGGCCACAAACTTGGGGAGTTTCTGCTCTTTCGTGGGAATCTCATGATCATTCTGGGTACACCCCGTTAGCACAACCATCTCCTTCCCATGTTTACAGCAGAGGACAAGCATACACAGGGCCGTGTGTACATATTTCCAAGCCTTAGCTTATGTCTACTTCATACAAAGCCAATCACAAGGCTCAGCCCAAAGTAAAACTGGAAGGCAACAAAGTCACAAAATACACTGAATGGAAGAAGTGACCAAAATAATTAGCAAAGTCATCACGAGGCTGTCCACCAAAATCACTATTTGTCACAACTATTGATTATATCCTAATTATAAGGTAATAAATCACCAGAATATTAGTAATTTTTTTTACATGAAATGCTTGAACCAGATTGTTCTGAACACCTTTTTCACTATTTCCCTGTGTGGGACTGCTATCTCTATCCATTCATCTCTAAAGCTAGAAACCACAGACTTTCCACTGCTTCTCTCTTTTCACATCATAGGATTTGCAAGAGGTTACTCTTAGCCTTTGCTTACTTCCTAAACATATTCTAGAAACCTCTAGTATTTCAAAATCTGCTTATCTTATAACCTAGTATAAGGGCATCTTATTCTTTAACAAACTATGGACCTGATATCTCACATACCATTTGTCTTCTACTCGTCTCCATAAAATCTCAAATGCCAGAGTAATAATCCAAAGTGCATTTCAAGTTTTCAATTCCTCAGAACCTCTCTACTGGGTGTTTTTTAAAAGCCTCAGCTGTTCAGGGTGTATCACCCTGAGGAACCCTGAATTCCTCTTCATCATCTTCAGCCTCTTCTGTAGCACCCTCCAGTTGGGCCAACTGATTTTTTTTTGACAGGCAGAGTGGACAGTGAGACAGAGAGAGAGAGACAGAGAGAAAGGTCTTCCTTTGCCGTTGGTTCACCCTCCAATGGCCGCTGCAGCCAGAGCGCTGCGGCTGGCGCACCGCGCTGATCTGAAGCCAGTAGCCAGGTGCTTCTCCTGGTCTCCCATGCGGGTGCAGGGCCCAAGGACTTGGGCCATCCTCCACTGCACTCCCTGGCCATAGCAGAGAGCTGGCCTGGAAGAGGGGCAGCCAGGACAGAATCCGGCGCCCCGACCGGGACTAGAACCCGGTGTGCCGGCACAGCAAGGCAGAGGATTAGCCTAGTGAGCCGCGGCGCCAGCTGCCAACTGATTTTGCATTTCCTGCATTAAATCTATGCTTAAGTTGTACCTTTCTATCTCTGTGTATAATTGTATCCGGATGCAAAAGTCTTCTATTTTCCATTCTTTCTTTAACTCTTAGTTGATCTTCTTTACTCATATTAGGAATCACCTCTGTATGAAGATTTCTTGAGTCCTTTATGGTTATGAAGATTAAACTTCTTTTTTCCCTTGTATTCATCATAATTTTATACAAAATCTTTATCTACATGGTAATTTATTCAACATTCTACTCCACCCAAAGCCCCTGACAATACCTCAAACACGACAGATGCCCAATAGCCCTGGTTGCTGCCCTGAAATTAAGTAAAGTGAGCCAGCAGTGAAGGGGATAAGTTCACAGGTGTCAACATTACTGTGAAATTGAAGCCTTCTAGCTCTAAAAACTTCAATATGAAGCAATGTCAGGTTTCTTACTTGGTGTCCATTTTTAATTAGGTAGCCTGCTAAGGCTGTGATAGATGTTGTTTGTAGGGAGAGGGGTAACAAAAGTAGCTGAGTTGCTGTTCATGAAGTCTACATTGGAAGATCAGCTGCATCCATTATGGCATCCTTGTTGGGCAAGGCTGAATGTACATTTGCAGATGATTTTCAGAAGCTGGTATATGAAATGTAGAGGGAACTGCTCAAACGTTAGTGCTTAGTACATTAATATTATCAATTTCAGGAACCAGACTCTACAGTTACCCAAGAATGCAGTTTTTGAAGTCCAAAACAGTTCATTCTTCCTAATAATTAGGGACTTGTGTATATTAAATATGAAATCCTATGCTTTTTAGGGATTATCTTTGTATTTCCCCACTAATGTTTTTTTCCAGTAGAATATTAGTTAATGAATGTCTTTTTGGGATTAAATTCACTAGTTTAATTATTATTCTTCCTCGATCTTGGATCTGTAACTTAATCACTCTAAGCTAAAGGCTTCTATTTTTATTATTGCATAATGCTACTAAATTCCTTAAATTCCTGTTAATTTTGTGAGGATTATCAGAAAATAAATATTAATAACAATACATTGATTTAGGCTTATACTTTACAAATCACTCTCACCTATCTTATCTGAGTTGATGGAACGTTTTTCTGTTTAAATCTTATTTTTAGTTTGTAATGTAGACAATTTCAGAAGTTCTGAATATAAAATCATTTAAGGAATAGAGAGGATGCCAAAAAATCCTATGTTAATATGTAATATGAAATAGTAAATAGATCATTTTTCTAGGAGAGAGAGAGAGAGAGAGAGAGAGAGAGATACTTACCTATTAGATTTGCATGCAATTGAAATTATACTTGGAAAAATCATCAAAAAATTTGCCAGTAATGGAAGATAGTAGTGTGCACTTCACAATTTAAAAGTAATCTAGTTTTAAAAATGTGATGGTGCTATTAATGAGAGTGTAATGAAACATCAACTAAATGTGCTGAGTATGTGAAAGAATGAATGACCCTAGAAAAACTGCTGATAGAACTCCAACAGCCAACACAATAAGTTTGGCATGAAAACTTGAAATATGCAATAAATTGTGTATGTAATACTCATGGAAATGGTCATATATTTTTATTTTTTAAAATGCTACTTATTTATATGATTTTTGAAAGGCAACAAGACACAGAGAGCTTCTATACACTACCTCACTTTTCGAATTACCAGAATATACCAGGGCTGAAGCCAAGAGCTGGGATATGTAATCCAAGTCCCCTGTGTTGGTGACAGAAACCCAACTGCTTGAGCCATCACTGTTGCCTCCCAGGGTTTGCATTACCAGGAAGTTAAACTCAGGATCTGGAGCTAGGTTCAAACATATGTATTCTGGTTTGGAATGCAGGCATCTTATTGGTGTTTTAACCACTAGGCCAAAAATTTACCCGTTTTTTTTTTTTTTTTCTCCTACAATGGCAAAACATACAAGATGTTAGAGTTGTCTGTAGTCATCTTAACATGCAATAGAATTTCAGAACCTCTGATTCCTATCTACCTATAACTTAATATTTCTTAAATATAATTTCCTAAACTATTTCACCCCTCCCTTCCCAGCGACTGGTGATCAATATTATATTCTTAGCTTCTATGAAATCATCTTTTTTAGATACTTCTTTTGAGTGAGGTCATTCTCCACTTCTGTTTCTGTGAGTGGCTTATTTCACTTAACACAATGCTCCCCAGTTGTACCCATATTGCCAATGACATGATTTCATGTTTTTATGGCTAAATGCTATTCTGCTGTCTACATGTGCCACACTTTCTGCATGTTCTATTCAGCTGATGCACACTTAAGTTGCTTCTGTATTCCAACTATTGGGAATTGTGTTGCTGTACTCACAGAGTGCAGTTGCCTTTTTGATAAATTTTGTTCATTTCCTTGGACAGAAACTCTGTAGTGGGATTGCTAAATCATAAAGCACTTCAAATTTTAGTTTCTGTTTTCCACAATGGCTGTACCAATTTACATTATCATCAACAGTGAGCAAAGATTCTCTTTCCTCCACATCTTCACCAGAACTTGGTGTCCTTGATCTTTTTGGTAAAAGCCATTCTAATGCCCGAGATGATATCTCCTTGTAGTTTTAATTTGCAGTTCACTGATGATTAATGACGAAGCCATTAAGAACAATCAAAGGATAAACAATGCAAAATTCTGAGTAATTCTCTGTTATCTGAACCATGAGATGGCACCAAAAATTCTCATAAGATATTCTAAAAACATGAAAAATACATCACAGTAGGTATAGGTATTTTGTAGTTCCAATGAAAGTTATTGACATATAATGAGAAATGCGAAAAGCAAGATCCAGTATTATGGAAAGTATCAAGTCTTGTGCAGCTATGGATAAAGACAATACTGTAATTCACGTACACGATAATATTTACATGTGGTTGATTTATGACTGATACATAAATTACATATTGTTGTGTGATAAGTAACTTGTGATAAAGTTGCTTTCAGCTAACAATGAGATTACAAGTCAGTAAACCTCTTGTGAGTTGAAAATATTGTAAATTGAGTTTGCATTTAATATCATTACCTACAGAACATCATGACCTAGCAATATGTCATAGTTCAGAGTATAGATTGTGCAGCTCTGTAATGTTGTGGCTCATGAATAGATTCAGCTCACTGTTACTGCTCAGAAAGGACAATGAGTACAGTGCCTCATGTTCCTAGCCTAGGAAAAGATGTGAATTCAAAATTCTGAGTGTGGATTGTTTTCAAATCACTGTAAAATTTAAAAGTCACAAGTGGAACCACCGTCAGTAGGGGATGGTATGTGTGCGTGTGTGTGCGTGGTGTGTGTGTGCACATGTACGATGTGTGAATGAAAATTAAAAGAAAGGCATCCAAGAGGAAGGAAGAAAGAAAAGTGTAAGATAAGTAGGCAAAGAAATAATCTTTCAAATAGTGGATTTAATTTTTGAAATTCTGACTATAAAATACTACCACACATTTTATGTTTTCTAGTAAATTATTTACACATGAAACATTTAGAGATAAAATTTGACAATGTAGGGGCCCACGTCATGACATGGTGGGCAAAGCTGCCACCTCTGACTCCAGCAGCCCATATATTGTCAGTTTGAGTTCCAACTGTTCTATTTATGATACATCCCCCTGCCAATGGCCTGGGAAAAGCAGCTTAAAATAGCTCAAGTGCATGGGCCCCTGGCATCCATGTAGAAGATCTACCTGGATGAAACCCGTGGCTCCTGACTCCTGGCTTTGGCCTGGCTCAGCCCTGGCTATTGTGGCTACTTGGAGAGTAAGCCAGTGGATGGAAGATCTCTCTCTCTCTCTCTCTGTGCAACTCTTTCAAATAAATAAATAAATCTTTAAAGAAATATTTTGACAACGTCATTCTTTTTTGTAAGCTATTGTTGAAAATTATTTTAAAATGCAATGAGATATCTGTTTGACTAAAATAAAAATTCTACTCATAAGTTAGAAAGGAATTATTCATGTCATATATGATCATTTGATTCTAACATAATGTTCTGTGGATGAGTAGAAACAGCTTCCATTCTTAACCCATAGATCTTTAATGTTTTCTATTATTTGTTTTTTTTTTTAAATTTTAGCTCCCACATATAAAGGAGAACACGCAGCATTTCTCTTTCTGTGTCTGACTTATTTCACTCAACATGATATCCTACTTTTGCATCCATTTTGCTGTAAATGGTAGAGTTTCATTCTTTTTTTATAGCTGAATAGTATTCCATTGTGTATATACACCACAATTTGTTTTTTCAGCTTTTGATAATGGAGCCTTTGGTTCATTTCAAATTTTGGCTTTTGTGAACAGCACTGCTGTAAACGTGGTGGTACAAGTACCTCTTTGATACACTGCATTCAATTCTTTTGGGCAAAGCCAGTAGTGAGATTACTGGATCATATGGAAAATCCATTTCCAGTTTTTTAAATAAATTTCCGCACTGTTTTTCACAGTGGCTACACTAATTTCCATTCCCACCAACAGTGTATTAGTGTTTCCCTTTCTCCATTTCTTTGCCAGTAAGTCTGTGGGTATTAGTATTGCTGCAATTATAGTTTTGTAAAATTTTGTTTTATGCCTTTGTCAAACCAGTGGTTAAGGATGTTATACTACAATAGTTTTAATGATTTGTGATTACAATAAAATTTACTACATATGGGTGAAATGGTTATTTTTCCATTCAATTTTGTTTATAGTCATTTTCTGTATTTCCCCTAAACTAGAGTATTTTTCTTTTTTAGGCATCAAACTTATTTGGTGAAATATTAAATCTTTTTACTATAATGTATGTTATCTCAAAAACTAAAGAAATGCAGAGAGAATGAAGGAGTGAGGGAGAGAGGGAAGGAGAAAGGGAAGGAGGGAAGAAGGAAGGGAATATCATTACATTCTTAGACTTGTATATACATATCATTAAATTGGCTAAAACAATTAAAACTTTAAAAATAAATAAAAATAAAAATATTTCCCTTGCTGATGGATAAGTGCTAGTCTCAGTTCTGTTATTACACTTCCTCCTTTCATGTTTTGTCTTTGTTATTTCATGCACTGCTTAGAATAAGAGTCTCTTTCTTTGTAGCATCGTACTCCAGGACGCAATAAGTATACGAAACTGAGTGACTAATAATTGTACATCACATAATGATTACTAAAATCCAAATAATTAAACTGGTTAATAAAGTAGGCTTTGAGTAAGAGATAAATGGTTGTAAGACTATATAAGCATTTCTCAGATTTTTTTTTTATTCCTAGATCCATACTTAAAGGCCCACTGAGGGAAGTTTGGGATCACCTAATTCTAACTTCAATTTATTATTATTTTACCTTTAAATGTTACAATATATACTTTCCCTAAAGTGAAAATAAAGTAAATCAGGGACTTGTGACAATATTTTGTATGACTAAAGTGATGTTTCTTTGGAAATATATTTCCAAATATATTTCTTAAATCATATATTAAATTTATTTGTTTTAAAAAAGACAAATATCATCTCAGTTGTTTCAGAAGTGCAAGTAATTATTGATGGTCAAATTTAAAAAGAGGAAAAAAGGAGGCTAGAGCCATGGTGTAGCCCATAAAGCTTCTACCTGCAGTGCCAGCATCCCATATGGGTGCCAGTTCAAGTCCCAGCTGCACCACTTCCAGTACAGCTCTCTGCTGTGGCCTGGGAAAGCAGTAGAGGATGGCTCAAGAGCTTGGGCCCCTGCACCTGCATGGGAGACCTGGAAGCAGCTCCTGGCTTCTTCCTGGCTTCGGATCAGCACAGCTGCAGCAGATGGAAGTCTCTCTCTCTCTCTCTCTCTCTCTCTCTCTGTAACTCTGCCTTTCAAATAAATAAATAACTCTTTAAAAAGTTAAAAAAATAAAAAGAGGAAAAATGTGCAAACAGAAAAGTAATAGAGAAGATAGACTAGAAGTCTGAAAGGCTGATGGGCAGTTGTTTGTGGCCATTGTTAAGATTGTACTCGGGATGTTAGTATCCTGTATCAAAGTTCCTGGGTTCAAGTATTGGCTCAGCTTCTGAAGCAGTCTCCTGCTAATGAGCACCATGGGAGGCAAAAGGTTATGGCTCAGGTATCTTTGGTCAATGATTGGGTTCTGGACTTCTGCTTTTGACCTGAGCCAACATTGGCTGCTGCAGGGATTTGAAGAGTGAACTAGTAGATGGGAAACTGCTCTTATTTCTGTCTCTGTATCTAATTTTCATAGACAATGAAAATAAACAAAAAATTAAGAAAATTAATTCTAGAAATTTCATACAATTAATGACAAGCAGCAACTAATAAATCCAGGAAGGTCAAATAACTCTAAATGGAATAAATGCAAACATGATGAAAAATAATTATACCCAGGACCTATCTGTCAACTAACATTGTATAAAGTTAAAGAGGAAAGAAACATCTTGACAAAATCCAGTGACAGGAAAATGGAAATCAAATCAAAGCAAAGACCAAAACACTGTATCTTTAGAGAAGCAAGGATAAGAATTACAGTGCACACCTCATCAAAAATCAAGAAGAGTGTGGAGTGAAATATTTACAGTCTTGAAAGAAATATAAATAATAAAACACTGATATAGAATTTTACACCCAAAGAAACTGTCCAAGAAGAGTAAGAAAAAATAAAGGCTTTCTCAAGAAGATAACTGAGGGAATGCATCACCAGCAGCGCTGTCCTACAATAAACATAGGAATGTTCTTCCTGAGAAGAAAAATAATGTAGTTCTGAAATCTACATCTCAACGAAGACAGGAAGCACATCAGAGAAGGAATAAATTAAATTAAGTAATTTACTTAACTTGGTGAGTGAAGAGATACCCATTTGATCAGTATACTGACAAGGTCATGTTTTGTGAGACTGTGTATACGGGATTTGAGAGACAATACTATTCTAAGAGATGGCAGGAATATGAAATAAGAAAGTCTTCCAAAGAGTTTTGTTCATAATATGCATCTTACTGACTTTTTTTTAAAGATTTTATTTTATTTATCTGAAAGACAAAGTTACAGAGAGAGATAGAGAAAGAGAGAGAGGTCTTCCATCTGCTGGTTCACTCCCTAGATGGCCGCATGTCTGGAGCTGTGCTGATCTGAAGTCAGGAGCCAGGAGCTTCTTCTGGGTCTCCCATGTGGGTGCACGGGCCCAAACACTTGGGCCATATTCTACTGCTTTCCCAGGCCATAGCAGAGAGCTGAATCAGAAGAGGAGTAGCAAGGGCTGGCGCCATGGTTCACTTGGTTAATCCTCCTCCTGCAACGCCAGCATCCCATATGGGCACCGGTTCTACTCCCGGCTGCTTCTCTTCCAGTCCAACAATCTGCTATAGCAGTGGAGGATGGCCCAAGTGCTTGGGCCCCTGCACCCACATGGGAGACCAGGAAGAAGCACCTGGCTCCTGGCTTCGGATCGGCGTAGCACTGGCAATAAAGGCCATTTGGAGAGTGAACCAACGTAAGGAAGACCTTTCTCTCTGTCTCTCTCTCTCACTGTCTATAACTCTACCTGTCAAAACAGAACAAAACAAAATAAAAAAGATGAGCAGCCTAGGACAAGAACCAGCTCCCATATGGGATGCCAGTGATTCATACTGGGGCTTTAACCCACTGTGCCACAGCACCGGCCCCTTATTAACTATTTGAAGACCTATAATATATATATATAGGTTTAAAAAATTTTTTGGATCCCATCCAAATGCCCATCAACAGTAGACTGGATAAAGAAATTATGGGATATGTACTCTATAGAATACTATACAGATGTAAAAAAAATGAAATCCAATCATTTGCAACAAAATGAAGGAATCTGGAAAACATCATGCTGAGTAAATTAAGCCAGTCACAAAGGGACAAATAACATATGTTCTCCCTGATTGCTGACAACTAACCGAGCACCAAAAAGGAAACCTGTTGAAGTGAAATGGACACTATGAGAAACAGTGACTTGATCAGCCCTTGTCCTCACTGTTGAGGAACAATGTAATATTTTATCCCTTTTAATATTTTTGTCTACTTAATACTATTGGTTGAACTATTTAATTAACACACAATTATTCTTAGGTGTTTAAATTTAACTGAAAAGTGATCCCTGTTAAACATAAGAGTGGGAATTAGAGAGGGAGGAGATGTACAATTCAGCACATGCTCAACTGGACTTGACCCAAATGGTAGAGTTAGAAACATGCCAGGGGATTCCAATTCAATCTCATCAAGGTGGCATTTACCAATGCCATCTCACTAGTCAAAGTCATCAGTTTCAGTTCATAATTGATCATAAAAATAGAATAAGAGTCAAAGGAATCACATTAGTAAGACTAGTGTCTGCTAATACCAACTGATAGAATTAAAAAAGAGAGAAAGATCCAACATGGGATGCAGGATACACAGCAGACTCATAGAATGGCAGATGTCCTAAACAGCACTCTGGCCTCAGAATCAGCCCTTAAGGCATTTGGATATGGCTGAAGAGCACATTAGAGTATTTTAGGCATGGAAAGCCAAGACACTCTGGAAAAAAAAAAAAAAAAAAAAACCTAAATGAAAGATCTCTGTGACTGAGAGCCCAGCGGAAAGAACGGGGCCATCAAAGAAGGAGGTACCTTTCTCTGAAGGGAGGAGAGAACTTCCACTTTGACTATGACCTTGGTGAAATAAGATTGGAGTTGGTGAACTCAAAAGGCTTCCATAGCCTTGGCAACTCATGACAAGATCCTAGGGAGATTACTGACGCCATAACAAGAGGGTCAATTGTTAAATCAACAACAGGAGTCACTGTGCACTTACTCCCCATGTAGGATCTCTGTCCTTAATGTGTTGTTCAATGTGAATTAATGCTATAACTAGTATTCAAACAGTATTTTACACTTTATGTTTCTGTGTGGGTGCAAACTGTTGAAATCTTTACTTAATATATACTAAATTGATCTTCTGTATATAAAGAGAATTGAAAATAAATCTTGATGTGAATGGGATGGGAGAGGGAGTGGGAGATTGGAGGGTTGTGGGTGGGAGGGAAGTGATGGGGGGAAAAGCCATTGTAATCCAAAAGCTATACTTTGGAAATTTATATTTACTAAATAAAAGTTAAAAAAATTTTATTTATACCAAAACCAAAAAATAAACAAAATAAAAATATTTGGATCCCAATAAACTTATTTTAATTCCATTTTTCAAAATATTTTTGAAGTACCTTTATAAGTCGCAAACTTGAGGGCAAACACAGATTTAAAAATTTAAAATTGACATGAAAAGTGAAAAGAAAAATGGGATCATGTAACATGTTCTATTACATTCAGAGAAGGTAGAGAAAGGTGAAAAAGAAAATAAATAAAATAGAATATATAGAAAACTGCTACAAATGTAGATGTTATCCCAGGTGTATCAATGAACATTTTAAAAGTGTATAGTCTAAGCATTTCATATAAAAACAAATTAAAGGAATAGGTTTAGAAATACAAAGCACAATTATATACTTTGTATATGAAACTATTTAAATATAATGATCCCTGTATGTTCCAACAGAAGTGATGGAGAGAGATACATTATGTTAATATTAACAAAAAGAAAAATGGAGTAGTTATATTGATTTTAAATCATGTGCACTTTTGAACAATGCAGTTTATCAGGGATGAAGAGGGATACTAAATATTAATAAAAGGTCAATTCTCAACAACAATGCTTCAAATTATGTGAGGAAAGAACCTATAGAACTACGTGCATAGGTCCACACATATATTGCTGTACTTGAAGACTTCAACACCCCTCTTTCAGTAATTATAGTTCAAGCATACAGAAATTCATTAAAAATTTACCTGACCTGCAAAACACTTTCAATCAAATTGATCTAATTAGCATTTAAACAATATTCATTTAATCAATAAGAGCAGAAGCTTGCCTGTTTTTTTCTGGCCATAAAATATACCACAACAAATTTAAAAGCACAGAATTTTGCAAGCTATATACTTAGACCACAATAGAATGAAACTAGAAACCATTCACATGAAGATAGTTGGAAATGTCCACAAATATTTGAACATTTACCACATACTTCTAAATAGCACATGAATAAATTAGCCTGAAGAGCAATCAAATATTTTTAAGAAAAGAAAACTTTGTGAGAGTTTGATGAGAACTGTGGTTAAAAGAAGATTTATAGTATTATATACATATATTAAAATAAACAAGTTAATACTCTCACCCAACTTTCACCTTAGGGAACTAGAAAAAGAAAAATTCAAACCTAAATAAAGTATATAAAAGAAGTAATCATTATAGCAAAAGTTGATGAAATTGAAAATCTTAAAATATAAAAATGTATTTATGGGGTCCATGCTTCAGTGTAGAAGATTAAGCCTCTGCCTATAGTGCCAGCATCCCATATGGGTGCCAGTTTGAGTCCCAGCTGCTCCACTTACAATCCTGCTCCCTGTTAATGCTCTTGGGGAAAGCAGCATTCTTTCTCTCTCACCTTTTACTTCTGTATCTCTGCCTTTCAAATGAATAAATGAATCAAAAATGTAGACAATTAGCCAAACCAACATTTACTTCTTTGAGTTGGTTAATAAAATTAATTAATTCTATCAAAGTTAATCAGATGAAAAAGAAAAGGAAGAAATTACCAAAATAAATGAAAATGAATTATAACCATTGATCTCAGACATTAAAACAATGGCAAAGAATCCTGGGATCAAGTCTATCTCCACAGATTCCATGGCCTATTTATGAAGGATGAATTACTTGGAGAACTCAATATCAGAAAACGTAAATAGAAGGAGAATTTCCTAACTATTTATATATGACCAGCATTACCCCAATTGCCAAACCATATAGAGACATGATGAAAAAGTAACCTATAGAATTTGAGCTTCTCATGAATGTAAACATACACATTCTCAAGGAAATGTTGGCAATTCAAATCTAGGAGTGTACATATCACAGTTATGGTGACTCTTCAATTCTTTTTATATGCTATTCAAGGAGTTAGTAAAGTTTATTTTGATTTATTTGTTTGTCCATTTGTCCACAAAGAGAGAAGTTGCTTCAGCAACATGTATTCAAAAAATAAAAGGAGGAATAAAAGAAAGAAATTCTGCAGTGACCCTACTTCCAAATAAAATCACATTCTAAGTAGTAGCAATGGAAACTTCAGATGCAAATTTTAGGAAGAGGGGCTGGTGCTGTCGCCTAGTAAATTTAGCTTCAATCCATGGAACCGCCATCTTATATGGGCGAGGATTTGAGTCCTGGCTGCTTCCTGGTCCCTGCTTATGGCCTAGGAAAGCAGTAGAAGATGGTCAAAGTGCTTGGATCCCTACACCCATGTTAGGAGACCCAGAAGAATCTGGCTCCTGGCTTCAGATCGACCTGCATTTGCAGCCATTTGGCAAGTGAACCAGTGGATGGAAGACCTCTCTCTGTCAGTCCCTCCCTTTCTCTGTCTGTAACTCTGCCTCTCAAATAAACAATCGTTAAAAAAATTAGAAAGAATTCAACTCATAAAGGTTGTTAAGGACTCCCTATCACTTGTTTGATGTTAATTATGTATACTCAAAATATATGTGGATAAAATGATTTGGAGAATATCGAATATTGGAGAATACTGATAAGTACTTTCTAAAATCTCAAGGACACAGTGCTAACTCCAGCAATATTTAATAGAACACTAGTAATGCCATAGTGACCATCAGCAAAAGGACAGAGCAAGTTTCAACAAATGCCATCAACACAAATTTGTTTCAAAAGTGAATTATAGCGTTGGTTATTTGGCACAGTTGGGATGCCTGCATCCCATATCCACTTGCCTGGGATGAAGTGTGGTACCACCTGCTATTTCAGCTTCCTGATACTGTGCATGGAGAAGCGGCAAGCAATAGCTTGAGTACTTGGGTCCTTACCACCCATGTAGGAGAGGAGGATTGTGTTCTTGGTTCCTGGCTTTAGTCTGGCCCAGCTCCAACTGTTGCAGGCATTTGGAAAGTGAAATAGCAAATGGAAGACTTCGCTGTGCTTATTTCTGAGATTGTATCTCTGCCTTTCAAGTAAATATAAACAAACTACAAAAAATAGCAAAAGTAAATTATTGTGTATTTCATTAGTACATCAGGAGGTTTAATGTCAGATCTTTTGAGATTAGAACCACACACTTGTCCAACTCTGTATCTACTCAGAAGCATTTTTCTGAGTAAATTTATAATGAAACATAAAATTACATGACTTTTATTTGTGTACCAAATTAACAAATCAAAAGGAATTTAAAATGGATATTGAAAATAAACAAAAATATAAAAGGGATACATGAGTGCTTGTTCTTATTTGCTCATGTTTATCACATCAGTCCTAGATAACTGATTTTTTTTTTTATTTTTCAAGGACATTCGGGGAAGGGCTAACCCTTATTTTTTAGCATTTATCAATAAACAATTGCTACAGAAGCAATTATTGAGTGCAAGACCTACATTTTAATAGCTCATATGTGGAGAACTTCTTGTTTCAAAATAACATCTAATAATCCTGGCTGGTTTTAAAAAATTGGTACACTGCCATGAAAATGAGTTACACAGGGTAATTTTTAATTTATGGCCTAGGTATCAAATTGGGGGCAAAACTGTTGAAGGGATAAATTTACCAATATGAACATCTGTGATTTACTTTGCTGTATTCTGATCGATTCAACAATGGCCCTCATTTCGAGGTATTCCATAGTCAACAGTGCTGTATTAGCACTTTAGTTAGAAGGATTGCCCTTTTGTCCCTTATAATGATAACAAGCTAAATGCTTTGATAATGAGATTCTGAGTCAATAGCATTGATCTCAATGTTTATAGTGCTCTTCTTTCCAAAACACATTGCAAGCTATAGGAAGGGACAGCTCCCTCCAACATAAAAAATTAATTAGCTCTTCTTGTTTAGCACTATGGGGACTCTGGCTTGAGAAATGCCCCCCTTTTCCTGTGACTCTTACATCAAGATACATATTAGAATAATCTAGGCAGCTTTAAACCAATGCTGGTCCTTGGATTTTAATGTTTTAACACTGACTTCCAATTTGTATTTTCACTATCAATATCGACTGGGAACTCAGTACAGAGGAAAAAATTTGAGCATTGGATTAGAAAAATCTGTGGAAGGTCCAGAAACCTGTCCTCCAGGAAGCTCCACTCAGATTCATAGTGATAGCAACAAAAAGCCAGCTAATAAAGACAATTGGTACTGGGAGTGGTATCATTGTTACCAACTCTACCTGAACATGTGGAGCAGCTTTTGGAACCGGTTTACCTGAAAAGATTGGAAAAATATGAAGGAGCAGGCTATAGAAAGCCCACTATGGCATCAGCAAAGTGTCAGGGGTGATTCTGATGAGGATTCAGAAACCAAGTGGAAATATGAATGATAACGGCTATGTTGATGAATTTTCAGAAGGGTAGGCAGGTCCCACTGGGCATCAGAACAAAGGCCACTCTTGCTACACTGTGCCAAGGAACATGGCTGTTGTCCTGAGACTTCAGGGGAGGCTGAGCTTAGAGATGATGGATGGCTTTGTTTGGAAGAGATTTCAAGGGGGCAAAGTGTTCAGGCTGTAGCATGGGTGTTGTTGCCTGCTATTAGCAAATTTTCCAGTGAGAATCAGGAGCAAGAGGGAGTAAGGTGTAAAGATTTGGAAGATTTGCACCCTGACCTGGGATGGAATAGAGGACAAAGCTTGTTCAGGACAGGAAAGTGAGATAGAGAAATTTCTTATTAAAGAGACTCGTATCAAGGAAAAGGGAAAATGCATTAATGGGCAAGACAGTTGAAGAAAGACCCTTAAGTCATTTAAGAGATCTCCTATTCTACCCCCCCCCCCAATACTGCCCAATCAGAGGCCTACAAGTGCAAATTCGTTTCAAAAAGCCTCCCAGGGCAGATTCCTTTCAGAAGGATTCCTGCGGTGCTTTGCTTGCCCAGGACTCATCCAAGAGTCTGGCTTGCAGAGACAAGCATGGCTCCCAGTGGTGGCAGAACTTGTCAACAACATGCTGGCTTTGCAGGCATACAGAATGCAAGAGTTAGGGGGTACGGCAGCTGCCACTGACATCTTGAATGAAAGCCTGAGAGGCCAGGCAGAGTTGTGTTACAGGGTTGGAGCCCCAAAATGCAGCAATGTGTAGTGAATCCGTGAGTGAAGCTGCAGAGGGCACCCTAGAAAAGTAGAGAGACCAGCAGTGTTAGGCATTTGCCAAGGAAATCTGCAAATGGTATGACAGGCCAGCCTGGGAAAACTGCCCACATCAGACAACAGTCAGGTGGGCCAGATCCAGCAGAGCTGTGGAGCCATGAAGACCTCTGCCTGTTGCTCCTTTCAAGAAGTTGAAATTGGAAGCAGAGTCAGGACTTGAACTCAGGCACTCTGGTATAGGCTAAAGACATCTAAGAGGCATAACTACTGTGCCAAATGCCCACGACTCTTTCGTCTTCTAAATAATAGCCCAACAGGTGCTAGGTGAAATCTCACAGTAATTTTAATTTGCATTTCCCTGATGTGGTGTTAAAGAATGCAACAGAAATACATGGATTTAAATCAAATAAATGAATTATTTGTAGTAAGTAAAGAAGGAAATACACACATAGGATCTTATAAATTGAAAAGAGATTTTCCTTGTCTGGTGGTGTTGTGCACCAGGTCAAGGCTCCCATATCAGAATGCTGGTTTGAACCGTGGTCACTCTGCTTCTGATCCAGCTTTCTGATATTATATCTGGGAAGGCAAGGAAAGATGGCCCAAGTACTAGGGCCCTTGCCATCCAAAGCAAGGATGTGGGAGACCAAGATGGACTTCCTGGGTGTTGGCTTTGGTCTGGCTCAGACCTGGCTATCTTGGAGAGTGAACAAACAGATGATCTTTCTCTTCCCACTCCATCTCCCTTGCTGTCACTCTGCATTTCAAATAAATAAATAAATAAATAAATAAGTCATCTTTAAAAAGGGATTTTTGGTCTAGTGTGTGGCACAGTGAGTTAAGCTGATGCCTGGGAAACTGGCATCCCATACTCGAGTGCTAGTTTGAGTCCTGCTGTTCTGTTTCCCATTCAGCTCCTTACTGATGTGCCTGGAAAAGCTGCAGAAGGTGGCCCAAGTGCTTGAGCCCTGCCACTCACATGGGAGACCTAAAAAAGTTTCAGGCTCCCGTGTTTGGCCTGGTGGAGTTCTGATTCCTGCAACCATTTGGGGAGTGAACCACTGGATGGAAGAGCAATCCCGCTGTCTCTGTCTCTCTCTCCTTCTCTCTCTCTGTCACTCTGTCTTTCAAATCAAGAAATATATATTTTTTAAAAGTTCAAAAAATACGTTTATTCTGAAAAAACTGGCACAGGCATTGGGGTGTATCTGTTAAACCACTAAGTACGAGGCCTGAAACACATGCCTGAATGTCTGATCTGAGTCCCAGCTGCTCTGCTTCTGGTCTTCAGAACTTTTGTTTTTCAGATGGCAAATAATTCCTACATACACTAAATTTTGCATGGTTGTAAGTGAGTATTTTTTTTGTTTGTTCTACTTAATACTTTTGGTTGAATACTGTAATCAATACACAATTCTTCTTAAATGCTGAAACTTAACTGAAAAGTGATCGCTGTTAAATGTAAGAGTGGGAATAAGAGAGGGAAGAAATGTGCAATTGGGGACATGCTCAAGCTGACTTACCTCAAACAGTAGAGTTAGAAACATACCAGGGGATTCGAATTCAATCCCATCAAGGTGGCATGTACCAATGCCATCTCACTAGTCCCAGTGATCAATTTCTGTTCACCATTGATCATAATGATAGGACTAAGAACCAAAGGGATCACATAAACAAGAATAGTGTCTGCAAATACTAGCTGATAGAATAAAAAAGGGAGAGAATGATCCAACATGGGAAGTGAGATACACAGCAGACCCATAGAATGGCAGATGTCCTAAACAGCACTCTGGCCTCAGAATCAGCCCTAAAGGCATGCGGATCTGGCTGAAAAGCACATGAGAGTATTTCAGGCATGGAAAGCCAAGACACTCTGGGAAAAAAAAAAAAAAAAAAAAAAAAAAAAAAACCTAAATGAAAGATCTCTGCAGTGAGATCCCAGTGGAAAGAACGGGTCATCAAAGAAGGAGGTACCTTTCTCTGAAGGGAGGAGAGAACTTCCACTTTGACCATGGCCTTGTCTAAATATGATCAGAGTCAGTGAACTCAGAGGGCTTCCATAGCCTTGGCAACTCATGACAAGAGCCTAGGGTGATTACTGATACCATAAACAAGAGTGTCAATTTGTTAAGTCAACAGCAGGAGTCACTGTGCACATACTCCTCATGTAGGATCTTTGTCCTTAGTGTGCTGTACATTGAGATTTAATGCTATAACTAGTACTCAAACAGTATTTTTCACTTTATGTTTCTGTGTGGGAGCAAACTGTTGAAATCTTTACTTAATATATACTAAATTGATCTTCTGTATATAAAGAGAATTGAAAATGAATCTTGATATGAATGGAAGGGGAGAGGGAGTGGGAAAGGGGAGGGTTGTGGGTGTGAGGGACATGATGGGGGGGAAGCCATTGTAATCCATAAGCTGTACTTTGGAAATTTATATTCATTAAATAAAAGTTTGAAAGCAAAAAAACAAAAACAAAAACAAAAAAAATACTTCATAGAAAAATAGAATTAAATGATAGTTTATTTCAATGAAAAATAATTTTGAAACTCATGAATTTTTTTCCATGAGGTTTTTGGAGACCCTTTTTTTTCTCTCTCTCTCTCTCCTTCTCTCTTTCTCTATCTCTATCTCTATCTCTATCTCTATCTCTATCTCTATCTCTGTGTGTGTGTATGTGTATCATAGAAAAATAAACAATATCTGGAACACATCATGCTGAGTGAAATAAGCCAGTCCCAAAGGGACAAATACCATATGTTCTCCCTGATCGGTGACGACTGACTGAACACCAAGAGGGAAACCTGTTGGAGTGAGGTGGACACTATGGGAAATGGCGACTTGATCAGCATAGCCCTGACTGTTAATGAACAACTTAATACATTATCCCTCTTGGTAGTTTTTTTATCTGTTCTACTTAATATGACTGGTTTAGATCTGTAATTGATGCACAGTTATTGTTAAGTGTTGAAAATTAACTGAAATGTGATCCCTGTTGAACATGGTGCTGGGAATGGGAGAGGGAAGAGATGTATAATTTGGGACATGCTCAGGCTGACTTGCCCCAAGTGGTGGAGTTGGAAGCATACCAGGGGATTCCAATTCAATCCCATCGAGGTGGCATGTACCAATGCCATCTCACTGTTCCAGGTGATCAGTTTCAGTTCACAGTTGGTCATGGTGGAGGGACTGGGAGTCAAAGGGAGCACATAGACAAGTCTAGTACCTGCTAACGCTAACCGATGGAGTAAATAAAGGGGAGAGTGATCCAACATGGGAAGTGAGATACTCAGCAGACTCATAGAATGGCAGATGTCCTAAATAGCACTCTGGCCTCAGAATCAGCCCTAAAGGCATTCGGAGCTGGCTGAAAAGCTCATGAGAGTATTTCAGGCATGGAAAGCCAAGACACTCTGGCAAAAGATCTCTGCGAGTGAGATCCCAGTGGAAAGAACAGGTCTTCAAAGAAGGAGGTACCTTTCTCTGAAGGGAGGAGAGAACCTCCACTTTGACTATGAGCTTGTCTAAACAAGATAAGAGTCGGAGAACTCAGAGGGCTTCCATAGCCTTGGAAACTCATGACCGGAGCATAGGGAGACTACTGATGCCATAGACAGGAGTGTCAATTGGTAAAGTCAACAACAGGAGTCACTGTGCACTTACTCCTCATGTAGGATCTCTATCCTTAATGTGCTGTACATTGAGATTTAATGCTATAACGAGTACTCGAACAATATATTTCACTTTGTGTTTCTATGGGGGTGCAAACTGTTGAAATCCTTACTTAATGCATACTAAACTGATCCTCTGTAAAAAAAAAAAAAAGAAAAAAGAAATTATCAATTCCCAACCTGACTCTCACTGGGATTAAACATGACAATAGGTCTGCTCTGATTTCATCATCATTTAAAAAAAAATCATCTATTATTTTTCACTTTATGTTTCTGTGTGGGAGCAAACTGTTAAAATCCATACTTGATGTATACTAAGCTGATCTTCTGTATATTAAGATAATCGAAAATGAATCTTGATGTGAATGGAAGGGGAGAGGGAGTGGGAAAGGGGAGGGTTGTGGGTGGGAGGGACAGTATGGGGGGGAAGCCATTGTAATCCATAAGTCGTACTTTGGAAATTTATATGCATTAAATAAAAGTTAAAAAAAATAAAATAAACAATATTTGCATTGGGTATGTGTGTATGTTTTTATGCAAAACAAGTGACAACATGCACTCATTTGTACTTTGTGTCACTTAAAACACAGTAATACAAGTTTCTAGCCAGCACACATAGGCAAGTCTTTGTAGAGTTGCATGGTGTCCATTCAAAAGTATATTTCTTCATTTATTTGGTAGAAATTTCTTTTGTCTTTTAATTGTTTTGTTATTACAAACTGTTACAATCTGCACCCTTATTCATATTCATCATAGTTTCATTACAGAGTAGCATAGTATTTTAGATAAATGTCTGATTTTGGAGTATACAAACCTAGAGAAAATCTAACTCAGTTTCTAATGTGAGAAGCTTCAGAGAAATTATGAGGATAAAATACAATATGTGCATAACATTCAGTACAATGTGTCTAATGATAAATATTATAAATTGTGCATGCAGGGTTAAAGATATAATAGAGTTATTTATATAAAAAAAAAACAGATCACCTATGAATTATCTATTTTCTCACATCCATGACTTAAGCACAAATGTTTGATTACCTAAACTGTCTTTAGTTAGGTGTCTTTTTAACTAAGTGGCTGTCTACAGCTGATGCTATCTCATTAGCTTTTTATTATTATCATTTCAGGTCAAATATATCAGAGTGGCCAGCGCCAGGGCTCACTAGGCTAATCCTCCACCTGTGGTGCTAGCACCCTGGGTTGTAGTCCCGTTCGGGGCGCCGGATTCTGTCCCGGTTGCCCCTCTTCCAGTCCAGCTCTCTGCTGTGGCCTGGGAAGGCAGTGGAGGATGGCCCAGGTGCTTGGGCCCTGCACCCCATGGGAGACCAGGAAAAGCACCTGGATCCTGGCTTCGGATTGGCGTGGTGCGCCGGCCGCAGCATGCCGCTGGAGCGGCCATTTTGGGGGTAAACCAATGGCAAAAGGAACACCTTTCTCTTGTCTCTCTCTCTCTCTCTCTCTCTCTCTCACTGTCCACTCTGCCTCTCAAAAAAAAAATATATCAGAGCATCTTTTAAATACTGGGGTAAAATGAGAGATTCAAAGAACGCCTTTTCTCTTTTGCTTTACAGCAGGGTTATTTCTGGTCCTTATGTCTGTTTGCCCTGACAGAAGAGCTGATGTTCTGTTTTGCTTTCTGAAATGTAACTGACAAAAGGTCTTCTCATGTCTCAGAGGTAGAACAGTATACAATGATTGTACAAAAGGTATTATACATGAATATTGTAAAGTCAGAATTATAGAAAGTTTTCACAAATAATCCTAAATGGAGTAGCAAGAAGGACTATGTGAAGTAATTGATACCTAGCATCATAGGAAATCTGTGGAATAAAAATGCATTCCGGGGGCTGGCACTGTGGTATAAAAGGTTAAGCCTCTTTCTGCCTGCTGTGCCAGCATCCTATATGGGCCTCATTTCAAATCACGGCTGCTCCATTTTGATGCACCTCCCTGCTACTGAGCCTGGGAAAGCAGCTGAAGATGGCCCAGGTGCTTGGGCCCCTGCACTCACGTGGGAAATCCAGAAGAAGCTCCAGGATCCTGGCTTCAGCCAGATTCAGCCCTGTCCACTTGGGGAGTGAACCAACAGATATAGAAGATCTCTTTCTCCATCTTGCTTTCACTCTTTGTCCTTCTCTCTCTGTATTTTTGCTGCCTTTCAAATAAAAAAATGCATTTCTTTTAGTAAGTACTATTTCTAGCAGGTTGAGCAATCCCACTGTGTTCCCCCAAATATCCTTGCCATACATCCTATGTTGTGTAGTAAATATTGACATATACGATGGAGTTCATCACAAGGCTGTATTAATTGTCTGGAGTGTTCATTACAAACTACCATACATTGAGTGGCTTGTTCTGAGGGCTCTATGTCCAAGGTCGGTGTGCTGGCTTGTGCAGTGCCTCCTGAGGCCTGTCCCCTTGCCTTGCATATGTCCACTTTCTATGTCCTCACAGGGTCGTTCCTCTATGGTGTACAATGATATGCCCCTTTGCATGTTCGGATTGAATCCTCTCCCCACTTTCAAGACTCCATATGAAACACAATTACTTTTTAAGGTACCTATGGTTAACTTTTTAATATATGCATTTTGTGAGGGCAAAATTCATCTCATAACAATGCCAATTTTAAAATTTAAAATATTGGAGATGTACTAAATATATAATAAAATGGAAATAGTTATAGATATTATTGCACTGATTAAAGGCTATGTATTTATTATATCTAGGATAATTTGTTTTTATAGAGACTACCCTTCACGGCCGGCGCCGTGGCTCAATAGGCTAATCCTCCACCTTGCGGTGCCGGCACACCGGGTTCTAGTCCCGGTCGGGGCGCCGGATTCTGTCCCGGTTGCCCCTCTTCCAGGCCAGCTCTCTGCTATGGCCAGGGAGTGCAGTGGAGGATGGCCCAGGTGCTTGGGCCCTGCACCCCATGGGAGACCAGGAAAAGCACCTGGATCCTGGCTCCTGCCATCGGATCAGCGCGGTGCGCCGGCTGCAGCGGCGGCCATTGGAGGGTGAACCAACGGCAAAGGAAGAGCTTTCTCTCTCTGTCTCTCTCTCACTGTCCACTCTGCCTGTCAAAAAAAAAAAAAAAAAATAGAGACTACCCTTCAGTGACTATATAATACAACATCATTGGGATTATAATCAAGTTTATTAACAGAGAAATGCTGTGGCCAACACTTATGTAAAGAGAATAAACAGTATGCAAACTTCCATCTGGAGAATGTCACGATTATGTCAACAGCAATATAGAAGGAATGATCTACGCTAGAAATGAGTTAATTACTCAGTGCAAATGTCTTTTTATTTCTTTCCAAATCTGTGCACCTTGCAGATATTCTATGAGTTTGCATTATTTTTATGAGAGAAACTATGCTAGACCTTTAAACCATTACAATAAGATTCATTAATTAAAACAAAAGTGAAAACTGTTTAGACAATCAAGTTACTTGCAGAGTCCCCTTAGGTTCAGCAAGGATCTCAGCTACTGCCACCTGAAGGAAAGGGGAAGGAGGTCATTCACTCCTCATCCTGCAGCATCCTGCAGTCCTGTCTCCTGCTTTTTAACAGTAGCTTTCCTGGCCAAGCAATGAAAGCTGGATACTCATAAAATGGTAGTATAACTACTCTAAATCTGCGTCTCCACAAAAGCACTGAAAAATAGGAAGCAAACACAGTCAACTCTTATTAATTCTGGAAATGAACCAGAAACTAGCAGCCATATAAATCCCTTTAATTTAAGAATGATTCCTTCCTTCCTTCCTTCCTTCCTTCCTTCCTTCCTTCCTTCCTTCCTTCCTTCCTCTTTCTCTCTTTCCCTCTTTCCCTCTTTCTCTCTCTCTCTCCTTCTTTCTCTCCCTCTTTCTTTCTTTCTTTTTTCTCTCCCTCTCTTCTCTTTCTTTCCTTTCTCCCTCCCTCCCTCCCTCCCTCCTTCCTTCCTTCTGTAAGAACAATTTAGTGACATTTTCATTAATCCAGCCTCATCCTCCATAATGCAGCTCAGCTAGAGCTATTAACTTGCAACCTGTCCTTCTGTACTGCAGAGAGGAGGACTAAGTATTTGCTTTGACCAGATTTCTGGCTCGCTGTTAGACAACTTAAATGCACTGTCACAGTTATGCACAACATGGAACTGGCCTAGTACCAATCTTCTTCCTAGGGTGGATAGGGAATGTTTGTGGGAAAAAATAAATTATGGACTGATATCCTCAATGTTGTGGCCTGCAAGGTAGATACCAGTTGTGGCAGCAATCGAGCAGCTAAAAATACTGGTAGAAAAGGATGTGGAATGATACATTTTTGAGTACTTTGAAAGTTTCAGCATATTCCAGGAAGGTACAACTTCACATACAAGATACAAGAAGACACTGCATTCCCACTTCCTGCTGATAGTAAGTCTCCTTAGAAGCAGGAAGTGAAAGCCAAGGTGGAGTTTGTTAAACTACTTGGAGAGTGCTAATGGTAAGCAAAGATTCTATATCTGTCTTTCAAAAATGATTGTAAATTTACATATCCCCAGATTAACGAGTTACAGAGTTTGTTGCTCTAAGGTCTGTCCAACAATTACCAAAGGAAATTTTTAGGCTAGAAAGAAAGGACAGCACATAATGAAGGAACAATGAATACATAATCACATCATAAATATTAAATGCAGTATAAATATATTTTGTATTTTTTATATAATTTAAAAGATAATTACAGGGGCTGGCACTGTGGCGCAGCGGGTTAAAGCCCTGGCCTGAAGTTCCGGCATCCCATATGGACACCAGTTCTAGTCCCGGCTACTACTCTTCTGATCCAGCTCTCTGCTATGGTCTGGGAAAGCAGTAGAAGACGGCGCAAGTCCTTGGGCCTCTGCATCCATGTGAGAGACCCGGAAGAAGCTCCTGGTTCCTAGCTTTGGATAGGCGCAGCTCTGGCCATTGCAGCCATCTGGGGAGTGAACCAGTGGATGGAAGACCTCTCTCTCTGTCTCTACTTCTTGGTAACTCTATCTTTCAAATAAATAAAATAAATCTTTAAAAAGAAAGATAATTGCATAAAGCAATAGTTATTAATCTTAGCTGATGGGGAAATTATATATAAAAATCAAACCTATGACAGTAACTTTATGACAACAACATAATGTTTGGGGGTGAGAGACATATGGAAATGATAATCTTATGTACTATTGAACCTGTTTTTATTAATCAAAGCTATATTATTATAAATTAAGATTTATAAAATTCTGGATAATCATTAAGAAAATTGTTCAGAATTTACTGTTTAAAAGGTATGAAAATTTAAGTGATCCATAAGAAAATATTCCTTTAACATGAAAAAGAACAGTAATAGAGGAACTGGATACCAAAACATTTTGGACTATAGATAAGAAATATCAATATTGCAAAAATAAGACTTAATAGTAATTGTGCTAATTGTAAATGGGGTAAACTCCTTAATTAAAATGTAAGTCATTAGCAGAATGGTATTCAATTTTTTAAAAAATGTTATTTTCTTATTTTTATTTTATTTAAAAGGAATAGAAAAATAGAGACAGATGAAAGATGCATAATAGGTAGGATGCATATCTATCTATCCCCAAGGATGGATGGATGGATAGATAGATAGATAGATAGATAGATAGATAGATAGATAGATAGAAGAAATAGGCAGGTCTCCCATCTGCTGGGTCATTCAGCAAATACCCACTACAGCCAGCGGCCAGCGCTGATCCAGGCGGAAGCTAGGAGTTCAAACTTTCATTTGTTTCTCCTACATGGGTGGACGACTCTCCAGTGCTCCAATCATCCATCATCTCGTCTTCCCAGAGCGCACATCAGCAAGAAACTGAGTTGGCAGGCATTCCAAGTTACAACTAAGTCCCTGTGCCAAATGCCTGACTTAGAACAGAGGTTTCAAAAGGCATGATGCAATTAAATGTTGTCTATAAAAGATGAAAGAGAAGAACTGTTGTTATATGCTTACAGTAGACTTGATCTTAGATTGTGTGGCAACTCAATATGCAATGATCTGAATAAAGAAGAGCGAGACTCCAAGTAAAATATCAAAATTATGAAGATGCAAATATGAGCCATAAAGTGTTTCTAACTCGATATAAGTGATCAGATAAATCACTTATGAACAAGAATCTTGGGATATTAGTGAAATAGAAACTGAGCTTAATGTTGAGATAGCTGTCACCTCGGATTCACTTCCTGTTCATTCTCTCTCCTCCCCAACCAGATATGAACCAACTCAGCATTCTCCTGACCCCCCAGTCACCGATGATCTAAGCAGGCATTTTCCTGACAGCCTCATCACATTATATTTCACACTAACATGACGATTTTGCATTGGAGTTGACATGATTTGATCTTCTTCCATCAATTCTCCTTTTGCCTTGAGACTAGGGAATGCCAAACCAAACAGAGTCCAGATCCTAGTATCCCCAAGGATGTTCTACATGGGATGCCATTCTGAAAAGTTTTTATCAACTTTTCTCAGTCATGGGACTTTTTTGCCTATACCTTTCCCTTCACATGAAGCACTGATATTGAAGAAAGTGAAAATGTAAAATATTTATCTTTCTAATAGTATTTTCCTGCTCAGAGTAAGAATTACACAGTGCAGAGCTCCCTCATGGGTACTGCCTCTCCTCATTCTGTGTATAAGTACACAAGAAAGACCTTGTGATGGACTTCTAAGATGCTGCTCTTTTGTCATGCAGGGCGCTCTCACCCATCTGGCTTTAACAGTGGTGTTGTTAGAGCTTCAGTGTGAACAGATGGACCCTTGGATTGGTAATCTTGAAAGGATCAGCTGATGTGTTGGCTCAGCGACTATAAGGTGTAAAGAGTTGGAAATGCAGAAATATTTCTGAACTAAATATTGTCACCTTCAAGGACATAAACCTCTGAGATAGTTTAAAGGAAATAGTGATGGATTTTGATTCTACACTGAAGGTCAGTAAATGGGTGACATACTTCTTTTGACTTCTTTTTCAGATGTTATGGCAATAATACAAACAGGGTGTTTATTAGGACAAAAAAATGGTGGTGTCTATGAAGAAGAATGCGGCCACGAGGATAAAAGAGAAGAAAGTATCTACATGTCACTTTACTGCTTGGTTGTGTCATTTATTCATACACTCATTCACTCAACAAATTGATATTGAAATTGTCAGCATGCAAATGTGCCTCAAACTCTCTTTTTTAAAAAGATTTATTTATTTTAAAGTCAGAGACAGAGAGAAGGAGAGAGGGACAGAAAGAGGAGAGAAGAGAGAGTGAGCGAGAGAGAGAGAACTTTCATCCTCTGGCTCACTCGAAAAAGGGCTGCAATGACTGAGGCTGGGCCAGGCCAAAGCCAGGAGCCAGGAGCTTCATCCACGCCTCCCATATGGGTTCAGGGATCCAAGAAAATGTACCATGTTCTGCCTCCTTCCTAAGCATATTAGCAGGAAGTTGGATCAGAAATGGAGCAGCCAGGACTTGAACTGGTGTCCATATTGGATGCCGGCACTGCAGGCTTAACATTCTACGCCACAGTGGTGGCCCCCTCAAACTCCCTATACTCAATTCATTTCACAGATATAAAGTTCTTGGAAAAAGCTATGCCCTGTTTTATTTCTAATAAATGTATCCTAGTTTAGAACATTCACTTACATATCTATGATTTTCCTAATTACGTTTTGAGACTTTGCTCAAATTCTATATCTGTGGTATCACCCAAACTCCTTAAGGTAGTTAATATGTCTTTTGCTATGTTCCTACAATCTTAAACTTTGCAAATTCAGCAGTTCTGGAGAACTTTACAGGCAAATCATGGCAGCTACCTATGTGCCAACTAAACTCTCAATAGACATTTACAGAGAAGAAAGGAGGAAAAACTGGTGAGAAGCTGACTCTGGAGGAAACAGGAATTTAAACATGAAAAGTTACTTAAAAATTTAAAGGGGTATCCTCAAAGGCTTTCAGGAGGATAATGCTTCCATCAGAAAGAGAACTGGAAGGCACAGCAAAGTACAGGCAACCTTCCCAGAAAGGGAACAGCTGAGCCCAGATAAATGGGCCACAGGGCTAGGGGGGTTGGAGAAAGGTGGCAGAGGCAGAGCTGAGTTTGAAGAATTTGAGCTAATAAAGCCTCTAACTACCTACACCACAGGCAGGTGATTCACAGGCACTCTACCGTTCAAGCCCATTAATGCCCTATTTAAAATATCCAGGAGATGGATTACTGTACTAACTACTTTGCACACTGGATTTACAGGGAGGATTTAGTGAAATACTCCCACTTCCAATAAATCACACTATGAATATTGATTGTGGTGCCCTCTTCTTACCCAAAAGTTTTATGTGGATTATAAAAATAAAGCAGTGACTGTTTCGGTGGAAAGGTTTGGAAGGGAAGGATTTTGTCAAGAAAACAAATCTATGAACCTGCTCTAAAATATGCGAGGCCAGTGTTTACACAGTGAGGGATGAGTATATAACACAGCACTGACAATTGGGCCCAATTTATTAGATGCTATACAAGTGCTAAACTGCCTTAAATCAATAGTTTGTGAGATAGCAGAAGGTTGGGCGTAATAAGTCATCATCTTAATGAAATATAGATTATTCTAAAACTATTAAACAAGCACTTGATGTCAGGAAAATTGTTCACTTTCTCAGAGCTAAACAAAACCATCTATTTCAGAGGAGAGAAATCAATGGGGCATCCATAGCCTGTCATGTAACTTGAATATATAAATAAATCTATGGTTAAAATTGCTCATTGACATATGGCTGTGTATACTTTCTTCATTGTAACCTGGTTTATTAATGGAGTTTTTTGAAGAAGTCAATATTCTTCTCCCTCCATTCTTTCCCCTCTTGCTCTGTGCTACAATTCATGGAATATTTGTGCATGATAAAAGACTATGTATAACGTCTTGTTATTTGTGCAGATTATGTTTATCAACATTTTAAATAGGTGTTTTTGTCCTATATACTATCTAGGGCAAAGGTGTTCAGGTCAATGATTCCTAGGTCCCCAGTTTGCAGACTGATCACACATCATGGTAGTTCTCAGTCTTTTAATATAGTAAATTGATTCTCTTTCTCTCTCTCTCTCTCATCTATCAATCAACTATCATTTTATCATCTATTATCTATTTATTATCGATCAACTATCTATCTATCCCCCTATCCATGCATCCATCCATCATCTTATTAGTTCTATTTCTTTGGGGACTAATACTACAACAGAATTACAAGTAACTAGGTTATCTGTTTATGTGAAACATTCAAGTAAGTGTAGAGTTGAGCGTGGAATTCAGGTATCTGAACGGGCTTGTTTTAAATTTTTGGATCCAGTGAATGTTAGATCACCATCTTCACACAGAAAGCAAATTGCCTCATGCTGTCCAAGTTCGTTTGTAGGTATGCCTACTTTTTACTTTACCTACTTGCCTGGGGAAAACAGGTATTTCCTGGTTTTGCCTGTCATCAAAATGACCAGGGATCTGAGTCAATAGAACATACTCTGCAGTCCATCTTGAAATTACTTGGGGGTGGGGATTTAAGATTCCAGCTGCAGTCTTTTTGCTTTCCTCTTAGTTCCCATGGAGCATTTAAGTGAAGCATTCAGGTAACAAATACCTTCAACACCCTCCTGGGATCCAGGCTTTCAGATAAGGAATGAGAATGGAGTTTCATTTTCTTGTCTTTGTGAAAGTGGATTTACTTTCCATTGCATTCTGTCTCTTTACATGCTTCTTGTATGACTTTGCAGTATTGGCATCAGTATATCCCTCCCCTCACCATTCCAGTTATGTTTTAAAATGCTTTTCATATGAGTGCTTATGCATTCATTCAACTTGTATTTATTGAGTGCCTATTATGGGACAGGTTTGGCCAATTTAATCATCATAGCAAAATTATATTTCATTATCAACACCTCTTGTTACAGAGAATGAAATGGGATTTCTCCTTGATTTAAATTAAGTGGAAGATCCACAATATGACTTAAGTACTTAGTATTGAAAGTTTGAATCTTCTCAAGCTCAGTGAGACCCTTAATAATGCTTACTATACCCCTCCTAGCAATGAGTTCACTGATTCCTTCATTTTTTAAAATTTAGGTGCTAGGCATATAATTATGAGTTTAAAAGAAAAAGAATCATGAACTTTGTTTTTCTAAAGCTTGGAGTACTTTGGAGAGGACAGATATCAAGAACTAGGCTCCCAAATAAAATATGATTTTAATTTATGATAAATGTTATAAGTAAAATTATAGATTGCTAATAGAAAACATCTGGTTTTGTACAATATGTTTAGCCCAATTCCCATAAGGGACTGATTATTGAAGCAGTTGTGGGACCCTGAAAACATGAGCTAGAGGAACAGGGGACATTAGTTTGTATTCATAGCAGCAACAGTGTGAGTAGAGGCACAGGGCAGCAGAAAATATGACACCATGAAGGAAATGACAAAGAGGTGGAGCAGAAAGAACGTGGGCAATAGTTAAATACAGGGTTACAGAACTGGAAATTATGAAATTATGATATGTTTTCCAGGTGATGGGAGGATTTAGATATTGGAGAGAAAGATATGGAATATTGAGCGGAGAATTGTACAAGCAGAAGACTCTCTACCCCATGCCACCTCCTGTGCCAGGATAGAACGTGACTTCTGATGACGTTTGCCTTCACACCCACATTCATATACCAGCTGCTCACCTCTTCCCTAATCACCCTGGGATTCCTGGTAAAGTTTAAAAGAAAACAGAAGCTCCATGCACTGCCCTGTGTAGGCTATCCACAGTCTAGTGGGAGCACGTGACTGTCAACTTACATGATTATCAGAAACTTTGGCTCGAAGAAGAACAATCTTCCTTCTTCTGGTCATCATTCATATAAGCCAAACATGATGAATAAGAAGACTCTAAGACTTGTGGGAAGAGACAGAAGATCAATTAGAAAAGCAGGTGAAAATAGGAGTCAGAGCACTATGACGGATATGTGCAGAGTGATGAGAGAGAGGTAGCATAGCATGTGTCAGAGGACCTGGAGGTGTGAAACAGGCTGCATTCAAGACATATGTCTCAGATGAAGAGGAAATGAATTAGAGTGACAGAACAAAGGTGGGGTGATAGACTTGACTTTGAAAACAGCTCTTCTAATCATATGGGACAATGGTTGGGGATCTCATTGTAACGGAATTCAAGGTAATACATGAGATTTGTTCATATTTGGAATCCTTCTTCCCTCCTGTCCCACAACACATTGATGGACTGTGTGATAATTTTGTATGCAGCAACATCAACATCAGCTATTATAAAATACCAGCTCCAAACACTTTGTGGCAAAGTGATGCCCATTTTTTATTAAATAATGAGTGGGATAATGTATTTTGTTCTGTATTTACTTTGAATACTAAGGCTTTCTGAATAGTTTATGCACTTTCATTGCTTTCCATGCAATAATAACTAATTTCTTCTCCCTGTTACCATTTTTTTTTAATTTAAGCCATGGATTACAATTTTTGTATCTTTTATTTATCAAAACAGTGACGTTTTTAATTTTTTTTTTTTAATTTGGAGAGAGAGGGAGAGAGAGAAAGAGAGAGAAACAGACACACAGAGAGAGAGAGAGAGACAGAGTGGGGGGGGAGAGAGTTTCCATCTGCTAGTTTACTTTTCAAATACTCACTATAGCTTAGGCTGAGTCAGGCTGTAGCCAGGAACCAAGAACTCAACCAGGTGTCTCATGGGTGACAGGGACTCAAGAACTTGGCCTGTCACCTACTTCCTCCCAGGGTGTATATTAGCAGGAGCACAGCCAAATTCGGGTACTACTATATGGGATGCAGTTGTCCCAAGCAGCCTTTAACTGCTATGCAAAGGCCTACTACATTTTTAATAATTTTGCTTATTTATTTGAAGAGCATAGTGACAGGGAGAGACAGAGATAGATAGAATGACTTTTAATATATGTTATTACAAATCCTGTCATGCAGGGTGATATAATGCATAACAAAGAAAATCAACACATAAGCTTTTATTGCATATTTTCTATCTGTGCACTTGTCCATAAGAACATAGACAGCATTTGTTAGAAGTAAAGGACATGCATTCAATGACCTAGCCTACAGCAAATCACGGTGGTTTGTTTCAAACACAAGCACTGATGTGTGAGGAAGTCTAGTCTCCTGGGACTGGAACTTATTAGCTATGAGAACTCAGCAAAGCTACTCCACCTCCTTGTGCATTCAATTTCTCTTTGCAAATGGGGACAATGGTCACAATTATAATATTCTGAGAATTAAGCTATGTGCTGACACTAAATAGGCTGTCGGCAAGAGATACTCCTTTTCCTCTTTAATAATTCCTCCGAAGCTAAAGTATTTAATGATCCTAACAAAGATAATAGCTGGCAAGATTTAAATTTTATTCCTACCAAATGGTGCTGGTGAACATAGAGAGATAAGATGCTAATGGAAATCTCTCCGAATTTCTCAAGGCTGTGAAATTAAACTAGGAACAGTGAAGCACTGGTATTGTTCAGCCTTTGCAGTGCTTCAGGCTGCCCTCCTTTCCTGAAATACCTCCCATTCCAGCTCTGCACTTCAGCTTCATGCTAAGAGTTCTGGGCCCAGCTGGAACTCCAAAGTGTTAGGAAAGAATGGATGAAATTATCAGCATTTAACATTCAGCAAACATCAAAATTCTGAAAACTTCCTGTCAAGGAGAAGTTATACTCTGGACAATAAATGCAGGAAGGCACTGTGGCATTTTTAAAAATTGCCAAAAATAAATCCTTCTAGTCCCAGTTGGTATAGAAAATGAAACAAGTAGTGATTCAAGGCTTTTTTTTTTCTTTTTTGGACAAACTTTCATTATAATTCTTATCATCATGAATACTATTTTTAAAATGGCATCAAGATTTCTGTTAAGCAGAAAGACTGCATTTCAGTGCTCCTACTTGCTATAATAATTTGTGGAAAAAATGATTACTGATCTGTGGTTTGAGGACAAAGAGCTTGTCTCCTTCCTTTCTGCACATTATTCACCATATCTGCAACATTTTCTCTGTTCAGTGACCTGCAGACTCCCATTTGTTTTGAAATTCCACCTCATCCAGATCCTTTCTGTACATAGATGCCAATAATTTGCCCTCTGTTATATTTATAGCTACATTATAACCAACAAACTACTGTCAGTCCAAGAGTTCGGCATTTACATATATTGTATAATGTAACGCTGGTAAGAATTAGTGGGTTAGCATCTCCATGGTGCAGGTATTGAAACAAAAGAAGATTGGTGTAATGATTTGTCCAAGTTCACCTTGCAGATTTCTGGACATGAACTTGAATTCAGATGGGCCTGGCCCCAGAATTGAGCTTCTATCAAACCTCATTACTACGTCTCAGAATTCCTACTCCCACCAGTGGTAGGGTGGAAATCAAGGACACAGACCTGGCAGTGGCTCACATCAGCTCATGCATCCGCCTTGTAGATCATTGATTTTGCAGAAAGTAGGCCTGCCATCAGTTAAGCTCTGCTCATAGCTTTGTCAATTTGGGTAATTTAGCTAGTTCTTTTATCTCTTATTTTTCTATCTGGAAAATCAAAGCAAATCAAACAACCCCTCACATCTACACATTGTCATCTTATGACTTTGTAGGGGTTAATTGAGCTATCAATTAAAAGAGATTAATAGAGTGCTCTATCGCCTCAATACATGTTATCCATAGATAGTCACAGTTGCTATCATTGGTACAAGACATGTCAAAGCTAAATGATGAATTAATGAGGACAGCTGAGCTTAAAAAAATGAGCTGGACACTTGTAGATCCCACCCCTTAAATGTTCTTCTCCCAAATATTGTATTAATGTACTTACTCATTTATCCATTTACCAAACATTTATCAAGCAAATAATGTACAAGGCACTGTTCTAGTACTGAGATGGCCGTTCTTTAGATGTTGGTTCAACGTTCCTCCTTCTGGGAGGCATTTTTCCATCCACAAACTAAAAGCAAATAAATAAAAATAATTAGGTACTATATTTCCCCTTAGCACCATGCTTATTTCTTTCTACTTTCATAACAATATTGCATATTTATTTGCTTTATGTCTTTCTCCACCATGGAGGACAGAAATCAGGTGTTGTTTAGGTGTTCAGCATGTTAGGGTTGTCCAATCGATGCATATGAAAAATAATGGTTTAAACTAAAAAAGACCAGCCCAACTTCAGCCCTTGAGGCCATTAGGGGAATGAACCAGCAGCTGGAAGATTCTCTCTTTTTCTGTCCCTCACTCTCTCTTCTCAAATAAATAAATAAATCTTAAAATAAAAAAAATTCATAGCAGTGATACATGTTTATTAAAATATTGAGCAGTAATAAAAAAGATCAAATAAAAATCTTGCTGCAAAACTTATTACTTAATAGTAGCCATCAGTCAAATCTGGTACCTTCAGGAACTAGGAGAAATGATGCAGGTGAGTAGATTGGCAGATAAAAGAGAGTTTTAAAATTATCAAACATAGGGAAGCAAAAAAATTCACCCAAATCAGAAGATATATATAAGGATAAAAGTATTACCTAGGGAAAAAAACAGAAAGCTGAAAATATATCTCAAAATTCAACCCTTCGGTCAATGTCTAAGAATATATGCCAAATGCAGTAAAAAAGAAGAAGGAGGAGGAGGAAGAGAAGGAGAAAGAGAAGGAGGAGGAGGAGGAGGAGAAGGAGCAGGAGGTAGAGGAGGGGAGGGGGAGGAGAAGAAGGAGCAGGAGGTAGAGGAGGGAGGGAGAGGAGGAGAGGGAGGGGGAGGAGGAGCTTATGTATTTATGTAGCAATACAAAAGAAGCAGCTCTCTGGCCTGCATTCTCTCTCCTATTCCCTGAGGATACCAGATGTGACTGAGGCTACTTTTTAGTAATGAGTTTTTCAGATATTTTTATTTGGTCTTCATATTACTGCTTAATGTTTTAATAAATATTTATCAGTGTTATACAATGATACTTTTATCTTTTACGATTATTTATTTGAAAAGCAGAGTTCACAGAGAGAGGGAAGACAGAAAGAGAGAATCTTCCAACTGCTGGTTCATTTCCCAAATGGCCACAAGGACTAAGGCTGGTCTGAAACTGGGAGCTAGGAATTTCTTCTGGAACTCTCAGGGGCAGCAGGGGTCATCTTCCACTACTTTCCTAGGCCATTAGCAGTAAGTTGGATTGCAAGTGGACGTGAATCATCCCTAATATGGGATACCAACATCAAAGATGGCAGCTTTACCCACTCTGCCACAAGCCCCAATTTTTTTGCCTTAAAATGCAAACAAATCATGCCTACACTAGTTCTGGGAGTCAATGCCAGCAATTAATTCTGGGGGATGGACAGAGGGATTATTACCATTTGTTTCCCTTTAATTTTCTGTATTTTTTAAATTGATAAATCATAAAGGAAATAAATTGAAGAAAATGATAAAGCAAATTACTGAAGTAACATGTCATTTCTATGCTGGGACAGAGAGCATGTTACAGGAATATGTGGAATAAGTCTGAAGGATCAGAGAAAACTATACACCTTGTATAGCAATTGCCTCTTAAATTTATGCCATGACATAAATTTATTTGCTTGTATTCTCTTTTTTTCCATTTCAGTTATTTTTTTCAACTTTTATTTAGTAAATATAAATTTTCAAAGTACAAGTTTTAGATTACAGTGGTTTTTCCCCCCCATAACCTCCCACCAGCAACCATCTCTATCCCACTCCCTCTCCCATCCCATTCTTCATCAAGATTCATTTTCAATTATCTTTATATACAGAAGATCAACTTAGTATACTAAGTAAAGATTTCAACATTTTGTAACTACACAGATACACAAAGTATAAAGTACTGCTTGAGTAGTAGTTTTACCATTAATTCACATAAACAACACATTAAGGACAGAGATCCTACATGGGGAGTAGGTGCACAATGATTCCCGTTGTTGATTTACCGATTGACACTCTTATTTATGATGTCAGTAATCACCCGAGGCTCTTGTCATGAGCTGCCAAGGCTATGGAAGCGTTTTGAGTTCACCAGCTCTGATCTTATTTGGACAAAGCCATAGTCAAAGCGGAAGTTCTCTCCTCCCTTCAGAGAAAGGTACCTCCTTCTTTGATGGCCCGTTCTTTCTGCTGGGATCTCGAGAGCATGAGTCCAGCAGGACAGAGTTTGACTCATTTCTTTGGTTTCTGTAGCACCTGACACATCATAAGTCTTTAACCGTTTCTTGAAGGGATGTGAATTGTCTTAGTTCTGCCACTAACTAGCTGTGAAGTTTCAACTCTACCATGTAGCATTGCTTTGGTCTTCCTGCTAAGAGCATTTTCTATTATTCTCACCATCCGCAGTATCACAGGCTCTGTCCTGCTCTGTAAATCATGTTTTCAGATGGCAGGCGCCTTCAGAATCGCATCATATGCCTCATTTAATTACTTGCCAATTCACACTGTTGAGTTTCTGATGGTGCTAATGGAATTCTCGAGAAAGCTGAGGAAGTAGCACAAAAAGTCCTGGAATTTTAATGGAGTTGGGGGTGGTGAGTGTTAGATATGATTTAATCTATAGGAACTAATAGCTTTTAAAACAATACCTCCTCTTGACTATCAGCTAGAAATCTACCCAGAGAAATTGAGCACACATTCCAGCCCATAAAAATTTTAATTTGTGTTCTTGATTTGAAGACTGGTGTGATTCATCCACAATTTGAGAACACCAGTGGGTGGCACATGATTATGACTTAATTACATGGTCACTTTTTGAAAATTCTAAATACATGTAAGTTTTTTTAAAAAAGAACAAAATTCCTACAGTTAGTATTTGTATGTATATTTTAAATTGCATATAACTAATGTCCTTACATGTGTAAATATTAAGCATAGTACTATTAATATGTGAGAAAATATTGATAGCAGCTGTAAAATTTTCTTCTGACATCAAAACAGACTAATTTGCAGATTCCTAGAGGAAGACTCCCACTTTGGGGATAACTCAATAAAGAAAAGCTTGCAAGAGAGTAGGGGTCACATCTTTGCTCCTCCTCCATCAATTTTATTCTCTCTGTGCTTCATTGTTCCATCAGCAAATGGTCTCTTGCCTAGCAACTGCAACCCAACCTCTTCCTGCACTGACTCTTCTGGCCCATCTGCATTTCCTTGTAGAAACAGCAACTATGTCAGCTACAGAAAATCACTCCTAGAGATAAGCACTTCATTTTCAACCCAGTCTAAAAGTGCTGTGGGAAGTTCAAAGGATGGCAAAACCAGTTAATTTATGTTGTTTCCTTTGTCTGATGTTTCTTTTCATTTAAAAATATTATTGTGTTCTCATTAGATACCAGTGACTGGTTTATGGGACGGTGAAGTTATTTATAACGGTATCTGGAGAGGAATGTAGCATTCTACTAACAGCAGTCTTGCATGTGGTCTATGTGTGCCCCAGTGGGCTTGGCATTCAATTATTGTCTGAGGATTCTTTCCTGCAAGTGCTCTAAAATAGACCCAGTTTTGTTTAGCAAAATATTCACTTTGAGACGATCTATGTATAGGATACATGTGCCTGTACTAGATTACAAATTTCAAACAGAAAGGGTCCTGAATTGTAGTCGATATAGGTTATTGGTATCCTCATTTTTCCTTTTTTTTTTTTTTGCATTGTCCTCCAAGTGGGAGACAACTGTAAGAGGTGTGAATTGTCACTTCAGAAAAAAAATGAAACCATGCAAATAATTACCAACATTTATACCAATTAAAAATTATGCTATTCAACAATAACTTCTAAGGATCAGTTCAAACATGTAAAAATATAGAAGCTATATGAATCACAGAATCTCAACATGGTAATATTCACAGAGTGGAGACTTGAAGACTTACCTCTAAATTCTTCAACAATCCTCACACAAAAAGTTGAAAACAAATTCCTTTTTCCTGGAAGATGGGCTGGCCAGGGCGCTTCATCGAGTGAGTGGAATGACATGCAAGCCATGCAGTGTGTCTTTAAAGACTAGCTTATAAAAGGAGACAAGTTTTCCACCTGTCCTATTCTCTTTCACTGTAGCTAGAATGTGTCATTGGACCTCTGAGTTGCCACATTAGATGCCCAACTATCGTGGAGCCACCATGCTGGAAAGAGCACAGACTGGAGGATAAAGTCCAGCTCCTGTGTCCCTAGCTCCATGGTGGAGCCACCATGCTGGAAAGAGCACAGACTGGAGGATAAAGTCCAGCTCCTGTGTCCCTAGCTCCATGGTGGAGCCACCATGCTGGAAAGAGCACAGACTGGAGGAGAAAGTCCAGCTCCTGTGTCCCTAGCTCCAGGGAAGCTGAGTGGAAGAGTGACGATGTACTCATCCAATTCTTGTGACTCTGTACCTGCACAGTCCAAATAAACTTTATTAAATCTTCATGTGAGAGAAAATTAGTGGAGTAGGGGGTAATTACGTCAATATAGACACTGCAATGAATTTTTTAGGGAATGGAGAAATACATGGGCACTTTAAAAAGTTCATGGAAAATGGAATTAAAAATAATTTTGTCTTGGCAAATTTTTTTTAAAAAATCCATGCATTTTTTTCATAATATACATTCCTTGGATATTTTACAAACCCTGTATATGATGAAAAGTGGAAAGAACTTGAAAATCTTATAGTTCTGGAACCAATTCAAATCATGTCCACAGAAGCATCGACCCAGTTTATGTCACCTACAAGATTAATTCGATCCACCTGCCTCCTGGACCACTTCTCTTTTTTTTTTTTTTTGGTTTTTAAGGATTTATTTATTTATTATTTGAAAGGCAGAGTTACAGAGAGGCAGAGGCAGAGAGAAAGAGAGAGAGAGAGAGAGAGAGAGAGAGGTCTTGCATCTGCTGGTTCAATTCCCAGATGGCCACAATGCACCAATATGAAGCCAGGAGCCAAGAGTTCCTTCCAGGTCTCCCACATGGATTCAGGGGCCCAAAGCATCTTCTACTGCTTTCCCAGTCCATTGCAGAGAGCTGGATCATAAGTGGAGCACTGGGACTTGAGCCAGCACCAATAAGGGATGTTGGCACTGCAGGTGGCGGCTTTACCTGCTAAGCCACAGCACCAGCCCTGCTGGGCCACTTCTGAATAGACAATGCTAGCTGGTCTGTCTGCCCATCTTCAAAGCCACTGTGTTTCACAATATCCCTCCTGGTGTGGGCCAAACTGTAGCAGGACTCCACTGCACCCACTGCTGGGGCCAGCGCTGTCTGCTCCAGTGCTGGAGTATGAGTCCCAGAGGCTCTGGCTCCAACTGGAGATGAGGAAACTAGAAGACAGTTTTAGTTACCCCACAGTTTAACAGATATGGCAATTCAGAGTGAACGGATGTTAATTAGAGTGGCTAATATTATTTCTGCTGATCAGAATCGATTAACCTGTCATCTGGAAACCTTAATTTCATTTTGTTTATTATTCTCCAAGTTGGAGTGTAGAGATTTTCAAATGTGGCATCTCCTCTGACTTCCAAATGCTGAATGTCTGGGAAAGCACATGTGATAGGCTTGGTGATAAATACCAAACAATACAAATGCCGAAGTCCATTAAACCTTTTTTCAAGGCTTATGGGTAAATGGTTTATGTCAGGCAATGCTATAGGCTGATAAAGAGTCTAAATAAAAGCATGCTGCATGTTTCATGATCAAGTCCTTCATCATGCTCCTTCATGGGGCCTTGGATTATTATGGTGTGGGAACTGGCTGATTTTAAGAGTTTATTGTGAGACGTTGCATTGAGAAAAAAGAGTGGCGCCCACATTGCTGGTGCATTGGGTTAAGCCACTGCCTGCAATACTGTCATCTCATATCAGAGCACCTCGCGCTGATAACAGGAATCTTGGCTCTCATATCAGGAATCCTGCCTGCTTTGTTTCCCACCCAGCCTTGCTAGTGCACCTGGCAAAGCAGTGGATGATGATCTGAATATCTGGTTCCCTGCCACCCACATAGGAGACCCACATGGAGTTCTGGGCTCCTGTCTTCAACCAGCTCTAGCTGTTATGGCCATTTGGGGAATGAATTAGAAGATGTAAGATCTCTTTCTCTTTGTCTCTTCCCCTGTCTCTGTTACTCTTCCTTTCAAATAAATAAATCTTAAAAGAAAAATAGTAATTTTACTTTGTATTTACATTTATATTTCCTAGTATTTATATATTCTTATATGCATATATATTTCATTTGTATTTGCAGTTAGTATTATCTTAATGAAGCAAAGAAGGTGACATTAACAACAACTTTAGTAAAATTTAATTTCCTATGAATAAATCTAATTAGTGCATTATGTGCAAGTTTAAAAGAGAGAACAAGAGGCACACAGAGAAAAGTAAAAGAGAGTTATAATAATGTTAAAAGTTCAACTCCTCATCCAGCTCATTAATTCTCTTGAATGACGGGCCTCTGACCTAAACTCTGGATGTTTTCTTCCAAGGACAAAAAATTATCTGTCGTAGTAAGAAACCAAAACCAAAACCACACACACACACACACACACACACACACCCTGCACTTCCCTTTCCCACACTCACAAGACAGCTTCTCTGCCTAGGCCATGCCATCACTGTATAGAGAATGCTCTTTGCCACAGTAATGGGGGTATATGTTGCTGTTATAACAGAAGAGTCCAGTTTCTAAAACCAAAAAAAAAAAAATCTGTTGTGCAAGTGAAAGCCACGATTAAGAAAAACTAGATGCAATTTTATTTCTGAACACTTTTCCTAGTAGCTCAGTATCCCCAAGACCTCGTACTATGTGCACCAAATTTTTGTGACTGATTCAAATCCAAACACACACATACTTTTTGAAGTGAACCCAAATCAATGCTGATTATAAGAGAAGGAAACTAAAGTTCTCTATTTCTACCTGATGGCAAAGAAAAAAAAAAAAAAACACAGGAAACAGGACAAGGTAGAATAATTGCTCATCCAGCCACAGACATAAAAGAGAGTGCAACCAAAAATAGGAAAAATTGAACCCAGCTATTTGCCGAAATAAAGAATCTTGGGATAAAGAGCACTAGGATTTGAGGCGGTTTTTTAAAACTAGTGTTAGCTAACTGATAACAGAAATTAGAACCCAGAATTCAGAAACTGACATACAATGTGGTATTGGCTTTTGTCAAAAGTAGCAGAAATCTCAAGAAGTCTATTTCATTCCTAAATTTTTTGTATTCTATATTAATTATCACCAATCTGAGAAAATATTTGATATTTGTCTACTTATTTGTTTTTAGCTCTTGTTTATATTGCTGTGGAACTGTGGTCTTTCTGCTTTCTACTTGTTGAATATTATGGTTGGTGGTGCATGAATCCTATGATTATAGAACGGACTAAAGTTGTGTATTTGCAAAAATTAAAGAAAAAATAAAGGAAAGAAAGAGAGGGACTTATGGAGGAGAGAGGGAAGGGTATATGGTTATGTTCTTAGAACTTACCTGTGAAATACATGAAATCTGTCCTCTTTTCATTAACAGAAATTAAAAATCAAGAGGTAGAAAGTCCAGGAACAAAAAGAGCTGTGAAAACACTGAAGCAGCTTTTCAAGCAGGCTGGGAAGATGGACGTTCCTGCTGTGTGGGTGCACACACACTGCACACAAGGACTTGGAGTTAGAAAAATGGCCTAGTGAAGTTCTGGCTTAGCTCAAGAAAGCTCTGGGCAGAATGTGATGGATCTCAGATGGTTGGCCCCAAGTATGTATTCTAAGTCTAAAACAAGGCTAGTTGGGGAGTATATCCAAGTAGCTGGGAAAAAATCAAAGCTGTTTCTGAGTGACACTCTCTAGGTAATAAGAAGCCAAATAAAAGACCTGAGAAAGCAGGATTCTGCCCACTGAGACACCTGCATCTCATACAGGGTAACTTATCTGAAGTCCTGGCTCTTCTTCCTAGTCTGACTGTGGGCTAGCATGCACTCTTTAAATCAGGCAATGGATCCAATAAATGGGTCCCTGCCATCCATGCTCCTGGCTTTTGTGTGGTCCACCCTCAACTGTTGACATCATTTGGGTAATGATACCATGAATGTGACTTCTCCCTCTTTCTCTGTGTCTCTCTCGCTGTAGCTGCCTTTCTCTCTCTTATCTCTGTCTCTATGTGTCTTGAAAATCAAAATCAAACCTGAAGTCTAACCTTAAATCTTAAGTCTCATGAGGAATTAAGGTGAAATCTGGTATTCTGTCTCAGCTAGATGAAGATCCTACTAGAATATACAGGTTTTACAGCATACTAGTCTGTCACACACAAAGCAGCTTTAGTCTAGATATAGAAATGATATATCTTGAAAACTGTCGGGTGTAACTTTTCATGATGAAACTAAATAGAATCAAATTCACAGAAAACCTGAACCTCCTTGGTACCAAAGGCAGAACACTACAGTTCTGACTGGAACTTTGTCAAAGCCCTAACGACCGCTAAATGGTCACATGGGCTTCCATTTGCACATATCTCAATGTCTCATGTTTAATTCACTCATGGATCAGTCTTGGGCTGGAGAGTCAAATTAGGTATCACTGGGTCCTTGGTCACACAAGAAACAAAAGCACCACATCATCACCCTAATAAGCAACCATCAATTCAGCATCCTCTTCTCGTGCGGAGATCACTGGACATAAACACACGTGGGGCCAGCGTTGTGGCTTAGCCGCCTGCAGTGCCGGCATCCCACATGGGAACCATTTCAAGTCTCGGCCGCTCCATTTCCGATCCAGCTCTCTGCTACGGCTTGGGAAGGCAGCAGAAGATGGTCCTAGTCCTTGGGCCTCTACACCCACATGGGAGACCTGGAAGAAGCTTCTGGCTCTTGGTTTCATATCAGCGCAGGTCCGACTGTTGCGGCCAACTGGAGAGTGAACCAGCAGATGGAAGATCTCCTTCTCTCTCTCTCTCTCTCTCTCTCTCTCTCTCTCTCTTTCTCTGCCTGCCTCTCCTTCTCTCTGTGTGTAACTCTGACTTTCAAATAAATAAATAAAAATCTTAAAAAAAATAAAATAACATACACACAGTGCTCACATCCAAAACTGGTGGTAGGAAGGGAGGATGAAAGAGAGGAGTAACTTAGTGGCAACCGTGACTTTAGTAAACAAGAAATGTGAACTAAAACTGTGCTGTAAACAATCACCAAGAATCCAGCAAATAAATATCATGGTGGTTCTGTTGTATCTGAGCTCCCCACTGAGTGTCACATCTGATTCTGACAGGAGCCGTGATAGAAAATATGGCATGCTCAAGAAACGATGACTCTTTCAGATGGCTGAATAACTTGATCATAGCTAAGGAGCAGTATTCTTTATGTAATAATATTCTGGTCTGTTAAATTTAATAAAGCTCTTCTTGATATACTGCCAGACACTTGAAGTTGTGAGAGCACCAATCCACATGGCCTCAAAGAGAAGTGTTTTTCTTTGAAGAATCATCTCAAATGGCCATGAACCCTGGCACTCATGACTCTCACTAAACAGTCCTTTAGATATCTATACCACTCAAATCATTCCATTTCCTTCTCAGAGAACCTAAGTCCTCTTTATTTTAAGTGCCACTCATGAGAGCTAGCTCTGGATTTTGGAAAGCAAATAACTGGTTACTCATCCCCAAGATATTCCCACTCATTCAATTGATTTATATCACATCTACCAATATCAGGTCTATGGGGAATTCAAATAATTTTAAAGAGAGGAAGAACTTCCTGACACCAAGGAGCTCATAGCCCATTCAAAAAAAGAGGTCATGTAATTAGAAAAATAACCTGGGATATTGTGCTACGAAATGATGGATTATAAAATAATGATATCAAAGGCTTATTCTTTTGTACATTAACAGCCTTCAGCTAACCTTAATTAACAATTGCGTAGCACACTTTCTCAGCATTATCTGAATATTCTGTTTTTGAATATTTCAAATAGATAGATATATAGGTAGTGATAGGCGATAGAGAGATAGATGGTATATAAAAAGCTAGGTAAGCCATAAGCACTTACATATTCTAAACATCACAATATGTATTAGAGACATAAATAAATTATCAATCTCATTTTACAGAAGGTGCAGAATTATAACAGCCATGATGGATATAGGAATACTTTTTGGGGGAACCCCATAACAAGAATGTCCAATTCATATGAAGGGTGGCAGAAAAGTTTTCCTGGAGTAGGGATGACTCGATGTTAGGCACAAAACCTCATTAACAAAAGTCACCAAGAAGCTGAAAAATGTGTGAAACAGAACTAATGTCTGCTGTACTGACTACTCAAAACATCAACAAATAAGCAAAAATCTACAGGCCAGATTTAAGTCCAAAAGTTGTGAACAAAGTTTGTCAGATGCAGAAGGAAGTGGAAAAACACTCCTGCAGGAGGCTTAGGGTAAGGAGGGTGGCAGGCAGTTAGAAGTCCTCTCCTTGGTCAGTCAGCTTTCTGTTGGAAAGCAATGGAGATGGATTGGATCTTCAGCTCACCCATGCTCTGCCCGATGCTCAGTGCTTTCTGCTTCCTTCCACTGAATGTATGGAGTCAAGTACACCTGATATCAGCTTCCAGTGTGATGGGTTCAAGAGAGTGACAGAGGTATCTGTTCTCACTCCAAATCCTCTTTTTCATCAGTATTTGAATTCTTCAATATTTGGCTAATCTTTGCTACTATAAAAGCATCGTGGATCATGATTTCTATCAGTTTCTCACTGGTCATAATTTCCTCAGGAATCCTAAGACCATCCTTCAGTTCTGTCTGAAACAAAGAAAGACAGACAACCATCTAGAGCAGCGGATGCCATGTCTCCCCTGACACCTGAATGTCAGAGATTTCTCCATTGGTTCCCTGGTTCTAGAAACGATTACCGACCAACTTCAGATCTTTCTCAGTCAATATTAGTGCCCTCCTACTTCTAATGAATATTTCATCTATATGAAAACCAGCTATGCTGTCATTTATATTTTCCTAGTGATCTTTTCTTCCAACACCATCGTACCTTTTATCTTCAGATTTATGCCAGTTATTTGGCTTGAGAAAAACAGATGATAGGCAAGCATGACCTCTGAATCCTTGGTTGATTTTGAGCTGCTATCCTAAGTTTCTAACAGTATGACAAAGGCAAATATTCAAAGGAAACATGAACTTTTTTGTTCCCTCTGGTTGAATCTTTTGACAGTCTAATATTGCTGAGATATGCACCCTGATGAACTAAGCAAGACTACGCATTAGTTTCAGGAAAAAAAACTGTTTTTCTTTACAATCTAGAAAAGATATGGTTGTGGCATGGCAGGTTAATTCTCCACTTGGGATGCCTGCATCCCATATAACAGAGTCTGAATTTAAGTCCTGCCTCATCTTACAATCCATATTCCTGCTAATGTACATCCTTTGATGGTTCAAGTACTTACTCACCTGCCACTCATGTGGAAGATGCAAACTGAGTTCTTAACTGCTGACTTTGGCCTGACCCAGTCCTGGCTGTGGGATGCATCTGGGAAGTGAGTTAGAAGATATAAGATCTCTCTCTCTCTTCTCTCTCTCTCTCTCTCTCTCTCACTCTCTCAAAATAAATGAATATATAAGCATTACAAAGTCTAGAAAATTTATTCTGTATTCATTTTAATATATTTCCTACCTGATGGAATGGTAGTTTATGACTCCCATATATTTTAATTGATACACTGAAATTCTTTAAGGATATGACTCAGAATAAACAGGCTGGGCCCAGTTTCCAGTAAACTGTATGGCATGATCAATGGAAACAAATGTTCCAGTGTAAGAGCAGGATTCCTTAGATTTATTGTTTGTGCTCCTACAGTGATGTTGGATGTTAAGTTTCTCCTGTTTTGACTGGGGGAGGAGATATGGGAAATAACTAAAGGAAAAATGTGACTCCATGGAAATTTGTTTCATCTGTCTCATGAGGTGAAATTAGAAGAATGCAGAGGAGTGTGTATCTGAGCAGCCCCTAAGGTTGGAGAGTGATCACGCCAGGTGGGATTGATGTGAGGATGTGCTGGGTGTTGAACAAAAGCGAGGCAGAAACCTACGTGAAGAAGTTCCATGCAGGTTAAGAAAGCGAACTCAACTACGGTCTTCAGTGCAATGGAGCAAAGGAAATGTGCTATGCAGGGAGCAGGCATTCTGGTGGAGTCTGCTTCTCAACCTGTCGTGTGAAAGACTTATCATTGTAATACAGTCATGTGTGTGCTTTGAGTAGAAAGTGATGGGTATATCCTTTGTCTTGGGTATTAATCCTAAAATGCATTTGTCTTTTATGTAATGGAACTGTGACATTCGAAGGGGCCATCTAATTTCTTTCAGAACAAGGCTCTTCTTGGCATCCAGAAGGCTGAGGCTACTGCTGGTGTGTGGCCACAAAATGCTGTATTTCCTGGGAATTACTCGAGCTTTCTCAAGTCCCCATGAGAACATTATTTTTGTTATGTTGTTCTTCTAATTTTTTACACAACCAGGTAGGACTAAAAGTCTCTTTATTGCACCTGACCTGTCTTCTCATTCTCCTCTCTCTTCTGATAATGATGGTTGCCATTTGCAGAGTCCTACACTACACAGAGAATACTTATAATTCTCATAAAACCTTTCAGAGTGCTTCCACCACAGAAATGAAGATAATTGGAGGTGAAGTCAACCAAATGCATATGGCACAGATACCCACCAGTTGCTGTGTCTATCCTACAAGGAACGTTGTGCTAGGAGCTTTGCCGAAACTTTTAGTTTCTTCCTCACAGCTCATCACAAAGTAGGTTCTATTATTTTTATTTTATAGATTTTAAAACTAAAATATATAATGATAAAGTTTTGTATCAATTATGGATTTGAGCTATGTAATAAGTAGGTGTTTATCTGTCTACAGTCTATATTCTGACCATCACTTTGAGCTACAGTCCAATTAATTCCTCTAAATGCTAAATAAACCTAGTATTTCAGGCTTTTTATACCTGACTAAGTCCATTATAATATAAATATAAGAGAAGAATAGTTACCTTAAGTCAAAAATAATATATAGTTTAATATCTTGACTCATATTAATATCACAGATAATATTGGTAAAATCGTGATAACAATGAGATGAGATTGTCTTCTAATATTTCTACAAATAAATTTTTAATTTTATTGCATTTTTATTTATGTGACTTAGGACATCAGCAGAGCATATAGAAATATCTTGAGTGAAGTGTGATTAGTGAGGGAATATTGATAAATTTGTGGGACAGCTTCAAGGAGACAGATCAAGGATGACGAAGCACCCTTAGGTAAAAACAAGGAGTGCTATTATCCATAGACTTGAAGGCTCAAGAGGAGTCAAGTGGTTATTAAACCTGAGGAGAACAATGACTACAGGACAAGCACCCTCGACAGAAGCCAGGACCATAAGAAGGGAAGTATATCCACATACACCCTTGGCCTGGCAGAGAAAGATTTGAGCACATGACGACAGAACCCTCTACTTTCTCTGGAAGTAGATTCCTGTGCAAGCTCCCCATCATTATGGGGAGGTCACACAGCAGTCACAGGGCAAGACAGGTGAAGTTATGCTGTTATGCCCGCAGTCCGTGGTCCCCCGAAAATCACACCACCAGAGACCGAAGTTGAAGCCACATAGCAGGGTCGTTTTTATTATGAGTTCAAACCCGGGCCTCTCAGTGCCTCCAGGAGAGGATGCATCCCAGAAGCCCGGAGTCCAACTCTTACAAAGCTTTTATTATCATGTACAAGCAGGCTTTGAGGGAATGCTATAGATCAAGTTGACACTTCTGATAAATCCGACATCGCCTCAGACTCCGCCGACTCCGGGGTAGTGGCTGGTTGTTATCTAAAGCTTTGAACTTATAGGCATAGGTAATTACTTTATATTCCTGGACCTGGGTCAGGGTAGGGTCACATCTGGCCAGATGGAGGGAAGGGGAGTGTAAGATAGCGAGTGGCAGGAATGGGCAGTGGTTCAGGTCATTCAATAATCAATATAGTTACTGGATTACTTAGCTCCACATCTAACATAATACATATTATAAAGTCAACGACATCTAGCATTGCTTATTATTACTAATAGTTGCTTAACAAGCTAATGTGGTTACACTTTAGGTAATGGATAATAAGGGCATAGTAAAAGCTGGTTGTGCAGGTGTCTTCTCAATGCTAGCTACAAAATCAGGGCATAGGACAGGACGACAAAGATTAGAAAATGGATCTGGAGGAGCTCATAATTATTGTCAGGAACAGTATCAAGTCTTACAGTTGATTGTTACAGGACTATCAAGGGTGGTATACACTATTCTTATTGCATGACACGGGAAACAGAATATATTTTTCTCATTACAGTGTACTGGTTGTAGACAAGAAAAACTGACTTCAATTGTCTGGTTTGGAAGATATTTTCCTAGAAACAACAACAAAAAAAATTGTGAGTGCCAGTGATACATGGAGGAAAGCTTCATAGCTAGCACTGACAGATGAAATACAGGACAGCCACTTAAGTTTGAATTAACATAAGCAATACATAATCTTTAAGTATTACTATGTCTCAAATACTGCAACAGATGTATTTATATTGAAGATAAACACACAAAAAACAGCAACAACAAAAACTGTTAACTGATTGAAATTCAAATTGAGCTGAGTCTCTTAAAGTTTTGTTTTTCTAATTCTGACCTAAAGAAAACACTAAGGGAATGGATGAAAAGCTAAAGAGAAAGAGCAGAGGAGTAACACAGTTGTGACTTAAAGAGAAACTGCAGAACCAACCTGATTCTTTAGGGCACTTTGGGTGTGCCTAGCACTCAAGAGTTAGTTCTACCTCAAGGCAAAGATCTTTACTTTTGTATTTTCACCTGGTAAGAGTCTGTCATTGACAGTGGCCTTCTCTCTCTCTCTTTCTCTCCCCTGTGTGTGTGTGTTTGTGCAGGTGGTGGGGAGAGATGTCAGCTCTCAGTGGCTTCAGAATTTTCCTGCCAGCTAGCCAGGTAGCTCCAGTGTCCTAGGGAGTCTTTCAAAGATCACAGGTGCGATTGATATCAAATTATGCAGAGGCTGATGGATGAGCACACAGCTGTGTAAAAGAATTGGAGAAGTGGAATGACTGTGGCAATAAAAGCATTCATGACAACATCATAAGCAAAATGATTATTTATTGAAATTCTCTGTCGAGATCACAGCATAATCTTAAAACCAGAAGCCCAGGCATCTTGCGAGAGAGGCTCTTGGGGTGCCAGCAGAAGACACTCTGGATAATGACTCATGAGCCAGCAAGGGCTGCTGATAGGCCACCAGGAGTAGATGTCTGCAACTTCCCCCATGCCTATTTCTGAGAAAGGACTCTGGTGCTAATGCAAATTGTTGGGCAGATGTTGGGAACCACATGATGACAGGCATTGACTATTCATCCATGAGAATGCAAGACATATACATTGGGGCCCTGCCTATTCTCACTGTAGAAGAAAATTAGACAAAAAAAAAAAAAAACACACACACAAAAAAAAAAAACTATAGATACACAGTATATACACAACATGTATATAAAAGGACAAAGGTATATGTACATATATACACATAGATATGCACACATAATTATATGTTTATAGGTAATGTATGTCTACATATATCAGAGTTCCTAGGTTCAGTGTTCCTGATTCCAGCTTCTTTCAACTGGAGTCCTTGGAAGGCAGTGGTGATAATTCAAGTAGTTGGATCCTTAATATCCATGTGGGGGATCTGGATGGAGTTCCTGGCTCCTGGCAGGTGCAGTCATTTGGAGAGTTAATCAGTTGAGGGGCACTCTCTCTGTCTCTCTGTCATATAAATAAATAAATAGATAGATAAATAAAAAAATCTAGACAAAGATCATGTTATTCTTCTGTTCAGAGCTCTCCAAAGTCCCCTTCACATTGGAACAAACTCCCAAATTCCTGCTGTACTCTGTAGAGATTAGAGCATCATGGCATCTCTACTGTGTTTATTCTTACAATATCCTTGTTTCCTTTGCTCCATTTATCTTTGACTTGGTACTATTCTCTGGACACTTGATACACATTTCCATCTTCCCCAGTGATGCTTGCTCTGTCTGAAACTTCCCAGAATTTACATCTTATTCCTTTTTTATCCCTTCATTTAGGAATCTGCTTCCTTTCCTCAGAGCCTCATAGAACACATTGCAAAAGAGCACCCCAGACTCTGCATCTCTGTCCCCTTATCCAGCCTGTCTCACAATTGATATAAATAAATGTAAGAGATACACACACACACACACACACGCACACGAGAAAATGCACACAAGAGGTCTTTAGAAAGTTCGTGGATTGGGCCAGTATTGTGATATAGCGGATTAAGCTGCCACCAGAAATGCCAGCATCCCATGTGGGCACTGGTTTGAGCCCTGGCTGCTCTGTTTCTGATCCAGCTCCCTGCTAATGCTCCTGGGAAAGCAGTAGAAGATAACTCAAATCCTTGGGCCTTTGCTCCCACATGGGAGATCCAGAAGAAACTCCTGACTTCTGGCTTCAGTTTGGGGAGTGAACCAGTGGATGGAAGATTTTTCTCTCTGTCTCTCTGTCTCCCTCTCCCTCTTTCTGTCTCTCCCTCTCCATCTCTCTTTCTCTCTCTCTCTCTCTTTAGCTCTGCCTTTCAAATAAAAATAAAATATATCATTTTTTAAAAGTCCATGAAAAATTTATATTATGGAAACAATTTTCAAGGATTTGTAAATTTTTTGCATTAAAATAAGACTCATCTATTAATTCTATCTTCTATTTTCCAAAACATTTTTGAAGTTCCTTCATGTTTGTGCTTATGTTTGTGAGTGTATGGGTGTGATTCCTAAGAGTGCAACACAAAATCTATTGGGTCCACTGATGGATCTCAGTTCCCAAAGAGAATATGGCACATGAAAGATACTGAAAATATTATTTAATATAAAGAAGAAAAGAAAAATGGAAGGAAGGAAGGAAAGAGATAAGGGAGGGAAGGAGAAATTCTCTCTAGGATGAGTTTAACAGGAGTAAAACTGAGGGTGAGAATTCAAGTATCCTGCTACATTCCTCTGCTCCTTTTCAAATGAGTCTCTCACTTCGTTACTTAAATGAAAACCTGGCTGCATCCACAGGTTGGTGCAACCCTCAGAAGTAGAAGTGCCTTTTGGCTGGTGCTCACTTGGCTAATCTTCCACCTACGGCGCTGGCACCCCAGTTTCTAGTCCCGGTTGGGGCGCCAGATTCTGTCCCGGCTGCTCCTCTTCCAGTCCAGCTCTGTTGTGGCCCGGGAAGGCAGTGGAGGATGGCCCAAGTGCTTGGGCCCTGCACCCGCATGGGAGACCAGGAGGAAGCACATGGCTCCTGGCTTTGGATTGGCACAGCACGCTGGCCGCAGCACACTAGCCTTAGTGGCCATTTTGGGGGGTGAACCAACGGAAAAAAGGAAGACCTTTCTCTCTGTCACTCTCTCACTGTCTAACTCTGCCTGTCAAAAAAAAAAAAAAGTGTCTTTTGACCTTATACTTTGGTGTGGAGACCCACATGAAACTCATTAATTTTACTCCCCAGAACCACCTGCTCCATATTTTTGGGGGGAGTCATCCCCCATTCCAACAATGCCCTCCCTTTTCCCCTTGTGACAAAGTGAGTTTGCTTACTGAAACTTCTCTTCTGCCACATAGCCCTCCTCCCCTCACAAGTCCCATCCTTATTCCATCGGTATAATTTGCTTCTCTCAGTAGCACACTGTCAGCAGATTCTTAAACTTAAGAAGCCATGGTCTGATGATGCTTTAATAGAGTAAGAAATAGAAAACTTAATTAAGGAGAGTGCAGATATCACATCTGATTTACTAAGCAGCCTGGCCTTTTGTATGTGCAATCTTGACTCCCAATAAGGTGTGTTATGAGCCATATAATATTAGTATCAAAGAGCAGAAAAGTGAAAATTTGGGGAGTAAGTAAAGCATTATATACTTTTAAAATATTATTATAATTTCTAGAATATTAAATGGACTATGAAAATCATAATTTAGGAGATGTTTGCTACATTGGAATACAATATTAAAGACTGAACTACATTGTTTGTGTGTATTTTACACAATGAAATTTGTTTCTCTAGCTATTGTTCTGTGAATTTATTTTACTGAAAGATTTTAACTAAAGTAATTAAATATTTAGTGATGCATCACTTTCCCCTTCAAACTACTGGTTTACAACAGTGACTGCTGCTCATGCAAAGTGGCTATCATAGGAAATCATTAGGGTTTTTGCACAATGGCACATAGTAGGACTGTTTGTACCTCTACCAAATTTGTCTTGATTTATTCAATTAGAAATGAATAAACTTTTATTTTTAATTTTTTTCTAGTGATAAACTAGGTAACAAAGTTTAATGAAGAGAATACAACTAGCAGATCAGGTGGCATTTATGGAAAAAAAAAACGAGAGCAAAATCTACATTCAGATAGGAATACATATAGATATGGATTTGGGTCCACTGTCCTCTGCTCCCTTTCTGTAACATTCCTGGGTAGAGAACATTCTCGGTATGGAATTCATGGAATTCTTCCCAGGATTTTATCAGTACAGTGTTTTTTGACTGAATAGCCTTCTTGGTACAGGGTGGGGAATGTTCCCCTAAACTGACCCTAGGAGAGGGCTAGGAACCAGCTAACATGGTTGTTGAATAGCGATGTGACTTTTGTAAATGCTTTTCTGCTTCCAAGGCTTGCTTCTACATTTTTTCCTTGTTCAATCACACAAAAATTCCAATTTTCCTCAAAAAATTATCATTTCCTTTGGGCCCTCTTACACACATAGGTTAATGTATACCCTGCTACCTAACATCTCCACCACCAAGAGATGTTATTGATAATTTTATAGGGGTAGAATGGGTGAAGGTCCATCTTCTATATTCTCTTCAGGCTGGCATATGGATGTCCTACTGTGTTTGGAGATTTCCTGGAAAATGATTGTCCTGCTAGGTCCAGAGGACTTGTGATGTCGTCTAATGGGATAGCCTGGAAACTCTGCCTCATATGACCATCTGGAGGCAGCCTGTTATCTGTTAGAAACAAAACAAACAAAAGCATTAACAACACATGATGCAAACAGAAGCAGTAATAGATTTGGAGCTATAAGACTAAGGAGAGGCAAGAGCCAGGATTTGTAAGACTCAATGTTGGGGCAGAAATTCCAGCTCTATTTGACCTTGTCCTGGAAATGTTTGGCCTTACCCATGAAGTGATGAACATGGTTTTTTCACCTGTACAGTTTTGTTGTCCATGAAAAGATTATTTGAATATTACAGACTCTTTAGGCAACAGTTAGCATGTCTCAGCATTGCCTATTCTGAAGGATTGACCTTGGGAATCCTAATCTAGGGCCCTAGTCCTGACAAACTTTCACTGGGTGAAGGCTGTGTTTTGTGCTTTCTCAAAGGACAAGGCCCCATCCTGGCATTTCACTATTTCCTTGTAAGTAGTGGTTCATAACACTTTAGAGAAATTTTGAGGCTGTCTTGATGCTGTATGAATAGGAATTTTTTGCATGCCTGTGTACTCTTTGGGGCCAGTCTCTATTCCCAAGATAAGGATGAGCCCTAAATAGTTTACTTTCAGACAGACCACTGTGTTTTTCCTTGGACACCTGTAGCCACATTATATTTGGAAGTTCAGAGTGCTGTAAAGTGTCCAAAACTGGAATCTCAGATAGGGGAACCAACTAACAAATTATCTACATTGCAGATCATCTCTCTGCTCCTCGAGATATGGGTCATTTAAGTCCTCTGTAAGGATTTGTCAAATGGATGGGGATACTTCTAAATCCCTGCGGAAGTACTGTCCGAGTTAGCTGTTACTTTATGCTCTGTTTGTCAACCCATTTAAAGACAAAAAGAAATTGACAGGAAGAGTTTTTAGGCTTAATAATAATTGGGCAGACTTTTAAGGCCCAGCCAGATAGGTGTGAGAGCCAGACCTGTTGATCTATTTCTTCACACGGGGTTCTGGAAGAAACTTTTATAAGGCGTACACATCCTTAGTGACTGGACTGTGGGAGGGTTGCCTGAATAAATTATCACAGATGAAATGGCTCCAGTATTTAATAGAAAGTCACGGTCCTGTCTGCTACATCAAATGGCATTAGGCTCCATCACCTCAATAGCAATAAATGGCAATGGAAAAGTGAAGGGCTGCCTCAGATTTGGGTCAACAGACTCTGTGATTCTGGGTGTGGGAGACCTTCTACCTCCAGGGTGGCTACATTTCCAGTGGCCTGGTTTTTGGAGGAGTAGACAATGTTTCTGTTTATATTGATGTTTGTTGCAACAGCTGCTTGCCCAGTGCACTGGTATTCACATCAATCAATAATAGGTGATATTTGAGGGTGGACTCATTTTTCTGACTCCTTTTGATAAAAGGTAACTGTATAAAACAGTATCATCTAGGTCTGCTACCTATCCTTATATTGCTCTTTCTGCTTAGCTTTCTCATCCTCCTTCTGGTCTCTGTTGAAATAGAACATGGAATAACATTAGGGGGAAGCTGGGATAGTGAGTGGAAAGGTAATAAAATATAAATTTTGAAAGAGAAGACCTGGAAGAATATTTTTAAAAGTAGGACTCTTGAGGGCAGCATTGTGGCATAGCGGGTAAAGCCACCATCTGTGATGCCAACATCCCATATGGATGCCAGTTAGAGTCCTGGCTGCTCCACTTCTGATCCAGCTCTCTGCTGTGGCCTGGGAAAGCAGTGGAAGTTGGCTCAAATTCGTGGACCCTTGCAGCTGCGTGGGAAACCTGGAAGAAGCTCCTGGCTCCTGGCTTCAGATCGGCACAGCTCCAGCCATTGTGGCCAACTGGGGAGTGAGCCAACGGATTGAAGACCTCTCTCTCTCTGCCTCTCCTTCTCTCTCTGTGTAACTCTGACTTTCAAGTAAATAAATAAATCTTAAAAAAAGTCACACTCTTCTGGTGGTCAAGATGATGGCTTGTTTAAGAGAACAAATTTTCAAATGGGGTTAACTGAAGTAATATCCTATGACCAGCACTTTCTACATCAATAAATGACCTTGGACAGGTCACTTGCATTCTCTGTATTTCATTCTCCTCAATTACAAAATTAGAAGAATATTCAGGCCGGCGCCGCGGCTCACTAGACTAATCCTCCACCTTGTAGCGCCGGCACACCCGGTTCTAGTCCCTGTCGGGGCACCGGATTCTGTCCTGGTTGCCCCTCTTCCAGGCCAGCTCTCTGCTGTGGCCCGGGAGTGCAGTGGAGGATGGCCCAGGTGCTTGGGCCTTGCACCCACATGGGAGACCTGGAGAAGCACCTGGCTCCTGCCTTCGGATCAGCGCAGTGCGCTGGCCACAGTGCGCCGGCCGCGGCGGCCATTGGAGGGTGAACCAACAGCAAAGAAAGACCTTTCTCTCTGTCTTTCTCTCTCACTGTCCACTCTGCCTGTAAAAAAAAAAAAAAAAAAAAAAAAAAAAAAAAGAAGAAGAAGAGAAGAAGAAGAATATTCAGCTGGAATGTAGTATTTCTTGAGGAATGTTAGCTGTTTATTGCAATAACCAGTTTGGAAGCCATGTGTGATAACATTAAATTCTAGAAAAAGCCTGGGAGCCTGGCCAATTTACAAGATACCTGCAGTATAGTGGCTGTGTGAATACCAGGGAGGGAGAAAATCCAGACACTTTTTTGGTACTCTTCTATGGAGGAGGAGGTTTACGTTTCTAACCCCGTTGTCTGGCAACAAATCAACAGAAGACAAAGACTTAAACTCCGCTTACCAAGCTCTCTGATTGTCTTGAGAAATATTCAAAAGTGTCAAGTGTTCCACCAAATAGGCACTCACCATCGATCCATAACCCGACATCTCCCACCCTGCCCTGACTTCTGCTTCTCCTTATTTTGCAGTTGTTAAAATTTGATGGGACATGCTCCCTCGAGTCTGGCTCATCCTGACAGTTCTATTATCTCAGATAAACTCTGGTGTCTGGATTGCATTTGCCCTTCCCTGTTATTTCTAGCATTATATTTTTAGTAATGATCACTATTTTATTTTTAATTCATTAGTTATAAAATATTTGATTAAAAATTAAAGCCAAAATTCAAGTTTAAAATGTTATGTGGTCAATAAAATATTTCATGCATGGAGTTACACCTGTCCTCCCCAACAGAGTTCTAACAGCTCACCATTCACACCCTATATCACTGTTTTGAACATTAAGTAAAAATGTAAGTGGTCACTAAGATGGTCAGATTTGTTCATCAACTCATTCTTTTTTTTGTCTTTGTAATTTCTGTGCTATCGATGTTCACCTTGACTATATTGTTGTTCCACAAGTGATGGAAACATTCCGCAGAGCAAGCAAGAATGATTTAACAGTTTCACAAACTTGTTCTTGAAGCAGTCATGTGTAGCTGAATACCTGTCATTCATCATCCGTCTCTGTAACTGAAAATTCTAAGAATTGACCTCTGGGTGCAAGACCAGGTTTACTCATGGAAAAGTAATAAACATACATTAATTTGGAAACAAATATGTATGTATGTGTGCCGCATGTGCATGAATAATTGGAACTCTGGGGACTGCAGAAGTTGTTTAAAATTTCAACCAAAAGTTTTGTTCTTATTTCCTGTGCTGTTTGAGGAAGCACTGAAATTGTTAGGATTTCTGGTACATTGTGATTGCAACAGTCAACGGGCATTTGGTCAGTTCCCCTGATGTTCTGTGTCCCCATAATGAACCTCCATACAGGCCAGCCTCAGGATAGACCACTCCTATGAACTGAGCTGTATATGCATGCTCCCGCACCCCTTTTTATTGAAGATTTTACTTATTTATTCGAGAGGTAAAGTTATAGATAAAGAGAGGGAGAGACAAAGAGAAAAGTCTTCCTTCTGTTGGTTTACTCCCCAAATGGCCGTAATGGCTGGAGCTGAGCAGATTCAAAGCCAAGAGTCAGGAGCTCTCTTCAGGTCTCCCATGAAGGTGCAGGCACCCAAGCACTTGGGCCATCTTCCACTGCTTTCCCAGGCCACAGCAGAGAGCTGGATCAGAAGAGGAGCAGCTGGGGCATGTATCGGTGCCCATACGGGATGCTGGCACTTCACGCTGAGGCTTAGCCTACTATGCCACAGTGCCAGCTCCCCACACACTTTTTATGAAGGCTTTGGCCTCTGTTTCAATTCTTCCCTGATGGCTTGAGAACAACTGTCTCCACTACTCAATGCTTTATTTGTCCCCCTGACTCCTGACATTTACAAGTGCCTATAGATTTGACGTGTCTCTTAGACATTTATAGTAGCTTCTAATTTCAACTCTGTGGACACCACCATCCAGGTCACTAGGGAGTGGTGGAAAATAGAAGTCACACTGCTCTACCCTCCCTGCCTTATACTTTCAGTTCTTCCTCACGTTAAAGTCTCTCCAGTCCAACAATTGCAGACACAAGATTTTACACATAGTTGAGACATGTATAGGTGTGTGTGTGTGTGTGTGTGTGTGTGTTATGGGGGGTTGATCAGTTGTACTGAGTAGGTGGTAAGTGAGAGGCACACAAGGGATTACAATAGACCAGAGTGGTCCCTATCACATAACCATCACCATTCCATCCAATATGCATACATAAAGACACAGTCATTTGGTTTCTCTCCAAGATGCCATTTAACTGGTATGTGAAAGAAAAGATTTTATCTATTTAACAGCAGCGGACATTTAGCCTTGCAACTAAGAAGCCTGCAACATCACATTGACGGGTTTGAGTTCAATGGTGAGTCTGGCTCATGATTTCATCTTCTTGTACTGCAGTTCTTGTAGGGCAGTGGTGATGGCTAAGTTGTTGGGCTCCTGCCCCTGCCTCCCAACAGGAAACAGGGATTGAGTTCTCAGCTCCTGGCTTTGGTCCTGACCCATACCCAGCTTCTGAGGCCATATAAGGAATGAGCCAACAGATAGATGTGTTCTCTCTCTCTTTCTCTCTGCCTGTCAACTTAAAAAAAATAAAAGCAATGCCGAAGACCATGAGTTTAATCACGAACTTATTGACATGGAAGTGTGAATCTGCGCAGCTGTCAGACTGTCAGACTATGGTAAGAGCGTTTCTGGGGACCAGCAATGTCGTGCTGCAGCAATGGAATCCTATATCAGAGAAGCAGCTGGAGTCTGGCTACTGAACTTATGATCCAATTCCCTGCTAATGGAAAGCAGCAGAAAATGGTTCAAGAGCTTGGGCCCCAGACATATACACGGGTGTTCTGCATGGAGTTTCTAGCTCCTGACTTCAGCTTGGCCCAGCCCTGGCTGTTGTGGCCATTTGGAGAGTGAACCATATAATGAAATATCTCTTTTTCTCTGTGTCTCTCACTCTATATCTGTCATTCTGCTTTTCAAAATAAATAAATCATTTTTAAAAATGTGACTTTGCTACCAAGATAGAAGTGATGTCTTTTCCTTCCTCATTTGTCACCCCATGTCTGCCTCTTTCTGGTTATTATTCAGCTTCCAAATTTTCACATCCCAGGCATAATTGACTGCAGTCGAGTTTTCAAAGAAAAGCCTTCTGGACAAAATTTTTCATTAATTTATTTTTAGCCAGAGAGAAACAGGTGATAACCTTTAAAAACAAGTAAATGGAACTGCTAGAAACAAGGGAAATGAATTAGTTATTTCCCCTTTTTTAACTAAGTCCCTGTGATGTTAACATTCTTTCTGATTTCCTTTGTCTTCCTGAGTGCCATGAGATGACAGTGGACCACAAATGTGCAAAGGGACTGGCGTCTTTTGTTACACTCGACGCTGCTGGGACAAAGTCTCCGGGTCCTCATGACACCAAAGTACTGTCTACTTGAGACATGCTGTAAAGAGAGTAATAGTTTGAACCACGGTTCAACATATATCTTAGTGAAGACATTTTAATTAAATTCCTTAGCACAACTTTACGGGGAACTAATATGTGCTGTGCCTGCTTAAAAACAAAAATTCATATCTCCTATACTTTGAGATCTTTCTGTATTACACAGTAGTAGATGGGAGAGAAGTGGGTGTCATCCTGGGAGTAATTCACAGAATCATTTCATTTAATTCTCACTCCGTTTGTGTGATGTTGATGACTACATGCATGTCTTGTAGTTGAGGTGACTGGGATTCTTAAACGTGAGAGAATCGAGCCTACACCACACAGCTTCTTGACTGGATAAGCTCAGGTTTTTGTACTTTGTGAAGACACAAATGGATTGTGGTGAATTCTCAGAGGAAGGACAGATAATGGTTTTCTGTTGTGGAAATGAATATTAGGCAGTCCAAACTCAAACACGACACATGGCATTAGATCAGGAACCCGGGGGAGTGGACTTTGTAGTGAAGAAACAGCATGAGATAGACATGAAGGACGGGAACATGGTGCCATCTGCCTTTCTCCCTCTTGTAGCACCCACCCCAGGCTCTCAGGAGTGACAACCCCAAATGCATTAGTGACTCCAGAAGTGCACCATCTGCAGGTGAGAGTCAATGCCCACCTTCAGATCTGGATGTTGCTCTGCTAGCCCTCGACCTGCAACCATACAGAAAGAATTTTCTGCCTCCATGTCCACACCTGACAGAGGCAGATGCAGTCGCCAGACTCCCTGAGCACCAAGGGAGGTACATTCAGTGGGCTCTGGCTGGTCTCTGAGAGGAACTGGTCTGTGCATCCTTTGATTTGGCCTTTAGCTCTGGGACAAAGAATTTCTTTTATAGGGACATCTGAAACCACTTTTGGGGAATATTCACTCCATGGTAAATTGATTGTTCACAGACTCTGTTTCATGTTTCTGAAAACCTCAGAACCTGAAGATTGTTTTGCAGCTTTGAAAAATCAAAAGCATTTTATATTTCTGTCTGTGGTATTTTGGGGAATACAAATCCTCCAATCTTAGAAAAGACTTGCTGACTGTCTGCCCAAGACATAGTCAGCCACACCCAATTAATTTCCTGAATGTGTTTCCTAATCTTGTTTGTTTTGTATTTTTCACATCCTGTTGACTTTCTAAAATTAAGGAAGCGATCTTGAACCCACTTTGGGTAATATGTGGGGAATTCACAATTTTATCACATGCAGGCTCTGAATTACATTGTACAGCCCAGAAGTCCAATGATCTTTAGTCATTTTTGGATACCATTCATTTTAGATTCCATCTCCTAATGCTGGAATTCTAGAGGCTGTCATATCTTCCCATCCATGAAAACCCCACATTTTTAGATTTTCTGTACTAATTTGTTCTATCTGCTTACAAACTAGGTAATTAGCTCCAACCAACATTAACTACAAATGTTATTTTCCTACTGTAAGCATGGTAGTTATATGTACGACTCAAGTAACTAAGGCTTGTGTTTTTCCCAAACATTTTGCTATTTAATATGTGTGAAAATCTTCCTAGTCTCATGTTCTTGCTATCTACTCCCTGACTACAGATACTAGAAATGTCAATAATATTTCTAGTTAGTTATGTTTTAGTAATACTCTATTTCCTTGTGTGTGTGTGTGTGTGTGTGTTTGTGTGTGTGTATGAACTGAAATTTTAAATTTTATTTAAGGTATACAGATTTCATACATTTCATATATACAGATTTAGGAAAATAGTGATTCTTTCCACCCTACCCTCCCTCCCATGCTCCCACCCTTCTCCTCTTTCCTATTTGCACTCTTAATTTTTACAAAGATCTATTTTAAGTTTACTTTATACTCATAAGATTAACTTTATGGTAAGTAAAGAGCTCAACAAATAGTATAAAGGTAAAAAAACACTGTTTTAACAAATAGTATCAGGGTGAAAAACACTGTTCCACAACAGTAGAGACAGGGGCTATAAACAACCATAGACTCTCAAAATCTCCATTTCACTACTATCTATTGCATTTTAGATACTCTATTAGCTCCCCTAGATCAAGGAAAACATATGGTATTTGCCTTTTTGGGACTGGTTATTTCCTAAGTATAATGGCTTCCAGTTGTTTCTATTTTGTTGCAAAAGACAGGATCGCATTTCAAGGTAACATGCTCTATCACACTTTACCAACTGCTGTATCAAACACATATAAATAAATGATTTAATAAAATAAAATGTGTTTTGCATGCTTATGCAGTTTTTCTGATCGGGCATTTGGTGAGTGGTCTACTACGTAGTTATTAAGGAAGGGATTCTGGCCCTTTTGTCTCCTAACTTCAATGAGACTTATAAAAATCCTCCATGACTCTTCTGCATCCTGTCAGCCACAGAGTACACCAAGAGAGATTTTCATATTTCCTTGGTGAATTCTGTGTCTAGCCATGTCCGTTGTCCAGAATGAAAGAATGACCCTCATAATACCATGAAAATGTAGGAATTCAAGGAACTGTAAGCTTTCTGATTCCTGAGAACAAAAAAAATTGTGAGCACACAACAATGGTATTGCCAAGTGCGACATCAACATTTCAACTCAGAAGAATTGGGTGTGACTGCCATCACTCATCAATATCTGTTTCTCTCCTTCTTCATGAGGTCATGTACAAACTGTATTTACCAGCTCTCTGGAGACAGACTTGGACTATATTACTGAGATGGGGTTTGTGCTGAAAATAAATGAGTGTGTGGAGCAGAATGAACTTGTGACCTGCACAGGTGTTAAGAGCAAAACAAAACAAAGCAAACAGTTCTGTGTATTAAACTGCTGACAATATAATACACTGGTAAATATTTCCATAGCAGGAATTAGCCTGGCCCAATTGACAGTTAAGTGCATCAAATGCATGAAAGAGTTTTATATCTTGAATTCTCAGGTCAAAGTCATTTTTGCATTTTAGCCCTAGATTTGGAGAATTCACAACTTCCTTTTATAAAATTATTATTAATATAAAGAGAACAGACTCCATACATTTCACAGGTGCAGCTCTCAGAACACAGCAATATATCCTTTCCTTTGCCTCTTCCAACCCTAACCCCAACATTCCCTCTCTTCTTTTCATTAAATTTGAAGACAATTTTAATGCACTCTATAGTCACAAGCTTAATTCAACACTAATCATAATATTTAACAAATAAAAAGTAGAAAGACTACAGTATAAACAGCTGATATAAACAACAATTATATCACAAGATGTCTGTTTTTCTCCAATGCAGTTTTTGTACTCTGTATTAACTGCCACGTATCAGAGAAAACATACGATATTTGTGTTTTTGACACTGGCTTATTTCACTAAGCATAGTGGTTTCCAGTTGCATCTATTTTGTTGACAGGATCTTGTTCTTTTTTATAGCTGAGTAGTATTCCATAGTGTATAGATACCACATTTTCTTTACCTAGACTTCAGTCGAGGGACATCTGAATTGAATCCACATCTTAGCTATCATGAATTGAGTTGCTGTAAACATGGGGGGTACAGATAGCTCTTTCACATGCTTATTTCATTTTGTTTAAATAAATTCCCAATAGTGGAAAGGCAGGGTCATATGGTAGATCTATTTTCAGATTTCTGAGGAATCTCCATTCTGTCTTCCATAATGGTTGTACCAGTTTACATTCCCACCAACAGTGGATCAGGGTAACTTTTACCATACATGTTGATCAGCAATTATTTTTTTTGATCTTCAAATGATTGTCATTCTAATTAGACTGTGGTAAAACATCATTTTGGTTTTTATGCTCATTTCTCTGATGGCTAGTGATCCTGAAGATGTTTTCATGTGTGTGTTGGCCACTTGAATTTCAGCCTTCAAACAATGCCTGTTCAGGTCTTATGCCCATTTCTTAACTGGATTGTTTGCTTTGTTGTTGTTGAGTTTCTTGAGCTATTCATAGATCCTGGATATTAATTCTTTGTCAGTTGCATAGTTTGCAAATGTTTTCTCCTATTATGTCAGTTGCCTTTTCACTTTGTTGAGAGTTTCATTTGCAGACCAGAAGCTTCCTAGCTTGATTTAATCCCATTTGTCTATTTTTGCCTTTACTGACTATGCTTCTAGGATCTTTTCAAAAATGTCTTTGCGTATGCCAATGTCTTACAGAGTTTCCCCAATGTTTTCTTCTAGTAATATGATGATATCAGCTCCTAGATTTAGATCCTTGATGGATTTTTAGTTGTTTTTTTGTATGAGGTGTTATTAGGGGTCTTATTCCATACTTCTACACGTGTAGATACAATTTTCCAAGCACCAATTGTTCAAGAGATTCATTTTAGCTAATTTGTCAAAGATTAGCTGGTTATAGCTCTATAGATTAATTTCTGGAGTTCCTATTCTGTTGCACTGGTCTACCTGTCAATTTTTCTGCCAATACCAGGCTTTTCTTTATTATATCTGCAGTGTAATCTGTCTTAAAATGTGGTATTGTGATGACTCAGTCTTCGTTTCCATTGTTTAAAATTGCTTCAGCTATTCAGGGTTTCTTGTGTTTCCATATGAATTTTGGCATCATTTTTTTTTTCTATATCTGAGAGGAGCACACAGCTTTTTAGACACTGTTATGTGTCAGGTGCTATTAACACTAAAAATAATCCCTTTAAACATAGATTATTAAGCCTGTTTTGTTTGAATGAGGAAAGAGAATTAAATGAATTTCATTAGAAAACAATGATGATAAAAGGGGAAGCTACATTTCTCCTTATGATTCTTTTGTATTTTGCTTTTCTCTACCTTGTCTTATTTCCAGATAACTTCCACTTGCAGGCATTTTGTTTTAGAAGTTAAGTTCTTAATGAGTTGAGTTTTTAGGCATCCTTCTTTATTCTTCCATAACATGCAAGCATTAGGCACCAGGGCACCACACTCTTGCTGTAGCCTTATGATAAGAAGAACACTCTTCTAGCCCCTGGGGTTTGGACTTGGATTCTGACTTACTTGGCCAATAAGCCATTGCAGGCACATTGGAAGCTGGAACTTAAAGTGTATTTTGATGTGTAGCCTTGCTCTTTGTACTTCTGTTATTGACACCAACTGAGCATGTTGCCCTAGGGCCAGCTTTGTGATCCTGTGTGTTAAGCTGTTACTTGCTACATGACTGCAGCACTTCAGATACAGCTTCCTGCTAATTTGCCTGGGAAAGCAATGGAAGATGGCAAGTACTTGGGCCTCTGTAATCTACATGGGACATATGGATGAAGCCCCTGTTTCCTGATTGTGCCTTGCCCAGCCCTGTCTGTTATGGCCATTTGGAAAGTAAACCAGGGGATGAGAGTTTGCTCTGTGTGTCACTGTTTGTCCCTCACTGTCTTTTTAAATTTTTATGTATGCATGTAGGTAGCTAGGTATGTATTTTAAAGGCAGAGTGACAAATGTCCACCTCAGTCATGACCAGACCAGGCTAAAATCAGTATCCTGAAACTCATCCTGGTCTTCCACATAAGTGGCAGGGCATAAACATTTTGGCCATCTTCCACTGCCTTCCTAGGTGCATTAGCAAGAAACTTGATCAAAATTGGGGTAGTCAGAAGTGAAATCAGCTATATAATAATGGAGTTCTTATACCAAAAGCATTCGCTTAATGCACTGTGTCACCATATCAGCTCCAATAAATACAAGTATCTTTAAAAGGCCATGCTGCACTTCACATTTCACCCCAGAAGAATGAATATCTGTACACCGTTCATAACTTGGAACCATGTTGAACATAGACCAATCAAACTCCTGACAATTCACTGTAAAAAAGATAGAAATGAACATTTTCCATACCTTTACAAATTATTAGTTTTGGTAATTGGTCTTTCCCCCTGCGGATGTGTTAGCTCTTTAATTGTTCTTCCTTCAGAAATACCATATAGTCTAGAAGAGGGCCTTTCATCCTTTCCTGTCTGTGCTATTTCTTTTTGTAAAAAAAATGTTAATATGAAGAGAACAGATTTCATGTAATTCATACATACAATTCCAAGGACATAGTCATGCTTCCCTCTCTCTGTCTCTCACTCCCTCTCTCAATCCCCTCTCCAACCTTCCTTTCTTTTTGTTTTTCTTTAATTTTGCAATAACATAATTTCAACTTACTTTACAATCACAGCCAGAATGCACCACTAACCATAATGTTCAATGAGTAAAAAGGAGAAAGACCACTATTCCACTGGAGTATAGACAGAGCTGAAAGCAACAATCAAAATATAAGATGTCAATTTCATTCTTCTTCTGGTATTTTTATTAACTAGCACATATCAGAAAAAGCATATGCTGTCCTAGCTCTGTCTTTAACAAACATTTAACATACAGTGCTTCAGTAGTGTGGAGGGTTGTATGAGGCGCCATGGATGCAGGGTGTGTGAGCATGCCAGGATGAATTCTTGTTGCTGTTGGTTTCCCAGAATCTCATCAAAGGGCGAGGATGTTACATCACTGGGTGATATTTAACCAGGTCTTCCCATTCTCTGCTTTCAAAAGCAATTCTACTCACCATGAAAAATAGCCACGGTATTTTAAAAATAGCCTTGAGAAACCCATTTTTTGAGGTGTGAAACTTCAGAACGACTTTATGGTAACTTAGGAGAGGAGAAAGGAAAGCTCATCGTGAAGTGCTGGGTATACCCTCCTAGGAGCACACTGCTGCTGCTGACACAGAAATGCCAATGCCTGGTAAATCAGAACACAGAGCTGACATTTAACTCCATTTTAAGTGTGAGTGAGAGCCGTTGCAATTCAGTGGTGCAGGAAAACATACATTGGAATGCAGATGGACTGAGAAATTGGACTGATGCTGACATCTCAACTTACCACCAAGTCAAGTTGAAGAAACAACATAGATTTTCTAGGGGAACTATTTAATCAGCACCTCTGTGCTTCCACTTTGCAGTTAATACGTTTAAGCTACTTTGGTTCTCACCACCAGCTCTGTTCTTCTTTAGCAAAGGGAGTTTATTTTCCACACCCTTGTTGCTGTGCCCTATGCTTGGAAAAGAACTGCCAAACCATTGCACACCCCTACTCAAACATGTACCTTACTGTGTCTTATTTTGTCTCTGTTAGATATTCATCTCTTCCCCTGTGGGAAGTATATGTACCATCATAACAACAAATGTCTGTTTATTTCACCAGTCACTGACATTGTGCCTCCCATGTCAAACTTGAAATAAGTGGTAAAAAATAAACATATAAGTGAAAAAATATCCTATAGTCTAGAGGGATACATACGATTTGTAAAGAATACATTGAGTTCCAGAAAAAGCTTTTATTTTCACTTGTGTTGAAGTTGATTTATTTTTGAATTAAATTGCATGATGAGTATAACTAATAGAAAATAAATAGTTTACAGTTTAAAAATAAGAGTAGTACCAAAATAAACTGGGGCCGGCACTGCGGCTCAATAGGCTAATCTTCCACCTAGCGGCGCTGGCACACCGGGTTCTAGTCCCGGTCGGGGCGTCAGATTCTGTCCCAGTTACCCCTCTTCCAGGCCAGCTCTCTGCTGTGGCCCGGGAGTGCAGTGGAGAAGTGCTTGGGCCCTGCACCCCATGGGAGACCAGGAGAAACACCTGGCTTTTGCCTTCGGATCAGCATGGTGGCCAGCCGCAGCGCACCAGCCGTGGCGGCCATTGGAGGGTGAACCAAAGGCAAAAGGAAGACCTTTCTCTCTGTCTCTCTCTCTCACTATCCACTCTGCCTGTCAAAAAAAAAAAAAAAAAAAAAAAACCTGGAATTAATATAAGTGATATTTCCCTTTTTTCCCATTATTCCTGCAAACTAACTACAAACTAAATCACAATGCTGGCATTGTCCAAATTGAGGTAAGCAATTCAGAGAGGTTCATGTATAATTTATTACAGAGTAGACTGTGTAGGTTATTTAATTTAATAACATTTAATAACATCATGCTACTATAATTTGACTTTTAATATATTAAGGTTATTTTTTTGAATTTTTAATTAGTCTCAAATTGCTTTTAGCAGACTCAAAAATTCATTTTAATAAGAGAACTGGACAAGATAAGATGAACTATTTTAAGTCTCTTGTGTCTTTTTGAAAAAAAAATATTCGGAAACTGTACTGAAGTACGCAGTTTGTCTGTACACACACACTCCCCGTGTGTGCTGCAGCCCAAGATTGTGTGAGAGCTAGCATGCAGAGGACACGTAGGCTGCTGTGAAATTTCTAGAAGCTTCCTTGTTAAAATTCTGTGCCAGGAGTAGTTGTACACATCATAGAAAATGCCTGGACTTCAGCTGAACACATTGATTTTTTTTCTTTATTTGTATTTTCTCTACAAATAAGTTTGAATTTCACAGCAGGAGGCAACAGGAAGCTGTAGCTTTGCTTTGGCAAACATAATGTCAACAAATAAGATCACTCAAAACCGTATTATCATAATTGCCATTAGAACCCCTGGCTAATGAATTTGCTAATTCCTTTTCTCCTTTTAGGTATCAGCTATATCAGTTTATAAATCAAAGCCTGCTTTTTAAGTCGTCTGAATACTTGGCGCAGAGCAGGGAGTTGGGGCAGGTTTACTGGATAACCCTATGTAACACTTTCCAAATGTTTGGGAAATAAAATAAAGTGTGTATATTTCATGTTGAATGGTCTATTGTTTTGCCCATCTGCCTTGTCTCAGGATTTTCTGCCTACAAAACAGCTATCCCATTGTTGCTAGAATAAAAGAAAAGCCAATCCAGGATCTAGAGCCCTTGCTGTACCCCTTACTGTGACCGTGACACTGTACATAGCAGCTCTAGTATGGGTTCCTGGTCATTCATATCGAAGCATAAATAAAACTCTGACCCTGTTGAGGATTAAAGACATCCCCATCTGTATTGGTCACACTTGACGGAGCACTTGTGCATAGTATTTACTTGATAAATAGTTGTTTCATAATGGGTATTGTAAAAGGTATAAGATTAATTTGATAAGTGCAGAATTACATTATAAGGGTTAGAAATGTATCTCCAGACTACAAATCAAGCAACAGAAAAAAACCTAGAAACAAACCTGAGGAATCAAGTGTCAGCAAAGACAGGTGCATTTTGGAAAAGAGGCAACATTTTGAGGAGTGCACTTCCAGGAGTGAAGTTCTTCACGTTTTTTTGTCTGTTTGCTCTTTTGTTGTTATTGGTAATTCTCTCAGCTTTGTGCTGAGGATCAGCCCCTGTTGGAGAGAAGGACCACAATCATGCTAACACTGGGAAATAAATCACTTACCTCTGGCCAGAGGGAACACAAAAAGAAGAGCCTAAAGATTGGAGCATGTGGGAAGAGTTGAGGTTGTTGATATCTGGGGAAAAGGGTCAGCTAAATCCACAGATGAATTTACAGACACTGAAGATTCATCCCTGAGCAGTGCATGTGTGAGAGACACCCAAGTTGTGCCAGTACAGAACTCATTTGAAGAACTGAACTGCGATTATGGCCACTGCTCAATCTCAAATTAACCCCAGGTTTACACACGCATGGAAGACGCCTAAACCCATGAGTCAATGGCTTAGGACAGACCACTGATGGGCAAACTAAACATCAGTGTCTGGAACCATCCTCTCAGTTACGCATGCATGGATCAGAACACATCAGCACAACAAAACTTCAGAAATCGTCCATGATTTGAACCATTCCAGATGAAAGACGGAAGGAATCTGTGGTTTGAATCTTTGCAGGTTGATTTCCTGCTAACAAGAAATCCAGGTTCCTCTCAAGATGTCAGCAGAACACAGTCTGCAAGGTATAATACCCCCAAAGTCCATGCTAAAGTGCAAACATGTAACAAGCAAAAACGACTTTAATTTCCAGGTGAAAGGACCTCAGCAGATGCTTACTACCAGTATGATTTATAGATCAGAATGATCAAAAACCAAGACTTTTAATGGCTATTATAATCATGCTCCATGGGATAAAGTGAAACACGTTAGATTTAATGCAAAGAGAGAAGATTTTAGGTCAGAAAACAAAAGCTCTTAAAGAAAGATCTATAAACAGGGAAATGTATAATCTGAAATAAAAATTAAAAGGAGGCTCAGCAGTGGAAAACATCCTATGGGGAAAATCAGTCGGTTTGAAGCTGAATCAACTGGCATTGTCTTTTCTGATGCAAAGAGAAAATACTAAAAAATAAACAGGTTTGAGGGCCTCTAGGAAGTTTTCAAAATTCGTAAAACATACAATGGTGATAAGAAAAATAGAGGAAATATGTACTAGTAATAAGACACTATCTGGAAAAAAAAAACGTGAAGAATTTCCAAATTCACCAAAAGATTTATATTTACAATTTTAAGATTTTAGTAAATCTCAAACACAATAAAATCAAAAGTTAAAGTGTTAGACACATCATATTAAAGTGATAAAAATAAATGTTAAAATAAAAATCAAATGCCACATTTCTGAAGATGTGAATCGAATACATTGGAGCATGGAGGCCAGAAGGAAGTGATAAACAGCCCTCAGGTACTGAGAAATCATGTCACTCTAGGATGCTATCCCTAATGACAACATTTTTCCAGAAAGAAAGTGAAAAAAGAGATATTCTCAGATGGAGGAAAACCAAAGAATATATCACCTCTATGTCTCTTTAAGAAGATAGGCCAGCGCTGTGGCAGGCTGGCAACTCATAAGGGTGCCAGTTCCAGTCCTGGCTGCTCCACTTCAATCCAGCTCTCTGCTATGGCCTGGGAAAGCAGTGGAAGATGGCCCAAGCACTTGGCCCCTAAACCTGCATAGGAGACCCAGTGGAAGCTCCTGTCTCTTGGCTTCAGATTAGCTCGGCTCCAGCCGTTGGAGCCATTTGGGGAGTGAACCTGCCTATGGAAGACCTTATTCTGTTTCACCCTCTCATTGTCTATAAATTTACCTCTCAAATAAATAAATAAAATCTTTACAAGAAAAAGAAATGATATTCTAAGATAAATTGTTTAAGCTAAAGCAAATATACAACAGTGTACCATAGATTTTAAAAAATGAAAGAATAGCAGGTAAAATGACAGACAACTGGGTAAATATGAAAAACCATCTATTTCTTCCAAGTCTTAAAGCATGAAAGTAAAGACTCATAAAGACTCATAAACTCATAAGACTCATAAAGTATGAGTCTTAAAGCAAACAGTATAACATTTTCTATATAGATGTAACACATATGACAAAAATAATGCAAATATCAATATGTATGATGAGGATCATAAAGACCAATATCATGTGAAGTTTTTAACATTTTATGTGAAGTTCCACAATATTATCTCTTGGTAGACTATGAAAGGTTAGATATGCATATTGTAATACCCAGAGCAACTAATGAAAGCTAGACATAATGCCAACAGAAAAATTAAAATACAACACTAAAGTTATTCAAGTAATCCAAGACAAGGAAGTCCTGGTAAACAAAGAATCAAGAAACAAAGATAAAATGAAAGGAAATTATAAGGTGATAGACAAAAATTCAGCCATGTCAATAATTTATCATATCATACATTATTTTTTTACCTAAATAGTCCAAATAAAATGGAAATGTTAGCAAACTGGAAAATAGAAAAATACTACAACCTGTCTAAAAGACATACTTTCATCACAAAGACACAGACATTTTGATAGAAATGCATGGGAATAGATACTCCATGCAAAGCAAACATAAAGATTTTTGGATTGGCTATTTTAATGCCAGATGATACTGACGTTGAGAAGAGTGTTTTAAGGATAAGTATAAGGAGGCAAACTTTATAATGATAAAATTAACATTTAATCAGGAATACATAATTATTGTAATAGTTATAAATATAAAAAGAAAAAATCAAGTTATATAAAGGAAAATGGAGATAAAGGGAGAAGTAGAGGATTCTGCAATTACTATAGTTGTTAATAATACCCCCTGTCAGCAATTAATAGACCAATAATAAAATCAGTGATGACACTTAAAATATAGAAACACTGTGAATTGGTTTTACTTAACTTATACATGTGGATCACTTCATCCAACCAATGTGGCTCACACAGCCTTATAATGTCCACCTGGTGCATATGCCAAGATGGTTGCCATGATGGAGTACAAAACAAGAATAATGGAAGAAAAATCAGAATCATGCAAACTCATTCCCCAGTCACAATAGAATTAATTTATATTTCCACAAACATAAGGTCTCTAGAAAACTCCCAAATATCTGGAATTAAATAGCACAGTGGTAAATTATGCATTGGTTTAAGATAAAGCTAAAAGACAAAGTAGAAAATATTTTAAACTCAAGGACAATGCAGTTAAATTGAGGACAATTTAAAATGTTTATGTTAAAAATGATTTAAAATCAATGATCTAGGAATTTACTCTAGAAAAGTGAAACTAAAATATAAATCTCAAACAAAAGAGAAGATAGTCAATAATTAAAGTAAGGAAATAATTCCATAGAAAATTGGCAAACAGAAATAAGTCAATATTTGGAAAATATAAAGAAAATTTTTAATTCAACTGATCACCACAGAAAAGTGAACACAATCATCAAAGTGAGGAATGCAAAATGAGTTATTACTATAAATCATGTAAACAATAGGTATAATAGGCAATTTAAGATCAACACATGTGACAATTTATATCGCATGGTCAAGTAGCATTTTCTGAAAAAAATATTAGATGCAAAAAGTGACAAGAGATTAAAGAAATGTGAAGACTTGTGCTTATGGAAGAACTCAAAGTTGTTATCAAAACTTTCCCCAAGATATGACTCTGAGATGCAGATGCTTTCTTTGGTAAATGCTGTCAAGCATTAGCAAATAGAGAGGTCATATAGAAACAGAATGGAGTACATCTGGGAATGATTTACACCATATATAGAAATCTTTTTAGAAAACAGAGGAAGAGTAATGTCTGCCCATACTACTTTCACAAAGACATTATAGAATAACAAAAGAAAAACCAATACAGCCTTCATAATTATACACAAAGCAAAAGGTTGACTAATAGAACATAATAATATATGAAAAGGATATTGGGAGCAGTGTTTGGGCATTACTAAGTTGGTTAGGATGTCCTTGTTCCACATCACAGAACTTGGGCTTGGAGATCACTTCTGGTTCCTGATTCCAGGCGGTGTACTGGTAATGCAGACCCTAAGAGGCAGAGGGGCTGCATCAAATAATCGGTAAGTAATTGGCTCAAGTAATTGCATTGATTTACTAGCTCTTTGCTTCAGCCTGGCCTGGCTCCAGAGACGGTAGGTATTTGAGGAGTGAGCAAGCAGATCTGAACTTTCTCTGTCTCCTCATTTCTCCATTTCTCTCTGCTTCTCAAATAAGCAAAAAAGATGTATCATGACCATTTATAAAATATGTCATAACCCAGAAACGCATGATTGGCTTAACAGAGAACAATAAGCAGATATAATAATTTATTATATTAACAGAATAAAGGGAAATAAGTTAAATAGATACGTAATGACCAGTTAACAGAATTCAACATTCCCTCGGGGTAAGAAAGGTAGGGAATCTCCAACTTTCATGAAAAAAATATCTGCAGTGGTAGGCAAATATTTTCTTCTAGTTTCAGAAATCAGGGGACTGTACAGTTGATCCCCGTTTTGAGAAACAATTCCTTTTTACTCAGCTTAGCTTGGGAGGTCCCTGACATCACAATAAGATAAAGAAAATACAGAATCTAAAGGAATAAACAAAACAGTCCTGACCTGCAGATGACACGATCATTCACACATACAGTTTTAGCAAATCTAAAAATGAAATAAAAGTGTACTAAAAAGTATTTATTAACTTACATACATAAAGCTAACATTTTAAAATTAATTTCATTCTTGTTTACCAACAGGAAGCAATTGAAAAATAAAATACTGGCAATTAAACTGTTCGAGTCATGATGAAAACCGGAGTGGGTAAATGAATGATTGATTTGATTTTTTTCTCCAAAGAATTGTTTACTAACATACTTTAAAAATCAATTTCCTCTTCTTTAAGGACAACATGTCCATAAAGGGAGGCTGAATTACAGTATCAGAAAGCCCATACATGTGAGTCCATTTTATAGTTTGGTTGTTAAAACAATCCCCGTGTGAATAAGTGCCATGAACTTTTTGGTACATTAGCTCATGCTTGAGGCCTCTCATTCTTTGGATGATGGACTATGAGCTCATTGGAGTAAGTCTCGGGAAACGAGCTATGGGTCTGCTCCTGAAATGAACATGTTGTGCGCTGTTATGACGGAATTTCATTGTTCCTGCTGAAATTCCCTTATCTGATATTGTGTATACTTGGAGAACGTTCCCTTTATATAAATAAAAAGTAAAAGAAAAAAAAAGCTTCATGAAAATACAACGATCTTTAATATTACAAAATATTTTAATATTGTAATTATTACTTTTAAATTAGCATATTACAGGATCTAGTTGTAAAATGTAAAGATATACCTTTCTTTCATTTCTTGACTTCCAATATTTAACTTCTTCTTCAACATATCTATTATTAAGACTTTTCACCATATTTTATCCAATAATTATTGCATACATATACACATGCAGTTTAGAAGTGAAGTCATTTTAAAGTCTTTCAAAATGTTAAACAGTATTTCTCAGTGAGAACCTAAACTTGCTTATTAGTCTCTAATATTGATTAATGGACTGATAGGGTCCACCGTAACAAGTTGATTATTTCTACTCAAATTATACCTATTCTGCATGAACCAATTCAGTTGAGGATCCAACTTGTAGATGAGCATATGAATCAAACAGTGACCTTAAATCATATTCAATCCAGATCATCTGGATTTGAATCTCTTGAAAATATAAGATATCTGCAAATAATTTAAGTAAAACCAGACATTTGGTTACACACTTTTCCACCTTTGTGTGTGTATCGATGTTCTTGTTGCTAGTTGATAAGCTCTTTTCTTTCCTAGAAGAAAAAGGAAAAACTCATATTTCAGTTTTGCTTTTTGTTTCTTGTCTGTTGCTATTTTGGAAAATAGACTGCTGAATTCCTGGTACATGGCAGATGTAAAGATATAAATTGAATCTGAAATTCATAACAAGGACCACCATTAATACATATCTGAATGTCAGAAAATGCAGGGATGTTTTAAGAGCTTATTCAAACCTGCCAATACCTGGTATTCATTCTCTAGACATTTAAGAATATTTCCTGAAAATTAAACCCTCACTCTAGTCCTTAATGGACTCTTCTGAACCAAGTTTTCATAATGTATTTGCAAAGCACCTTTAATGTCAAATGAGCTCCTGTACTCAACTTCATTATCATAAAAATGCCAGTTCTTATGTAGTGAGGAAATCCAATTACTTATGACTAAGGTGTTTGGATGAAATGACAAAACCGACAACTGTTAGAGGAAATATGGCCAGCGATTTTTTTTTTTAATCTCAGGGGTTCTTACAGGGCTTTATGAATATGGAAAAAGGAACGTAAAGAGAAGGCTTTGCAATGCTTTGACCAAATACAAGCCTTTTTGTAATTCAATTTTTTGGCTTACAAGAACAGCATCAGAGGGAGATTATTCCTAATTGTATTTTCTTTAGTATTAATTTGTCAGATTTGACGGTAGTGAATAACAGCTAAGATGAGAGTTTAGCAATCGAAGAGAACAGCATTTTAAAAGAGTATTTATTTAATTGAAGTGTTTAGCAATCAGACCACAGGGTTTGGAAATAGGAAAGACAGCTACTGAATAGTGGTCTGACTGCTTCATGAGTCATTTTGAGCTTCAACCCTCTGATCTTTCAAGGGTGAAATGAGCAACATAACAGCCCCTGCAAAGTGGCCCTGTTAGGGACTTGAAGCTAAATATTGCATGCACCATTGTCAGAAGTAGATGTACATTGTAGAGGTGCAATAGGTCACTTCTGTCATTAAAAACAACCTAATACTTTAGAAATAGACAGTGTTTGCTGGCGCCGCGGCTCACTAGGCTAATCCTCCGCCTTGCGGCGCCAACACACCGGGTTCTAGTCCCGGTCGGGGTGCCGGATTCTGGCCCGGTTGCCCCTCTTCCAGGCCAGCTCTCTGCTGTGGCCAGGGGGTGCAGTGGAGGATGGCCCAAGTGCTTGGACCCTGCACCCCATGGGAGACCAGGATAAGTACCTGGCTCCAGCCGCGGCGGCCATTGGAGGGTGAACCAACGGCAAAGGAAGACCTTTCTCTCTGTCACTCTCTCTCACTGTCCACTGTGCCTGTCAAAAAAAAAAAAAAAAAAAAAAAAAAAAAAAAAAAGAAAGAAAGAAAGAAATAGACAGTGCTTTAAAGTAAGGCAGATCTATGTTGAGAGTACCACCTACATTCACTAGCTATTTGATCTTGGACAGCTAATTTCATTGTTTCTATGCCTCCGTTTCCTTGTCTGTGAAATATGGATAGTCTCAGCTTAAAGATTCTCACAAATGAAATGAGTCTGAAGCCCCCTAACCACCTTGATGTGAACTTATTCTCTTTCCTGGATTGTCGCTCTGCATTTCGTTACCATAGGCAGGTAATAAGTTGTGCTTAATCACCACAATCAGTGGTTTCCCGCAGAGAAAAACACTCAGAAAGCATTTCTTTAAAAGTAGTCATTATTACTGGAACAACCCATTTCTTTCTGAGAGCACCACTTACCCAAATATCCCCCTCTTCCAAGCTTACACAAAATAGCACCCTGGGTACTAAGTTGACTTTTCTCCATTCTCCAAACTCAGTGAGCCAATGACTGCATAGTTTGTTTGTCCCTTATGGAGTTTATCAATATAGAACTCCCAACAGTAATTTTTTTATCTCATAGTGTACATTCTAGGGACCTGTTCCCAAGAAAATGAATGTGAGGTTTTGTTTGTTTGTTTGTTTTTTTGGTGCGTTTGTGTGAGCATGCAAAAATCTGCAGAAGACAGAAGTCCCTCAACTTTACTCTGGTAGCAAAAGACTTTCTTTCCCATAGCCTTTCAATTCTAGTTTTACATATGTATGAATTTTAGATTCTGGCATCCAAAATTTTTATTGCTGGGAGATTTTTTTTTTTTTGACAGGCAGAGTGGACAGTGAGAGAGAGAGACAGAGAGAATTGTCTTCCTTTGCCTTTGGTTCACCCTCCAATGGCCGCTGCGGCTGGCGCGCTGCGCCGGCGCACCACACTGATCCAATGGCGGGAGCCAGGTACTTCTCCTGGTCTCCCATGGGGGGCAGGGCCCAAGCACTTGGGCCATCCTCCACTGCACTCCCTGGCCACAGCAGAGAGCTGGCCTGGAAGAGGGGCCACCAGGACAGAATCCGGCGCCCTGACCAGGACTAGAACCCGGTGTGCTGGCGCCGCAAGGCGGAGGATTAGCCTAATGAGCCGCGGCGCCGGCCATGGGAGATTCTAATTGTATAAGAATAAAGATTAAAAAATCTTTCTATTAATATAGTCACTTGACATTCTAACTTTCTGAAGGTCCATCAGCCCTTATTTCAATATCTGGCAAAGTATTGACTATTCCCTTCAGATATCTACATTCTGCTGTTTGCACCTGACTGCCTGAGACTCCACTTGGTTTCCTAACAGATTTCTTCATCTTCCATCCAAGAATCCAAAAATAAAAAAAATCCTTTCTCCTTCCAGCTAACATTCATGCTGAATGATTAAACACCTACACCTATTTTAGATTGCTGCATGTTATTCTCCCTTCACCAAAACCAAATTTAATATATGATAGTGGATGGATGCCTTAACCAAAAACAACTGGGGTTTGTACTTTAAATAAAATCAAACCCACTATAATGTTAAAAAAGTAAAGTGAAGCATAAAAGGATGTTTTGAAATAATTTATTTGAGGCCGGCGCCACGGCTCAATAGACTAATCCTCCGCCTGCAGCGCCGGCACCCCAGGTTCTAGACCCGGTCGGGGTGCCGGATTCTGTCCTGATTGCTCCTCTTCCAGGCCAGCTCTCTGCTGTGGCCTGGGAGTGCAGTGGAGGATGGCCCAAGTGCTTGGGCCCTGCACCCACATGAGAGACCAGGAGAAACACCTGGCTCCTGGCTTCGGATCAGCGCAGTGCGAAGGCAGCAGCGTGCCGGCATCAGCGGCCATTAGGGGGGGAGGGGATGAACCCACGGAAAAAAGGAAGACCTTTCTCTCTGTCTCTCTCTCTCTCTCACTGTCTAACTCTGCCTGTCAAAAAAAAAAAAAAAAAAAAAGAAATAGTTTATTTGAGAAAGAACAATCCAGGAATCAGCAGCTGTGAACTAGAAGTGATTCAAAAACTCCACGGAGCTTCCACAGATGTGACAAAAAGTAAAGCAAAGAAAACTTTTGATTGGCTGTAATTAAATAGTTGCCTCATTTGGCTTATCACAGTGTAAGTCCCTTGTTACATAGGTTTGATAACTAATTCTGCTTGAACTTAAACTCTGCAATTCTGTAATACAGGTATTTCCAAGAAGTAACTCCTTTAATGTTCCTTGTATTTGCAAATGGAGCAAAGTGTATGTGTCGCTTATAAGGTTTAACTGCTCATCTTACCAGGGATTTGTCAGGCCTATTTTCCACTCTAATTTACTATAATAGTATCAGGATCTCCTCTTTCCAAACACTCATTTTAGTTATTTAAACTTTTTTTTTACAATAATTTATATGAAATAAGGAAGAGAGAGAGAGAAAGACAGAGAGAGAGAGAGAAAGAGAGAGAGGCCTAGAGTACATTGGTGGCAGGCTTCTCATTTACAAATCATGAGATGAAAGCTGGCACTGGCATTGTGGTGTAGCAGGTGAGCTTCCTGCAATACCAAACTCCATTTGGGCGCCAGTTCGAGATCCTTCTGCTCCACTTCTGATCCAGCTCCCTGCTAATGGGCATGGGAAAGCAGTGGAACATGGCCAAGTGCCTAGACCTCTGCACCCACATGAGAGGCCCTGAAGAAGCTCCTGGCTCTTGGCTTCAGCCTGGCCCAGCCCTGGTCACTGCAGCCATTTGGGGAATGAACTAGCAAATACAAGATTCTCTCTCTCTCTCTCTCTCTCTCTGTCTGTGTGTGTGTGTGTGCGTGAGTACCTCTCTCTCCGAAACTCAGCCTTTGTAATAAATACAAATAATCTTTAATATAAATCATTAGACAAATGATGCCTTCCTCCTAGAAGCTTGTCTATGATCACAGGCATTTTCCAGACATGGGAAATCTGAATTTAAAATAATTTCTAATAGTAATGTGACTATTACAAACATACTCGGTATTTTTTACTTTTTAATAATTTCCTTTATACCATCTCTCCTAGATGGCAAGATTATATTTGCTGTATAAAAGATGAGCTAGGATAAATGTGCACTTTTTACTGTGTGCACTTAGCCAACAGACTGCGCACATCTTGGAAGAATGAGCACTAGGTGGCGATGTTGCCTAGTATTCTTGGGAAAGGGCGGTTTCCTTGCCTACCTTGCTGCATTGTTAATGTAAGTTGATATCAAATCTTTCCAGATACATGAGTTGCGGCCTAAGCAGGTGAGTTGATTAGTAGGTTCCACTCTAATACAGATACTAGACACGGAACTGTCTGTCTGGCAAATGAAACAAGGATTTACCTTAGGAGAATCTTTTTTTCCTCACCAAGGAGTCAGTGATTTCTTTTGACACAGAAATCTTAATCTATTTTGTGAAATGTGGCATTTGGTACCGATTTTACTGTAGTTCTAATGCGGGTATTTGATATGTTTCTGTTTCAGTCTCCTAATAAGTAGAGTTGAGGGATATAGGGTGTAATTGTGCTACGATGAACTTCTAATTGAAAATGACTGACCTCTTTTGTGTAACCTACAGGAGCCAAAGGCAGGTTTTAGATGTTGCTCATCCTGTACATCTCCTTGCCTCTGATCCCTTCCACAGGGACTGTGTGGTAGGAGGAGTAAGGAAGCTTTCTGCTGACAGAGCCAAGGGCCGACAGTTTCACCAGGTGCGGTTAGGCAGGAGGGAGGTGCCTGGTCTTCATTTGTAGCAGCATTCACAATGCCAGCATCACATGAATCACATCTGCAATTTAGAATTTTCTAGTATTTTAAAAAAGTGAAAGAAACAGTAGTTTCATTTTAATAAAGCATACGATCCAGTATATTTTAAAAACAAAGATTTCAACATGTAATCAACATAAAACTTAGTAAGGCAATAACTTACATTCTTTTTCTTTGTGTAAGTCTAGAAGTCCATAAGTATTTTACACTTCTAGCACATATTAAGCTGAACACTGTATTGTCACAGGAAATATGTGAACTTTTTTTTAGATTTCATACAAGTCACAGTTTCATCAGCAGAGCCATGTAACCAAGCAGTCATAAATTTCATTAATGCTTTCCAATGATGGACTGAGTATCAGATTGTTAAATTTACATTAAAACAATTGAAATATATAACCTAGTGTTTCAGTTCTTCAGATGTACTTTCTACATACCAAGTACTCAGCTACCAGGAGGGGCTCTATGCTGCTGTATTTCAGACTTAAGTCATCAGGTTGTTTTTGTAAATAATCCTAGTGGCTCTTGCTTTCCTTAATGCCCTGGAGAATCCTGAACTGAGTATTCTACCATTCACCCCATCCTGAAGGGCTGATCTTTACCACATTCAAGAATTTGACAATAATAATCAAATTTGGAGATGTAGCATATCCTATAAAAATGAATAAAATTAATGAATTCTTATAAATATGTTTCTGTCACTTATCAGATGATTGCTAGATGGTTGTTTTGAGCTCTGATCTCCTTGTGTCCTGGATATACCCACATGACATGAGATGCCCAGTGGTGGTCGCAGTCAGTCCATCTACCATCGCTGCGAGTAGAAGAGACTTGCTTCTTATTACATGCATATCACTCCCCTGGCAATTACCGAACTTCACGAATCTCAACCTCATTACATTTGGATAGGAGCCAACTGTCTTCAGGAAACAGCACTAAAAATTAATGATGGTGAATTGCTGGGAAAGAAAGGGATGGAAAGAAGACATATGGTTAATGATGACATATTATTGCAGAAAAATGCAATAGCTTGCACACATTCTGGGGACAGGAATTGGTCCAGGGATGCTGCCGACTCAAGAGGGCAATGCTGGGGAGCATGCAGGCTCTCCAAGTTGCTCTGTGAGCCTGCTCTCCCTCCATGGTCAGCTTTGATATGGGGAGCATGCAATTCGCCCCAGACTGCTTTATGAACCTGCTCTTTCTCCAAGGCCATTTTTTTAATATGCGACATTACTCCCTGGTTGCTGCGGTTTGGTACGTAATGCAGCTCCATCATAAACAGAGAGAACTGCAGGGAGAGGCATCTTTATTTCCCTCCCATTGGTTCTAGCCATGTCTGAGTTTAGCAGAAGCATATGGAACATTTGAACATCATCAATCCAGCTCACCATCACCGGATGCTCAGATGGCTGCATATCAAATTCCTCACCAAGAACAATGAAATAGCTCAAACGGTGGTCAGAAAACAATGGGATTTCAAACTTAAAAGTAGTGTCCGTCTCAATTTTTGTCAAAGGGATGCTCTCTCAGCTGTATCCAGATGCTTTGTTTTCTGGCATGAAGACTTTGGATTCATTTTATGGGCAGATGGTAGAGTCAGAGTTCAGCACAAATGTTACAAAGTTACAAAAAGCCCACATTCACTCTGCTTTGTCCATCTTGAATTTTCTATCAACTTTAACAGAATGACTCTCTCATGACCCCTTAACCATTCACGGGATTTAAATTAATTTAACCAAACTTAAGAAGTTTGTGTGGACCACAAGATTATTAGAATTAAAGTGGGGTTAGGATATCAGTTTGGTACATGCTGCCTGTAATGCCAGCATCCCATCTGGGTGACAGTTCAACTCCCAGCTGCTCCACTTCCAATCCAGCTCCCAGCTAGCTATTGGCCTGGCAAAAGCAGCAGAAGTTGGCCCGTGTTTGGATCCATGCCACACATGAGGGAGATCCAGATAAATCTTCTAGTTTTGGCCTGGCTTAGCCCTGGCTGTTGCAGCCACTTGGGGAATGAACCAGCGGATAGGAGTCTCTTGTCTCTCCCTCTCTCTCTATAACTCTTTCAGACATAAAGATTAAAAAAGGAATAGATTGATTAATAGCTGTGATCTTGCTGAAATCGACAATTGTATCTATAAGTTCCTTAAAGGTTTACATAAAGCAGAATGACCAGTGTATGCAAGAACAATTTATTTTACCAAGTTTTGTAGACAAATGACAGCTGAGATAAACCTTACTACTCACCCCAGCTATGCACCTGTTGTCCACAACACAGATATCCTTTGCTACTTTGTTTGTAAAGTGTTCATGACTCCCTTTCATATTTAATGTCTTGCTTAGAAAGCTGTATTTATCTCAGTTCCAAACCATGTTTTATCCTTGCCTACTCTCGAATCTTCACTTGGCTCACTCAATTTCCCCACCTTAATTTGAGCTCTTTGGCCCTGGGCTGGGTCTTGTCGTACAGAAAAACAGACATATAGAAGGTATAAAAAAGAAAACCACATCATTAATTATACTTGAAATCAAAGTCTACAATTTCTTAGATACATGGCCTTTGGTTGCACAAAATCCATTTTATTCATACTTGTGTGAGAGAGAACCAGAACGTCAACTTCTTAGTTCTTATACAGGACTGAATGAATCTCTTTCCTAGGTCCTGCAGTCATTAACTCATGTATTTTTTGATTGCAAATCTTTTTCTCCTGCTGGGTTCCTTGTCTCCTGGACATGAAGAATGAGGCCTCTGGACAATGGAGGGTGAGCAGGAAAGAAAGTGTATTAAGCAAAAAGAGAAAGCAAAACCCCTGGCAGCACTGGGAGGGGTCCCAGAACACATGGCCATTGAGGTGAAATTTTCTAGGGGTTTATAGCCTCTGGGCTGTGATGAAGTTTGTAAAGGGTTTTGCAAGTATGTCAGTTAGTCATGGATGGCCTTCTAGCTTCTGAGGAGTCATAATATGGGATTGGACAGTTCCAAGCTCTATCCACATCCTATTTTGTTTTCCGCTTCTTTGTCGAGTTTCTGAGTAGTGGAGGTGTTTGTTCTGTATGTATCTTTCTGCACATCAGGTTTGAGTCTCTTGGGTCCTTTGTGTCCCTGACTATCTGCCTCAGGTTACTTGTTAGCTGTCTCCTATTTCTATCATTTTAATTGGATGAACTACTGAAAGAATAAAAAAATCCATATGAATGTCTAGAACTATTAACCTAATACAACTGTGTACATTTTTAAAATGTTTGATATAATTATAGATTATGTGTATTTGTAACAAATAATCCAGAGAAATTCTGTCCGTATTTCACTCAGTCTCCCTATAATAGCATCTGCATAATGATTTAATGTATTTTAATTTATGTATTTATTTGAAAGGCAGAAGGACAAAGAGAGAGAGGGAGACAGACAGAGAGAACTCTCATCTGCAGGATCACTCCACAAATACCTGCAGCTTTCAGAACTGGGCCAGACTGAAGCTGGGAGCCTGGAACGCTAGCGGGGTCTCTCACACCAGTAGAGTAGTTGAGCCATTATTTTCTGCCTCCCAGTGTAGGTAGCAATAGGAAGTCTGAATAGCAAGCAGAGCTGTGACTGAAACCCAAGCACGCTGATGCAGAATGCAAGACTCCTAAGCTGTGTCTAAAGTTAAAGAATCTTGGCCGGCACCGCGGCTCACTAGGCTAATCCTCCACCTTGCGGCGCCGGCACACCGGGTTCTAGCCCCGTTTGGGGTGCTGGATTCTGTCCCGGTTGCCCCTCTTCCAGGCCAGCTCTCTGCTGTGGCCCGGGAAGAGTGGAGGGTGGCCCAAGTGCTTAGGCCCTGCACCTGCATGGGAGACCAGGAGAAGCACCTGGCTCCTGCCATTGGATCAGTGCGGTGCGCTGGCCACGGCGGCCATTGGAGGTTGAACCAACGGCAAAGGAAGACCTTTCTCTCTGTCTCTCTCTCTCACTGTCCACTCTGCCTGTAAAAAAATAAAATAAAAAAAATAAAGTTAAAGAATCTATGTACCACCTACTCTGTGTTTCACAATATGCTAAATACAGTGGGCACTGAAGCTCCTAGAAATCTGATACAAAATGCATGTGTTAGGAGTCAGAGTGAAAATCTTGGCTTTGATGTCTCTAGGATTGTCCCTCTCCACGGACAAATGCAACTTAGGAGGGAGGGTGGATAGAAGCATGTTCTAAGATGATCTCATTTTCTAAGTTACTTGTGTATGTGTGTGTGTGTGTGTGCGCGCGCGCATGGTGTACCACTGTAAAGAACTGACGAGGAATCGCTCACTCAGCAGTGGAAAAGGAACATTTGGTTCCACAACCACAGCTGGAAAGCTGGGTCAGAAGGTAGGGTGCAGTTTGGGAGCATTTTCCCTCTAGCCCACAGCCTTGCTTGCCAGTACTTGGTAGAGATGAGGCAGCCTGCATCCAAGTAAAATCCAGAAGTGTACGTTTGGGCGGAGGCGCACTCATGCTGAATGTTGCATTGATAAGCAAGATGGGAATATGGCCCTGCTTTAGGCTTGGTTGTTTCAAGAGAGATGCCAGTTCCAGCAGACTGAGTGGCCAGCACCGCCTCAACTCAGGAAAACACCTGCTATTGGTTCTCCCCTGGAAACCCCTTTCCCCTCCCTGTGGCATGTTTCAGTCTTCACCCTGCTCTCCACTCCTGTGCTCCTTCCCTGTTTGCCTTTATCTTTCTCAGATGACCTCAACTGTTCACAGTGGAAAAAGGTCTCTACCACTTGCTGTTCCATATGAGTGTACTATGGTCATTTACAATCAGATTATTCTTCATGGTGAGGAGCTGGCCTGTGTCCTGTGGGATGTGTAGTAGTGTTCCTCGCCTTTATTCAGTATTTTCAAGTGGCGTCCTTCATAGCTATGGCTCCCAACCTAGCCAACAGTGTGCTGGGAATGACTCTGAGGACAGTCTCTTTCAAAATCTTTCTTCTCTCACCTTCTCAAACTTCTTGCTCAATAAAATATTTACTATTTGCTGTTTTTCCTGCATGCATCTCATATCCACTGCCCCTCTTTGTGTGGTATTTAGAGCCTTTCCAGTAAGAAAAAAACACACAAAGGAAACCAAAGACAAGCTCTCTTTTTTTGACATTATGATTCTCCTAACTACTGGCCCAGCGAACTTTGACCCTCCATCTCCAAGTATGACATACAGCTGCTCCACTTGCACTTTCATCGTGTCTGGTTTCTGATGTATGCACTCAGAATTGTCCTGCCAAATTAATAATGGTATAACCCTCACCAATTCATGTGCAAATGTCTGATTTATAATGTTTCACACAATCTCTGTGAATAATACCACAACTGACCAATTCTTTTCACCCACATCTCACATTTTAAGCAATTCTCAATTCATTTGCCAGGCAAATGAATTATTTGGTATTGATTTTGTGTCAGGGTTGCACATATTCACTGAATCCTGTAGATGCAAATACCTGCCTGTCATCATTGTTTTTAATAACTCATCCATATGTGCATACTCTACAGGGCACCAGTCCATACGTCATTGACTTGCACATCATCATGTGTACATGTGTACAATGTCTAACATAACCTGCAGATTAACCTGTCTCTTCATTGGTCCATTCAATTATTTCCGTTGGGCCTTTGACTACTTAGTCTTCACTTATTGCTCTTTGTCACTACACTTACAGCCCTGGAAACATAGTTGTTTTCCCATCTTCTAATCATCTTTCTTCTCATTCAATATCCCCCCTGGGTAAATACAAAGATACCTGTAACTTCAATAGTCTAAATTTTCTCAAAGATGCCTCTAGTCAGGATATCCTCCCCTAGTGCAAGCTCAAGTTTTTAGAGACCTTCTGGACAGATATATCACTACAAAACTATGTAGATACCTCAAATGCAGAATATACAAAATTTGAATAATCACGCCCCAAATCCTGATTCCACAGACAGAAGAAGAGAGAAGAAAGAAAAGAAGAAGTAAAGGGAAACAATTTCTTTTCCTGTATTCTTTAATCCAATTGATAAAACCAAGAACATGGATCTCTTTCCTGATTTCTGCCTCATAAAATCTGAAAATTTAATCACCAAGTCTTAATTACTACCTTCTCTCTTCTGAAGATGCCCTTTCCATTCCATCATCTCCACTGTTTTCTCTCTCTCTCTTTCTCTCTCTCTCTCTTTCTCTCTTTCTTTCTCTCTCTCTCTCTCTTTCTCTCTTTCTTTCTCTCTCTCTTTCTCTTTCTTTCTTTCTTTCTTTCTTTCTTTCTTTCTTTCTTTCTTTCTTTCTTCTTTCTTTCTTTCTTGACAGGCAGAGTTAGACAGTGAGAGAGAGAGAGACAGAGAGAAAGGTCTTCATTTTCCGTTGGTTCACCCCCCAAATGGCTGCTATGGCAGATGCACTGCAAAGCCAGGAGCCAGGTGCTTCCTCCTGGTCTCCCATTCAGGTGCAGGGCCCAAGGACTCGGGCCATCCTCCACTGCCTTCCCAGGCCACAGCAGAGAGCTGGACTGGAAGAAGAGCAACTGGGACAGAATCCAGCTCCCCAACCAGGACAAGAACCCAGGGTGCCGGCGCTGCAGGCGGAGGATTAGCCAAGTGAGCCACGGCGCCGGCCTCCACTGCTCTTTTCTTGATTCAAACATATTTCATTCTTGGTTAGCATTTGTTGTCCTTGATCACTTCCCTGTATGCTCTGCCAAGAATCCATTCTGAAACTCCAGTGTAAGCACATCAATGCCCACGCGATTTCCTTTCCTGTGAGACAAATAAAAGACTTCCCAGCATGCCCTGTGCTCCTCAGCATCCCACGTCTCACCATGGCAGTTACATTTTCTACAGATCCAAAGTTTCTGCTGTTTCGTGCTCTAAGAGACTTGCTTAAGAGAGACAGGTGCTGGCCCCCACGTCATTGTGCATTTGCTGAATCCCCGCCCCAACATCTCATGCAGTAGGAAAGGATCTACCATGCTTTTAAAAACGCTGGCATTTGAATTCCAAATGAGTGTCAGTTTGAGTCCCGCTGCTCCACTTCTGATCCAGCTCCCTACAAATGTCCTGGGAAAGCAGTTGAAGATGGTCCAAGTGTTTGGGTACCACTACCCACATGGGAGAGTTGGATGAAGCTATTGGCTCCTGGCTTTGGCCAGTTGTGGCCATCGGGAGAGTGAAGCAAGTGATGGAAGATCTCTGCTCTCTCTCTCTCTCTCTCTCTCTGTATAACTCTTTCAAATAAATAAATATTTTTAAAGTGCTCTGAGAGACTGCAGTTCCTGGAAAAGCTTTCCTGCCACGGACTCCACTCTCTGAGTGCTGCATCTCCTGAATCCATCTATAAATCTGATTTCATCTATTGTACTGGAAGCACTTCAGTGACATGATCTCTGCATTGTATAAATTTTTATCTGCAGAAGTTACCAATATGCATCACTCAGTAATTAATAAATATTTGTTGATAAAATGAAACAAAATATAAAATCATTTTTTCACATTTCTTTTTAAATTAGGTAGTGCTGTCTGTTTTTGCAATGGAATATGTGATGAATTTCTAATAAACTATTTATATGAATGCATTGAAATTTATACCTTATGAAAATCATGCCTCTTCCTTATCAAAATTACAAGTGCCATCTACTAAAATTAGCAATTTTACCCTGAATGGCTTATTTGATGAGAACAACTTCAATTTGCAACAAGGTTGGTGTACCCATTCTGGCTTGGTTTTCTGCACATGGACTTTCTGCACCTGCAAACTCCTACCAGGTGAGATTAACACCGTATATTAGGCTGGTGCTGTGGCTCACTTGGCTAATCCTCTGCCTGCAGCGCTGGCACCCTGGGGTTCTAGTCCTGGTTGGGGCTTCGGATTCTGTCCGGTTGCTCCTCTTCCAGTACAGCTCTCTGCTGTGGCCCAGGAAGGCAGTGGAAGATGGCCCATGTGCTTGGGCCTTGCACCTTGCATGGGAGACCAGGAAGAAGTACCTGGCTCCTGGCTTTGGATTGGCACAGTGTGCCTGCCATAGCAGCCATTTGGGGGGTGAACCAATGGAAGGAAGACCTTTCTCTCTGTCTCTCTCTCTCTCTGTCTAACTCTGCCTGTCAAAAAAAAGTTAAAAAAAAAAAAAAAACACCGTATATCAGGATATTGACTGAAAGAGAGATTATTTATGTGAAGATCATCATGTACACTTAAAAATTGAATTAATTAAATTTTACAGTTCAATTGTTCATTTTGATGCAAGCTTCAATTTCTAGAAATTGACTACTTATTCAGAAACTGTTTTACTTATTTCATTACAGCATTAGAAAATACGTAAACTTTTGCTTTCATAAGTGGTTACACATGCACTGTCCCAAAACAAGTTTGACTTGTGTTGGAGTGATTGTCCCTATTTTCCAGATAGAATTACTGAGGCTTTTTGATTATTTCAGATGGCAAGTAATGGATTTGTGTTTTGACACCCTATCTATCCAAAGTCTCTTCTTAAGTTTGTAAAATCAAGTAAATGGAGAAATATCCCAGCATTTCAGCCTATATCTAGGTGAAGGACAAAGGAGGACATAAAAGGCAATGACTTTCAAGCATGGCCCCTCCTAGATTAATTTCTGATAGATGTTGCTTGCCAAGCAAAACCTCTGGAATACTCAAGGCTCATGCAGTTTCACACTTCATTTAAGATATCATTCAAAGAACCAGTGACAAGTATGAGGTTGGTGATTCTCAGAGAGAAGTTTATTTGGCTAAAAGATAAGTTTTCTTCCTTTGATGTGTCTTTTAACCTCTTTTTCCCATCAGATAAAGGAGGAAAACTTAAGTGCATCAGGATGTGAGATAATCAAATTTTCCGTCTGTTCTGTCCAATATGGCGTGATTCATATGTGATAGTGGACAATAAAGCATTGATTTATTAAAATCACATGTAGAAATTCTGCTCGTCAGCTGCACCAGCATGTATTTGAAGCTCAGCAGCAAAGCGTTTTACTGAACATTTTCATCATCACAGGAAGCTTTACTGGAAAATGTTGTCTTAAAACCAAACCATTATTTACTTTTTGCAGAATCCCAGACAAGGTACACACTAAGGATTAAATTCCAAATATGAAAAATACTTTTCTTATTAGAAAGTGAATATGTAGGTAAAAGAATCCCCAATAGATTGAATGATTCTGGACTTATAAATTGTATGTGTTTTTATCCCCAGAGCACAGTCTAGGCATGATATCTGGTGTTATCCCATACAGCTTGCTGAAAGAATAAACAAATGTATGATTTTATTTGTTTTCCTTTTAGCAGTAATCATAATTTTTCTTGAACCAGTTTTATTCATTTACAAGGAAACACATTCAACTGTTAAGTAAAGGAATCACAGAATTCTAGATATCCAATGCTTAACTACGTATTAGGTTCATATATTTATTATCTAATTTCCTGCAATAACTATATTGGAGGAAATATTATGTACTAAATTACTTGCTATGAAATAGCTAGTAAATGATGGTACCAAGATTTACTCTCAAATCTTAAAAGGAAAACTAATTATCGTTAGCACCATAGTCTTGTGTACAACAGTAGAACCTTCAGAAGGGAGGAATAATAATATAGTAAACATTTACGTAGAATTGTATGATTTATTTCCAGTTTTTGACATATACATACTGCTTCCATTTCTGACAGTTAAGTTCACCTCTAATTTTAAAATTCCATGTCATCCTTAGGTTCTATCTTATATCCATCTTATAGCTCAATGTTTCCAAACTTTTGTTTTTAGAGTATCAGTGAAATGTTTATGACAAAACTAATAAAAGGGGAGGAAGGGAATGAGGGCACTGATAACAACTTGAGGATCCCCCAAATTCTCCAAATGCTGCACCCTTAAGCCTTTAGCATAAAGAGTTTATTTGGAAAGTAATAACTTGGAAGACTTTTATTACTTTCTCTTTCCTCAAATGCTAACAGCTCTTCTATTGCTTTAGATCAGGTCCTTCTTCCCTTAGAAAATAGAAAAAAGAGGAATTCTTTGCATTTTCAGCACTGTGCCTAGGAATCTAAAAATGCTGCTTTAATTTTTATTTAATGGACAAATGCCTGTGATTCTGTTTCATGGATCCTGTTGCATCTTACACATTTAAGGATGTTATATGTCAATTTTCTTGTCTTTTTCATGCTTTATACTTTTTCATGACAAGACTTTTCTGTATTCACATGAACATCCAAAAATGTTTTCCATCTCACAATTCCATCCCTACTTCCCTCCAACTGGTGCCTCATCTCGCTACTTACTTTTTGCAACAAAACTGAGTTAACAATTTTCATTCATTCTCTCCATCATCTTTCTTTGCTTGAAGCCCTGTAAAGTCAGTCAGGTTTTTATTCTTACCAACTCATAGAAGTCATTCTGGTCAAGGTTGTATTTAACTTAAATGTTTCCAAATTCAATTGCAGATTTTCAGTCCTCCATCTTTTGGAGGTCCTGACAAAGAAGCCCTTCAATCCCTTACTCTTTTCTTGTTGAACACTTTCTTCACTTAGATTCTGTTTCCTTTCATTTCTCCCTTTCTCCCTTGTCCCATTATCCTTTACTCCCTCTCTCTTTCCTTTCTGTGTACAGGTTCTTCTCAGTAATGTTACCTTCATCATCTCAATATCCTAATCCATGTGCTTTCAGAGGTTCAGTTTCTGCACCCGTTCACTTTCTGTCTCTCATGCCTTGCATATTTGGCACCTCGTTAGTAATAGCTCCCAGCCCTTTCTCTTCTACCCCTCCAAATCTTAGGATCATGTATCTGAATGACTACATGATATTTGTGTACTTAACAGATATCTCAAACTTAAGAAGCCCAGGGATGTTGGCCACTAAAATGAAGTGAAGAATCATTCTCTGTATTCTTGGAATTTTGCAAAGATTAAAGCATAAATGGGGCTTACTAAGGACTGAATATTTTTGTCTCCCCATATTATCTCCAATATGGTGGTACTTAGAGTTGGGGCTTTTGGCAGGTGATTAGTTAGATTAGGTCATGAGGATAGGGATCCGATGATGAGATTAACACTCTTACAAAAAGAGGGAAGGACACCAGATACCAACCTCTCTCTCTCTCCTCCACTTCCCTCCATTTTCCTACTCTTTTTCATCCTCCTCCTTCTCTTCATCCTCTTCTACTCCACAAGCATGGGCCAAATAAAAGGCAAAAGTGTACACGGTAAGAAAGCTGCTTTCTAACAACCAGGGAGTGGAAGCTCAGCAGATATGGAGTGTGCCAGCCCCTTGAATTTACACTTCCACCTTCTAGAACGGAAAGAAATGCATTTCTGTTATTTAAACCACACAGTTAATGGTAGTTTATTCCAGTAGTTTGAACAGATTAAGATATAGTTCTTAGTATATATTCATTTAAATGAAAATAAATGAATTAAATATGTATAAAATATACAAATCCAAAGCCTTAAGATATTCCTAAAAATAATACTATGACTTTTTGATATGATACTTGAACGTGACCTGTACTCTGCAATAGTTACCCAGATATTTGAAACTTCCAGTGGCAGGGGAAAAATAATAGTTTCACAAATAGCTTTTATTTGGAAGGATTTCTTTTGTTTCCCAAAACGCTCACCCATTCTACTCATCCCCTGTTCCTGAGGATCCTACTGAATGAACCTATTGTCTTCCATATGGCAAATCTTCAGATGTATGAAATAATAAAAAGCTCTTAAGAAAAAAACCAAAACAGACCTGGGGCCATAGACAGCAAGTTCTGGGTTACTTGCAGTTTTTCCTGTTAAGAAAAGCTAGTTGCTCAACGCAACTATACAAACCTCATATGTGTCATTGTGCTCCTCTTTCAACTTTTGCCATTCCAGAAGAAAAGTATAGTTCATCAGAATGCATTCTTTCTCAGCCCTAAGTCATAGAGACGCACACTGTTAAAATACAAGGCACTTAAAATACTGATTCACTCTCTCACAATAAATGTCCTGCATTTCAAGCTAACACATAGAAGCAAAAATATTGACCACACTGGTTGAATCTGCCTTTACTCCTGGCTTCTAGTTTAGCCTTGCAGTGAAACTCCTGCTGCACCTTTTACTCTGTTTCTCCTTCTAGGATTCATGAACACGACATTCTTAGGAAGAAGTTTTGTCCTTGATGGTATTCAGCACGTTGTCTTAGAAATGGAAACTCTCAGGGCCGGGGCTGTGGAGTAGATTGGCGTTGCCTGCAGCACTGGTATACCATATAGGTGCTGGTGCAAGTCTCCACTGCTCTACTTCTGATCCAGTTCCCTGTTAATGAGCCTAGGAAAGCAGTGGAGGATGCCCCAAGTCCTTGGGCCCTGCACCCATGTGGGAGACGCGGGGGAAGCTCTTGGCTCCTGGCTTATGGTTTCAACCTGGCCTAGGTCCAGCAATTACAGCCATTTGAGGAGTGAACCAGTGAACAGAAGATTCTCTCTCTCTCTCTCTCTCTCTCTTTCTCTTTCTCTTTCTCTCTCTGTAACTCGGCTTTTCAAATAAAATGCATGAAAACATAGCTGTCTTCTTTTGCTGCACCTTGCACATTCTGTCAGACTGTTCCCACAAAGAAATTCTCATCCCTATGAACCTGCTTTCTAAATGGCCCAGAAATCATGGGCTTATATATTGTCATAGATCACAGAAGACAGGAGCTCTGGGCAGAAAAAGCAAGATCAAAAACGCTGAGATGGAATGCACTTGTTGCTTCCTAAGAACACCATAGAGGTCAGTAGTAGAGTAATAAAACAAGGTTATAGGATAGGTCAAACATATGTATACACAAATGTGTATACACAAATCTTTAAGACTATATGTTTAATGTATATGGGGCTCCCTCGTGCAGTAGGATGACTGTAGTTAATGTTAATATAATGTGTATTTCCTTATAAAGAAGCACTAAATTATATATTTTTGGATGTTTTCACCATAAAGAAATGTTAAATGTTAAAGGATATATATATATATATATATATATATATATATAATTATCCTGATCAAACATTACAGAATGTATATGTATAGCATTCATGTAGCACCCCATAAGGCTATACAATTTTATGTCCCTTAAAAATAAATAAACAAGAAGAAAATTGAGTTCAAAAAAGAAGAAAGCTGCTGAGTCTGTGAGGCAGAGAATCCCACAAGTTCACTGTCAGGGTAAGTACAGCCCATGCATTTGGTTCCTGAATCTGCAGATAGTATTATCTCACTATCTACCTCTGAATCCCAGAGCCTGGAAAGAAGCAGAACATGGGCTATGCAATGAGAAAGGACAAGGTCAAGTTTGTCAAGACAGGATTGTTGTGGTGGAGCAAAGATCAATATGTTTGTATGATTCTGTTTGTGGAAGACAGTGGGGATTATAGGGAACTACACTTAATAATCACATTTACTATCTAATTTGCTTTTCATTATATCTGTATTTGTCTTGAAATGCACCAATTTCACTCTCTTCAGATGTCTTCTCTCATTGGCTGCACATGAGAGGATGAATCAGGACCTCCTACTTTACCCTTCGGAAATTCAGGATTGCTAACATTGTAAAAAATATTTGTCTTTGTTGTGAGTAGCAATCTTACTAGTTGAAGATTTTATTTTATTTTACACTCTTGAGAATACAAAATAAATAAGGAGGCTAAAAGCAACCACGTCAGATACATCTTTCAAATATTCTGCCAACATCTGTCAACTTGAGCCTCTAAATAACTAGTGAAAAATGTTGTGTTGACATATTTCTCTCTTTCCCAGTGAATAATTAACAACAAATGTCAGGCAGGGATGGTGTAATAATTTCAAACAAATAAAAACCCATTTCCAACTCATTTCAAGCATCCGTAGCCTCTTCACTATAGATATACTTCTGAAATAAAGAAAAATGTTTGCAAAATTGTCAAAAACTGGGCAGACAGCATGGTGGAATTTTCCCCCCTTCTTATCATTGTCAGGGTGAAAATAAACAGAGCAAGCTATGTGCAGAGAAGGCTGAAAACACTTGATGAAACTAGTTACTAGTCTCATGAGTTGAATAGCCTTCTAAGTCAAATAAACAATGAATCAAATCTGTATACCAACAATTACTCTCCCTGTAACCCTGGACTACTGAAATCAGTCTTACTTTTGTTATTTATTTAACAGGGGAGTGCAAGTATCTATTTGATAAAATTATTTCATTTCATTTGGATATATGCAAGTAGTAGGACTACAGATCATATTGGAGTTCTATTTTCAGTTTTATATTCCAAAAACTCCATACTATTTTCCATGATGATTATACTAATTTACTTACCCATAAACAGCATATAAAAATTCACCTTTCTCTACATTCTTGCCAGCCAAAATTTTTTTTGATTTTTTAATATTGGTGAGATGATATCACATTGAAGTTTTTACTTGCATTTGCCTGGTTATTAGTGATATGAGCATTTCCTATATATTTATTGCCTATTTGTATGTTTTCTTGCCCATGCTTATTCCAGCACTATGCACAGTTACCAAGATATGGTATAAACCAAGATTGTCTACCAGGGATGAACAGTTAAAAAAGGTGTATGTGTATATATGTGTATATATATACATACACACATATGTATACATATGTATATACACACATACATATATAATGGAATAGTTCTCAACCATAGAAAATGATGAAGTATAATCATTTGTGGCAACCTGGATGGAATTGGAGACCATTATGGTAAATGCCTAAGACAGGCACTTAAAAATGTATGTCCTCACTCACTTGTGAAATAAAAATGTTGATCACTAAGTAGGATAGTGTTTGGCACGGCTGTTTATATTGCACTTGGGGTGCCTGTATGCCTTATCTCAGTGCCTGATTTGAGTCTTAGCCCCTCTGCTTCTGATCCACTGTCCTTATAACGTGCAAACTGGGAAGCAAAAGAATACGACTCAGGTTTTTGGGTCTCTTCCATTCAGCTAGAGACCTAGATTGAGTTATCGATGCCTGGCTTTGTCCTGGCTCATCCCTGACTGTTGTGGACATTTAGGGAGTAATCAATAGTTGGAAGATATGTCTCTGTCTCTCTCTCTCTCTCTCTCTCTCTCTCTCTCTCTCTGTTTCTACCTGTCTGTTTCCACCTTTCAAATATAGAAAATGAAAAAGAAAACAAATAGAGTAGACAAGAAGTTAACAGAAGCTGGGAAGGAGAAATAGAAAGAGAGTGGATAATAGTTACTAAAACAAAGTTGGAACAACTATTGTATAAAATAATTAATTATACAGTATATAGATTAATTGTAAATTACTAACTAATATACATTTCTAAATAATTGCAAGCAGAGTTTGACAATTCCCAACACTTAGAAATGATAGTATTTGAGGAAACAGAAATGCTAATTGCCCTTAGTAGGTTGTTACTCTTTAAATATATGTATTGGACCCAATATTATAGCCCATAAATAACTAGAAACACTACAAGTCAATTAAAATAATATTAAAAGAAACAAAAGATAATAACATAGCTTCCTGAAGATTTTTAATACATACTTAACTTGTGAGGGTCAAGCCAACTTTGATATCACTCACGGTGGGAGAGCCTCCAGGAGTGAAAGAGCAGATTGATGAATGCATGTGCTCAGTACCTCCCATGACAGCTTCTTAAACCATAGATCCCAGAGCTGTGTTTTCTCTACTTCTTCTTCCTTTGGATGATCTTCTGGAGATCATTTTTGTGTTGGTATGCTCTATATTTACTTAATCACCAAATTTAGTGTTTATTATTCTCAACAGTTTAAAGAAGGTTCTTCTCTGAGTTCATTTGAGTAACTTTCATAGTAAAGTAATAGTAAAAATATATTTTTACCTTGATATAAATCCTTAATTAATTGTGCAGTTACTCTTAAATTGCATATTTCGCACAAATTTCATATCAGAGATTTAGCAGTTAAGATAGAAATGAACACATTCTGCTTAGTTTTTATGCATACTCTCTAATGATCTATGTCTATTCATTGTCTTATAAGATTAATAGTCAGGTTTTTAATTAAAATATTATTTAAAGTTTCTTCAGCTTCTTTCTTGATGAAAATAGAATATTTCTGCAGTTAGATGAAGTATTACATATGTTAGTACACACTTATAAGAAAATTTGTCTATTTTTTAAAGATTGGTTCAGCTATAAATAAACCAGAAAAACATTTTATTTGTTGTCATGAAAATATCATATTAGAGCATTTTAAATTATTTTTATTTGTAATATTTTCTTTTATACATACCTAAGTTTAATAAATAAGTATATATGTAAATTTCTACAGCAGAGATGAGAAAAATTATGGCTCACTAGTTAAATATTGCCTGCCACTTCTTAATTTTTTTTTACCTTTTCTTAAACTTTTATTTAATGAATGCAAATTGAATAGGTACAGCTTTAGGGATATAGTGGTTTTTTCTTCCATATTTGCCCTCCCACTCCCATTTTCATAGTCCTTAGAATTTAGAAATGGACATTAAATTTTTAAATTTTATTTATCTACTTCTATTTATTTGAAAAGTAGATAGTGAAGAAGGTAGATTCCATGTAGCGGTTCACTCCCCAGCTGTCTATAGAAGCTGAGGCTGGGTGAGGCCAAAGGCTACGGCCTGGGACTCAATTCATGTTTCCCACCTGGGTGGCAAGGACTCAGATACCCAAGTAATCATCTGCTACTTCCCAGCACACACATCATCTTGAGGCAGAAATTGGAAGCAGAGCCAGGACTTGAATGCAGGCATTTGTATATAGCATGCAGGCATTCCAAGTGAGTCTTAACTGTTATGCCAAGCATCTGGCCCGTATATTTCCAAATGGCTAAAGAAATTGGAAAGAAGTATGTTCAGCAGGTGAAAATTATACAAAACTCATATTTAAGTTTCCCTAAGTAAACTTTATTGTACATAGCCAGGATCATCCATTTACAAATTATTTATGGCCATTTTCATACTACAATGGCAGAATCGATTAGTCATGATAAAGAATGTATATGCCCCTCTAAAGAAAAGAATTGTCAATCCTTTCTTTGCAGTAGATAAAGGTTTCCATATATTCATCCATAAATTATGAAAGTTTTATAGTTAAGGTCCTAGAAAATTGTGCTTTGTCTGAAGGCACATCACTAATTGGATATGTAGTTTGCATAGGAAAGTAGATAGTCTTGATGAGTTTGGTGAATAAAGATGAAGAAATCATGATATCATTATATTAAAATGATTTATAAATCTCATGGGGAACTTATGAAAATTCAAACTTGCTAACAATGAATGTATCTGTGAATGTCTAGAGACTGCTGTTCTTGGCAAAAGAATTTCTTTCCCAATTTAAATCATTTTTTATTCTTTGTGAATTAAACATTTATGCATCACATTTATTGGATCTGAATAAGATTTCCTTTTGCTGATAAAAAGACTTTGCTGGCCAATGCTGCAACTGATTGATGTGTGTTCCTCCTTCCTCCCAATCCAACTCTCTGTACTCATTATTATTTTAATCCCCTTCTGTGTTGGCATCCAGGAAGCTTGGGTCTCCCCAAAATTGAGACACTCAGCACAGGAACAGTTTCTGATTTACTAAGCTTACGATGTTTTCATTAAAGTATTTTTTGTCATGCAAATCAACTCTGAAGGTGAATTTTCTTTTTCTAAGGTTTATTTACGCAGTTATTTAAAGGGCAGAGAGACAGAGTGGGGGAGAGCCAGAGACAGAAGCACATACAAAGAGGAAGGGAGAGAGAGAGAGAAAGAGGGAGAGAGAGAGAGACAGAATCTCTCAACCACTAGTTCACTCTGCAAAACTGATCACGAACTGCCAGGGCAGTGCCAAGCCAAAGCCAGAAACCCAACATTCCACCTGGGCCTCCCAAGTTGTAGGCAGAGCCCCAAATAGTTTGGCCATGATTAGTTGCCTTACTAGGTGTCCTATCCAGAAACTGGAATGAAAGTGGTGGAGCTGGTACTTGAATTGTTCTTGAACCAGAAATCTGATATGCAATACAAGCATTCCAAATAGCAGCGAAATCACCTGCATCACGATGCAAGTCCCTGAGATTGAAGTTTGGAATGAGTTATTTTTTGTAGTGTTCTATTCTTTTTCTTTCTGACATAATGGCTTACCAAAATGTATGGCTAAAAATTCATTGGTTGTTCCCTTCTCTTTACAGTGGGCTAAGACAACAGAAGCTGTGAACATTGATAGGGAGAAATTATGGGCAAAGTGACAGAGACTGACTACCTGACACATGTAAACACCTTTCCTTCTTGACTTTGCCACTGACATACAATCTGATTTAGAAAAGTGGTGTCTCCTCTGAGCAACAGGATATTAGAACTTCAGAGGCAGAGATTATGAGCAAGTACTCATAAACCATGTAATGACTGAAGGCATGGGTTTTAGATTCAGACAGGTTTGCCTTAAGTCTGGTTTTATCAGTCAGATGCCTTATAAACCTAGGAAAATTTAGTTTGCAAATTACTCACTTAGAAACGAAGATGATGGTGGTAGTGTCTCTAGTTGTCTCCTCCTTAGAGTTATTAGGAAAATAAATAAAACATTGTACACAAAGCCTTTAGTATAATAGCTGATTTACATAATACAAACCAGTTAGAATCATAAAAAACTGAAATAAAAACACCAGATTACTATAATTTGCTTTTGTACTTCATCATTATCACCGTGAAGCATATTCTCACCATACCTTTAGGGTATTGGCATGTCAACTGTTATGAGAAATAGCATAACTAACTCCATTCATTGCTAGATTTAATGGCAAAGGCTACAAAGCAGTAAGATGTCAAAGATATAGGTGGGTATTTGGGATAAAGCAAGGAAGAGACATGGTTGTCAGAACTAGGAAACCCAGTTTCAGCCAGCTAAACTACAGAGAAGTGTCAGTCACTATGCTGACACTAAATTCATACTCTTAGAATTACTTATTTACCAAGTGTCCCCAACAATGGGTGAAATAGGAGAATAAATTCTAGTGCAAGACAATAGAATGGATCAAACAAAACGGAAGTATAAAACCAATAGGCAAGGGCCACACAGCCGAAACTTCTCTTCTCTTCTATTGCCTTCAAAAGTGTTATCATTTATTCATGAAATATGTATTGGCTGTCCAAAGTGACATGTACATAGAAGATACATAATGAGTACTTTTGGGATAAGTAAATAAAGAATAATATTTATGGCATGGTATTATTTAAGTGTAGGAAAGTTGTTGTTGAATAAGACATTACCTTTCTACTTAAGATGGCCAGTATAGTAGGTTAAACAGACATTTTACTGCAATTTAATGAGACAAGTACTTAATTTATGAACTGCATTGTATAATTTTTAATGTCTTCAGACATATCCCCTAGTTTGATCTTCAAAACACTTATATAAAAACAAAGGTATTTTATTTTTGTTTCAAGTGGCACCACTGACCTAAGATCTTGCTGCTAAAGGTTGTAAGACATGGGGCCAACAAGAACCATCGTTCCCATTTCCCCTCCTATTACGCGGGAAGTACATCACACTAGCATCTCCACGTCTCAAAGGCATCCACAGCATCAACAAGACTTTCCGAGCTCAAAGGTTGACGCTTTGCTGGCTGCAGGGGGTTTAATAAGCAAAGATGTGGCTTAGATAAGAGCTGTTGACCCTCAATTGCACAGAGCCTGGTTTTGGCCATTCTTCATGCATTATGAGTGCACTCTGTACGTTCAACAGGAAACGCATGGGAGACGCTCATATCCTGAATGGAGTCATATTAAGATGGTCTTTGAGACTGTAAGAAATTGGGTCATATGATTTTAGATTATGTGATGCTTAGTTTTGTATACCAACTTTCCTGGACAATGATGTCTATATTCTCTATCAAACATTATAATGGCTGTTTCTGACAGCATTTTAGATTAGATTGACATTTATATTGAAGGATTTAAGTGAAGCATATTGTCTTCCATAGTCTTGGTGGACCTCACCAAGTTAACTCAAGGCCTCAATTGAACAAAAGGTTGTCCATGCCCAGAAGGACTTTGGTCACTGGACAGTCTTCTGTCTTAAACTGCATCATTCATTCTGCCAGCCCACCCTGCAGATTTCAGTTTTGTCAACTTCCATAATCATGTTAGTCAATTCCTTAAAATAAACTGCTTCATATATACTCACACAATACTGACTGTGTTTCTTTGATTTGTTATAGATATATAGACATACCCCCTAGATTCTACATAGGGAGTTCAGTTGAAGTTAACACAGAACACATCCAGTTCACTAGAACAGTCAGTCCTGGGAGAACTGCTTCCTTAGGCAAGGGTCATAGGAGTTCCCATAGAATATTAAAGTTCCAGTTATGTACATTGATATTCAGGGCATAACCTGTGCCCCAGTGGGAAACTGTAATTCAATTTAAGATTCAAAAGAGAGACCAGACCCTGTAATCAAGGACGAAGACGAATCTAGTGTTCATATGGGGAGAGTATTGCTGCAAGGCGTATGCACATCTCATATTTTACCATAGTAAACATGGTCTGAGATAGGTAAATTAATGGCAGATCTCACAGTAACACATTAGAAGCATCATTTTGAAAGACTCACAGACCAGGAAAGTGTGAGTCCTAATGGACGAAGACCTTCGCTTCTGGTAGCTTTATGGGACTTCAGCTGAGACCAGTTGCCGAAGTGAAAACCAAATGACGTAGAGAACATACACATGCAACGTACACAGTCACACCAATGCCCCTTTCTCTTTGGAAATTAACACAGATTTGAGGTCATTCACATATGGAATATAGATAAAGAGGCAACATTTCTCATATTTTACCAATATCAACTGATAATACCCACTGTGATGGATATTGTGACTCTTTGAGACAGGGAAACAAGAACATTGTCTAGAGGATTGGAATCCTGGCTGACTTCACAACCAACACGAGTGCAGTGGCAGATCAATCTTTTGGAGATGAGAAATTGAAGAAGAAACATAAGATTCAAATTCTGTTGGCCCGATGCTATTTGTCTGTGACTGTCATTTTCTTTCTTTGGTTCAGTGATTTATCAAATCCTAATTTGCAGACATTTCTTACCATCCATCTCCCCTACTTCTTCTGGGGAGACTAAGAATTCTTCCAAACTAAACCCTTTTGTATCTATAGAATCACAGACCTGGAAGGTAACCTTATATCTAACTATGTTTAAGATATCTTGTTTTGGTTGGCGCCTCGGCTCACTAGGCTAATCTTCCACCTGCGGCACCGACACCCGGGGTTCTAGTCCCAGTTGGGGTGCTGGATTCTGTCCCGGTTGCTCCTCTTCCAGTCCAGCTCTCTGCTGTGGCCCGGGAGTGCAGTGGAGGATGGCCCAAGTACTTGGGCCCTGCACCCACATGGGAGACCAGGAGAAGCACCTGGATCCTGGCTTCAGATCCGCGCAGTGCTCCGGCCGTAGTGACCACTTGGGGGGTGAACCAGCTGGAAAAGGAAGACCTTTCTCTCTCTCTCTCTCTCTCTCTCTCACTGTCTAACTCTGCCTGTCAAAAAAAAGATAAAAAAGATATCTTGTTTTGAAAATGTGGAAAACCAAGCGATTCTAAGGGAGAAGATGTCCATCAGATGTAAATCTCAAAGTTCTCTGAACTAAAGTACAAGGAAAGAGAGACAAGTACACCCTAGAATACTGACACGTGCCAATCTCTGAATAATCCCAGAACTCCTGTTCTTTTTCCTCTGCAAAGAAGAGAGAGAAGCACAGTCAGCTATTGTGGACAATTGGACTTCTGGTGTAGAAAGAGTTTTAATTATTTTTGCATCTATATGTCATAATATACTGAGCCTGCTATTGACTAATCTCTTCCAAAGGGCTGGTGTTGTAAGAGGGTGGGAGCCTATTTCAGTTTGGAGGGTGAATTCTTCACCAACATGAGTCACTGTAGGGGCCAATGGCCTTAGAGAAAAAGGAGAAGGAGTAAAGTCTGTGGTCTTTTCTCTATTGTTCACAAACACACACAAACACAAATCCTTGTAGTCCCCACAAAGTTCATATAATCCTATTTGATTAAAAAAGAATATTTTAATGTAATTTTCCTTGGTCTCACCTTCTTAAATGGTTGTCACCAATAATAACTCCCTCCAATGTGTCTCCCTGAACTTTGTGACCTCTTCATACACTCATAGGTAACTACAATCTCATCATTGAAATTCTAGATGTGTCGTATCCCCCAATGAATATTAGCATCTTCTCTTCGTAGCTTATCATGTGGAGGAAACACTTGAGTGATAAAGGCTGTCAAGGATCCACATCACTAATGTAACAACAGCATTTCACACAAACACTCATGAGCTTATTTGAGAAGGGATGTAATATTTTGGACTAACAATACTTCAGGGTTCCCTCCTTGAAAATATTTAGCATGAAGTTGTAGAAAGAGGTTTAGATAGCAAAGGCACATGAGTTTCTATCCATAGATTCTACTTGCTATCTCTTTTCAAAATAAACAAGTGACTAAGCAATGAAACAAAACATTCAGAAATAAAAGAATTATTAGAATTAGAATAAAATGCTTAGAGCTGTTGCTTTACTTAGACTGGAGAAGGGCAATAGATAAATGACATTAGTTTTCATTTGATCTTAGGAATCTATCCCATTTATTATACAAATAAATCCCAGTTTTTGAGTAGTATTTGCTCAATCACTGTCTCCAGAGGGGTTCCAAATATTTTTGAATTTTTGGTCTGGAATGCACCTGTTTGGTGGAGTTACACATGGTAAAACACATACTCAACCTGCTTTTTCAGTTGAGTTTTTTTTTTTTTTTTAAGATTTATTTATTTATTTGAAAGGCAGAGAAACAGAGAGAGAAAGAGAGAGAGAGAGAGAGAGAGAGAGAGAGAGAGAGAGAGGTCTTCCATCTGCTGGTTCACTCCCCAGATGACCACAATGGCTGGAGCTGTGCCGATCTGGAGCAAGAAGCCAGGAGCTTCTTCCGGATCTCCCACACGGGTGCAGGGGCCCAAGGACTTGGCCCATCATCTACTGTTTTCCAGACCATAACAGAGCGCTGCATCAGAAGTGGAGCAGTAGGGACTCGAACCGTCACCAAAGGCGGAAGCATTACCCGCTATGCCACAGTGCGGCCCCCTCAGTAGGGTTTTAATGATAGGATTTTCTACTGACTCCCATAAGGCCCACTCTCTTTCAATTCTCTGCTCCTCTCTGCCAACGTCTTTGAAGTTTTAATTGACAACTTAATTTTCATGTCTGTGAATCTTTTAACAAAATGTAACAAGCTTCTATTCTTCCACAAGATATTGCAAGGCTTCTCACTCTCATTATGTTCTTTCTTGTCTTTGGCTTGTTTTTGAAATAATGCTTAGTCACAGTTTAAGCCCAAGAAGACCACATTTTGAGGACTGATGTTACTCTCTCTGACAATGTGGAATATGACAAATGGCAGGAGAAAGGCAGTATGCATTCAATGACTCAGAAGGCAGGTCTTCCAAACATAATCTACATTTTTAAAAAGAGATTTATTTATTTGTAACACAGAGTTACAGTGAGAGATCATCCACCTGCTGCTTCACTCCCTGAATAGCTGCAATGATCAGGGCTTTCCAAGGCTGAAGCCAGGAGCCTGGAATTCCAACCAGGTCTCCCATGTGGATGGCAGGACCTCAAGCACTTAAACCATCATCTGTTCCCTCCCCAGGTGCATCATCAGAGAGCTGGATTGAAAGTGGAGCAACTGGGACACAAAGAGGCACCCATATGGCATGGTGGCTTTGCAGGCATACAGCTTAACCCACTGTGCCATAATACTGGCACCACAGTATGGTTTTTTTAAAAAAAATATTTTTATTTATTATTTGAATGGCAGAGTTACAGAGAGGCACAGGCAGAGAGAGAGAGAGAGAGAGAGAGAGAGAGAAATGTCTTCCATCTGCTGGTTCTCTCCCCAAATGTCTGCAATAGCTGGAGTTTCTACCAGGTCCCCCACATCAGTGCAGGGGCCCAAGCACTTGTGCCATTTTAATTGCTTTCCCAGGCAGAAAGAGTAGAGAGCTGGATCTGAAGGAGAGTAACCAGGACTCAGCTGTTGCCTATATGGGATGCCGGTACGCATGTAGCAGCTTTACGAACCACACCACAGCACCCGGCCTGCAGAGAGTACATTTTAAGCTTGGGCTTGTGGCAGTAAATAATATTTGAAGAGAATAAAGATAAAGTTTCACTCATATACACTGCCTTTGAGTTACTGAAATCCCAGGTACTCTAAATGTGGCCAAAGCAACACCTGACAGACCACACTTGTATCCATCCATTCCTTCCATGAACGACTGTAGGTGGGAACAGGTGGAAGTTACCACTCTGTATTCTTCTTAGAGACTGATTTTCTTTGTATGAGCACCAACCCAGGGGCCCTACTATGACAAACATAAATATCCTTCAAAAAATTAGGAAAATGTCAGTTTCCACCATCTTTTCATGCTGCCATGATGGTGCTCATAAATGCCCCGGCCAAGGGACTCAAGAGCATCTACAATGGTGAACTGAGAGGCAAATGTCAGGTTCTTATGAGGCCAAGTCCCAAAATCGCCATCAAGTTTTTAACTGTAATAATGAAGCATTGTTACAGTGGAAAATTTGAAATCTTTGATGATCACAGGGCTCAAAATATTGTAAAATTATTGTGAACCTCATATGGGAAGGTTAAACAAGTGTGGAGTTATCAGCCCAAGGTTTGATACCAAACTCAAAGATTTAGAAAAATGGCATAAAAATATGCTCCTATCCCATGTTTGGTTTCATTGTAGTGACAACCTCAGCTGGCACCATGAAGAAGCAAGAGAGAAAAATCACCATTTCCTATGTTTCCTAGACAGACTAAGGGGCTGCTCAGTAAATGAACTGTTTCCAAGAGAGGAAATGACAGGAGGTCTTAGGTCACCTGAAAGGGTCTCTTTCTTTTCTGTAATTTTCCTTCACATACCTTTGCTTCCATAGATGGCAGTAATTATAAACGAAGGAGACCAGCATTGTGGCACAGTGGGTAAAGCTGTCACCTTCAATGCTGGCACCCCATATGGGTGGCAGTTATCATGTGCTGGCTGTTCTACTTCTGTTCCAGGTCTCTGCTAATGGAATAGGAAAAGCAGAAAAAGACCAAAATGCTTGGACCCCTGCTATGCATGAGGGAGACCTGGCTTTGACCTGAACCAGCCCTGAGCTTGCAGCCATTTAGGGAGTAAACCAGTGGATAGAAGCTATATCTCTCCCCCTCTCTCTCTCTCCCTCTCTCTCTCAGTCTTTCAAACAAATAAATAAATAAATCTGTAAATAATTATAAATTAAGAATTTCAGAGTTTACATATATAAATGTAATGAATATGTGCATATGTACACACACACACAGCGTGAGTGATGGCCCACCACAGCTATTCTATGTTACTCAGAAGTGGAGTACTGAATATATGAATTTGAATTTCAATTTATGTTTTTATAAGCACTGAGTGAGATGCTGGACAAAGTATTTCTTTCTGCGTATCAATCTTGCCATATTCTGAATGCGGTTGATATTTCATTAGACGCATGACCTCCATCGGAAAGGTACACAGTCATATTTTGTTATTTCCAAAACTACAAGTTTTCATCTTTCTTCCACAAGATTTTTGACCTTTAATTATTAATTCAGCAGCGACCTGTTTTTAGGTTTGTTTTCCTTTGTAACAAATGCTGTTTGTGTCACCTGCTATGTGGCAATGAAAGATTGTGAGCTTCTGGGCATGATATTCACAGTGCATAAACTATGGAGCCACGGTGACTGAGAAGCAATGTTGTGGAGCACAAGCATCAGGCTGCAGGGACCCGACTCCTTGAAACGGAACAGCATTGTGTAGATCAGCCAAGGGGAAGTCATGGTGAAAACAAACCAAAGGAATATGTTTTGTGTTATTCCCCAAACAACACAGCCACGATGTCATTGTGTAAATCGAGTATGTGAGGGCATTTTAGAGGATAAGGTGCTACGTTTGAAGGGAAAGAAAATGAGGAAGGGTGTACATTACAGAGTGTGAGAGGAAAACACTGATAGATCGTTAACCACCTTATGAACAAACAGACCAGAATGGGGACTAGAGAAATTTGAGATGAGTAGACAAAGGATATCCAAGAAAGAAGGCTATGACAGTCGTGGCAGAGAGGATCTTACTGTGTCAGACTAAGAGTGAGAAAGAGGATTTTAAAACAAGAAGGAGAGAGAAAGAAGGACCCCTGGTGAGCAAAGGACACACACACACAACAACAATCGAAGAATAAAGGGGGGGGACAATAGAAAAACCAAAAGATAAAGAGTGATGGGGAGAAAGCCAGGCGTAACCAATACAATGAACCACAGAAGGAGAAGGAGGATAAACAAGAGCTAGAAAAGGGTGCTTGTTGAGCAAAGGTGCACAAGAATGGGGGGAGTGTAAATCTCACAACAGTGCAGGCTCACAGGCATCGCTGGAAGAGGAATGAGAACAGGAACAACAGGAGGTTATAATCACACATGCTATTTAATTCAGTTAAATAAGTATGCTGTGCTAGATATCCTGTAAACGTGGTCTCACATAATTCACAATCACGAACTAATATAGCAATGCATCTACTATTTTCTATGCTGTATAAAGGTTGAAATTGTCCAAGGCCAAACATCTGGAAGTTAATCTGGAAATCTCTTCCAAATCTGTATGTCTAAAAACCATGCTTTTTCTACTCTGCCAAGCACAGAGATAGGTGAGTGAAAAAGTAAATGTTGTTAGAAGGGATTAAAGATGGAGACAGAGAGAACCCCAATAGAGTATTCTACAGCCAAGTTTCACTCTGATAAGACTATAAGTTGTCTTCTTTTAAAATAAAAATAAGAATTTCCAAGTTGATTTACCCATTGTGGGAAAGTCTCAAAAGTTGAACATGTCCCTTTGTATTATGTCTGATTTAGAGACATGGTCACCTAACATACCCAAGCAAGTCTGAGATACAGTCTATGCTTTCCAGCAGTAGGTCAATGTCACATTGAATCAGGAGGCTCAGCAGGCTGCCTTGGGTTCCTGAGCTGCCTTGCAGAGGTGGTTCAACTATTCACCCCAGGGACAAACATTAATCAGGAAAAAAAATCAAGGAACAAATTACAAGGTGACATGGGACAGAGTACAGGTTAAGTGTATGTCAGAAATATATATGGGGGAAATCAGAGCAAATAAGCAATTCAAATGATTCTGAAGAAGTGTCACATGCAGATTGGTAGTCCTGGCAAGGGATTCCAGTGAAGGAAAAGAGGTGGAAATAATTGAAGAGCTGGAACAAATCCCATCTTTCTAGTCCCCGTTGTTGTTATCCTAATTCTGGTCACCCATGTTATTTTGCAATTATCACTTGGTGATTGCTTCTGTTTGCAGTACAATCTTCCTCTGCTTTGTCACTCATCTCTCTGGGATTCACCTTCTTATGGGTGACAAGGACATCCCATTCCATGTCTTATGAAAAATTTGATTTTTGGTTGATACTCTGACTGTGAAGTCGTTTCAAAGTATGCCTTTAAGGAAAACAAAACAGACCTATTCGCGTCTCATATGTCTTCCTTTCATACATTTAAAGTTCTAAATATGTTTTAATTTTCACCATACCATGAAGGTGTCTTGTGGCAGCTAACTTCAAAGATGTATTTGCTCCAGTGTCCCATTTTCTGAAACTGGGCTTTAACAATAAATTTGAATTAGACGTGGCATTATTTTAAGTTGGACACAGGTGGAAGCCCACGACAAGGGGAGTGTTGTCTTCCTAATCTGAAGTCAGTCTAGGAGCTAGGTAGTCCAAGAACAGCCCGGGCCTCTTCTCTGTGTGCACAGAAACAACTGAGCAAAAGCTTCACCTGATTGCAAGCATATCCTGTGGCTCCTGGTCTCATGGCCTGAGCTGCAGTGTGAGAAGAACTTCAAATGTATGCCGAGGCCCTAGTTATTGAGTCAGCTTTCATCATCTGCCTGTATGACCACATGGTTAGACTAGACTGCCAGACATCTTCTAGACTGAACCTAGGGTTTCCATTACCATTTCTCATCTTTAGAAAGTCTTTGATGTACTCTAGTAACAAAGCTGAACTAGAGTAATTTAACAACTAAGAGAATTCTTGGAATAATTTTTCTGGCAAAGAACATAGCTCTGGTTGAGAGCCAACAGAGAACCCTAAATATATTTAACGTTGTCACTAATTTGTGAGAGTTCCATTATATAACTCACAGTTGTTTCCATTTCTTAGGACTCACTTGTCCACAATTGTATTAAATCAGTTGCAGACTGGAAGCCCAGGAGCCTGAATACATCTGTGTTCCATTAAATACTGTAAAATGTGTAAGTGTGTGAGAGAGAGCATTCAAATATCAAAGAGTGTCCACAGAAACTGTTTAGGAAACAGTTATAACAGTTATTTTAAAACACTGTCATGACTAGTGAGAGAAGTTCCCAAATGTATGCTGACTTTCTTCATGGAAAATATTAGCATGGATGTCAGTGGCTGCTTTTTAAATTATTATTAGGTTTGTGTTTTCTAGCCCATCACATAGCCTGTTCAGGGTTTTCACTCATATACACTGTCTGTTTATCTCCAGTGTTTCTGAATTTGTGGGTACTGATATAATTCCTAGGATCTTTTTCAACATTAAAATTTTGTGATTCTAAGCCCAAGAAACAATATATATTTTTAATGAAGGCATTTATTAGATATACAAAAGCTTAGAGTACTGAACTACAGTAACAAACTTGGGTATTTTTGTGATTATCTGAAAAACGATTTTGTTCCTTTTCTGTGTGTTTTAAATGAAAGAATGCCTGCCTCAACTCTCCTTGACATTAATTCTATTATTCATGTTAATGTGACAGGTGTGTAAAACTGCTGCAGCAAAATCATTACAAGGGACTTCTTTATCACAGCTGAAGTTAAGAGGTCTGCTAATTGTTAATGCTAATAAAAGTAGCTGCTATTACTTGGCTTTTAAAATATAATTACATGACACAAATTCTATGCTCCATTTTCCTTACAAAGCCCATGTAATCACCATATAACAAAATTAGAGATGGATGTGGCTTCAATGAAAATGCAAGCTCACTCAGTTAGGAAGCCGGACATGTTCAAGGCTAAGAAAAATCATTGGGATGTTTTTCATGGATCCAATAAGAAATTAAGGAAAGTTATGTACAATTCCCTCTTGACTAAAGTCTAATGAAGAGAATCTGGTTTGTGATACCATGATGTGTGGGTATTTCAGAGTCCTCTTAAAACTCCAAGCTCCTTAATTTCCTATTCATGAAATTCAACTTTGACACCCACAACCTTGGGAATTTGAATCTGATATCCAAAAAGACTGGCCAAAAAGAGTCAAATTCGCTTCTCTTTTGATTTGCCTGAAAAAATCGCAACCTAATTGAGCTGAACGCTCCTTATCGGTTACCCCTGCACATGCACAGCTGAATCGTCTGAAGGAAACTAGACACAGTGCCCACAGGTCTCATTTCAATTAACCAAACCTCTGGTCTTCTTGTCAACAGTGCAGCGTTTCCCTGCTCTTTGTCTCCTCGCGAGCTGAGTGATACGCTGCAGCACTCCTCTGCCATCTCACTCCCTCTTATCTTTTCTGCTGAAAATTATATTCAATCAGAAGATACTTCCGCCTTGTCCCATCACGTTTTTCTGCACTTGCTACCCTCTGGCACCCTCGGGGTTGTGTTCCCCTTGGCTTAGGAAGACCCCTGCAAGCTGTTGTCTGAAGCAGTAGTTTATGCCCCTAGTGTCTCTGCTCACCATGTCAATGTGCTTCCCACTTGACTTTGCTTTCTCTCCTCCTCCACTAAGCAATTTCATTTCTGCACCCAAACACTGACAATAGGACACCAAATCTATTCTCAGGAACATGATTAGAGTGATACAAAAGAAAAGGCTGAGCCTTATCAAGTCTCTCTACAGATCGAGATTAGCAATCCCTCCCAACAGGGCAGCAAAATCCCAAGCCCCGCATGATCCTTCCAAATTCTGTTATAATCCCTGCCTCATCTCCTAAGCACTTGTCACATTTTACTCGTTCTTGACACCTTCAGGTGTGTTTCACTGCAGGATTTTCTTACTCTCCAATCCCTTTGCCTTGCACTTTTCTCCAGATACACAGGCAGCTGCTTTCTCCCCTGCATCACTTCTGAGCTCAGAGACACTTTCTCAGGGTCTTTCCCAGCCCACTCTAAGGTGATTGGGATCTCTTCCTGCAATTGTTTCACTTCTATCTCTGTTCTAGTTTTCTCTGCAGCAAATACCATTAGTTGATTATCTGGGCAGCATAAAACCCCTGTTATAGGCATCCTTTGGGATCCCAGGGCGGTTGGTTCCAGGATTTCCCTCAATACCAAAATCTGCAATGCTCAAGTCCCTTACACAAAGTCACAAGGTACTTGCACAGCACCTACACACGTTCTCCTACATATTTTAAATCATCTCTGCATTACTTACAACATCTAATGCAATGCCAATGCTAAGTGAATACTTGTTATGCTGCATGGTTTAGGGAATGACAAAAAACTATGAACTTTCAGACATTTAATTTTGTAAAATACTTTTTATTCATGTAGTAAATCCACAGGTATTGAGATCTGACTTTATCTACTATCTGTCTTCACCCATTGACATATACACCTGTGACAGCATGTAATTTTTTTTTCCTATTTATGTAATGATGTTTCACAGAAAATGAGAATAGTGACTTTCATTTAGTAAGTATTCAATGGACACTGGTTAAAGATTGGCTATTGAGTGATCATGTATTTTTGGTCAAAAACGGATTTGAAATGGTTTTAAAATCAATCCACATATGTAACTTCTCAACGGTTAAAAAAAGAAACTTTTTTGACAGGCAGAGTGGACAGTGAGAGAGAGAGAGACAGAGAGAAAGGTCTTCCTTTGCCGTTGGTTCATCCTCCAATGGCCGCCGCGGCCGGCGTACCGCGCTGATCCGATGGCAGGAGCCAGGTACTTCTCCTGGTCTCCCATGGGGTGCAGGGCCCAAGTACTTGGGCCACCCTCCACTGCACTCCCTGGCCACAGCAGAGAGCTGTCCTGGAAGAGGGGCAACCGGGAAAAAAGAAACTTTTAAAAAAGAGAGATACATCAGGTAACTAGGATGATTGGGTTATTTGATATGAACTCTAACATGTGTAAAATGATCTTTAAAATTCAAGTGATTTTAGCCTTAATACTTCACTATAGCAAAGCACAGGCCATCTATACAGATCTGGGGGGCCAGTGTGACCTACCGTACAACTCCGAGGTTAAAGTGCATTTCCAGTATTCACCCACTCCCTTGTCCTGAAAGGATATTTGTGTGCTGGCCAGTCCCCAAGCATCCCTTCCCCCGACCTACCCTCTGTGTTTTGGTCTTTTTTTTGTTTCTTGCCTGCTGATTCCAGTGAGAATTATCACATGATTCTCCTTTCCAGTTGGTATCTAGAATGGTTCTTGAAATGGGCCAACTGTGGGTCTGACTGCGGATCTAACTGTGGTTGTAGCCGAGTTGTAATTGGGGATCAAAAGAGAACTCGACTTCCTTCTTCCTGACACTGCCCTGCTTTGCAGCATTTCTGTCTGTGCTGATCCTAATGTCTACTAAATCTGTTGAGAAGATCCTGTTTAGAATCCCAGCCCCGACCCTGCCTCCATGCTTCCTCCCCATTGGCTTTTTAGCACCAAAGGTGATGGTGTCCTATTGTCTCATGCCCTCCACCCTGCCCACACTTCTAGAATGCCTTCATTCAAATGTCTCTTCTGAAAAACAAGCTGAATGTGCCTCCTGTTTCATTTCCTATCTTTTGTCTGTCTCTCTGTTTTACTTCTTATCTCCTACTAGAGCCAATATTTTCTCGTGGACGCAAAGTCAAACTCAATGTGAATTCTGCCAAGGAACATCATTCCACACACACATCATTTTTCTTTCCCTACAGTGAGGATATTTATTTACTTAAGCAAAACTTACCTTGAGTACTACTGCATGTCAAACCCATAAAGTGAATTCCTTGATACTAGCAGCTTAGTTTCTACCATGGACAGAAACGACTTGTAGATATTGTTCAGCATGGAAATGAAACCTAATTAATATTGTGCAGTGGTACAATCAGTGTGTTCAAAGAACATTAAAGTATTATATGAAGTCCACCACACATACCTACCCAGAAGAAACTCTTCGACTTGGAATCATACAAAGTCCGTGCCCTGACGGTACCATCGCCAGCTCCGACATGGTTCTGAGAAACATTAAAGACAGGAAAGGCTTGCACATGTCCTTAGAAGTGACAAGAACGAAGTTCAAGTTTCCCATTTTCCAAGAAAAGGAAAACAACAATTTTGGTCTTATTTTTCCCAACTGTGGGAGATCAACATGGAGGCATCTGTTTCAATTCTCTGATTATTTCTACAAAATTCACCAATGTGCATGAATTTGATAACAGTTATTAATACTTGCATTTTGTTATCTTTAAGAATTTTCATAAAACAAGGGATTGCATAGATGTGTTTGCTTAAACTTAATACATGCACAGAATTTCTAATGTCTTAGTGATTTTGTTCTGGGACACGGTCAACATTAAAAGGAACTCTGAGAGGGCACCTTCATCTCTGTCCATAGATAGGACAAGAAGGTACCACCAAGATTTCTGCATTGTAGGTCTGGCCTTCTTACCTTGATGTAGGCTTTTCTCTTTGTTTCTTTCTGCCACCCATACCCAGTGTCCTTTATTAATTCAATTTCCTTATGACATTTTACTTCATTTCTTACACAATCTTAGTTTATTTTAATTTCAATTCTATGTAGATTCAACTCAAATTTGCCACCCTGAGACATGTTGATGCATACCACTTATTTCCCTATATTGCTAAGGGGAATATACATTTGGGATCCCAGGGAATGTTCACAGGCAAATTCGGTTTGGGATTTTATTTTCTTTCTTAGATCTAACTCATTAATATGGCTGGCATTGGAAGTGCATTAAAATGTTTGTATCTGGCATATTCATTACTTTCTTAATGTTTTTCTTCTTTATACCTCCAATAATCTGTGTATTAATTCTGTCTACTGGAGAGCTGTTGTGTTATATTATCACTCAATTGGATTCCAGGAAGTTGGTCTCTGAGAACATTTCAATTCTATCATTGACCCAGGGTGGCCAGAGAGAGAGAGAGAGGAAGAGAAGAAGGAAGAGGAGGAAATGAAAGAGGAGGAGAAAGGGGAGAGGGATAAGAGGAGGACGAGGCAGAGGCAGGAGATAAAATAGTCCTCTCTTCTTGGAAATAGGAGATACATTATTACTCTACACTTTCATATCTAAAGCATGGAGTCTTGCAACCAATAATTTGCTCTTTTCTTTCATGAGTTTCAGTTGGAAAGGTATTCCTCGTTTCCAAATAATTCTGAATAGTGCAATGTTGTGAGATATTTTTCACATATGAAGGATAATACTTACCTACCTACAGAATTGTTATCAGAGCAGAAATTTAAAAGCACTTGAAAATGAGTGAGAAAGTACATGCTTCATAGCCATCACATGGTACTGGCGTTGATGATTATGCTTTGGGACTGGCCTACGTAGATTCTCTTTCTGTGCTTTTAATGTGTCCCCCAAAGTTCCTGTGTTGCAAACTTAATACTCATTGTAGCAGTAATCAGGAAGGGAAAATAATAAGTGATTAGATCATGAGAGCTCTCTGAATCAAAGTGGGAATGAGCTGGTAAAAAAAAGTAGCCCCCTTACTCCTGAAACTGGCTATATGAAATACATGAAATGTGTTCATCCTGTCTAAATAAAAAATGATTTTAAAAAGTGGTCTTAAAAAAAAAGTGGTCTTCTTTCTTTTTTTTCAGATTTCTTTATTTATTTGAAAGGCAAAGTGAAAGAGAAAGGGAGAAACAGAGGGAGAGAGACCTGTCTGCTTGTTCACTCCCCAAATTTCTGTCATGCACAAGCTCTCTCCTCATGCTTTATGGTGCTATTTTATGATGTAGCAAAAAGGCCCTCACCAAATGCCCCTACTGAGTGTTGGACTTGCCCGTTTCCATGGCTGTATGAAATATGTGAAATTCTTTATGAATTATCCAGCTTGTGGTATCCTGCTGCAGCAGCACTAGATGAATAAGGCACAATGCTGATTTAAACAGATAGGACACATGGTTAATATTTCTGTGCCATTTAATACCCTCCCCCCCAAAGAAATGATTTGTGAAAATTGATAAAACCTGGCCAATCATCATCTTTGCCTTTTCCAGGACTCAATATGCTTATAAATAGGTTATGTGCTGTGTGGCTTCTGAAATTGAAAGGAATTGGTCTGTTCAGGGTTGCCTGATCCTAAAATTATGGTTCTCAACACTGGTTGAACGTCATGTCACCTATGGAACCAACAATAAAAAAGGATATTTTAGTATGTCTGTTGTGGATGCTCATTGTTTGTATTTATAAGACTCGGTATACAAGATTCAGATTTATTCAGTGGGGATTTATGAGCTCTTTACAATGTGCCTGACACTACCAGGTGATGAGGACAGTAACAGCCAATACCAAGTTCTGTCCCAGAGAAGACAGCATGCCCTGGGTTACAGCAGAGCAGAGCAGTGTTGCTCAAAGCATTTCCAGTCCCAAGCCCTCTTCCATGACTTGCTATTTAATTAATGTCATTTTAAAGGGTATCATTTTAAACCCCATCTATATCTCAGGCTCCCAGGTTATATTTAGCTAATCCAGCTAAAGTGACATATTTATTTAGTCTTATTATATTTGTTATGTGTAAGGCCATCACCAAACACCAGAGTTAAAGGAAAGGTTTATTGTCGGGTGGGGGAAGCCCAAAGGGCCGGGTAGGGGAGAGGGCAAGAGAATAAGAGAGAGAGTAAGAGAGAGAGAGAGAGCAGATGTTGAGGAACAAGTTCTGGTAAACCTTTGCCAGGGGGCGGGCAGGGAAATAGGAGTAGTGAATCCCTTTAGGGTGGGGGTGGAGCTGACACTGCTGGTTGAGCCATGGGACTTAGGACTGAAGCCTGCTGTGCAAAGTGGCGATGGGGACCAGGGCCCAAGATGGTGTCTGAGGCATAGATGGTGCCACAGATAAGACTGCACCGTTTTACTAACATTCCACATTGGGTTTTTTGGGAAATTCCAATTTTCAACCTGAAGAATTTGAAGAAGTAGACATTTCAGATTACTGAACCAGTGAAAATTGTAAAATACAGTTGGGAAAAAAAAAGAAAGGTCTTTATATCCTTGTGCATACTATTTACTGTGAGAGTAATGACTTGGATTTTTTTTAACCTTTATTTAGCAAATATAAATTTCCAAAGTACAGTTTATGGATTACAATGGCTTCCCCCCACCCATAACTTCCCTTCCACCCGCAACCTTCCCAGTTCCTGCTCCCTCTCCCATTCCATTCACATCAAGATTCATTTTCAGCCAGCGCCACGGCTCACTAGGCTAATCCTCCACCTTGCGGCACCGGCACACCGGGTTCTAGTACCAGTCGGGGCGCAGGATTCTGTCCTGGTTGCCCCTCTTCCAGGCCAGCTCTCTGCTGTGGGCCGGGAGTGCAGTGGAGGATGGCCCAAGTACTTGGGTCCTGCACCCCATGGGAGACCAGGATAAGTACGTGGCTCCTGCCATCGGATCAGCGCCGTGCGCCAGCTGCAGCCTGCCGTCCGCGGCGGCCATTGGAGGGTGAACCAACGGCAAAAGGAAGACCTTTCACTGTCTCTCTCCTTCACTGTCCACTCTGCCTGTAAAAAAAAAAAAAAAAAAAAAAAGATTCATTTTCAATTATCTTTATATACAGAAGATCAATTTAGTATATATTAGGTAAAGATTTCATCAGTTTGCACCCACACAGAACATAAAGTGTAAAATACTATTTGAGTACCAGTTATAGCATTAATTCACATTGAACAACACGTTAAGGACAGAGATCCTACATGAGGAGTAAGTACACAGTGACTCCTGTGGTTGACTTAACAAATTGACACTCTTGTTTATAGCATCAGTAATCTCCCTAGGCTCTAGTCATGAGTTGCCAAGGCTATGGAAGCCTTTTGAGTTCGCGTGGACTTGGATCTTATTTAGACAAGGTCATAGTCAAAGTGGAGGGTTTAATAGTATTTGTTTTCCAACACTGAGGTCTTGATAGTGTCTGCACTTCAGAATGGAAGAGCCCAGGGGAGAGTGTCTGCAGAGGAACACAGACATGCTGCCTCTGAAAGTGCCGTGTTGGATTAAGACTCCACCCGTGGTGGTGGCTCAATGCAATAGAGTTAGGTGTAGGTGGGGAGGGAGACACTCACGCTTAGTCACCTTGAGGAGACAGATCAGCCTGGGCTCCACGCAGTGAAAGACAAGTGCTATAGTCTCCCAACTTAGAGAAACAAAATAAAATTAAAAAAGTCAACAGCATTATCTTGTACTTTTCTTCTTTCTACGAAGAAGATAAAACCCTTTTCCTCCGTTGTGGTGTCATTAACTCTTAGTAAGCCCTTAGTTTATGGCAAGGCGATGGAAAGGTAGAGGCATGGCTAGGTCTGGGTGTCAGTCCCGACTCCCCACTCACTCCACAACTCCCTGAAATATCCATGCCTTCAATTTTCAATCCCTAGAGAAAGAGTTTGTGCGATAATCTCCAGATTGAACCTTCTGCTTCCATCCACTTTGTGGGTAACTGGGTCACAGTCCTAACCATCAGTTATTTACATACAAACCTTCAAACCAATACTTACATAAATAAAAATTATCCAATTCTCTGGTCCAAGCCACAGGAAAAGCTGGGTAGTCTTTCCCATCCCTTACTCCCAGAAAGTCCCTACTGGATCTTTGCTGTGAGACTAGCAATGCTTACATTCAGAGGCTCAGGCTCCTCCTCTAGTTACCTGCAGGAATCTGATGCTAGAATCCTGGATTCCAGATATATTAATTGTATTGTTGCATTTAGTGGGTATTAAATAGTATATACTAATCAAATTGTGCCTCTCCACTTTATTACCCATAATTCCTCATTCTTCCATAATTTCCCATTTCAGTTTCCTTAAAAGAAAACCTTGAGTGTTTGAAATGATATGGCTATGGAAAAACAGTTCAGAAAGATAAATGACTAAATGTATCAATCAATTATTTCATGCTAGTTGACTGCCTTAGGCTTTTGAATACTATTTTTTAGCATTCATGTTAAATGATAACAGAATCAAATATTCTTTAAATGCAAAGGGTTTTACTACTTTTCAAATAATGTAGGTTTTTTCTCTACTCTTCAAAATCAACTTCTTTTAACTACCATTAGCAGAGAAGCAATAAACAGATCCTTACCACTGATGATGTCATAATGGATAATGGAAAAGCATTAATTTTCATAATATCATCATTAATTATAGCCAACATTGAAATACAGTGGGGCTGACTTTGTCATATTTAATGAAGCAAATGCTTTGAAATATTAATTAACAAAATCAATCTCAATATACTGGGGACTGTAAAATATATTGTTTAAAAATTTAATCATACAAAATAAAGTAACTTTTGTGTTCAAGAAGATATCATTAATGTAATTTAATACTTCCATTTTATACGATACTAGACTTTGGAAAATCAATAGAAAAAAAAAACACAAGAAAGCTATTTTTTTTTTGACAGGCAGAGTAAGACAGTGAGAGAGAGAGAGAGAGACAGAGATAAAGGTCTTCCTTCCGTTGGTTCACCCCCCCCAGATGGCCACTACAGCCAGAACTACACTGATCCGATGCCAGGAGCCAGGTGCCTTCTCCTGATCTCCCATGTGGGTGCAGGGCCCAAGTACCTGGGCCATCCTCCACTGCCTTCCTGGGCCTCAGCAGAGAGCTGGACTGGAAGAGGAGCAACCAGGACAGAACTGGCGCCCCAACCAGGACTAGAACACAGAGTACTGGTGCCACAGGCGGAGGATTAGCCTAGTGAGCCGTGGCGCCGGCCGCTTTTGTTTTACTCAATATAAATTTTTATTCTAAAAATGATAATGTTATGGCCTATACCCTATGTTAGCATGTGGATGAAATTAGATCGTTAATGAGAAAGTATCTATAAGCAATAAAATACTTCACATCTGAGAATAATTTCCTACTACTCAGATAGAAAAGATAGGTTTGGCTAGGGCAAAGGAGTGTCCTTCATTTTGTAATCCAAAATAATAATCTCAGTGACAAAAAAAATTACAAGTGGTCAGCATTCATTGTATAACTCTCTATGCCAGGCACTGTATTTAAAACTTCAGACTGATTATTGTACTCCCTATAAAAACACTTGAGGGAAATATTGTAAAGCTTACTCACCAATGTGATAACAAATTTGAACTAATAAAGCCAAGTTCCTTATTCATAAACTTTGGTTTAACTCCAAAGTCCATGCACTTAGACATGAGCAGATGTTGTCTTTGAGAGTAACAGGTACTTTTCCTTATTGAATTTGCATCATCATGGCCTCTGGTTGGCCAGGTGATATTCTGGAATTATCTCATTTAGATCAGCATCTGAGAAAGGAATTAGGAAGAAACTAAGACTAAAATGTGAAATTTAAAAAGGGGAAGATTGAATCTTTCCTGAAAATTTTAAATGAGAGTTGGTGAGAAGACTATAATTGTGTAGTCTCCAACTGATTATATATCAATTTTGGAATTATCATTATGTTTGTGTCTGTAATTCCAAGTCCATGTAAGCTTCTGCCTACAGGTTGGATAACATTACTTGTGGACCCACATAACAAACTTTAATCCTTATTGTTCTTAAGGGAGGCAGATTTGAAAAAGGCAAATAAAAATAAATTTTAGTAGAGCATGCTCCTGTGCTCCCCCCCAACTCTCTTCCAGAGCCAGTTAGAGAACAAGTTAATCGTTAATTTGTTCATTGTAATGGATTATGCTTGGTTCTGTAGTTCTTAAGAATCTTGGTTGGCCGGCGCCGCAGCTCACTAGGCTAATCCTCCGCCTTGCGGTGCCAGCACACTGGGTTCTAGTCCCGGTTGGGGCGCAGGATTCTGTCCAGGTTGCCCCTCTCCCAGGCCAGCTCTCTGCTGTGGCCAGGGAGTGCAGTGGAGGATGGCCCAAGTACTTGGGCCCTGCACCCCATGGGAGACCAGGAGAAGCACCTGGCTCCTGCCATCAGATCAGCGCAGTGCGCTGGCCGTGGCAGCCATTGGAGGGTGAACCAACGGCAAAGGAAGACCTTTCTCTCTCTCTCTCTCTCTCTCTCTCTCTCACTGTCCACTCTGCCTGTCAAAAAATAAAAAATAAAAAATAAAAAGAATCTTGGTCAGCATTCATTTTAGAAGTGACTAAGACAGTGCCCCACACTCAAGCACCCAGGGAGATGTTTAAAAAGAAGCAAATTACTTTACCTTCATAAACATCATTTTTCTCATGTTAAAATGTGGCTCATGATAAAATGTACCTCAGAGTTTCTTGTCAAGATTAAATGAGATGACTTATAGGGCCTGGTTTGTAGAATGTGCCTGGAAAGCAGAGTCTATTACTTCGTGCATGTTTATAACCAACACCAAGGAAAATAAATGAAAATATTCATTTTAATTAATTTATTAATTGACAAATTAGTTAATTGATAGGCTGGTGATATTCAGAAATGTCCAGGGACAAGAGCAGTTCCTCCCATCATTAGTAAAGAAGACACCGGAAACCCAGTTGGCAAGCATACGACAAAATATTCTAAGGCCAGTGACAGGTTGTAAAAGCATAGATTCAATCCTACCTAAATTTTAGTGTCTGCGATTCTGAGATAAAAATTAAACTTAACAACATTAGAGATTCTTTCAGAGATGTGATCTCATTTGTCTTTGAAATGATGAAACAATATAATATTGGTATAACTTGCACATCGGAATCATATTAACAAGAAATATATTTATAAACTATGGCATATGGATGTAGAAATTTATGTTTTCTTGTCCACTGCTTAAAGGATCATATTAAGAGCTATTCCTCAATTTCTCACATTGCTAAGATATTTGTGAAAGTAATATTCTCTCTTTAATTATTAATACTGCATTGATTTGTTTTCTCATAGTCCAAGTGACAAAAAATCCATTAAGAAATACAAGCAGTAAAATCACATATAAAACTTAAAGTTTAACTAGGAGAAAAAAATATTTTGCTAGATCTCATTTGTCTTTCAGATTTAATTTCCTTTACTTTAAGAAAGTCTATAAAGAATGGACTACCATTTTATTAAAACAATACAAATAGTTAATAGCACCTTTTATCTAGGACTTGCAGTTCATTATACAAAGGACAACATATATTCATATATCCCATTGCAATCCATCCAACATCTCTCCCAAAGCAGATCTGGCTTACTTGTTTTATAGGTGGGAACAATGGCACTTAATGAACATGCATTTACTTTATTCCGTTTTTTTTTTCTTAAAAAGTAACACAATAAAGGTTTCCTGAAGCCAATGTCTTTTTCTTGCTTCCACTGCCTAACGTTTCAGTGGTGGTCTTTTGCATATATGATTTCCCCCCAACACTCCCCCTGTGTCTCTTAAATACCTGTGGAGACAAGGTCAGAGCAAAGACTAAGGTCCCACACCCTGTGTGATATAAATAGGCTTCACCAGTACGGAGGTGGCAGGGATACAGTCACTGACCTGGGTGAGAACCATCTGAGAAGTCAAGGAGAGCTTCCATGCGCTGAAAACTGGGTTATGCCGTTCAAGTTTGCTAACCTATGGTGGGGACTGCTAACAGTCTAGCAGATTCCCTTCTCTCTTCTCTGCAGGGTAATGGTGAGGCCTGATGGACTTGATTCCACATAATGTCTTTGCAGCTTTGTGTAGCTGCGTGCCACAGATCTGCGTAATGGGGAGTGAAGTGAAATGACAGGTGCTATTTTTGGTGCTAAGGCTTTTAAGGGAAGGAGGGTGCCTCCCTCAAGCTGGGTCCAGTGAATGAGGCTTTAGGGGAGGGAAGGAATAAATTCTGGAAAGCCATTGAAATGTAAACACTTGATCTGGGCAGTGTAATAGAGGAAAGTAAAGTTTTATTTTGATAATTGATATTACTAATTCTTGTACTGCAATAACAAATGCTGATCCAAAGCTGAGTCCCTAGGAAAGATAATCAGTCTCTTTCCTTTTCTTCCACTACTTTTTCTGCTCCAATACTTTTGTGACTATTGTGACTTCTTTTTCAATTCTGTGTTGTACCTTGTTATTGAGGTTTTCCTATTGCATCAATATTGTAGTCATAGAATATTGGATAGCAATATACGACTTCTCGTAAGATATGCTAGCTGTTTTATAATTAAAGTTTTTTAAAAGATTTTATTTATTTATTTGAGAGATAGAGTTACAGACAGTGAGAAGGAGAGACAGAAAGGTCTTCCATCCGCTGGTTCACTCCCCAAATGACCACAATAGCCACAGCTGGGCTAGGCTGAAGCAAGAAGCCGGGAGCTCTATGTAGGTCTCCCACATGGGTGTAGGGGCCCAGCAACTTCAGTTGTCTTCTGCTGCTTCCCTGGGCACATCAGCAGGGAACTGGATTGGAAGTGCAGCAGCTGGGACACTAACAGCTGCCCATATGTGATGCTGCTGTCACGGGCAGTGGCTTCACCAGCTACATCACAACACCTGCACCTGTTTCTGATTTCTGATTGCTAGAACTGAAACACAACAAACTCATGCTTCTAGGCACTTTATTTTATAGCGATTTATTGTGACAACAATATGGAACTATATACTCACTCAGCTGCATTAGAAGTTATGTGGACAAAATCGAAGATATCACCTCCACATCCTTCTTGGCACCTAGAGTTTTGCAAGAGCCATGCCAGACCCTCACATTGTGGCAGAAAGCTACAACACCCATGGCCTTCAGAAGTGGCCATAGACAGGTCAGATTCATTGAATTGCATGCAACGGTACAAGAGTTTTTTTTTTTTTTTCCAAATGTGGTAGAAAAACTGAATTTCCATAGTTTTCCAGAGTACTATCTTTGGCATACAAATGGCCAACCCAAATTAAGCAGGGCCTTTAAAATGAATCTTGTCATATGCAATAAAAACTTACCCAAGGATTCTAGTCAAATATATTGATATATCCTAATGGACAAATTGGGGAAGAAGTGTCAGTTGGGCAATAGCGTAAATTTGTTACTAGGCTCATCATGGCCGCTCTTATTTTATTTATTTTATTTTTTATTTTTATTTTTTGACAGGCAGAGTGGACAGTGAGAGAGAGAGAGACAGAGAGAAAGGTCTTCCTTTGCCGTTGGTTCACCCTCCAATGGCAGCCACGGCTGGCACGCTGCGGCCAGCGCACCGTGCTGATTCGATGGCAGCAGCCAGGTGCTTCTCCTGGTCTCCCATGGGGTGCAGGGCCCAAGCACTTGGGCCATCCTCCACTGCCTTCCCGGGCCACAGCAGAGAGCTGGCCTGGAAGAGGGGCAACCGGGACAGAATCTGGCGCCCTGACCAGGACTAGAACCCGGTGTGCTGGCACCGCAAGACAGAGGATTAGCCTAGTGAGCCGCGGCGCCGGCCATGGCCACTCTTATTAATACATCCACTGAGGTCATAAGTGGTGCCCAAAAACAAAAGGAAGCAGAATATTTATTAGGGCACTTGGGAACAAGATGGTGTTGGAATGAGACACAGATGTTTAGAATACTCATCATTTTTTTAGATACTATTAAAAGTGACAAGTTCCTACTCACTCAACTTTTTGGCTCTTGTGTTCTCTTCTCCCTGAAAATAATGTAGAAGTGGCTTACATTTTATTATTGTTATTAATATTACATGGAACAGTTATTGCAGTAGTAATAAACAGGGATATTTTGTGCTTATAATCGCTCTTTTTAGGGGAAAAATAAGCCTCTCTTGGAAGTCCAGAGGAAAGCATTTGCATGTTCACTTTATGAGTATAATTAGCACATTTGTCCATGCTGTCATTGATGATAATCAACACAATAATAACTCCTTATGTTTATGCAGCCACATGCAATTTACCGTCTTTTCTCAGCCTTTATAGTGTTATATTCACCATGTCCTTGGATGTTGTTAACGGTTATTAGGGGAGAGCAGAATGGGGAAGGATGTCCTCACATTTTTTAAGATGGGGTAATAGAGATCCAGAGATGATCCCAGCTCAGTTTGGGATCAGATCTAGTTTCTCAGACAGAAGTTCCCAAGTTAGGTAAATGTATGCCCAAGTCATGACTTTCAAAAAATATGCATTCTCCATGTTGCTCTACTTACCCTTTAGTGCAACATCACATCCCTCTTTGTCACAGGTACATCGGTGGTGTGACTTGAAAGACAGTCCATATAGCAAACAATACACTTCCTCTTCTCATTTACTTAAACACAAGTGGTATAATTCTATTACATAACTCCCTCTCAGGTAAGTTATATGCACTACAAAGGGGGTTCTCTGGAGGTTTGTTTAATTAATATTATAGCAAAATGTAAACAGTGGAGCTCCAGGTTCCCTGTCAGGTCTTTGAAGTCTCTACATCATAGACTCTATTATGTGGAATCTTTTGTAAGCACCATTAGTAAAAAGACACAGTTAACCAGAGGGTTTGGCTTTTTACTATCAAATTGAAACAAGACTTACCTGAAAAGTACTGATACAAAAAAATTATGGTACTATTTATTTTCTGATTGTGAAGAATTAAAATCAATAATTAAAGCCCTAGAAGCTTAACTAAATATAACTCTTATAGAATAATTCAGTTGTTTCAAATAATATGATATGGCCGAGTGTGTAAATACCAGTGGCCTCTTGGTTCTGAATCCTGAGTTGTTCTCATACTCTGTGTCTCTGTATAGGTTTAGAAATACTCAGAGTGGTTTTGTCACTTTGGGAATTAGCCAGTCAACAATAATCAAATGACTCTCTCTCTCACGCAGGTAATCTTTCACCATTATTTATCTCCACATAATATTTCACAACTCAGGGAAGAAGACAATATTTATCCCACACCAGAGAGTTACTCTCAGGTTAATAAATGAGCATAGTTCCAGAAATAGCCATGATGGATTAAAAAAAGTGTGCATTGAGTGAAGAGATGCATCTCGAAGCCAGAGTTATGCAGCAAGAAAAAGGGTGAGCCAGCTCTGGAGAGAACTAGCAAGGGCATGGACCTGATGAGCACAGGTAGAAGAATCATTCCGCCCCTCCACCCCACACACAATTCTGCCTTCATTGAAATCTGGGCCTGGACCTACCACGGACTGCACCTACTTGTGTTTCCCATGCCTGGCCTCATTTTCCTCTGGGCAGATAATTGTGAATTTTTTTTTTTGGTCTTGTTTATTTTGACTTAAGCTCTTCTCAGGGTCTGACACCTTGTAGTTATTTAAGATGCATTAATTGAGTTTGAAGAGAACCAGCAGCAAGAGCAATGCCACCATGGAGCATTATAATTGTTTAATATAGGTGGCCATATATTGACAAAACTTCTATCTGCCTTATTATATTTTATTCACACAGCAAATTATATATGGCTTATTAATGATAGCTATTATTTCTTCAATTTAAATGCCAGATATTTTATAAAAGTTATTTGACCTAATACTTTCGTGTAATACATTCAAAAAGAGGCCCTGCTTTTCTTTCTCTTTCTCTCTCTTTCTCTTTCTTTCTCTCTTTCTCAGATGAAGCAATAGAGCATCCAAGAGGGTAAATAATTAGATCACAGTCCATGTGACTCCAGTGTCTGTGGGCAACATGAGTCGTTTAATGCTATTTCACAAATGCAATGAATTTTGCGGTGCTCATGTACTTGATCTCACTCACAGAGAGAACACTGAGTAGCAGATAGAATAGGATGCCCAGAAAAGACAATTTTCTAGCTCCAGTACCTACTTGATTTTCCAAATCACAATTAGGACTACATAAGAAAAAAAGAAAGAGGAACCAGCAGTGTGAACGCAGCCAGGAATTCACCTTGCAGCTTATAAACCTTAATTAAACCTAATTTGTAAATCTTAATTGAACCACATGTAAAGGCATTAATGAATCAGTATAATAACATCGCTCTTCCAATAAGACAACACACTAATACTAAATACTTATATTCCTGGAAAATGTACTCATGTGGGCCTCGTGAATGTGTAATAGGGAAGTAGATAAACAATTAATCTCATTAATTGTAATCAGAAGACAAAAAAGTACCAGCCGGCTGCCTGGAGAAATCACCTTTGCCAGGTTTCCTCCCAAGCAGATCGGGTGCTAATGAAGTGACTGCATGGAGTAAGTGAACCCTGAAGACCTCGGGAGCTCAGTGGATGTCGAGAGGCAGGCACAGGCTGGGGGAAACCAGGCACGCTGTGTGAAAGTCAGTTCCTTCAGGATTACTATCAGTTTCACTCATTCACTCAACAGATGAACATGTGAGCTGGGCACTGGTCTTGAACTTGGAGATCTAACAGGTAGGAAAATGCTTCTCCACAAAAAGGTGGAACTATTTTGGCCCAGATGCTTCCATAAGATTTCTCATTCAATGTCTTAAAAACAAACAAACAAACAAACAAAAAAAAACATAACTTTAAACTCAGGTGTTAAAAATGTGTGGAGAAAAATATTTTTGAGATTCATAAATGCAATCTCAATTGATAGGCAACTGGGCAAATGAAGGCTTCTGAATCCCATAGCCATGCCTATTATACAATAGTCTCACAGACCAGCAGAACAGGTGGATCTGTGAGCAGATACTGGACTTCTCCCTTGTCTCTACTCAAACACCTTTGAGTCTTGACTGACTTTCCTCTCCGGACACATGTTCCAGTGTTAGGGACCCTGCAACATCCCTGTTTCCAGTTTCTCCATCATCTTTGAAGCCCTAGACAGCTGTTATTGTCCTCATTTTCATTGCCACTTTCCTTGCAGTCCTCCAGGTCTACCCAGTGTCCTTTCACTTAACAATGTTTCCATGACCCTGAAACCAGCATGTGGCCTATCTCATTTAAGATCCACAGCGATTCAGACTTTACTGATCCTTAAACTTCAACAGCCAGCCCCACTCTGCTACTTAATGGGAGTCTACATCCAGAGCTTGTTTTCTGCCTTCAATGCCCTTTTCTTGCCTTAAAATCTCCCAATTTGGCGGGCGCCGCGGCTCACTAGACTAATCCTCCGCCTGTGGCGCTGGTACCCCAGGTTCTAGTCCTGGTTGGGGTGCCGGATTTTGTCCTGGTTGCTCCTCTTCAGCTCTCTGCTGTGGCCTGGGAAGGCAGTAGAGGATGGCCCAAGTGCTTGGGAGACCAGGAGGAAGCACCTGGCTCCTGGCCTCGGATCTGTGCAGCGCGCTGGCATCAGCGGCCATTTGGGGGGTGAAGCAATGGAAGGAAGACCTTTCTCTCTGTCTCTCTCACTGTCTAACTCTGCCTGTCCAAAAAAAAAAAAAAAAAACACTAAAAGCTCCCAGTTTATCCATTAATATTGGGTTCAAGTGCCATTTCCATATAAATTCTCTTTTGTTAGCAAGAAAACGTGAAGTCCCCCAGATTTCTACTTGGTCCACTTCCCTATTAAGGGGCGCAGTTAATTCTCTACGTGCCTGTACATTCACCATATGGAAAATGTCTAAGTGAAGAGTACATGGTATGTATCTTGGCATCTATGGTTTGGGGCATGGGGAACATATCTGTTGAGTGCATGAAAAGCACTTCAAAGGTGTGACCGACTTAAACTTTAAAATTTTCATGAAAAATGTGCATTTGCTTTAATTCCACTTCTCTACAAACTTTGCAAGCCCCTTCAAATCTGCCCAGGGCCTTTTCTGCTATGAAACAAAAGAGAAAGAGGCCAGTCCTTTGTGATTTTAAAATATGAACATTCTGGAGGAATCACTAAAGACATGAGTTCATGCTAATAACTGCCAAGGGGTAGCGGGATGGAGAAGAGGTGAGAGAGAGAGAGAGAGAGAGAGAGAGAGAGAAAGAGAAAGTGTTCCACAGCCTTCAAGGGGCAAGATCATTTCTCCTCTGTCTACTACAACTCTGGTCAGAGTTGTCGGTCTGATATCAACCGCACCTGGTACCGGGGTCACTAACACCTGTATCAAGCTGAAGGATTCATGCCTTTTTTGATCTCTCTTATCCTGTAAAAAGGAGAACAATATTTATCTTTGCCTAATGGATTGCTGTTGAGTTGAGCATCAAAGGCATGAAAAGTGTTCAAAGGTGGAGTGTGTTGTAAGATCACTGGACAAGTGGCTCCACAGAAATGGCTCATGTTTTCCTTTCCTCCCTCCCTTTGGAGGATGCAGAAGACAAAGAGATTTGCAGGCATCCTCCCCGCTGTGTAACTTTGACCTCTGTATGAGCCACGGCTTAGCAGGACATGGTGCAACAGGCTGATCACATCTTTCCACTTGAGACTTTAAATCATGGTTTACATCTTTTGTCATTTTCAATGTGATCTGAGGGAATAAAATTAAAAGTTCCTTTTAATGATTAAACATACTCTTGAGGTGTGAAATGCTTTTGTCTAAAAAATTAATTAGTATTGAAGGAAGAACATCAGCCTTCTAAATATTAATTTGTCTTCCAGGACTGTGCTGCCTTTTCCCTAAATTTTATTAACTACTGCATTTTTTTTTAATTTTTGAAATGAATCTTTTTTATTTTTTAACTTTTATTTACAAATAAATAAAGACCTAGAGTTTGAACATAAAGATAGAGGAGTTAAAATTTAAATAACCACAAGATTGAGCTAATAAGAAAAAGCTATAAATAAATCCATCTGGGGCAGAATGGAAAAGACATGAACAGAGAAAGGGATGGAGATACTAGTAAGCAGCAAAAATGGAGAAGACATGAGTTGTAGAAATAAAAAAAATCATTTTATTAAGGTGGCGTCTGACATATGATTATCCATAATGAATGAAACAAAGAAGCAAAGCTGCTATATTTAAGGTTCATTATGTGTTCAACACTTCCTTTTGTACATCAGTAAGCTAAGCTATTACATGCATTTTTTTTTAATTTTTTAAATTTGTTTGAAAGGCAGAGAGACAAAAAGAGAGAGACAGAGGCCAAGAGAGAGATATCCCATCCACTGGTTTATTCTCCAAATGTGCGTAGCAATTGAGGTTGGGCCAGTCTGAAGCCTGAATTCAGAAATGCAATCAGAATTTCCCAAGAAGATAGCAGGGGCTAACTGCCTCCTAGGGTATACATTAACAAGAAAGCTGGAATCAGGAGCTGAGTTGGTACTGGACCCAGGCATTCTGATATAGGCTTCAGGGTGTCCCAGTGGTCACCTTAACCATTGCACCAAACATCCATCCTTATTTATTTATTTCTAAATCATGACACAAAAGCCCCAGCATGTAAGGTAAGTGTCAAATCTATATTTTGTGTCTCACCCTTCGCCTTAGCACAGGCCAGGTAATCAGTGCCTCTGCTTCCACCCAGTCTACTCAAAGCTGCCTCTCATGATAACCCTATACCCTGGACCAGAGATCAGTAAACATTTTTGCAAGGAGCAAACATTTCTTAGGCTGATGAGGCTGCATAATCTGTGCTGTGAACTACTCTACTCCTCATTAAACGGCCTCGGATAATATGTAAACAGCGGCGGGGATGCGTGTTCCATTAAGACATAACACGCAGGAGCACAGCAGGCAGGGTCTGGACCGCGCAGTGGAGGGTGACAATCCCACTCCATTCCTCTCAGAGTGGTGCTTTCCAAACTGCTTTGGCCACCCCAGGAGTTGCTGGAGAAGGTTGCCTACACACGTCTCTATTATGCGTGATTAAAAAAAGAGGGCCTCAGAATATGCTTCAGTCCTTAGACATCTGGTACGTCATTTATTAAAGAAGAAAGTGCTCACATTGAGCCATTAAATTGATTACACAACCTGCTAATCGGTCATGAGTCACAGTTGGAAAAACACAAAAATATGCGCAAAAAGACTACATCATGGAAAATTCTTGTGGAAGATTCTAGATTACATGATGGAACAATAAGTAAGAAAAGACAGAGTCTTGGATCTTGATTTGTCCTTAGAGTACCCCAACAAATTTGCTCATTTAATGGATACTTGATTGAATAAATAAAAGAAATCCCTTTTTTTGAGAAGGAAGATATTATAATACATGAATCAAAGAAATTCACCTCCTACAGTGAGATTCTAGGCTTCAATACAGTTATGCGGACGGCTTTCATTAAGGAGCTGTCCAGATTCAGATTGTTTCAGACACTCATGTGTTTTCCTCTGAGTTTCAGGAGCAATGCTGGGCAGTGAGGGACTGAGCCCCTGAAGTCACCATGAGTGTAGCAGGCAGGAGTGACATGAAGGGCCAGGGTGTGCTGTGCTCTGGGAAGCAGGATATTTCACCAAGGCAGAAACAACATCTAACTCAGACAGAATTTCTGTATATAGAGGTATATGCTGTCCAAGAGGATTTTTCTAAACTTTGGAGATCAGAAGAATAGGTAAGAAGATGTTCACTTTAGGCTGACTTGCTGGAGTCTTTTAAGCAAAAACCAACAGAACAAATAGCACATCTCGTTAGCTGGAGACTGGAAACCCAGAGCTAAATGTAATATTCCAATTAACAAATTTTATACTTCCTGGATATCCCTTTTCTTTTTAAAAATATTTATTTATTTGAAAGGTAGAGAGAGAGTGGAGAGAGAGAGAGAATGAGAGAAAGAGAGGGAGAGAGAGATTGATCTTCTATCCACTGGTTCACTCCACAAATGGCTGCAATGGCTGAGTTGGGCCAATCCAAAGTCAGGAGTCAGAGCTTCCTCTGGGCCTCCCATGGGGGTACAAGGCCCAAGCACTCAGTTCATCCTCTGCCACTTTCCCAGGTGCACTAGCAGGGAGTTGGCTTGGTAGTGGAGCAGCCGGGACTTAAGTGCCCATATGGACTTCTAGTACTGCAAATGATGGCTCCAACCGCTGTGCCACAGCACCAGCCCTAAAGAAGTGGAGCAGCCAAATGCGATGCCAGTACTGCAGGAAGTGACTTGCCCTGCTACATCACAGTTCCACGCTCCATTTCTCTATCTTCAAATTATTGGACATATTTATATCTATATATACGTATTGATGCTCCCTGTATATACATATTAATGAATTTATATGTATGTATGTATATATATACAAATTAAAAGTAAGCACACATATATGATTACAACAACATGTAAATCACAATCATAATTATGTAGCTGCTTTTAAATTAAAGGGTCAGACATTGTGTACATTCCATAATTCACTCACTCCCTGTCACACTGACACACAGAAAACACAGAGTCACAAATAGCCAATGCTATTATTTTTGTAGCAAAGCTGTTCATATTATATGTTTCAAATACTTGCTTAATTGTGATTAGTTTAATTTAAAGAGGGGTACGGGATGTACTTGTCAAAAATGTTAATACATGTGATGGCTAATTTTGTGGTGTCAGTTTGACTGGTTTTAGAAATACTTGGAAACAGTTAAAAATCATGACTTCACATGTGTATTTGAGAGTATTTCCAGAGCAAGTCAGCAGGTGATTCTGAGTGGATAAGGTGGGAAGATGCTGCCTCCATTTTGGCAGGCACCTTTAACTGGCCGGTGGGTTTGGAGAGATTAAACACAGAAGGAAATCGTCTCTTGCTCAGGAAAGTGGGCCACTCCCGACCTTTGCTTTGTGGCACATAAGACTTAGGCCAGTGACATCTCCCTGAAACTCAGGCTTCAGCCTTGAACTAGGAGTTCCAACCTCAGTGCCCCTGATCTTTTTAAAAGATCTATTTTTTCGTATTAGAAAGGCAGAGTTACAGAGGGGGGCGGGGAGAAACAGAAGGTTCTTTCATCTGCGGGTTCACTCCCCAAATGGCTGCAATGACCAGAGCTGGGCCAATCTGAAGCCAGCATCCAGGAGCTGTGCAGGGGTCCAAGCACTTGGTCCATCCTCTGCTGCCCTCCCAGGCCTTTGGCAGGAAGCTGGATCAGAAGTGGAGCAGCCAGGACTCCAGTTGCACCTATATGGGACAGCAGAGCTGCAGCTTAACCTACCACACCACAGTGTGGGTCCCAGCGTCCCTGACTTTAAGATCATCATGGTTGAACTGAGCTGGACTATGGCCTCCAAGGGCTCCAGCCTTCCAATGATCTGTTGAGGGACTATCCCTAATAGCCCTAATAAATACCCTTTTTTGTATCTATATGCATATCTTACTGATTCTCTCTCTAGTATCCTGAATGATGCAATATCAAACAATTAAACAATCTTACATGACATTTTAATTTGTTTCTAAATTATATTCTCATGTGAGAGAATTGCTGATGTATCTAAGACAGTTTAGCCAGAAAACCTTAATTTGAGAAATCTTCTAACTCTAAAAGTCACTCATTTTTTTTTTTTTTTTTTTGACAGGCAGAGTGGATAGTGAGAGAGAGAGAGACAGAGAGAAAGGTCTTCCTTTGCCGTTGGTTCACCCTCCAAAGGCCGCCGCGGCCGGCGCACTGCGCTGATCCGATGGCAGGAGCCAGGTGCTTCTCCTGGTCTCCCATGGGGTGCAGGGCCCAAGAACTTGGGCCATCCTCCACTGCACTCCCTGGCCACAGGAGAGAGCTGGCCTGGAAGAGGGGCAACCGGGACAGAATCCGGCACCCCGACCAGGACTAGAACCCCCGTGTGCCGGTGCCGCTAGGTGGAGGATTAGCCTAGTGAGCCGAGGTGCTGGCCTCATTGTTTTTCAACCTTGAACAACACTTCTAACTTGAAAATCATTAATGGGAAATAGTGGTCCATTTCTACTGGGTTATCCATTCTCAGGGGAAACCACATTTAGCAAATAAAGTACAGTTGTAACTTCAGATAAATAGCATTTTACCATAAATACAGGTTATATAATATTTGAACCATATTTATACTTTAAAAAAGGTTTATTGTTTACCTCAAGGTAAAATTTACTTGGATATTTGTATTTTATTTGACAATCCTACCACAGAAGCAATCTTGAATCTGAAGATAGCTTTGAAAATTAAGAGGAACATTTCAATATTGACTTTAACAGAGAAAATACTCCTGCAGTATCAAGTGTTGTTGAGAGCTGGGATTCTTCCTAAGTTTTAGATTTTTCCAGGTTTAACGAGGTATAATCAACTAATGAAAATTATGTATTATAAGATATACAGTGTGAGTGTGTGATATATGTGTATATATTGCGAAATGATTACCACAATCAAATCGACATATCCACCATTGTTACTACAATGTATGTTGAGGGAAAGGTGGCTGAGCTTACTTGAAATCTGCTCACATAACAAATTTCAAGTAAACAGTGTGTTATTAGTTATTGTCATCGTCCTCTGGGGTAGCTCCCCAAACTTACTTATCTTTAAACTAAAAGTGTGTACGTTATGGCCACCGTGCTCCTATTACCCCTAACCCCAGTCCCTGGCAAACTTTTTTCTACTCTCTGCTTCTCAGAGTTTGACTCTAGATTCTCTATACAGGTGAGAGCACGCAATATTTATTTTCTTGTGCCTGATTTATTTTACTTATCATAATGCCCAAAAGTTTCATCCAGATCTTTGCCAATAGCAGTATGTACTTTTTTATTCCTTGATGAATTTATTGGAATGATAATCTCTTTTCTACAAAGCTCATAAAGATTTATTTGGAACTTATGATTTCTGTTTCTCCATTCTCTTGCTGTATCCTAAATCTAACTCTATTATGAAACCTGCGTATTAAAAGGGAAATGTTTTTTTGATTTTTGGGGTCTAAGGTTTGAGTGGGTCATGGGTCTAGGAGGAAAATCATTATCAAAGCTGAAGCACTGTAGGCTGGCATTAGTTGCTCATTAGTTTCGCTGCATTCCATCTCAATCTCCAGATCTTTCATGGGAAAGCAGTTAAAATATGCAACCGTCCTATTTCCTTCTCGGTTCATTAATTTGAACCATAATCGTCTCCATTCCAGCACTGAGCTTTTACCATGCACTGTCTAGATGAGCTATTCAGCCAATAAATCCAATAAAGTCATTTTCCAAAGTGTAGAAAGTTCTCCCACAGAGCACACTATCATGCAGCCAAGATGTCCCTGATGCTGTTGGTGTTAGAGACTGAGAGAAACACAGATCTCATTTTTAACTTTGCCAACAAATATTTGAATGTGGTGAAGAAGGGTTTATTTGAAGTGCCTTGTTTCTCTGAGTGGTATGGGTTTTGAGTAATCATACTCATTTCTTTTCCCTTTGTCGTAGTCCATTTGGGCTGTTATAAGGTACTTATAAACAATAAACTTATTTGTCACTGTTTAGAAGCCTGGGGAATTTCCAAGCTCACGGAGCCTAGAGAGTCCATGTCTGTTGAAGATCTTCTTCCGAGTTGATGTCTGTCTTCTCAGTATAACCTCACAGGGTGGGAGAATCAGAGGTGGGGGTAGGCAAAGGGGAGAGGGGAGCCCTCTTATAAGTTAATAAATTCCCAAGAGTCCTCATTTCATAATACCACCACCTTTAGGGTAAGGATTTCAACAGATGAATTTGAGAGGGACATAAACATACAGTTCATGACACTTTTATTAATGGCATAGTGCTTTTGGTCAATGCCTTTCAATTTGGATAACAATTCCATGACCACTATTTCATGAGTATCAAAACAGTGCATTTGAGGCCAGTGCTGTGGTAAAGCTGCCGCCTGTAGTGCCAGCATCCCATATAGGCACTGGTTCGGGTCTCGGCTGCTCCACTTCTGATCCAGCTCTCAGCTATGGCCTGGGAAAGCAGTAGAAATTGGCCCAAGTCTTTGGGCCCCTGCACCAACGTGGGAGACCTAGAAGAAGCTCCTGGCTACTGGCTTTGGATTGGCGCGATTCCAGCTGTTACGGCTAATTGGAGAGTGAAACAGTGGATGGAAGATCTCCCTCTTTCTCTCTTTCTCTCTCTCTCTCTCTGCTTCTCCTTCTCTCTCTGTGTAATGCTTTCAAATAAATAAATAAATCTAAAAAATGTACTGATCAATACTATCCTTAGTTGCCCTTGTGCATTAAAATAGGGTAACAATTTATTTGGACTTAGAACATATTGATATGTATTGCCTAGTATTTCTGTTGTTGTGAAGCCACACAAATCATGTATTCTCTATAAAATTCGATCATTTTAATTTCTCATGTTTTATAATTTTTATCTAAGTTCATTGCACATAATATTTTATATTTTAACTAATTCCATCTCTACAAGAACTTGGGGAAACAAAATTAACAGCAACCAGTATTCATTGGAAGTCTACTATTACCCTGCAAGCTGCAAAGTATCCCCTTTTCACTGATGCAGGAAGTAGTCACTGTGGTGAAAGACGTGGTGTGAAAGAAAAACATTCCTCTGGCTAGCCTTTTTTCATGGCTTCTTTTACAGGACTCTATTCAATAGTTATCACTGAAATGTCAAAATTGTTAAGTATTTGTCATGTTCCCTCACATCACAATGCCCTCATTTCCTCTGAAAAACAGGAAATGAACAAGAAATGACAAACACATAAAAGTATAAATTATAATACATGCTATGAAATATGAGTGATTTGGAGTAGAGGGGGTGGGTGGGTGGGGTGCAGGATTGCTGTCTACACAAGTTTGTTAAGGGCTGCCCTTCTGAAGTTGAGCCTGATACTTGAAAGACAGATAAAGTCTGTATAAGGTGAGGGTTTCTGGCAGAAATGCAAATACTGTACTTTGAAGCATGAAAGAAAACAGCATTTTAAAGAGCTGACAAAGAGTACAGCAAAGCTATACTTTAGATGAACAGGAAGAAGTGGTACAAGTGGTGGTTAGAAGACAGCAGAAGGCTCATCAGGCAGAGCTCAGAGGTCACAGCAAAAAGGATGTGTGAAGTGCATTCTCTCAAAACACAAGCTCAGTGGAGGCTTTGCGACAGAGGAGTGACATAGGAGAAATGCTGTGAAATTTCCAGGGTTTACTACACTTAGTATGTTCTGTGAGTGGAACACTCTTGTCCACTTTGAATAGATCATGCTTATGAGAAGATGAGAAGTTGGCAAAAGGAAGATTTTCTTAATGCCTTCTATATCTTCATATAATTGAAAAAGTTATATACAGTTATTTATCTTATATATAAGTCACACATAAAGTGATAACACCAGAGTGGGGAAGAGAGATAATATAGTAGTACAATTTACAGGTAAAGTTATTAGCTTTCCAAAATGTAATTCCTGGTGCCTAACATAGTTCATTTAACTTTTCTAGCTTCTGGAACAGTGAGAGGGTGATGTGTCTAGATACAGTATAAAATGAGTGACCCAGAAAATGTTCAGAGGCCATGGCATGACATTCACCCTGGCACTGTCTCAGACCACTCTGTGCCATGGCTAGGGCTGTTCTTCTGTTTTTAGGGAAGAGGAGGGGAGAAGGAAGAGTTCATTCAGTGTGTGCTCCATCAGGGATGGCTTTGGCTTGTGGAATCTGGTCAGTTGTCTCACCCTTGCCACAGTACCAAGCAACCATGTGTCAACCTGTTCTTACCATCTTTGCAGTGATGGCTAACAAGAAAGCATCTCTGAAGGGTCCTGGTAGTCTCCTTATTCCATTCAAGTTATATAATAAAGTCCAAGACTGTGAGTTCTGCTGCATTATTCTAGATAGGCCAAGATGTTATGAGCCATCATGTTCCCCCTGACAGCTCCTTCTAACCTGAGTTATGGAGTTCTGAGCTGATATGTGCAAAAGTCTGAGGCAGGGCAGGTTACTATTTCCTGTATTTCCTATAATATTAAAACCATATATTCAAAGAAAGCAGATTTTGGAGTAACATTGGAAAACTTATTCATCAACTGTTTGAAATTAAAATATTGCTGTTTGAATAAGAGTTTTGCAGGCATGCAGAAGGCAAGTGTTATGACATTGTGGTGGCTTCCATTGAGCTTTCAGAGCAAAGCCTAGGAAGGCAGACAGAGTTGTGGCAGTTAGAGACTCAGCAATGCTAGTGAAATTACAGAAGGGAAGCCACAGTGAAGATATCAAGAAGGTACAGATGCCATCCACATTGAATGTTTGCTAGGGGAAGTGCCAAGCAGTGTGCCAGGCAAGTTGTGGAAAGCTACATATATCTGGGGTTGGCTTCAGAGGGCAGCCTTGTGGACAGAGACCAACAAATCTGTGCAGGTGTGGTGCCCCTTACTTATATTTGAAATAATTTCCTGGAAAACATGCTAGTTCAGACACAGACCTGAAACAGGTGAAAAACTAGCAGAGAGAACTTAGTGGAGCTGTAGAAATGGGACTAAAACCTGTGAGAATTGAACCATGGGCTGTGACAAGCAAAGCCACAGGAGTTCTGCTGATCAAGACTTTGAGAATTCATTACCCTACACAGTATTATCAAACATTAGTGTTTAAATTTGCCACTCCTAGTTTTCAATTGGTTTAGTCTAATTAATCCTTGCTAATTCCCTGTCTCCGCCTTTCAGAAAGGAAATACATATCTTGCATGTCCTGTCATTGTATCTTGGAAGTTTGTAACTCATTTCCAATTTTACAGGGGTTCATAGCTAATGGAGTATGCCTTGGGTCTCAGTTCAGACTTTGAATTAAGTTTGGACTGAGTTAAGCCTTTGGAACTTTTGGAGATGCAAGTAATGCGTTTTGCATCGTAAGATGGCTTTGAAACTTTGTGGGGAGGCATGGACAGAATGTCATGTTTTGAACAATATTTTGGGTGCTCTGCAAAGGCTCAAGTGTTAGGTGCTAGATTTCTAAAGTCTTATGTTAAAGACTAATGAATTGGTGTCAATAGACAATGGATTAAGAGGAAAGAATCCAATTGTGTGTTTAGGAAATGGAAGATCCTTACATAATTGGAAGCATGCATTTCAAAGGTAGTTCCCAGCATGGGGTTGGCTTTATAAAACAAGTTTGGCCTCTTTTTTCCTTTATTGTGAACTTATTCTTCCATATAGACTCTAAAATTTCCAGCCACCACCCTCATCAGTTGCCAGACTAATGGAGTTTCCCAGCTTTGGATTGTGAAACTCCAAAACTGTGAGCCAAAATAAACTTATTTCTTTCATAAGTGCCTTTCTCTCCAGTGTTTTCATTATACTCAAGAAGTGTAGACAAAGTTGACAAAGGGAAGAGGCTGGGCTGAATAAATCTTTGAGACATCTGACAAGACGAAGATCAACACCCAGTTCAAGAACCCAAGGCCAGAGAGAACACAAGAATAGATGAAGCCTTTTCTTGTGGGGTGTTAGAATGGAGGAAAGGTAAGATCTGTGCAGATCTGCTTCTGCCTGTTACTGTCTGTGTCCCTATGCTTTCCCATCTTGATTGTGCTCTCCAATACTGTACTCCAATCCTGACTTCCACCCCATCATTAAAATTCTTGGCAGAAGGAATTCATTTAACTATATGATCACTCTTAATAGCGTTTTACATGTGCTTTCTTATTTAAACTTTACAAAAAACCTAGTTTACATATGAACAATTTGAAAACAGAGATAAAAAGTTTACAGACAGTCAAAGGGAGAAACAGAAAGGTCTTCCATCCACTGGTTCACTACCCAAATGGTTGTAACAGCCAGAGCTGAGCTAATCTGAAGCCAGGAGCCTGGAGGTTCTTCTGGGTCTCCCACATGGGTGCAGGGGTCCAAGCACTAAGGCCACCTTCTACTGCTTTCCCAGGCCATAGCTGAGAGCTGGATGGGAAGAGAAGTAGCCAGGATTACAACCAGCACCCAAATGGGATGCTGGCACCACAGTCAGAGGATTAACCTACTTTGCCACAGCGCGGCTCCACGATTCTGCATTCTTGATTTCCTTTCTCAGACATCAAATTCCTGTACCATCTGTTGCTAAACATTTAGAAAAAGTGTTTGTTTCTCATGTTTGTCCTATTTTCTGGTTGAATTTCACAGGATTGTAAATCCAGACCATCTTATTTTTTCCTGAATATTAACAGAAATCCATTAGTTCATTTCTCTTGAGGTAGTGCTTCAAATATCTTTCTAGAGGGTGCTAACAGCTTGAGTAGGGGCAAAGAGGCAAAGGTAGAGGTACTGATACAATCTGGAAGGTTGAAGCTGACAAGACTTCCTGAATGAGAGAAGACTTGAGCCAGGTTTCAGAAGCCAGATGAATTTTCAAATATTAACACCCTTTCACTTAATTAGCATGCCAACTTTAAAGACAGCAGAAATGAGTGATTGAAATTGCATGACTTAATGAAGCTTTAATAATAACCCTAATTCAGTTTATTTGTCATATATCACTCATAGATGAACAGTTAATGCCTTTTCTAATAAAACATTCATTATACAATAAAAGAAGCCATAACATATATTATTTTTATTCTTTTAATCACATACTTCCTAAGTGGGCATACTGAATCCATTCAAATAACTCAACAAAATATATTGTTTTTATTACTAAATTGAATTTACTTGATGATAGAACAAGAACAATTAGGTCCTGTTTTCTAATACTATTGGCAATTAAATGAAAACAGATTCCAATGCCAACTTCATATATTTTGTTCTAGAACATGACTTTTCTTACAGCTGGAGAAAAATGACCATCTAACTAACCTGGATTTTCATTTCACCCAGAATATTCCTTTCTCTTGGGAGCTATGAGATTCATCTCCTTCCTACATGAATCCAGCAGAACAGAAACTGGATAAGCTCTGCCCTAAAATGGCTAAGAATGACCTTTCTCCTAAATCTACCTATAGTTAAGGCATATTTACATTTTCAAATAGAAATGCTGAGAGAATAAAGCATGATATTATTACATAAAATACTAATAACACAAACTGATTCATTTCCCTAAAAGTAGCTTTCACTTCCTTCCATTGCTGACTGGTAGTTATTGGAATCTGTATGCTGTGTACAGCATCCTACTTCACTATCCTGGCTTATTTTCTCACCGACTTTGAGACAGCTTGCACGTGGTTGTTCTAAATAAGCATGTGCTCAGTAACATGAAATTAGTACCTCAGAAGCCTGGACTTCTTAAAGTCAAGACTGAAAGAAGGAGGAAAAATGAACTGATAGTCCATCTGTAGCATATGAGGTATTGCGCTAGACATTTTTAAATACAGTGTCCCAATTCATCTTTAACTAAATTCATGAAGAATATTCCCATTTTATTGTTGATCTGAGAAAAAGTGAATTACTTCAAGCCATACAATTAGCTAATGGTAGAACTGTGTCTCAATTTTACCTGATTTATTCATAGCATCACGTACATACGTACTGCCCAAGGTACAAGCATTAAACTGTATTTCATTCTCAATGTCCTGTTTATTCTAAATGGAATGTATGTTATTTCTTCACTTGTTCAACAAATATTAATTGAGATTCTACCAGGGGTTACACATGAGGTGACAAATCTTGAAGTCCATTGTAAATAACTTCCTGGAGCTGCACTTCAAAATCTCACAAACTAGTCAGAATCTCATAAATAGAGATAATTTTTACCATGATATTTAACAGGTGTGGATATTATAAGAGAAGAAAGGAGAGAAACCTAACCTAGCCTGTCTCTGGCATCAATGGTTGATAAAGATACATCTTCTCATACTAGGGTCACACCTTAAATAGAAAGCAAACTTTTCCATGCTAGTGGAAGCAGAGATTTTCAAAACAAGCTTGGGGCATCTTGGAGGTGAGATAAATACTTCTAAGTCAGAAACCACAGCATATTTTAGCAGAGCTTACTTGGATCAGAGTTAAAAAGATGGGGAAGAATAGTGGATGGGGGCTAAAAATGAGAGAGGATTAGGCTGGTTCATGGAGTCTCTATGTCTGAATACTCATTTGCCCTTGATTTTAATGTATGGTTATAGGTGTCTGTTATTGCTCTTATTGCACAGTATATCAGTTCATATGCATCTAGCCACAAGCCCCTACAGACTATTAAACTTCATGTTTGTTTTTATTTTTGGTGATTTTTTTGGGTGGTAGAGTGAGAGGATGCAATGTGTTCTTCTTAACTGTCATTTCTATATCCAAGAGTATTCATAATGCTAGCCATAGGATGGACATTCAGTGATTATTTGATCAATGCACTAGTAATTGAATTTTCTGCATACAATGAGAAATAATATAGAGATGTATTCAAAATTTTGTTTAAATCCTTATTATTGTTTAACAAATTTAGAGACTAAAATTTTAGTGTTTCTCTGTCTTTTTTACTTTATCTTCCACCATTAGTAAATATTCATAGAACATTTTTTCTTTAGTGTATTTGTTTTTAACCAAATGCAATTTTGCTATTAACTGACAAATTTATAATCTCTCAAAGTCCATTTGTACTATGTCTCTATTCATTCTATTGTTTGCTAAATCTTGCTATTTATTATAATGTGTAAATTGTGTTAATGTCATTCATTCTCACTTCAAAATCTCATGTGCTCTAACTTCCTTCATGGAGCTTATCACCAAGTAGATAGGTACTATGTTAAGAGTGCCAATGTTACTTAATTTGGAAGCATCATGAATATAAAAGGGATGAAAATAATAGACATTGAATGGATTTTGAGACAAAACAAAACAAAAACCTACATATGGATATAAAAGTAAAAATGCTGAAAAGAGATAAACACGTATATTGAAAGTATGAAATAATTAGAAAGTATTCATTTTGAGGCAAATATTAGAAATGTTGAAACTCACGTTAGCAAAAATAAAACTATATATATTAGTGTAACTGTGTTTTAGTATATTGGAGCTGAAAGCCACTCTGGAGTTTATTAATTGCATCTTTATCTTTTTATAGATAAATAGAAAATTTGAAGGGACTTGGCCAAGGGCATGCCTTAAATGATTATAGAATAAAGTCTAGAAGCTAGATTTCTGTTTTTTTCTAACTAGTTGTTCTTCCTTCTAAAGCACGTATGTTGCGAATATAAAACATTTTGTGGATTATAAATGATTAGTTCATAGTTTTTGTACAATATACTTGTTAAAACAGGGAGTGTATTTATCCCTTTGGGACTTGCTTAATTCATATGTTCACCCTGATCAGTGAAGACTAACTGAGTATCTGAAAGGAAACCTGTTGAAGTTAAAGGGACACTATGAGAAACAATGACTTGATCAGCCCTTGTCCTGACTGTTGAGGAACAACTTACTATTATGTTCCAGTTAGTATTTTTTTGTCCTAATTAGTACTATTTTTGAAATCTTTAATTAACACACAATTATTCTTAGGTGTTGAAATTTAACTGAAAAGTGACCCCTGTTAAATATAAGATGTACAAATTGGAACATGCTCAATTGGACTTGCCCCTAACAGTAGAGTTAGAAATGTGCCAGGGGATTCCAATGCAATCCCATCAAGATTGCATGTACCAATGCCATCTCTCTAGTCCAAGTGATCAATTTCTGTTCACAATTGATCATAATGACAGGTCTAACAGTCAAAGGGATTACATAAACAAGACTAGTGTCTGCTAATACTAACTGATATAAAAAAGGAAGAGAACGATCCAACATGTGAAGTGGGATACACAGCAGACTCATAGAATGGCAGATGTCCTAAACAGCACTCTGGCCTCAGAATCAGCCCTTAAGGCATTCGGATCTGGCTGAAGAGCTCATGAGAGTATTTTAGGCATGGAAAGCCAAGACACTCTGGCAAAAAAAAAAAAAAAACAAACAAAAAAAAAAACCCACACACACAAACCTAAATGAAAGATCTCTGTGACTGAGAGCCCAGCGGAAAGAACGGGCCATCAAAGGAGGAGATACCTTTTTCTGAAGGGAGGAGAGAACTTCCAATTTGACTATGACCTTGTCTAAATAAGATCGAAGTCGGTGAGCTCAAAAGGCTTCCATAGCCTTGGCAACTCATGACAAGAGCCTAGGGAGATTACTGACGCCATAAACAAGAGTGTCAAATTGTTAAATCAACAACAGGAGTCACTCTGCACTTACTCCCCATGTAGGATCTCTATCCTTAATGTGTTGTACTATGTGAATTAATGGTATAACTAATACTCAAACAATACTTTACACTTTGTGTTTCTGTGTGGGTGCAAACTGTTAAAATATTTACTTAGTATATACTAAATTGATCTTCTGTATAAAGATAACTGAAAATTAATCCTGATGTGAATGGGATGTGAGAGGGAGCAGGAGATGGGATGGTTGCAGGTGGGAGGGAGGTTATGGAGGAAAAAACTGCTAAAATCCAAAAGTTGTACTTTGGAAATTTATATTTATTAAATAAAAGTAAAAAAAAAAAAACAGGGAGTGTAGTTATCATTTTCCTAATCTGATTTATTAAAAAAATCTGAGGCATAGGCAAGAGGTACCCAACAACAAGTTAGTAGCCAGGTCAGACCTGAAGCTTCATTCTATTTTTTCTCATTTCAGGATATATATTCTCAGAACCAGCAAGCTGACACTAGCACATTATCAATTTACATTTGAAAGAAATATGCCAATTATCTTGTCTATCTTCAATCCAAAAGCTGAAGAGACATGACAACTGCTGAGATGACAATAAAATACATTCTAGAAATTTGCAAATTGCCACAATCTAGGGAATGAACAGAGATTAATACCATACTCATGTAACTCAGAATTATAATACAGCTCTGATGTTTTGGGCCCATATTGACCATGTTATCAAGAGCATCAAATCAATGCCAGTCATATCTAACAGTGATCTGTCACTGGACAGGGTTACAAGTGATGAATGCCATTGGCTAAGGCTATACAATATGATGTATCCATTTCCTGATATTCATCTGCAAGACACAATGGGCACTGGGAATCAATATCTTGATTTCTAGAGCCTAAATTCTCATGTTTCTAAGTGAGCATCAGATTCTGGGAACCAGAACATTAAGTCAAATTCACTAGCAGATAGATCTGAATTTCCAGACTAGCTGAAACACTGAACACTGAAAAAAGAGGATCCCCAAATTTAGATAGAGAAGAAAATAAGATGGGACGTGTCAACACTGGTCAGAAATAGGCATTGTTTAGAAATATTGTTCACTTTAGGTTGGATGTCAGCATTATTTGATTTTGAGGCACTTTATAAAAATGTGCATTCAATGCAAACTCAGCAGTACTCATGTCCAGAAAAAAAACTGAATGCTATTTTTAGAGATTTGATAGCAAACAAGACCCATAAAAAGTTATTATTTTATAAATTATGGTGAGTAAGAGAAAACAAAAAAATGCACTAAGATAATGAATTTGTGGTATTTTATGATATTTGAAAATCCTTGCAATGTAAGTTAAAAATGAGGTTATAAAATTATATTTGTAATAGGACCCCAATTTTACATATTTATGAATAGAAAATGTTTATATTGGCAATCTAGTGGAATCTAGGTTAATTTTTTATAATTTTCAATATCTTCCTATTTTAGTGTAACTGAGATGTATAAAAACCCTTTAATTATATATCAGAAATCGAGATGATTCTTGATAATCCTCCCTTAATATCAATTCCAATCAGTTTACTCCTACATTGCTATTTAATCCACTCATTTCTACCAATATTTATTACTAACATTCTAACTCAAGCTTCTATCAATTTTTGTGTTGTCTGAGCCTCTTAACTGGGCTATCAATAAACGGTCTTGAGGTTCTATAACTCACTATATACACTTGTGCCATATAATACTAGTAAAACACAGGTGGCACCATAGTTCTCAATTAAAAATCCTTGAATGATTTTCCCTTAAACCCAAGATAAATGCAAAATGTTTGACCCATTTAATGTCCTCCATCTCATCTGCATCTTTCTTAATTTTTGGCTTCATCTAATCCCCAGATATACCTGATTACTATTCCACAGAATACCTCAGCCTCCTTACTCTTCAACCAATATGTTCATGGTCCTTATATCTACAGGGTGTTTGACATGTCAAGTCTTTCCCAACATTGATATTGCAGCATTGAATCACACCCTTCTGGCTCCACAGGCTTAATATTTTATTCTTTTTAGTATTTTCTTTTTCTTCTTAATACCATTGGTTGAACTCTTTAATTAACACAGAATTATTCTTAGGTATTTAAATCCAACTGAAAATTGATCCCTGTTAAAACAACCTTGTATGCTTGCCTGATGGTATGCCCTTCTCCCTGGTAACAGCACAAATCTAATATAATAACATGGCATGTTAGTGATTCGTTACCTTTTTCTTTTCTTTTGCACTGTAAGCTCCACAAATATCATGTCCATGTTTTCTAATTGCTTTATTCTCCAAATCAAATAATGTCTTGTGCTGAAATAAGGTTCTCTAATAATTCTTTCTCACTTTCCCCATCAGCCTCCCAAATGTTGCCTGTCTCTTGGCTTTTAGTAGCTCTTTTAAGTCAGTGGTAAAGTTCCAGATGGATTTTTATCTGCAATTTCTTAACTATTTACAAGGGTTTTCTCCAGTTCCTTCATCTCAATGACCACTCAGCATGTTGTCCTCATGGATTCCTCAAGTTTCTTTCTCATTCCCTTAAGCCAACTCTTGCCTTCCTAGTTTTCTCATATTGCTGACTCATTTGAAACTTGGTCAGGCTCCTATATTTGATTTTTTTCTAGAGGTACTAATCCTCAGACCTTCCTTTTTAGCTCTCAGATGAATCCTATAGATAAGCAATATGCAAGTCCAAACCTAGCCTTTCTTGGCACATACACTCAGGTACTAGTTCATGAGATGGTGATTGCTTTCACAGATTTTCCTGAGTTTAACTCTTCAACTATTCCCTCTTGACTCCCATAATATTTTAGAAATACATCATTTCATGTAATGACCCTACTATGCAATAGAACCACAGAACTTATTTCTTCTACCTACTGTTAATTGTATCCTTTTACCAATTTTTTCACTGCATTCCTTCCTCTTTATTCTCCCCAGCCGCTAGTAAGAGCAATGAATGAACAGCAATGTTACATAATACATTTTGAAGTCATTGTTCTGTGCACTTTATGCAATTTCATATGGTTATTTGGTTTATGTGTTCTCAACTTCATCTTCTTACCTGTTATGTAACTCTTAACAGGTAGATATATTTTCTTAAGCATGTGTGTTGGCCACATAACACATAATAGGTACCTATGTATACTGAGTATTTAATCCATGCTTACAATAATAAATTTGTCAGTGACAGTGCAGAAATCATCCTGAGAATCTCTTGGGTTATATCAATATCAGGAGTTTATCAGTGCAGTAGTTTACTAGTGAGCAACTGTTGCATTTGAAATCTTGCATGCTAGAATAGATAGATGGTTTTCATTGCATACCTTGACAATTTATGCAATAAGCATATGAATTATCTGCTTCAAAAGTCCTGGAAAATGAAATTTCTTTTCTACACTGAGAGAAATATTAATGTAAGCTACGTGACCACCCTTGCAAAACATGTATTTTAGAGGTAGAAGAATAAGGACAATAAAAAGCCGAAGTAAATTTTATTCTAACTAATTTAAGTTTCTCTAATTCAACAGCATGACTATTTCATCTTAACTATCTAATGTAACATTACCATATTCTTGCCAAATAATGATTAGATCAGCTCTTTGTAAAAATTCTAGCTGGAAAAGTATTGGCAAGTTTAACTTTATCACATCAGAAAATATGATCTCTTTTCTAAATGCAGTGGAATTCAAAAAGAAGAAATAGAAGGCCAAGTTAGTTGTAGTAATTAGGGAGCTAGCCTAGAAACCAGATTTATCATTGATTAAGATATATTTCTCTGGAAGATTGATCAAAGGAAGCCTCAGTGTTATTGAGTTAATCGCAGAGATGTGGTTTATTAAAGTTAAATACAATTAAACTAAGAATATTTTGACTATGGCCACCTCACTTTTTGTTGATAATGAATTGAGCATTATCAGGATTGAACCAATATGAATGAGAGTTTTCCTTTCCTATTTTCGTGAATGAGATAGACACAGTTTAAAAGCTACTAATTTGTAGTCTAAAATTCACTAATAATCTCAGGTTTTTTTGATTTATGAATGACTTAATTGTATTTATTTAGATATGCCAGAATATCTGAATAGTCTTTGAAACAGTGGAGAACTGTATGGGGATTGTAAACTTTATATTTTCCCATGACAAAAATACAGGAGGGTAATTCTTATATTTACACAAGTAATTATTTAAGTATCAGAATGAGAAGCAGAAAGTCATACTAAGATTTTAGAAAACTTATTTCCTTGTTAATATCTGATAGTGTTTATATAAAAAGTGAAATTTATTTTGAAAACAGAAAATTTTATTACAAATGTAGTAACTCTTGGCTCCCAAATAGTTTCACAATGTGGAGGTTTAAGAATCATTAGTATATGGGCCGGCACCATAGCGCAGTAGTTTAATCCTCCACCTGTGGCACCAGCATCCCTTATGGGCACCGGTTCTAGTCCTGGCTGCTCCTCTTCCAATCCAGCTCTCTGCTATGGCCTGGGAAAGCAGAAGAAGATGGCCCAAGTGCTTGGACCCCTGAACCTATGTGGAAGACCGGGAGAAAATGCCTGGCTCCTGGCTCCTGGCTCCTGGCTTTGGATGGGTGCAGCTCCAGCCATTGTGGCTATTTGGGGAGTGAACCAACGGAAGGAAGACTTTTCTCTCTGTCTCTCTCTCTCACTGTCTAACTCTACATGTCAAAAAAAAAAAAAAAATGAGTTACTGGAAAAGACCCCAGAGACATAAAAGCCAAAATTAACAAATGAAATTAGCAAAAGAAAGTCAGGAAAGTAAAGAGGCAATGGACAGATTGGGAAAAATTATTTGTAAAGCATGCAGCTGATAAAGGATTAATAAGCAGAATATATAAAGTGATCAAAAAACTCAACAACAACAAAACAAACAACCCTGTCAAGAAATGGGTAAAGGACTTAAACAGACATATCTCAAAAGAGGAAATCCAAATGGCAAACAGACATATGAAAAAATGCTGTCAGGGAAATGCAAATCAAAACCACAATGAGGTGTCACCTCACCGCAGTTAGAATGACTTACACACAGAAATCAACAAACAGCAAATGCTGGCAAGGATGTGGAGAAGAAGGTAGTCTAATTCACTGTTCGTGGGAATGTAAACTGGTAAAACCACTATGGAAGACAGTTTGGAAATACCTCAGAAATCTGAATATAGTCCTACCATCCCACTCCTTGGAATTTACCCAAGGGAAATGAAATCAGTAAATAAAGGATGTACTTTTCTCTGAATTGAGAGAACTTCCACTTTGCTTATGGCCCTGTCTAAATACTGACGGAGTTTGTGGACCCAAAAGGCTTCCATAGCCTTGGCAACTCTTGTCAAGAGCCCCCAGTGATCACTGATATCATACATTAGAATGTTAATTGTTAAATCATCAACAGGAGTCACTGTGCATTTAAGGACCTCTGTCCTTAATGAGTTATTCTATGAGAATTAACTGTAAAACTTGTTCTCAAATAGTACTTTATACTTTGTGTGTGTGTGTGGTTGCAAACTGTTGAAATCTATACTTAGTATAGAGTTGGTCTTCTGTGTATAATATTAATTATGAAGAATGTGTGGGAGAGGGAGTATGAGGTGGGAGGGGAGTTGGAGTAGAAGGGGGAAAGAGTGGTATCCTTTTACTAAGGTTCTTCCCCCTTCTTTGATGGCCCATTCTTTCTACTGGGATCTCACTCGCAGAGATCTTTCATTTAGGTGTTTTTTTTTTTTTTTTTTTCCAGAGTGTCTTGGCTTTCCATGCCTAAAATACTCTCATGGGCTCTTCAGCCAGATCCACATGCCTTAAGGGTTGATTCTGAGGCGAGTGCTGTTTAGGACATCTGCCATTCTATGAGTCTGCTGTGTATCCCACTTCTCATGTTGGATCGTTCTCTTCCTTTTTCCTATCAGTTAGTATTCGCAGACACTAGTCTTGTTTGTGTGATCCCTTTGACTCTTAGACCTAGCATTATGATCAATTGTGAACTGAAGTTGATCACTTGGACTAGTGAGATGGCATTGGTACATGCAATCTTGATGGGATTGTATTGGAATCCCCTGGCACATTTCTAACTCCACCATTTGGGCAAGTCCAATTGAGCATGTCCCAAATTGTACATCTCCTCCCTCTCTTATTCCCACTCTTTTATTTAACAGGGGTCACTTTTCAGTTAAATTTCAACACCTAAGAATAAATGTGTGTTAATTACAGAGTTCAACCAATAGCATTAACTAGAACAAAAATACTAAAAGGGATAAAGTATTAAATCATACATCAACAGTCAGGACAAGGGAGTTTTGTGTAAGGTGTAAGGTAGAGGTCCTGCTTCATACTTCTGCACGTGGAAATCCAGTTTTCTCAGTAGCACTTGTTGAAGAAACTGTCCTTGCTCCAGGGAATGATTTTAGTTCCTTGCTCAAATATAAGTTGGTTGCAGATGCTTGGATTGATTTCTGGCATTTCTATTCTGTTCCATTGGTCTATCCATCTGTTTTGTACCAGTGCCAGGTTGCTTTGATTATAACTGCCCTGTAATATGCCTGTGAGCTGCTATGTGTCTGTGAGTTGCAAGTGGAAGCAAGCAGCCCTGCCTCTGGGAGTCCTGCTCACTTTTGGATCATGATGGGGGCAAGTAGGAGAGGTCTGGTGCACTAAGCTCTGCCTACTGAAGCGGGGCTTGCTTCTCACTGGTGTGTGAAACAATCTTGAGATTTTGATATTGAAGACTTCTCCTTGTTGTACATTTTGGATAGTGGTGGTGGTTGGGGGAATTACTCTGAAATGGTGTGACCCTTGTTCCCAGTTGGGGGGTTGTGAAGTGGCACCCACAATTGATGGGCGTGTGCTTGGGAGGCAAATGTTGTAGCCCCCTGCTTATATTCTAAGATGTAAACAAACAACATGGCTTCTCCCAGCCAGCTGCATGTCTGGGTGGGAGGAGGGGCAGACATAGATGGACAGGGGTTTGCCCCACCTCTCCGTTTGTTCCCCTATTCTTCCCACTTGGAACTTAAAACGCAGTTTGCCAGGCTCCCCACCCTCTACTCTGCTGCCCTGTGGACTCGCGACCTGGCTTCTCACTTGGTCTGCAGGGTGGTGGTGGCATCAGTCTCCCCATTCAGCTTCTCCACCATGACTCCACTGTGCCCCCCCCACACTTCCCTTTCATTTTTGCTCCTTCAGCATGGATCTGCCCAGTTTCTGCTGGACTCTTGGGCTTCTTTGTGAGAAATTCTCATGGCTCTGTCACCAGCTTGTATCCCCTTTCCTTATTAACTATCTATTTTGCCCCGTGTGACTTGGAACATCCTGTTGCTACACGACCATCTTGGCCACCTGTGTGCCCACTAATCAAATTTTAACACAAAATAATTGTATATATTTTAGGGTATCACAGGATGTTTTAATATATGTATATGTAGTGTAATGTCCAAATCAGGTTAAGTGTATGTATTTTCTCACTTATCATTTCTTTATGGTGAGAACATTTGAAATTCCTTTAGTTTTGGAAGCAATTCAGGAAACAATTGAGAGTATAGTCTGCGTTCACACTGAAGATTTTATGGATGTAGGTGTGCATAGTCCATTTCTCCTTTCCCCTACACCCTTTCTGGAATACTGCTTGGTCAGGAATTGCTGATTGTGGAGTTCCTAAAATTCCCCCCATAACTTCATAGTGGACCTTGGAGGTAGGTTGGGGAAGACTCTGCTGAGGCGTCCCCTCACCCCATGCAAAAAAGGTTGGGATCCACCACCACCACCAAAGAAAGTTGAGACACACATAACCAGGTCATTGAACAGTGACAAGACTTCTGCTATGTAAATGATGGTTTGCTACTACATTTCTTCCCTAATTCAACCACACAAAAGGCCCACTCAACAAAGTTATTGAGCAGGAGCAAGACTTTAGTGCTTCTCTGCTCCAAAGGCTTGCTTCTACATTCTTCTCCTGTGCACATACACAATAATTCCTATTTTCTCTAAAAAAATCCAATTAGCTTTGGCTCCTCATATACCAACAGGCTAATGTATACCTAGCTTTCTAACATTTCCCTTCAAGAGAAGTTAGCCATAATTTTAAGGGGGTAACATGGATGAAGGTCCATTTTTTGTATTTTCCATGAGCTGACATTTTTGTTTAAAACTGCTTATAGTTATTCTTCTCTTGGTGGGTGTCCTATGGTGTTCACAAGTAGCCTGGGAAAAGATTGTCATGCACAGTCCAGAGCGCTGGTCACATCATCCAAAATGATAGGCTGGGCCAGCGCCGCAGCTCACTAGGCTAATCCTCCACCTAGCAGCGCCGGCACACTGGGTTCTAGTCCCGGTTGGGGCGCCAGATTCTGTCCCGGTTGCCCCTCTTCCAGGCCAGCTCTATGCTGTGGCCAGGGAGTGCAGTGGAGGATGGCCCAGGTGCTTGGGCCCTGCACCCATGGGAGACCAGGAAAAGCACCTGGCTCCTGGCTCCTGCCATCGGATCAGCGCGGTGCGCCGGCTGCAGCGGCCATTGGAGGGTGAACCAACGGCAAAGGAAGACCTTTCTCTCTGTCTCTTTCTCTCCCACTGTCCACTCTGCCTGTCAAAATAAAAAAAAAAGATAGGCTGAAAACTCATCCTTTCCTTAGTTGGAGCTGGAAGGTTTTTATTCCGTCAGAGACAAAATTATGGAAGCTAAAGGGCCTAGGAGGGACAACAGCAGGATTTCCACGATCCAAAGCTAGGACAGAAATTCCAACCCCGTTCAGTTTTCCTGGTGTTGTCTGACCTCATTCAATAAATGGTGAACTATGGTTTTGTACCTCTCTATTTTGGTTGACCAAACCACAACATGCATGGAACATATCACAGATGTCCCCTTGGGCAGCGGTTAGAATATCCAAGACCTTCTTGCTTTGAAGAATTGTGCAAGGGACTGAGTCTTGAGAGCCTTTAACTGGGAAAGGTCGGTGTTTTGTGATTTTCCAAGGGAGGGGCCCTGTTCTGGCTTCCTCTTGAGAGTCTGAGGCAGAGCCTGATCCTGGGGCTTAGTTAGTTTGCTGTAGCTAAGGATCCACATCCTGTTCGACTCAGAAATGCCAGAGCTGTCTTTAAGTGGAATTCTGCCATGTGTCCTGCATCTACTCTGGGATCCGTCTCTGTTGGCCAGAGGTGAAGATGAACCCTAAATAGTTTACTTCCTGACAAAGCGCTTGTGTTTCTTCATTAAACACCTGGTATTCACATTTTATTAGAAACTTAAGGATGCTAGTCAAATGCCCAAATTTGGAGTCTGAGTTGGGGGTACACATTAGCAAATCATTTAAATTTTAAATCATCTGTATATCTCCTCAAGAGAGTGTTCCTTTGTATTCCCTGCAAAGATACTGTCCAAATAGGTGGGAGCTACCTATAAATCCTTGTTTGGCAGTGCTGTCTTGGGTAGCTGTTACTTTATGCCTGTTTGCTCACCCACTTACAGGCAAATATGCATTGACAGGAGGGGCTTTAGGCTTAATAACATTTGGGTAGGCTTTAAGGTTTGAGCGGGTCTGTATGAGGCCCAGGCCTATCTATCTTTTCACATGGGATACTGGAAGAGACACTGCAAAGGGAGGTGTGAACTTCCTTAGGGAAGGCACCATACTGACTCCCATTACCTGGCTGGGAGGAGAGCTGGTTGGAATAGGAGGTTAGCACAGAATATAAGCTATTTCTAAAGAGAATTTCACATTGAATCTGCAACATCACTAACCCTAGGCCATCTTCCGAATAGCAATGATTACTTTGGAAGCTGAGTGGAGTCAAGGGAATATTCAGTTTAGGGCCAACAGGCCCTACAGTTCTGACCCCACAGCAGTTCTTTTTTGAGTGACTCAGCTTTTGGTAGAGCTGTCAGGGCTCTTCAGAAGTCATCTTTTGTCATGACAGCTGTTTACCCAATGTCCTGGCTTTCTACACTGAAAACAGATGCTATTTTTGGGGTAGACTGGCCTTGTTGGGTCATGTAAAGCAGCTGTCAGCTGGGCCTGTGCTCTATCCTTAAATTAGTTTCACTTTGAATATTCTTGTAATCTATAGGAATACAACCTACAGTATGTATTTTTATGCTTGACTTCTCCATATTATTTTTTAATTCATCTTTGTTGTCACAGATATTAGTATTTATATAGTTTTTCATGCTAAATAGAATCTATTATATGAATGTACCAAAATTTATTTGGTGATTGATAAACACTCAGGTTAGTAAAAACTTTGTGTTATATAAATAAAACTGTTATAAACATTCTGTGCCTATCTTAACACATGTTTTTATGCCCTAGATATATAATTAGAGTGTACAAGTTGGGTATATTATAGATATGATTTTAGATTTACATTAAAATAAAAAGAAAATAACTCACTACCAAAAGTTTGATAACATTTAAACTATTCACTTATTATCAGTTATGATATTTACAGTTTATCTTTGTCCTGCCAACACTTTGTGTAGTCATATATCTAATTTTAGCCTTTCTTATGAGGTGAAGTAATATCCCATTGTGGGTTTCAATTTTATTCCTGGTGATGCTACTAGTGATGTGGTGCACTTCATTTAAAATTTTTTTCTATTTCATAGTTTTTAATTTATAAAACAGAGACTATGAATTAGCACAAGGAGTTATCATATACCCACACTCATTTCCCTATTATTAACATTTATATTAGTGTAATATATTTGCTACAATCAATAAACCACACTTTGCCCCCCTAATACTAATGCCTCATATCAGTATATTTGTCACAATTAACTAACCACACCCAGGTTCTCCTATTATTTTTTTTGTTCCACACTCCTTTTAACTGTCCAACCTTCTAGATCTCTAGTAATCAAAGTTCCGTATTCAGATTGAGGATTGTTTTTTCCTTTGTTTTTGTTTTTCAGTTCACACATGTGAAGGAGAATATGTGGTATTTGTCTTTCTGTGTCTTATTTCACCCCACATGATGTTTTCTAGTTCCATCCATTTTGTTGTAAATGACAGGGTTTTATTGAATTGTATTCCAATATGTATATGTAGCACGTTTTCCTCACACAGGCATCTTATGATGGAGCTCCTTTTTATGAGCTTATTGGCCTCTCACATACCTTATTTTAAGACTTTCTTGTTCGCATCTTTGGCATAAACATCTAGTTTTGTTGTGTGATTTTTAAGAATGTAAGAATTCTTCATCAATCAAATATATCAGTTTTTTTCCAGATAGACAAGCAAGCATTGAAACATTGTCTCCTCCTAGCCTGTGTCTGGCTTTCTCATTTTTAAGGGTTTATTATTTAACTTTTAAAGGTTTATTATTGCACTTAAGGTGGTCAATGTTTTATATTAATTGCAATAATTAATTTTCTTTCTATTTGGGAATGATTTCAAGCTTTCAGAAAACTTCTGCTGGGACTCCTCAGGATGATTTGATGCCTCGTGACCCCTGCACACTTTGTGGTGTAACTCTATCAAACAACCTACTCTTGCATAACTGCAACAGAGAGGCCAGCAAAAAAGTTAACAGACACATAAACCAGCAAACACATTCTCACTGTCTTTTTCCAATGATCTCAGTGATATAACAAAAACGATGCTGAGTTTTCTTTGTCAGATCTTACCAGGCGGTGGGTGTTCACAGCTGTCCCAAAACTGGTAGGTTTAGCAGTTGATTTAGGTTATGTCTGCCAGTTTTCTTCATTGAAGTTACTTTATTCTTTGAAACTTCAGTAATTTGTTGTTGGTTGTTCCTAAACTGGGTAAACATCATTTTTGCTCATCGAACATTTACCCATGAAGCTTAATATCAGTTGATAATTTTGACAATTGAGCTATTATTAAAATGTTTTCCACGTGGTGATTTTTAAAAATCTCACATTTTTCTAGCATATATTAATTTTAATTATATTGTAATATCCTTAAAAGACATCTTGTTTTTCCTTGGCATGCTATTAAAGTACTAGTTTTTGTTTCTTGTAAGAGACCATAGAATACATGAGGTTTTTGTATTGTTTTCTGTAAAATCGCCCAATATTTAAAGCCTATTTATTTTTAAAAAATCTAAAAATCAGGATAATTATGGTAATAAAAATGCAGCATTTCCCCCTCAAAACTGAATTCACAGTACATTTCTAAAAACAAGTAATAGTAAATAATTATTAAATCTTTGTTCATTTTGTGTTTCCATAATGACATACAATGAAAAAAATCAGCGACTGTATCCCATATTATTTTTTACTAAAAGTTGGCGAGCATAAACACATGATAAATGGAATGGAATGTGCTGCAAATCCAGAAGTATTTATTTAATTCTGGATCATCTTGCCTTCACACTGTAAATGCTCTCATTGAGAGTATTGCCCAGTCTGTTTCATGTGGAGTGCCAATTACACGTTGCTTTAAAAAAATCTTGTCTGCCTAAATCTTACTTCTGACTCCAGTCCCTCAAGTCTATGCCTTTATTGTGTCCTTCATTCAAGATATCAAGACATTTTTCCCATTACCTTACATAATGCTCGTCTAATATCAACTCTTCCTTCCAATTCCATTGTTCCCGATTTCCTTTCATTTATCTAGATACTTAAGTCATGCTTGACTGCTTTCTCTCATACCTACTCCTTAATCCTCTGATCCCTATTGTCAATATCTGAATATGCCAGAGACTGTCAAACCCTTTCCTGTAAATGTCGTGCTAAATCTCATCTACCATCCATTTATCACAGACGGATTGTGTGATTCCCTGACACAGTTCCTAACCTGAAGAATCACACAGCATACAACACTCCTCAAGATCAAACCTTCAGCCACATTTTAGTTCCTATCTTCTTCTCCACTTTACACAGTACTTAGGTAATTTGCTCAATTTCACACAGATAGCATCATTTAAATCCGCTTCTAGTTGCAAGAACTTTGCTCTTAACCAATAGATGTGCTGCATATTCTCAGACCTCTGAACCTTGTTGTACCTTATTGCTTTTGCCTGAAAAACTCCAACCCTTTTCCTCATATCCCATCCTTCTCTGGCAATATCACAGTGTTATATACACAACTATGTTTCACACCTGTAGATCCCACCATAGGTAGAGCCTTATCGGAGTGGTCATCATATTTTATTACAACCGTGCAAGTTTTTCTCCCTCTTTCTGGACTATGAGCTCCTTAAATGTGTTGTTACACTTAATTTGCAGTTCAAGATTCCAGCATAGCATCTGATCCACCATAGTTGTTCAAAAAATACACCATAATTGAACATACCAATGGGTAATTGGGTAATTAATAAAACACTGTGCATCTTCATCTACAACTCCACATTAGCTCCTTTGGAGGTTGACTTTATCAAAAGCCAATTCTGTATTTTTTTCCAGATTCTCAAGTCCTTGTAAGATCCACTCTCAGTCAATACCAAATCCTTCGTAACAAAGGTGAAAAAAACAGATGAACAATCTAGTTTAATTCCCTAAGAATCTAAAATGATAATTATGATGAATATAATGATTTTGATGATATAGATAATTATAACCAAAAAATTTCTGTTCAATTGGAAAAAGGAGATTCTAGGGTAAAATCATAAAGCAATTTATTCTTTCTCAACTGTCCACAACGACCAACTCTGTGTGCTTCTTTCTCCAGTTCTAATTGAAAAAAAAAAAAAAACAAGGTGTTTTGAATGCATTCAAAGGTCACTTTAAGATAAAAATGGCTTTTATAAAATTTACATTGATAGATACATAATAGTTATATATGTTATGAGATGTGGTGCAATTTTTGATTCATATATATATATTAGCTAATTACCACATATTTCACCTTAAATTTCTATTATTTTGTGATGGTAAGCATACTAAAAATTCTCTTTTCTAGCCATGTGCAATAATATATCATTGTTAACTGTATTCACCCTACTTTACTGTAGAACACCAGAACTTTATTCCTTTTATCTAATGGTAATATTTCTTATCATAAGGACAATCTCAGTACTGTGAGTTGTGTGTGAACTCCTGGGTTGCATGAAATTCCAAATGTCATATATAGCCCTTGAGTCTTTTTTTTTCAACTTTTATTTAATAAATATAAATTTCCAAAGTGCAACTTTTGAACTATAGTGGCTTTTCCCCCCAATAACCTCCCTCTCACCCCACAACCATCCCATCTCCCACTCTCTCTCCCATCCCATTCTTCATTAAGATTTATTTCCAGCCGGCGCCGTGGCTCACTAGGCTAATCCTCCACATAGCAGCACCAGCACACCGGGTTCTAGTCCCGGTTGGGCGCTGGATTCTGTCCCGGTTGCCCCTCTTCCAGGCAAGCTCTCTGCTGTGGTCCGGGAGTGCAGTGGAGGATGGCCCAGGTCCTTGGGCCCTGCACCCGCATGGGAGACCAGGAGAAGCACCTGGCTCCTGCCTTCAGAACAGCATGGTGCGCTGGCCCCAGAGCACCGGCCATGGTGGCCATTGGAGGGTGAACCAACGGCAAAGGAAAACCTTTCTCTCTGTCTCTCTCTCTCTCTTACTGTCCACTCTGCCTGTCAAAATAAAAAAGATTCATTTTCAATTATCTTTATATAAAGAAGATCAACTTAATATATACTAAGTAAAGATTTCAACAGATTGCACCCACACAGAAACACAAAGTGTAAAGTACTGTTTGAATACTATTTTGCTCGTTAATTCACATAGTGCAACACATTTAGGACAGAGATCCTACATGGGGAGTAGGTGCACAGTGACTCCTGTTGTTGATTTAACAATTGACACTCTTATTTATGTCATCAGTAACCACCCGAGGCTCTTGTCATAAGCTGCCAAGGCCATGGAAGCCTCTTGAGTTCACCAACTCCAATCTTATTTAGACAATGCCATAGTCAAAGTGGAAGTTCTCTCCTCCCTTCAGAGAAAGGTACCTCCTTCTTTGATGGCCCGTTCTTTCCTCTGGATTCTCACTCACAGAGATCTGTCATTTAGGTCATTTTTTTTTTTTTTTTTTTTTTTTTTTTTGCTAGAGTGTCTTGGCTTTCCATGCCTGCGAAATTCTCATGTAGCCCTTGAGTCTTTCCTTTTCCAGTCTCTGCCATCTGGAAAAAAAAAAAAAAAAAAAAAAAGCTTACATAAGGAGAGAGGCTTTTAATTGGATCATATGCAGGTTAAGAATTGAGAGTGGTGAAAGACGCAACCAAGTGAGACAAATCTCACTTTATTGGTGCTGGAATCAGACTCCAATGCCCACAAGGGATAGTTAAATAAAACCTTCTCTGAACTTGAGAAGTGTTCAAAGATAATAACTTTTGCAATGCACCATTTTTATGACATCCCTGGGGACTTTACTGCTGGATATTTTTCATCTTAAATGGTACATAGACTGTTGATTGCCTAAAATTCTCCATTCAGGCCATGGTTGTTGTTTCAACTAGAATAGGTTTCAATCCTGATTGGGAGTCTGTTGGATCCTCCCACCCAGACACACACACTCACATACCTAGGTTGATCAAAAACATGACTCTACTCATTGATCCGTGGGAGCACCATTTCAACTCACTCTTTATGTATCGGAGCATTTTATGTGCTTGTCAACCCTTACCTTCCTCTGAACTGAGTCTGTCGTAAGTCTCCTTTGTTCCTTGAGCCTGAGGGACAGAGGTACCAGTATATCAAGCTCCCCAAACAATCTCTCCTTAGAAACTCTCTCACTTAGAAACTATCTACCACTTCCCTCTCCAATGGCAGTAGCAGGAATGAAAATGCTTCCGCAAATCTCTCTACAGGAGTTCTCAGTATCAGAAATTCTTGTCCTCAGTGTCAACCCACTTTGCCCCTCAAGGAATGTGTTCAAGAAGAATCACAGCAGCTTTTTACTTACTGCTTCTTGAAGATCTATCTGCATGATCTCCTAACACTCCTGAATGCCATGATATTTTTCAGGTGTTTTGTTTTCTTTTTTCCATTTTGTCTTTTCTGTGTTTTAGGTGAAAACCAAGTTGAAAATGCCACTTCTTTTCCTTGATAAGGTCTTGAAAGCCACCACCTGTACACTCTTTTATAATTTAAGCAACATTAACATTCATATCATTGCATTCACATTTACATTTTCATATATCACTTAATAAACTTAAAACAGAGATATTTTAATTAATCATCCCAAATGCCATAGGCAAGAATGCGGTGAATGTGACCCCAAATTCTAACTCTTACTCATTCATACTTCCTGTCTACTACCATTCTTTCCTGAATGTCAATCAAGTTGTCAGACACATGTTAAGGAGGGTCCAAGTAGACACAGTGATATCCTAGGACTATAGAGGGTTAAGCTTATGATTGACAGGGCACAGTAGGTTATAGCAAAAAAACTATGTAAATTGAGCACTAAATTCATTATCCAATGTGAAATAAATATCTGAATCTCTGAGAAACCTGCTGCAGTAGATTGGCATTAAGGTGGCCCTTGGTGAGATTTTAGGTTCTAACTCACATTCACAGCCAGTTTGGAGAAAAATAAATTCTCGCAGTAAAGCAATGAGACTGATAAAGACTGAGAGCATGCACTGCAGATGACTGTTGAGTAGTGGTATCTCCTCAGCTGTCTTCGTGTCCTTTCACAGATTCAAGACTGCCCATAATTCATGCTGCCTCATGCTTTTCTCCCTGGGGAACTGTGGTGGAATGAGAAGGCCATGCCAAGATGGCCACTGGCAAGCTAGCATCACTTACTCAGGAATGGCTTTGGAAACCCCCTGGGAAACCACCAGGAAATGGAGCCTGCCTGGCAATGGACTGTGATTAGTTAGCGCATACACCGCCCCTTGACTGGATTGGCTGCCTCTGCTATATAAGCTGCTGTACCAACTGAAATAAAGGAGGCTGCGGGCTGCTCACCTCCGGCCTGCTTTCATCCAACTCCCAGGAGCTGTGTGGTGACTCTGCACCACTCATCCCCACCGTGCTCCTCCTCTCAGAACAAATCCACAGCAACAGGGAACATCTGGTACATTATGTCAGAGAAAGGGAGGAGAGTTCTGAAAATCCTATACTTGAAAAGATATTGAAGAAGAGGTATGAAAAAAAGCAGATAAAGTAAAAAACATAAAGTAGATAATGAGATATATGACACTGATCCAATAAATTACCCTCATCAGACCTCCATATCATCATGATTTTAATGGAAAAGGAAATGCCCCACTTGACTATTTATAATTCTAGGTTTACACCTATAGAAAATCAAGATGAAGTATGAGATTCAGAACCTATCCAGGAAAGCAAGTTTTAGAAGAGCGTATTTTACTCACTTGATACATATGGCATTCATAAGCCTTCTCCAGAGAAGCAGAGCCAAGAGAACATATACTTACGTAAGAGGAGGTTTGTTAGATTGGCAATCTCAGATGCAAAAAAGTTCCCCAATGCCTCTCTGTAAGCTTTAGAGGAAGGAAAGTTAGTAGCTGTACCATCCAGTAGCAGCTGAGTCCAAGAAATTGGACTCAGGAGAGCAGCTGATTAGACAGTTCCAGTCAGAGGTCCAACCTATGAGAATCCCCCTCTGAGGACAGCTGGTACAAGGCTCAGAGTCCAAAGGCTGAAGACTATGGTATTTAATGAAGCAGCAGCAGTAAACATGTTCACCCAGCAAGAAAGATGAGAGAGAAGAGAGAGAGAGAGAGTTTCTCCCTTCTTCTTTGCTCCATCTGGGTCCCTAGCCCATTGAGTGGTCCCTGTTCTCATTCAGGGTGGGTCTTCTCTTCTCTGTTTGATAACCCATATGTCAATCCTTCATAGAAACATCCTCACAGATACATAGAAGTAATGATTTATCAATTCTCCAGGCATCCATCTCTTAATTCAGTCAAGTTGACACCCCAAATGAATCATGAAAATTATTGAGTACTACTATGTTGTGAATACTAGACCAAGTGCTGGTGATACAAATGTTAGTAAGACATATTTATTTCTTTATAAAAATATGATCTCAGAAATTAAAATGCCACATGGAAATTGAGTGATATCTTTGTAGGAGGAAAAGAACTATCAATGCATAGCCTAATGGCTAGATGCTCCATATTCAGCCCAACAGACCCATGAAGTTCTTGCCAAAGGTAGCACCATGCTTACTGGAGGGTCTGGGAATCTCTGACAAGCAAGGATATATAACAAGGTAGTTGCCACTGGGTACATATGCAAGCTTCATTGCCAATGTTCTTCCCTAACTAGGATTGAAGATAAAATTCCTGATCCACTGTGTGTCACAATGGAAATTCCAGGAATGTTACCAAGAAAATGTAAGACTTTTCTTTGCTCTTTAAAAAAAAAAGAGAAATTTCACTTTTTGCCTCTTTTGTTTTTTGTAAATTTCCAGTGAATGAATGAAGGGAAGTCCAAACAGTGACATCTCTTTTTATCATTGAAGAATTCTTGTTTATATTTGAATTCAAGCTGTTTGTTTGTTACATAAATTTATAGAAAATGTTTATCTTTTTCTTTCTTTTTTAATTTTTAAGATTTGAAATTTTTTTTTATTTTATATAATTCTTTAATTAATGAAAGAAGCAGTAAGATACTGAGACCAGTTCAAACAAGAACTTGAAATGTAATCAATACACAATTCTTCTTAAGTGCTGAAACTTAACTGAAAAGTGATCACTGTTAAATGTAAGAGTGAGAATAAGAGAGGGAAGAGATGTGCAATTCGGGACATGCTCAAGCTGACTTACCTCAAACGGTAGAGTTAGAAACATACCAGGGAATTCCAATTCAATCCCATCAAGGTGGCATGTGCCAATGCCATCTCACTCGTCCCAGTGATCAATTTCTGTTCACAATGGATCATAATGATAGGACTAAGAACCAAAGGGATCACATAAACAAGAATAATGTCTGCAAATACTAGCTGATAGAATAAAAAAGGGAAAGAACGATCCAACATGGGAAGTGAGATACACAGCAGACCCATAGAATGGCAGATGTCCTAAACAGCACTCTGGCCTCAGAATCAGCCCTAAAGGCATGCGGATCCGGCTGAAAAGCCCATGAGAGTATTTCAGGCATGGAAAGCCAAGACACTCTGGGGGAAAAAAAAAAAAAAAAAAAAACCTAAATGAAAGATTTCTGCGAGTGAGATCCCAGTGGAGGGAGTGGGTCATCAAAGAAGGAGGTACCTTTCTCTGAAGGGAGGAGAGAACTTCCACTTTGACAAGGCCTTGTCTAAATATGATCAGAGTTGGTGAACTCAGGGGGCTTCCATAGCCTTGGCAGCTCATGACAAGAGCCTAGGCTGATTACTGATGCCATAAACAAGAGTGTCAATTTGTTAAGTCAACAACAGGAGTCACTGTGCACTTACTCCTCATGTAGGATCTCTGTCCTTAGTGTGCTGTACATTGAGATTTAATGCTATAACTAGTACTCAAACAGTATTTTTCACTTTATGTTTCTGTGTGGGAGCAAACTGTTGAAATCTTTACTTAATGTATGCTAAACTGATCTTCTGTATATAAAGAGAATAAAAAAGATTTGAAAATTTTTTTAACACTTTGCCATATTCATCTAATAGGTAGATATCATATACATTTCTGCTTGAAAATATGGATATTAGCATCATAAACTAGTGATAATTAATGTTTTATTAAAATTAGGAGTTCTTGGCACCTAAACACATCATTAACACAAGTATACAATAAGGAAAATATTTTTCATATTACTTGGCAATTATTTTTCTTAGTTTGTGCTTTGTTTTTTTTTTTTTTTGTACTCTGTGTGTACATACATAAAAATATTTCCTATGAGGATGTGATGATGTTTTTCCAAGCTTACTACTGAGTATTGGTTCTTAAGTTGAGATGATTTGGTAAAAAAAAAATGTGGACCCTGTCATTTGTAACAATGGTGACAGAATGAATGCATTCTTTGACCAAAAAATGTCAACATTGCCAAGATTCAGAAACATAATTTATAAATTATAAGCCTAGGTCTTTGATACATTTGAATTGATTTTTTGCATTTGTGATAAAATAAGAGATAAAGTATTTTTGTTCTTATTTATTTAAAAAGTATTCTCTATTGATAAATTTCTTTGGTTACTTTGTCAAACATTAATTACCCACAAATATGTGGATCTAGTTTTGGATGCTCTCTCTTTCTTAGGCTTTTTGGAATCCTACTGTATGTCAATTTCATATTGTTTCACATTATTTTCTTTTATATATTTTAGTAAAATTGTTTAAATACTCCAACTTTATTTTTTACCTAAGCTTGTTCCACACTTCCTAATAAATCTTAATACAAAATTCTCCACTTCTACACAAAAGAATTTTGAGTGGAATTACATTGAGTACACAGATATATTTTCTTTCCTTTATCTTTTTTTTTTTTTTTTTTTTTTTTTTTTTTTTTTTTTTTGTGGACAGGCAGAGTGGACAGTGAGAGAGAGACAGAGAGAAAGGTCTTTGCCATTGGGTCACCCTCCAATGGCCGCCACGGCCGGCTCACTGCGGCTGGCGCACCATGCTGATCTGAAGGCAGGAGCCAGGTGCTTCTCCTGGTCTCCCATGGGGTGCAGGGCCCTAGCACTTGGGCCATCCTCCACTGCACTCCCTGGCCACAGCAGAGAGCTGGCCTGGAAGAGGGGCAACCGGGACAGAAAACGGCGCCCCGACTGGGACTAGAACCCGGTGTGCCGGCGCTGCTAGGTGGAGGATTAGCCTAGTGAGCCACGGCACCGGCCTACAGATATATTTTCAAAGAATTGACATTTTAATACCTGATAGCCATCTAATCCAAAACACCATACAACTCTGTTACTTAGATGTCACATGATTTTTCTCAGTGACAGGCTATAGTTGTCAGTCTAAAGATCTTAAAATTTTTGTTACTATATTCCTTACATATTTAGTGTATTTTTGTTAGTTATTTCATTTTCCTTATTTAAATGTGATTCTACTGCGATATATTTTTTTACTGTGATATTTTTTAAAAGTTTCTTTTCAGCTGTTAATGGAAAGTGCATAAACTACACATATAGAATTGAAAAGAATTACAAATGTAAGAGATTTCTGTATAATTAGTTTTATATAATGCTACCTATTAAGATTCATTTATCCCTTATCACAGTGTCTTATGGTAGATTTTTTAATATTTTCTATGTACACAAACATGCCATGTGAGAATAAACTTAAAAAGATTGTTTTCTTTGTTTTTCTTTCTTTAGTCTTTCTTTCTTCTCCCTCTGTTTCCCTCTCTGTTTCCTTCCTTCCTCTCTCTCTCTCTTTCTCTCTTTCTCTTTCTCTTTCTCTTTCTCTTTCTCTTTCTCTCTTTCTCTCTCTCTTTCTCTCTTTCTCTCTCTCTCTCTTTCTCTCTTTCTCTCTTTCTTTGTCTCTTTCTCTCTCTCTTTCTCTCTCTCTTTCTCTCTCTCTCTTTCTCTCTTTCTCTCTCTCTTTCTCTCTTTCTCTCTCTCTTTCTCTCTTTCTCTCTTTCTTTCTCTCTTTCTCTTTCTTTCTTTCTTTCTTTCTTTCTTTCTTTCTTTCTTTCTTTCTTTCTTTCTTCCTCTTTCCCATTCTTATGTTCTTTGAATTTTTACCCTTGTCTCATTGTGCCGACAAGGACCATTAATTCAAAGATTAATCGGGTTCATGAGATTGAATATTGCTGCATTTTCCAATCTCATGGTGTTGTTGGAGACTCAATATTTGAACATAAAGTGTTATGTTAGCTGTATTATTTTTATAAATTTCCATCTTAATTTCTATCTAATTATTGTCAGAATATATACTGTGATTTTATTTCAATGTTTTAGAATTTATTATAACTTGGTTTGATATGTCCTATCTCAATGAATGTTTTAGGCACATTTAAAAAGACTCTGCATTCTGCTGTTGTTGGCATATTTGCTTTTCAATAACCATACTTTTTAAAGGTGTATCTGTTTGAAAGTCAGAGTTACACACACAAACACACACACACGCGCACACACACAGAGAGAGAGAGAGAGAGAGAGAGAGAAACCTCCATCAGCTGATTCACTTTCCAAATGGCCACAGTGGCCATAACTGGGCCACTCTGAAGCCAGGAGCTTCATCCAGTTCTCCCATGTAGATGGCATGGGCCCAAACACTTGGGCCATCTAACACTACTTTTCCAAGGCCATTTGCAGGGAGCTGGATCAGAGGTGGAGCAACCAGGACTAGAACCGACATCCATATGGAATGCTAGTGTAGCAGGCAGTGGCTTTACCTGCTCTGCCACTATGCCAGCCCTGGCACATTTGTGAACTAGAGATTTGGGAGAAGGGAAATTCTCAGCTCCAGTCAACTATAGCCATGATGTCTTACCTAAGCAAAAACACTTAGAAACACTTACGAGGTTAGGGGTCCAAATGAGTACACTTACTACAAAAGTGGGACCTAATGATAGCTGTAATGTGCTTCCCACCCCTAGCCCTACTATCTTATGATGAAGGAGCTATTAACAGCCGATGCTTTTACCCAATACACGGTGTCTTGCTGTCAGGAATAAATCACACACACAAGGCATAGCAAATTCAAACAACGCAATTAGAAGAGTTAGAGTAGGGATCAAATTCAGAAATGGTAGGTACACTGGCATTAGCAGAGCAGTAACATGACATAACTACAGTGGACATTCTTAGGGCTCTAATAAAGTAAACCACATGTGAGAAGAGATTGACAATGTAAGCAGAGTGATTGGAAGAAACGTTCAGCAGGAAACACTAACAGAAATGAAGTCTGCTTTTGGTGGGCTTATTAGCAGACTGGACATGGCTGAGGAAATACTTGTTGACCTTGGGGATGTCTCAAGAAAGACTTAGAAAATTGAAAAACAAAGAGAATAGATATCATAAAAAGAAAAAAAGAAGAGAAAACAGAAGAGATTATCTGAGGACCCTGGGCAGCTACTGAGACTGTAACATATTCAATGATGGTTGTGCCATAAGGAGAAGGAAAAGAGATAGAAACATTAGAAGTATTTGAAACAACCACCCAGAATTTCCCCAAACTTAAAGCACATGTAAACCACAGATGCAGAAACTCAGAAACATTGAACAGGATAAATATGTTAAATATGTTTTTACAAGTCCCTGAATCACCTAGACATATCACATAGCATTTTCAAACCATTAAAATAAATACATAATTAAAACATTCTGAAAGAAATGAGGAGAAAAATATACCCTACCAATAAAAAAGGAATATATGAATTGCATTAGATTTCTCCTCAGAAATCATAGAGGGGAGAAGGAAGTGAAATACTTAAACTATTGAAAGAAAAGAAAATCACCAACACAAAATTCTATAATCTACAAAATTATTCTTCAAATGCTAAAAAGCACTAGACTTTCTCAGAAAAACAATATTCAGGGAATGCCTTACCAGTAGACCTGCCTTGTAATAAATTTAAAAATTATTGGGGCCAGCACTGTGGCTCACTTGGTTAATTCTCTGCTTACAGCACTGGCATCCCATATGGGTTCTGGGTTCTGGTCCCAGTTGCTCCTCTTCCAGTCCAGCTCTCTGCTGTGGCCCAGGAAGGCAGTGGAAGATGGCCCAAGTGTTTGGGCTCCTGCAGCTGCTTGGGAGACCAGGAGGAAGCGCCTGGCTCCTGGCTTCGGATCAGTGCAGTGCACCAGCCACAGCAGTCATTTGGGGGGTGAACCAATGGAAAAGGAAGACCGTTCTCTCTGTCTGTCTCTCTCTCTCTCACTGTCTATGACTCTACCTGTCAAATAAAAAAAAATACATATACTTTTTTTTTTGATTTATTTCAAAGACATAGATATAGATAAACAAGGAGTAAGACACAGATTGACAGCCAAAGAGCTTTTATTCATGAGTTCATTCCCCAAATGCCTGGGAGAGTCACTGCTGGGCCAGGACAAAGTCAGGAGCCTGGAACTCAACCTGGATCTCCCCTTTCGTGACAATGACCTAAGTATTTGAATCATCACCTGCTTCTTCTCAGGGTTCCCCTTAACAGTAAGCTGTAATTGCAAGCAGGTTATACAGGCACCCCAAAGAGATCCTTAACCACACACAAAATACCTGCCCAATCAATATTTTCATTCAATTTTCCATGAAGTTTTTGAACTACACAAATTAAATTTTCTCATATATAATGAGGTGCACATATGATATATATTATATAATAAAGTGAATGAAAGTATAATGAATGACAGCAATGATACAAGAATGGAAGAGAAATTAGGATTATTTGGTTATTATAAATTTTTCACTACCTGTGACATAATACACTGCCTGTTTTATGTGAAGATTTTGTTTATTTGGAAAGCAGTTACAGAGAGGCAGAGAGAGAGAGAGAGGTCTTCCATCCACTGGTTCACTCTTCAAATGGCTGCAGCTGCAGAACCTTAGGCCATCAGAAAACAAGAGCCTGGAGCTTCTTTTGGGTCTCTTATATGAGTGCAGGGCCCAGAGGACTTGAAGCATCCTCCGCTGCTTTCCCAGGCACTTTAGCAGGGAGCTATATTAGAAGTGGAGCAGCCAGGAATCAAATCAGTGTACATATGGGACGCTGCACTGTAGTATGAGATTTTACCCACTAGGCCACAGCACTGGCCCTTACACCGTCATTTTAAAGTGGACTTGGATTATTTGTAAACTTATATTTCAGACTATAGGGAAATAATTAAAGCAAGTTAACATATATAATCTATATGCTGAGAAAAGAAAGGAAAGGAAATACACAAAATTGTGGGAAAAGAGAAAAACAAAAATAGAACCTAAGAACAAGAACACTGAAAAGAAAAGTATGAAATATTACAGATATTATTCAAACAATATTAATAATCACTTTGAATGTTGATAATCTAGACTAAGGTTGTCAGAGTAGACTTAAAAATAAGACAACTCTGTCAACTACAAAATTATTTTAAATATAAATATGAATTCATTTGTAGACTTAAACTAAATAAATGAGAGGTTATAGATTATGCTAGAATTAAGCAAAGAGAACAGAAGTAGCTATTTTAATTTCAGACAGGCATGAATTCCAAAGCCTGAAAATTTTCTGGAATGAAAAAGGACATTATTTCCAATCCAGCTCTCTGCTGTGGCCTGGAAAAGCAGTAGAAGATGGCCCAAGTGCTTGGGCCCCTGCACCTGCATGGGAGACCAGGAAGAAGCACTTGGCTCCTGGTTTCTGATCAGCACAGCGCCGGCCGTTGTGGCCATTTGGGGAGTGAACCAGCAGAAAGAAGACATTCTCTGTCTCTCTCTCTCTTACTGTCTGTAACTCTACCTCTCAAATAAATAAATAAAATCTTTTCTTAAAAAAAGAAAAAGGATATTATTTAATAACAAAGATATCAATTCTGGGGCCAGCACCGTGGCACAGTAAATTAATCCTTCGCCTCCGGCGCCGGCACCCCATATGGGTGTCTGCTCTAGTCCCAGCTGCAACTCTAACCATCCAGCCCTCTGCTATGGCCTTGGAAAGCAGTAGAAGATGGCCCAAGTGCTTGGGCCCCTGCACCCGAATTGGAGACCAGGAGGAAGCATCTGGCTCCTGGCTTTGGAATGGTGCAGCACCAGCCGTAGCGGCCATTTGGGGGTGAACCAATGGGAGGAAGACCTTTCTCTCTGGAAGACCTTTCTCTCTGTCTCTCTCTATCTCTCTCTCTCTCTCACTGTCTAACTCTGTCTGTCAAAAAAAAAAAAAAAGAATAGATTGATAGAGCAAGTAGAAGAGAGTGATGGCACCATCAAACAGCAGAATATAATTGTTATCTACTGACTACATCTTAAATGGCAAAATACACATTCTTTTCAAGCTCATGTGGAACATACTTGAAAACAGACCACAGTTTGGGTCATAAAATACTCCCTAAATTTTTAAAGAGGCCAGCGCCGCGGCTCACTAGGCTAATCCTCCGCCTTGCGGCGCCGGCATACCGGGTTCTAGTCCCGGTCAGGGCGCCGGATTCTGTCCCGGTTGCCCTTCTTCCAGGCCAGCTCTCTGCTGTGGCCAGGGAGTGCAGTGGAGGATGGCCCAGGTGCTTGGGCCCTGCACTCCATGGGAGACCAGGAAAAGCACCTGGCTCCTGGCTCCTGCCATTGGATCAGCGCGGTGCGCCGGCCGCAGCGCGCCACCCGCGGCGGCCATTGGAGGGTGAACCAACGGCAAAGGAAGACCTTTCTCTCTGTCTCTCTCTCTCACTGTCCACTCTGCCTGTCCAAAAAATAAAAATAAAAATAAAAATAAAAAAAATAAATAAATTTTTAAAGAATAGGTATTTTATATAACATCTTTTTCTCAGGCAACAATAAAATTATACAAAAAATCAATCATGTAAAGGTGACTGAGAAATACCAAAATGCTTGGATAATAAACATGACACCCCTATATAACATATACACAATAAAAGATATCTCAAGAGACATTTAAAAATAATTTGAACTAAATGAAGATAAAAACATTGTACTTAATTTGTGTTATGAAGCAAAATAGAGCTTACAGGAATATTTATAGACTTGAATGCATAGCCTCGAAAAGAAGTTTCTAAAATCAATAATCTCAGTTATTCCTTAAAAGAACAAATTAAATTCAAAATAAACAAGAAAAGAAACAATAGGAAGTAGAGAAGAATTCAATGAGATTGAAAATAGTCGTTAAAATAAATCAATGCAACCTAAAGTGGATTTGTCAAAAAAGATCAATAGAATTGAAAAGACTCTAGCCAAGTCAAATGAGAAGAAAAGTGAGAGGACACAAATTATCAGTATTAGAAGTGAAAGGAAAGGATGTCACTATAGTTTTCATGGGCATTAAATGAATGTAAAAGTAGAATATGGAAATCTTATGCCTATAAATTTGAGAACTTCAATTAAACAGATCAGTTCATCAAAAGACATGAGCTGTCAGAACTTCACAACAAGAAATAATAATAGCCTGGATAGACTTGCGTATACTAGAAATGGACACACAATAGTTGATAACCTTTGAAAACAGCACCAGGCTCACAGATAAATTATAACAACATTTAAGGAATAAATCATCCCAATTTCCCTCAATACCTTTCAGAAACTAGGGGAATATTTCTTTCTTTCTTTTTTTTTTTTTTTTTTTTTTTTTTGACAGGCAGAGTTAGACAGTGAGAGAGACAGAGAGAAAGGTCTTCCCTCTGTCGGTTCATCCCCAAAATGGCTACCATGGCCAGTGCGCTGGGCTGATCTGAAGCCAGGAGCCAGGTGCCTCCTCCCGGTCTCCCATGCGGGTGCAGAGCCTAAGCACCTGGACCATCCTCCACTGCCCTCCCAGGCCACAGCAGAGAGCTGGACTGGAAGAGGAGCAACCGGGACCAGAACCTGGTGCCCACATGGGATGCCGGCCCTGCAAGCAGAGAATTAACCAAGTGAGCCACAGTGCCAGCTGAATATTTCTTAATTTGTTAAATGCAGATACCTTCATTCTACTATCAAAAACCAGATGCAGAGATTATCAGAAATGAAAACTACATTACAAAATGTTTCATGCACATAGAAACTAAAATCTTCAATAAAATATTTGATAATAAAAAATAGTTATATTATTATTGATGTTGTTCTAGTTGTGCAAGTCTGGGTCAGCATTCAAATACAAATGCATTCATTACACCAACAAGTTAAAAAACACAACATCAAATCAGGAGCTGCAGATAAAAGCATGTTAAAACTGAGCATCGACTCATGTTACAAATTCTTGCTAAACAAGGGATAGGGAGGAAATTCCTTTCATTGATGATGAATATCTATTAAAAATCAGCTAATATCAGCTAATATACTAAATGTTCAGAAACTCTAGTTGTCCTAAGATCAGGAACAAGGGAAGTATGTCCTCTCACTATTTTTTTCAACATTTTCACTAATAAAATATAACAAGAGAGGGAAATAAAAATTATACTTATTGGGAAGAAGACACAAAATCATAATTTACAAATAATATAGTTTTTTTTACAAAATACAAAAGAATTGATGAAATAACACAAAGTAAACATTTGGAATCAGCTATTACAGCAAGACTCCAGGATACATGCTATTATATACAAGTTAACCATATTTCGGGGCCAACACTGTGGCATACTGGATAAAACTGCTGCTGCAGGGCTGGCATCACATACGGATGTGGGTTTGAGTCCTGACTGCTCCACTTCTGATTCAACTTTCTGCTATGGCCTTGGAAAGCAGTGGAAGATGGCCCACGTCCTTGGGCCCCTGCACCCGCATGGGAGACCTGGAGGTAGTGCCTGGCTCCTGGCTTCAGATCAGCCCAGCTCTGGCCTTTGCAGCCATTTGGAGAGTGAGCCAACAGATGGAAGTTTCTCTCTCTCCTTTCTCTCTCTCTCTCTCTCTGACTCTACTGCTCTGTAACTCTTTCACATAAATAACTTTTTAAAAAAAGTTAACACCGGCGCCACAGCTCAATAGGCTAATCCTCCACCTTGCGGGGCTGGCACACAGGGTTCTAGTCCTGGTCGGGGCGCCAGATTCTGTCCTGGTTGCCCCTCTTCCAGGCCAGCCCTCTGTTATGGCCCAGGAGTGAGTGGAGGATGGATGGTCCAAGTGCTTGGACCCTGCACCCCATGGGAGACCAGGAGAAACACCTGGCTCCTGGCTTTGGATCAGCGCGGTGCACCGGCCACAGCGTGCCAGCCACGGCAGCCATTGGAGGGTGAACCAACGGCAAAGGAAGACCTTTCTCTCTGTCTCTCTCCTGTCTCTCTCTCTCACTGTCCACTCTGCCTGTCCAAAAAAAAAAAAAAAGTTAACCACATTTCTTTTTTTTATTTTTAAGATTTATTTATTTACTTGAAAGTCAGAGTTACACAGAGAGAGATGAGGCAGAGGGAGAGAGAGATAGAGGTCTTCCATCCACTGGTTTACTCCCCAGATGGCCACAATGCCTGGAGCTGTGCCTATCTGAAGCCAGGAGCCAGGAGCTTCTTCAGGGTCTCCCACATGGGTGCAGGGGCCCAAGCACTTGGACCATCTTCTACTGCTTTCCCAGGTCATAGCAGGGAGCTGCATCGGAAGTGGTGCAGCCGAGACTAGAACCGGTGCCCATATGGGATGACGGTGCTTCAGGCCAGGGCATTAACCCCATATGCCACAGTGCAGGCCCCAACCACATTTCTGTATACCAGGAATGAACAATTATTTAGTAATAGAAACATGATATCATTTACATCAGTACTTCCAAAAGAGAAAGAGTTAGCTTTGAATCTAACAAAATATGTACAAGATCTATATGATGAAAACTGCAAAACTCTGATGATTTAAATCAAATAAGAACTAAATATAGAAATATTTTATGTTCATATATGGAAGGATTCAAAAATGTTGAGACAATTATTTCCAGCTTAATCATCAACATCTAGGAGCCAAAGAAACTCAAAAACAGCAAAATAAATAATCTAGTTAAAAATGGGCAAAGGACATGTAGAGGAATTTTTCAAAGGATGACATACAAATGCTCAAAAGATTTGAATAAATGCTCAGGATCACTAACCATCAGGGAAACACAATTCAAAACCACAAAGAAGCTTCATTCTAGTCCTAGTTAGAATGGCTATCATCCAAAAACAGACATGGAGAAAAATGTACCCAGGTATACCATTATGGAAGACAGTATGAAGATTTCCTTTGAAATCTGAAAATGGATCTACCAGATGACCCAGCCATCCCATTCATGGGAATCTACCCCAAGGAAATGAAATCAGCATATGTAAGAGTTATCCATACTCCCCATTGATATAGCAGTTTAACTTAAAATAACTAATATATAGTATCAACCCAGATGTCCATAACATGATTACTGGATAAAGAAAATGTGGCATATAATCATGATGGAATACTACTCAGTCATAGAAAAGAATGAAATTTTGTCTTTTGCAATGGCCTGAATAAAACTGAAAACCGTTATGCTTGGTGAAATAAGCCAGATCCCAAAAGATACATATCAAATGCTTTCTCTGATTTGTGGTAGCTAATGTATAAGCTCAAAGAAAGAGAACTGAATGTATAAAGTGAAACTGACATCTTTTGATTTGATTATTTTTATATAGCCTTTGGCTATCTTCCTGTGAAACAGTGACGTTTCTAATTTTATGTTGAACATGATATTTAGTGGAGTATTAAGCCTGTGATTATAAAGTAAATTGAAAGTATGTTACCATAAGCATTAAGGAAAGAGAGAGAGAGAGAGAGAGAGAGAGAGAGAGAGAGAGAGAGAGAAAGGAAGGAAGAAAGGGAGGGAGGGAGGGAGGGAGGGAGGGAGGAAAGGAGGAGGGGAAGGGATGGAGGAAAATATTCTTATTTTCTTAGAATTGCAGCTTCAAATTCATGAAATCTGTTCTTTTATATGAATAAAAATATTTAAAAATAAAATATCTAATCAAGTTATTTTGTAGATAGCAATAAACTGCTTTATATTGTTTATTTAGGGCAAAAACTTGGAATGTCCAATACACTCTTGAAGAGGATATGTTCTTTTTTTTTTTTTAATTTTCAACACTTAAGAATAACTGTGCATCAATTACAGATCTAAACCAGTCATATTAAGTAGAACAGATAAAAAAACTACTAAGAGGGATAATGTATTAAGTTGTTCATTAACAGTCAGGGCTATGCTGATCAAGCCACCGTTTCCCATAGTGTCCACCTCACTCCAACAGGTTTCCCTCTTGGTGTTCAGTCAGTCATCACCGATCAGGGAGAACATATGGTATTTGTCCCTTTGGGACTGGCTTATTTCACTCAGCATGATGTGTTCCAGATTCCTCCATTTTGTTGCAAATGACTGGATTTCGTTGTTTCTTACTGCGGTATAGTATTCTAAAGAGTACATATCCCATAATTTCTTTATCCAGTCTATCGTTGATGGGCATTTAGGTTGGTTCCAGGTCTTAGCTATTGTGAATTGAGCTGCAATAAACATTAGGGTGCAGACCTCTTTTTTGTTTGCCAATTTAAATTCTTTTGGGTAAATTCCAAGGAGTGGGATGGCTGGGTCGAACGGTAGGGTTATCTTCAGGTTTCTGAGGAATCTCCAGACTGACCTCCATAGTGGCTTGACCAGTTTGCATTCCCACCAACAGTGGGTTAGTGTCCCTTTTTCCCCACATCCTCGCCAGCATCTGTTGTTGGTAGATTTCTGCATGTGAGCCATTCTAACCGGGGTCAGGTGGAACCTCATTGTGGTTTTGATTTGCATTTCCCTGATTGCTAATGACCTTGAACATTTTTTCATGTGCCTGTTGGCCATTTGGATTTCCTCTTTTGAAAAATGTCTATTGAGGTCCTTGGCCCATCTCTTAAGTGGGTTGTTGGTTTTGTTTTTGTGGAGTTTCTTGATCTCTTTGTAGATTCTGGTTATTAACCCTTTATCTGTTGCATAGTTTGCAAATATTTTTTCCCATTCTGTCGGTTGTCTTTTCACTCTTCTGACTGTTTCTTTTGCAGTACAGAAACTTCTCAATTTGATGCAATCCCAATAGTTGATTTTGGCTTTGACTGCCTGTGCCTCCCGGGTCTTTTCCAGAAATTCTTTGCCTGTGCCAATATCTTGAAGGGTTTCTCCAATGTTCTCTAGTGACTTGATGGTGTCAGGTCGTAGATTTAGGTCTTTAATCCATGTTGAGTGGATTTTTGTGTAAGGTGTAAGGTAGGGGTCTTGCTTCATGATTCTGCAAGTGGAAATCCAATTTTCCCAGCACCATTTATTGAATAGACTGTCCTTGCTCCAGGAATTAGTTTTAGATCCTTGATCAAATATAAGTTGGCTGTAGATGTTTGGGTTGATTTCTGGTGTTTCAATTCTGTTCCATTGGTCTATCCATCTGTTTCTGTACCAGTACCATGCTGTTTTGATTACAACTGCCCTGTAGTATGTCCTGAAATCTGGTATTGTGATGCCTCCGGCTTTGTTTTTGTTGTACAAGATTGCTTTAGCTATTCGAGGTCTCTTGTGCCTCCATATAAATTTCAGCACCATTTTTTCCAGATCTGAGAAGAAGGTCTTCGGTATCTTGATTGGTATTGCATTGAATCTGTAAATTGCTTTTGGGAGAATGGACATTTTGATGATATTGATTCTTCCAATCCATGAGCATGGAAGCAAAAAAAATTCATCTAGATTCCAAAATTACATATTTCATATTAATTCAAAAGGACTTATAAGCTTAAATGTAAATCAGCAAAAAATTAGGAGAAAATCAACATAATCTTGGGTATGATGATGATCTTTAAAATACAACACTGAAGTCATAGCTCATGAAAATAATAAATAAGGTATACTTCATTAAAACTAGGAATTTGTGCTATTCAAAAGAGTTTGTTTAAAGAATGAAGAGACAAGACACAGACTTGCAGGAAATATTGGCAGAAGATATATCTGATAAAGAACAATTGTCTAAAATATAAAACAAGTTATTAAAACTCAATAATAAGAAAACAAACTATTCCATTAAAAAATAGCCTGAAGACTCTCACAGACTCCTCACCAAAGAAGATATAATAATGAAAAGCAGAAAAAAAAAGATATTACACATCATATCTCTTCAGGGAAATGCAAAATAAAACAAAGAGACACCATTACACACCTGTTAGAATGTTCAAAACCTAGACCACTGACAGCACCAAAGCCTGACTGGGATGTAGAGCAACAGGGACTCTTTTCCACTGCTTATGGGAATGTCAAGTGGCACAGATCCTTTGGAAGAAAGTTTAGTAAATACTTAAAAAAAATAAACATTGCCTTAGTTGAAGATCCAGCATTTGCACTCAGTAGAATTTACTTAAATGAATTGAAAAATTCTATCTACACAAAAACCTGCATACAGATTTTATAGCTACATTACTCATGACTGTCAAAACGTAATGGATAAGTGTACTGTGGTACATCTAGACCATAGGGCATTACTTGGTAACAAAATATATGAACTCTAAAGCTATTAGAAGACATGAAGGGACCTTAAATGCATATCACTATGTGAAAAAAAGCAGACTGAAAAAGACTGTGTGATTCCATATGTATGGCATTCTGCTAAGGTGAAAGTTTGAAGAGACTAACAAGTCATTTCTTCCCATAGGTAGGAGAGAAAATAATATAATTACAAGTGTCAAAGGTGATTTTTGGGCAGTGAAATACTCTATTGAAAGTATGATAGAAACATGTCACTATACATCTATGCAAATCCATAGAATGCATGCCTTAGAGTGACCCCTAGGGACTTGGGTGATTATAATGTCTCAGAGTAGATACATCAGTTTTAACAGTGTTACCGTTCTGCTTGGGGATGTTAAAACAGGGAAGGGTATGCTTCACGCATGTGATAAGAGGGCAGCTTTGGGAAATATGTTTACATTGAACCTAGAACTATTCTATAAAGTAGTTTTTAAGACATACATTACCCAAATACTATAAATTCAGTATGTTATCAGTTAAAAAAAATTACTCAATGAGAGCAATTTGTCTTCTCAAAACATAAAACATTGACTTAATAAATATTTGACAAGTAAATGAAAGATCTTATTCTGATTTTTAAACTCTTATCGGTATATTTAATGTACAAATAATTATAGCCTTAAAGATCTTTGCTCATAAGTCCAATTCTAGCAACATTGCACTAGAGGAAACACTGCAGGCATTGTAAGGTAACAGAAAACGAGTGGACACAAGTGAGACCAGTGTGCTTTTGCTTACCGGATAAAGAAATGCTGTATGTGAAGTACCCCCAGTATTCCCCACACAATGTTTGCACCTGTGTCACCAGATGGTTCAGACTTCTGAGAGGCGCTCTAACCCTTTCTTCTGGTCCCTACCAAGCATATTCTATGTTAGTGAAATGCCATAGAGGAAAGCATTGCATATATCAATAGAGAATATGGTATTAAGAAAATAGGAACATTTCAGAAGATGACAGGACGTCTTCATTAAAACACACTGTTAACATAAAAAAATAGAACTTGCTATCACCAATGTAAATTATGGATTTCGTATACAATTGTTTGTCTTATGTAACATTTAATAGTGACATTTTCAGCACAACTTGAAACAAGTGCAAAATTGTAGGGACCACCTCATGGGGATTCCTCCCCAAATCACTTTGTGTTGTGCCTCCTTCAGACATTTCAAGCAGGAAATACACTAAACCTTTAATAGAAGCAGGATTTTTTCAACTTAATTTTTATTTATTATTTTTGAGATGATATATTTTTAATTTATAGTACAAAGACTTAGTGCTCCACTAAATAAAGAATTTAGCAAATTAAAAAGTATAAAGACCATGGTTCAGCAAGAATATAGGCAAAAGCTATAAGCAATAATCAAATGAAAATATGTTCAATTTCATTCATTTATAGAAATTTTAAAATAGTCACAGATCACTAAAGCTCTAGTAGCATATAATTATTAATTCGTTTGGCAAAGATTTAAGAGAAAGCTTGCAATTTCAGGTATACAAGGATGATTATGGTGACAGTCTCTGGGAATCTACTGCATCATTTCCAAGCTTAGTATTTCAAAGGAAAAAAAATTAACAGGGACTTCCGGTTTCTTAAAACCTATCATAAGGAATTAAGTTAGACCAGTATCTCAAAGGCAATGAAATAATGGTAAACACATGGCCGGTTTTGCTGACCCACTGTGTAGATTCAAACACTATTGGCACTGTATAATCTTTGGGTCTCTACTGAGTTCTGCTTTGAGTTAACTAAGTATAAATTGAGGAGAAATAATTTCCAACATTCAATTTTTATATTTCAAATTCCAAAGCCTCAAGGCTTCAAAAAGACATTTAAAAACAGATTTGAATGGAATAAATGAATCTCCTGCCATTTGGCCCCTTGGCAAGGAGATCATACTTCAGCTAATTAGCAGAAGAAATGAGCCTGCACTTTAACCTACTTACTTTTGGAATTAAGCATCCCAAGTCTACCTGTTTTAATTAAGTGTATTTAAAGTTTGCACAAAGGAATTTAATTAGACTTAGATACAGAGCACAGAGCCTGCCTGGGAATCCCAGAAAGGGCACATATGCCTTAGAAAAGTACCTCGGTATGAGGCAGAGTTGACGTCATGCCCTCTGAAATGTAAACTGCTGGTTTTCCCTAAGGACATGGAAGTCCTAAAATGTTTATTGCTTTTGCTATTTAATCATGTTTCTAAATGACATATCTGAATTTGCTCAGCATAGAATTATAGTACACTATAAAGGGAAAAGATCCTGGATTCTGTCTAATTCTACTTCCTTGTTTTGTTTTGAAGAGCATGAAGCAATCTAGACATGGAATGACTTGTCCAAGCAGGAGACATGTGATGGTGACAGAACTCAGATCACAATCCAGTCCTCTACACTCCAGGGTCACTGACCACTTCACCACAATACACATCAGTGTTTCAAGTCCATGTGGGAAACATTCATCATTGGCTGTTAAGAACCATCTATCCAATTTATATTTGCTAATCATTTATAGTTAATGGTGCCAAGGGAGCTTTCTCATTTTCAGGAACTGCATACTATTTCACAATGATTTGTATCAAATAATTTGGACTCTACTTTGATGCTTCCTTGTCTTGCATTTCAAATCCATGAAATTTATCTTGCTTACTTTTAAATTTTTAAGTTGTATTCATTCATTTATTTACAGAGGCAGAAAGATGAGACACACACACACAGAGACAGAGAGACAGAACTCCCATTTGTTGGTTGATCCATTCCCTCCAGCCACCACCCTTCAAATGCCCACAGTGAGAAGGTCTGGGATTGACAGAAAACCAAGATCCACGAACTCAATTCAGATCTCCCACATGGGTGACAGGGATCCAACTACTAGAATATCAAGTACTACCTTCTTAAATGAATAGTAACAGGGAGCTGGAATTAGGTATAGGGTTGGGAACCAAATCTAGACACTCTGATACGGGATGCGAGCATCCAATTCAGTATCCCATAACTCTCATTTTATGTAGAATAATTTCTGATAAGTAGAAGATCCTGACTCTAACTTCATGTATGTATAGAACTGTGGCACATATAGACAAAAGGAAATAATTCAGAAAATAATCCCATAATGTTCATCATCTAGATGGGAAGATGCTTAGCACACATTGTAGACCACGTGCAGGTCTTCGGAATATGGTTAAGGACCCCAAACTCAAATATATGTGGAGGAAGGCTACAGACAAGACCAACAAAGGAGATTTTCCAGGTCTTTGATTTTATTGTAGGTTAGAGGTTTATTTCTTTTCTTTTTCTGAAGCAATCATAATCACAGTCAAATAATCATTTAGTCATTTTCATATTTCATTCATTCTTTCATTTATCCTCCAAATGTTTTTGAGTTATCAATATGTACCAGTTGCTTCTTTATGTTCTGGCTACTCAGAAATGAGTAAACACACTCCCTGCATACATCACCTAAAGCAGGAGATAAAAAATAAAGAGAAAATGTAAGCATATAAATATAACCTCAAAAAGAAATCAGCACCATGAAGAAATGTGAAACAGAGTGAAGAGGAGAGAATGCAACAGGAATGCTATTTCACATAGGCAGTCCAAAGGATTCCTCTCTGGGACAAAGACCTGAGTTAAGTGAAGAGATGACACAAGGAAATCTGGAGTAGAAAAGACTTAGGAGGACCTAGGACGAGGAACCTCAAATAGAAAAGATGTGAGGAAGGCTACTGCTTAGAATGTTTGAGAAATAGTAAAGGGGTCAGGGTAGCCTAGGTGGGTAGGCAGAGAAAGAAAAAAACTTAATTGCCAAATTCTTAGGTCAAATGTTATATCTTTAAACCATGGTAGAATTTTTATTTTCTTATAATTGAATGTTACTGGAGATCTGAGATCAGGGGAGTGATAGACACTCAAATATGCTCATGTTAAAAATGTTTTCAACTTTGCAGAAAGGTCACAAAGGAAAGGAGTTTTCATATGCCCTCTACTCAGAATCACCCATTTTTAATCTTTTTACTCTTAATCTTTATCTCACACTTTATATACATTTCTAATTATTTGTCTCAAGATATGCCTTTAGATATGTACATTTTTATAAATCATTTAACAGTGTCTTGGAAATATAAAACAATCTTATTTTAAAAAGACATTAAAATACAGTTAAAACTTTCAACATATTATGTAGTACAATCCAGAGAAACTGGCCAATTGTTAAGTATACAACCATGATTAATAGACATAAAGGGTAGAATCACACATTACTTAGGTTTTTTTTTTCTTTTTTGTTTTCTTTCAGTCTCCTATAAACTTGAATTTCTTAGCCATTTTTAATGTTTTCAGACTTTAATTTTTTTAAAAAGTATAAACCGTTTATGATGTAGGATATCTCTCAATTTGGATTTTTCTGATTTTTTTTCCAATGACAGATTCTGGTTACATAGTCTTTCAAGGAATATTATCAAAATAGTGGCATGTTCTTCTCAATGCGATATTTTATAAGGTATATAGCTTTGATTCTTTGCACATCTTCAGCAAAATTTGGTGGGGACAGTCTTTTAATTTTATTCTCTTTAGTGGATATATTAGAATATAATTGTTTTAGTTTGAATTTCTGATGACAAATGATGTTGTTTTTTGGATATTTTTATATCTTTGTTTGTGAAGTATTTGTTCATATGTTTTGCTAATTTATACTGGGGCACCTCATTATTTAATTATAGATATTCTTGACAAATTTTTATATATGGATGTTATTACATTGTTGAAAATTTCTTCTTATATTTTATTTGAAAATTTGTTTTCCTAATGCTGTCTTATGATGGCTCATAAAAATTTTATTTTGAGGAATTTTATTATTTTTGATATTGCATTGATAATTCTTGTGTTCATTTAAAAAATCTGCCTATTTCCAGGCTGCAAGGCTAACAAAGCTGTTCTATATATTTTTCTCAAAATATTTCTAAATTTACCCCTGATGTACAAGTATGTGTTCTTTAAGTAATTATTGTATATGGTTTAAAGCAGTAGCCAAGCTAGTTTTCTGTCATTTTAAAAAATATGGATAAGTAGTTGCAATGCCATTTGTTGAAAACTAGTTTTTGTTCCTTGTTTGTTCTTGTTTTACCACTGTAAGATATAGTTGGGCTGTGGAAACATGAGTCTGTTACTTTGTAGTTATCTTCTTGTCTGTCCTCACGAAAAACCACACTGTTTTTAATATTGTAGTTTTATGGTAAGTTTCAATTCAGGGTCTGAATAACATTTGTCTTCATGGCCTTTTCCAATCCCCTATTCACTTAATATTTACATGCTCAGTTTGTCCAAAAATCAAGCTACGGTTTTGATTAAGTTTGTGTTGAAACTATAGAGCCCTATGGGAAAAGATCCTAGATCTGACAAATGCAATCAATGTCCATGCTATCTCTAGATTTACTAAGATCTTTTTCTTAGAAATATTTTATAAATTCCAGGGTATAAATCTCACATACTTCTGTTATAATTTCCTCTAAAGCATGTATTTCTGGAACTATTGGTATATGTACATTCATTGCATTACAAACTTAAGTTACATATGCTTTACATTTACTACATTTTTAAATTTATTTTCAATTTGCTATTCCAACTGGGATGTTGCTAGAATTCAAAAATATAGCTAACTTTGAAATATTGATTTTATATCCTGAAAACATTTAATTTACTTTAAAAATTTTGCAGCCATTTTGCAGACTGTCACTCCCCCTCTTCGTGGAGGAGCAACACAGGACCCTGCGCTGTTCTTTTGTCTGCTCGGCCCTCCCCGGGTTTGCTGCTGGTTCTTCCTGGGTTGGCTACTATCCCCTCCTAGGTTTCCTATCCGAGTCACGGCACCATTTGCTGCTCCTCTGCACGCGGAGGAGCCGCACCGGACCGGGCGCTTGTTGTTCCCTTTTTTTACAAGTCCTTTCTATAGTAAAGTAAGAATAAGTAAACAGCAAACTCCCAAAGCAAGAATGAGTAGAGAGAAATGAGAAAGAACGAAGTAACGAACTTCCCCGCGAACTCTCCAACGCACTCTCCAACCAACCCACACCACCATGCCATCTCTCTCCTCCTATATAGTCCTCCTCTGCCAATCCTAACTCGGCTGCCCACACGCCGAGCACGCTGCTCTCCTCCAATCAGGAGCAAGTCCTACAGTTTATTGGCTGAACTGGAGGCAGCTGTGTAGAAGCTGTTTTCTTCTCTCCCAGCACCATATTGTGGGAGAGCAGATGCATAGAATAAGTCTTAATTCCAGTAACAGTATAGTCCGAGTTGCTCCCCACAGCAGACTCTTTTAAATTTCCTTGAAAATTATTTCATATGCAAATTATTGCAAGTTTGCTTTATTCCCAATCTATATTTTAATTTTCTTGATAATAGAATTCTAGAATGTCCAATACTATGCTATAAAGAAAGCAGTAAATGCTTTCTTTTTCTCTGTTTTGCCTTTTTCCACAAAATGTAGTAATACACCAACAATACATGAATTTATAGTAGATATATTTTATTTTAATTTACTGCGAATTTATTTTCTATCACCTTTGAATATAAGAAAGTTCACACAGGAGAAAGGCCTTACGAGTGCAGCAAATGTGGGCAGTTCTTTAGGTACAATGCTAACTTCCTGAACCATCAGAGAACTCACAGTGGAGAAAGGACTTACGAGTGCAGAGAGTGTGGAAAGTCCTTTTTGTACAACTACAGACTCATGAGACATAAGAGGGTTCATACTGGAGAAAGGCCTTATGAGTGTGACATATGTGGGAAATTTTTTAGGTACAGCTCCACCTTCTTTTTTTTTTTTTAACTTTTATTTAATGAATATAAATTTCCAAAGTACGACTTATGGATTACAATGGCTTCCTCCCCATAACGTCCCTCCCACCCGCAACCCTCCCCCTTCCCACTCCCTCTCCCCTTCCATTCACATGAGGATTCATTTTCGATTCTCTTTATATACAGAATATCAGTTTAGCATACATTAAGCAAAGATTTCAACAGTTTGCTCCCACAGAAACATAAAGTGAAAAATAATAGATGATTTTTTAAATGATGATGAAATCAGATCAGACCTATTGTCATGTTTAATCCCAGTGAGAGTCAAGTTGGGAATTGATAATTTCTTCTTTTTTTTTTTTTTTTTTTTTTTTTACAGAAGATCAGTTTAGTATACATTAAGTAAAGATTTCAACAGTTTGCACCCCCATAGAAACACAAAGCGAAATATACTGTTTGAGTACTCATTATAGCATTAAGTCTCAATGTACAGCACATTAAGGACAGAAATCCTACATGAGGAGTAAGTGCACAGTGACTCCTGTTGTTGACTTTACAAATTGACACTCCTGTTTATGGCATCAGTAATCTCCCTATGCACCAGTCATGAGTTTCCAAGGCTATGGAAGCCTTTTGAGTTCACCGACTCTTATCTTGTTTAGACAAGGTCATAGTCAAAGTGGAGGTTCTCTCCTCCCTTCAGAGAAAGGTACCTCCTTCTTTGAAGACCTGTTCTTTCCACTGGGATCTCACTCACAGAGATCTTTCATTTAGGTTTTTTTTTTTTCTTTTTTGCCAGAGTGTCTTGGCTTTCCATGCCTGAAATACTCTCATGGGCTTTTCAGCCAGATCAGAATGCCTTTAGGGCTGATTCTGAGGCCAGAGTGCTGTTTAGGACATCCGCCATTCTATGAGTCTGCTGAGTATCTCGCTTCCCATGTTGGATCACTCTCCCCTTTATTTATTCAATCGGTTAGTATTAGCAGGTACTAGACTTGTTTATGTGCTTCCTTTAGACATCAGAGAGTTCACACTGGAGAAAGGCCTTACGAGTGCAGTGAGTGTGGGAAATTCTTTAGGTACAACTCCAACCTCATTAAACATTGGAGAAATCACACTGGAGAAAGGCCTTATGAGTGCAGTGAATGTGGGAAGGCCTCCATTAGGAAGTCCCACCTTGTTCACCACCAGAAAATCCACACTGAAGAGCGGATTATGTGCTCTGTGAAGGTAGAGAATGCATTAGACATAACTCCGACTTCATTACACATCAGAGATTTCACAATGGAGAAAATTTACCACTGACTCTTTTTTGGACAGTTCAGTAATGTTATATAAATATAAATTCATATTTTTGTATGCAACTTACCTGCAGAACTCTTCATCTTGAAAAAGTAAACTATCTCCATTAAACCAGAACTACTTCTGTTCCTTCCCTGTTGCCCCTGGGAACTACGTTTCTATACCCTATTGGTACTTCATGTAAGTAAAATTATACAGCATCTGTTTTGACTGGCTTACTTCCACTTTAGAAAATTTCTTAAGGTTCACCCATATTGTATCATGTGTCAGAATTTCCTTCATTTTGTTTTCTTCCTTGGTGAAATATTCTGCGTGTGTGTGTGTGTGTGTGTGTGTGTATCATGTGTCTTTATCCATTCGTCCATTTGTGGACATTTGGATTACTTCTGTCTTTTGGTAAATATTTGGAACAATGCTATGGTGATGAGTGTAAAAAAAAAAAAGAATTTGTCAGGGTTTTTTTCTGTTTTATGGCAGTTGAGATATCCATGTGATACATTTCTTTTAATCTTAGTATATTACTAATTGCATTAACTGATTTTTGAATATTTACTATAAAAATTAAATTGATTTAAGCAAATTTTCTATCTAGTTAGTTATCTAGACTTATAGAAGAAATAACAGTCATTATTTTTCATTTTTATCATATTTTATCTTTGTTTTTAGTATTATACTGATCTCTTCTGATGAATTGTTCCACTCCTTTGCATTTTATTGAACATGTGGGTTTCATACTTTTTTTATTTAATTGTTTGCTGTAGACTACCATTAGAACCTGGAATTGAGACTGCAACAGGGAGCTCCCCAAGTCAAGCAGAAGTTGAAGAAGATAACCTGGTCAGATAAAAGAGTTAACTATTCAACTTTGACTTGAGTTGCTCCCCACTGCAATCCCAGTGGCTGTGACAGAGAAGAGTTTGTACTGAAATAACAGTAGGGCAGGGAAATCTAAGAAGGTGGAGTTCTCAGAGAAGCACAGCTGGAGACAATGTGATGACTGTTGTCATGGGAACAATGGTGGTGATGAAGGTTAGAGAATATTAGAGCTGAGAAGGTTTGATGGTAAATTTGAAGTGTAATATAAAAGAATGAGCTGCCTAGATTTTTTTTCCAATTAGATGTCTAATGAGCAACACCAAAGGAGGAACAAATGCAAATTGAACTTGTTGGCTATCTGAGGTTTTGTTAGATAATATCAAGCTTCTGAAGATGACTATATACCAAGTCTCATTAAAAAGCAGGGAGCTAGAAAAGCTAATTACTTAATATGTGTTTTCTATATTATATTGTTAATGAGTGAGAGTGGGAGCCATAGCTGATTTTTCACCAGAAACTCTACAGGCTAGGAGAGTATGGAGAGCCATAGCCCAAGTCCTAAAAGAAAAACAAAACTGCCAATCCAGATTACTGTACCCAGAAAGCTCTCGTTTAAAAATGAAGGTGAAATAAAGACTTTGATAAGAAACAGAAATTGAAAGAATCTGTCACTTTAACCTACCTTAAAAATGATACTTAAGGATGTGTTACACACAGAAACAGAGAAAGAGAGTCATCACTATGCAATAATGTGAAGAAACAAGAAAACCTCTTAGTAAAAGCACAATGGAAATCCAAAGCAAACATGAAGAATAGTTATAGACAAATGGCTGGACAAAGCCTTTACTTATCAATAGTATCCTTGCTTTCAAATGGCCTAAACTCTCCAATTAAGATGAAGATTGGCTGAATGGTTAAAAAACAAGATTCATCTACTTGCTGCCTAAAATAAACAGAACTCAACCCCAAAGATGCACATAGACTGAAAGTGAAAGGATGGAAAAAAAGGTATTCCATGATACTGAAAAACAAAAGCAAATATGAGTTGCCATCTTAATATCAGAAAAATAAATTTCAAAATAAAAACTGCTAAAATATACAAATAAGAACACTATGTAATGATTAGGGAATGAACCCAACAGAAAGATATTACTACAGTAAATATATATGCACCCAATGCCAGGGTATTTGGCTATTTAAAAAAGTTAATGGATCTAAAGGGATACATAGACTCCAAAACAATAATAATGAAGTACTTCAATACCTCACTCAAATCAATGGACAGATCAACTGGACAAAAATTCAACAAAGAAATAACAGAACTAATCTACACTACAGACTAAATGGATGAAATTGCTATCTACAGAATATTTCATCCCACAGCTTCATAAAGACACATTCTTTTCATCAGTGCACAGAACTTTCTCTAGGATTGACGATATAACAGGCCACAAAGAAAGTATCGAAAATAGAAAATATTTGAAATCATACCATGCATCTTTACTGACAATAATGGAATGGAACTAGAAACTAAAAAGTTAAGAAACTGTAGAAAACATGCAAAATGGAGATAGCAACATGTGTCTGAATGAACAGTGAGTCATAGAAGAAATCATAAGGGAAATAAAAAAAAATCCTAGGAATGAATGAAGGCCAAGTTACAGTATACCAAAACTTAATGGATAAAGCAAAAGCAGTGTTAGGAGGGATTTTTAGAGCAATTAGTGCCAACATCAAGAAATTGGAGAGATATCAAATAAATGATCTAACAATGCAACTTAACGTCCTAAAAAAATAGCAACAAAACATACCCAAAATTAGTAGGAGAAAAGCAATAACTAAAATTAAAGAAGAAATAAACATGGGGCCTGTACTGTGTTGTTGTATGCTAAGCCTGTGCCTTAGGCACTGGCACTGATGTCCCATGTGGGCAACAGTTTGTGTCCCAGGTGTTCCTCTTCAGACTCCTGTCTACTTGTGGCCTGGGAAGGTGGTGGAAGATGGCCCAAGTGCTTTGGCTCCTGCTCCCATGTTGGATACCTAGAAGAAGCTCTTGGCTCCTAGCTTTGGATTGGCTCAGCTCCAGCCATTGTGGCAACTGGAGAGTGAACCAGCAGATGGAAGACCTTTCTTTCTGTCTCTCCCTCTCTCTGTCTGTAACTCTTCCTCTCAAATAAATAAAGAAAATTCTTTCAAAAAAAAGAAATAAACAAAATTGAAACAGGAAATGATACAAAAGATCAGTGAAATGAAAAAATGAATAAACCATTGTTGCAACTAACAAAAAACAAAAGGCCGGGAGGAGACCCAAAAGGATAAAATCAGAGTTGAAAAAGGAGATGTTACAGGCCAGCACCGTGGCTCACTTGGCTAATCCTCCGCCTGCTGTGCTGGCATCCCATATGGGCGCCAGGTTCTAGTCCCAGTTGCTCCTCTTCCAGTCCAGCTCTCTGCTGTGGCCCGGGAGTGCAGTGGAGGAATGCCCAAATGCTTGGGCCCCTGCACCTGCATGGGAGACCAGGAAGAAGCACCTGGCTCCTGGCTTTGGATCGGAGTGCTGGCCATTGAGGCCATTTGGGGAGTGAACCAAAAGAAGGAAGACCTTTCTCTCTGTCTCTCTCTCTCTCACTGTCTATAACTCTACCTGTCAAATAAATTTAAAAAAAGAAAAAGAAAAAGGAGATGTTACAATGAATGCCACAGAAATAAAAAGAATCATCATCACTTACTACAAACAGCTACATGCCAAAAAATTGGAAAATCTTGAAGAAATGGATAGATTTCTGGACTCATACAATCTACAAAAATTGAGTATTGAAGACATAAAACCAAAACAGAACAACAACCAAGGATTGAATCAGTAACAAAGACCTTCCCAACAAAGAAAAGCCCAGGACCAAATTGCTTCACTGCTTAATTCTATCAAACCTTTCATGAAGAGGTAATTCCAATTCTTCTCAAATTATTCAATGCAATTGAAAGGGAGGGAAGCCACACGAACTCCTTCTGTGAGGCCAGAATCAACTCTATTCTAAAACCAAAAATAAAAAAAAAATACAACAGAAATTGAGAAGTATAGATCAATATCAACTGATGAACATAGATGCAAAAATTCGTGATAAAATACTAGCTGCTCAAACCCAACAAAACATCAGAAAATTCATTTACCTAGATCAATGTGATTTATTCTTCAAGACATTGGGATAGGCAAGGATTTCTTGGAGAAAGCCCCAAAAGCACAGGCAACAAAGAGAAAAATAGACAAATAGGATTATATCAGCTAAGACTCTTCTGTGCTACAAAAGAAACATTCAGCAGAGTGAAGGGACATCTGACAAAATAGGAGAAAACATTTCCAAACTATGAAACTGACAAAGGATTAATATCCGGGATCCATAAAGAACTCCAGAAACTCAACAACAACAAAGATTCTAGTTAAGAAATTGGCAAAGGACATGAACAGGGGTTTTCCAAAGACTAAAATGCAAATGGCAAACAGACACTTCAAAAAATGCTCAAGATCACTAACCACCAGGTAAATGCAAATAAAATCCATAATGTTTCTCTTCATCCCAGTTAGAATGGCTATGATCCAAAATTCAAAATAAAAAAATGAAATTCTATCTTTTGCAATAAAATGCATGCAATTGGAAACTGTTAGGCTTCGTGAAATAAGCCAGTTTCTAAAGACAAATATCTGTTTTCTCTGATATATGACAGTTAATAGAGAATACAAAAAAATTAACAGGAGTGAAACAGGCATCTTTTCATTTGATAGTTGTTTTTATCACTTGTTCTTGCTCTCATGGAACTGTGGTCTTCCTACAATTTGCTTGTTGAATAGTATGGTGAGTGGTGAATAAAACCTGTGATTCTATGGTGGGTTGAAATTATGTCTTAGCAAAAATGAAAGAGAAGAAAAGGAAAGGAAGGAAGGAGGGGACTTGTGGTAGGGAGAAGGGAAAGGAGGAAAGTATAGCTACTTTCTTAGTACCTTTGAAATGCATGAAAACTGCTCTCTTCATATTAATTAAAATGTAAAAAAAAAAAAAAAGAACCAAAGGGTAGAACTTGCAAAACTTGGTGACTTCTTGGATTTAAGGTATAAAGATTATGATTAAAAAGGTATTTTTTAACTTGAAGAATCAGAGTAGTGAGTTTGCCTTTCTACACCAAATTACAGAAGACCAAAATATGATGTGCTATAGTTAATAGCAAACGTGGAAGAATGGAATTTTAGTTTTAGAAGGGATAACACAGATTATCCTTATGTAAACATAAAGAGACAGAGACCCAGAAAGGCAAAGTTGCTAACTTCAAGTAACTGTAGTTATGGGCCAAATCAACCCTGGAGCCCAGGACTTCTCAGTTTAAAGCAGCATTCCTTTCCCCCTGCTTCACCTTGCATCCCACAGTTCTATGTTATGAGGGAATCTAAGTAGCCAAGTGTTTCAGAGTTCATCAGCTTCACTGATACCTTTTCCTGACTCACTTTAGCATCCTGTGAAAAAGATGCTAGGGTGGTGTATTCATTCATTTTATAAACCTTGATGGATGTCTACAGTACAGAGGACATGGATATTGTCCTCAGTTGCCTAAATACAATTCAGGATAATTTTATTATATTTATGCTATGTGTCAAATGTTATTTAAGACACTCTTTCCATGGAGTGTGGATTTTAATAGATGAGTCAAGCTCAAGCCCATTGCATACCAAAGTTCGTGATCCATCAATGAGGCAGAGAATAAGTTGAGAACAGTCTTTGGTTTATCTTTCAGTACTGTTTCTGCTTTCTTGTTCTTTCTGCCTCCTCTGTAGCCTATGAATTATAGCTAGCATTAACTTACTGTCTATTACATTCTTTCTGTTATTTTTTCTTTCATTAAAAGATTTTCTGTCCACATACTGGCACAGATAATGAGTTCTCTGAAACAAAGTTCTCTGTGGACACTCAGGTTATGAGTAAATATACCTTGTCTGTGAGTCTCACCAAGGGATCGCATGGATTTTGCCTTGTCACTCTCACTGCTGGTTATTTACACAGTAAAGCTGGGCACCCAGCCCTACTTGGAACAGAGAAGCTCCTAAGTAACTAGAGCTGATTTTTATGGAAATGCTAATCTTCGTGGAATTATACTGTGACTTCAGCAAGAAATCGCACAATCTTTAATTTGTCTTCATTTTATATTCAGGTAATTTTCTTACCAGCAATGAAATCTAATACTAAGCAGGTTTTCCTGGGAAAAGATGAGGGAAAGATTAAACACTAACATTCTCAGTAAAGTACATGCAAAGAACTTTCAAGTACCTCCATAAATAGGATCTACAATTATTTGTAATGGGCTTGTAATGATGATGCTAATTTCTATTTGTATAAGACCTTGCATCCACAAAACTGCATTCACAGTAAACTTGTCAGATGTCAACATACGGGTGCTGAAATCTAGTTCCCAGGTTTATTAACTGCTGTGCCCTGTGGCATTTCCACAGAATGACTGTATAACATTGAACCAGAGACGGCTTTTACTTCTAACATAAATACAAGAACAACCTTAATAAAACAGATGAATTACACTGCAGTGTAAATTAGACTGTTCTAATGGACTCCGGCAGCAAATACAGTGAAATAGTAACCAATGTGATTAGGTTTACTACACCAAAGAAAGTGACTATAAGTCATGAAAGCCTGTCAATTTTATTTTATTTTACTTTATTTTATCTCTTCGCTCATTCACATCTCTCACCTCTTGAGGGAGCAATTGATTTGCCCGGGGACCACAGCTCAGTCATCTGCTTTCCTTCCTAGGTCAGCTTTTTCAAGTCTATGCTCAAAACCACAATACAAATGCTAGAGTCTCCATAAAACCTGTCTAGCAATGCATTCCACAAAAGATTTAAGACTTAGCATGGTGAACTCAAACATCATTACATCCAAGGCATCAGATTTGAAGTCTGAATTGTTTGCTTGTGGGCAATGTGCTTGGGATGTTCCATGCAAACACGCATTTTGCAAGCAATTTACAGCTATTTGTTGGTTTTGTTTCTTCTAGCAGAAGTAGAGCAAAATAAGGAAATTGGAGTGAATTTTCTAACAAAAAGAGTCATAAGCATATTTTCAAGGATAGCTTAGGAAACAGCTGTCTCTTTCTGCATGGAACTGCAAAGAGCTCATGTGGAGTTGGGGCACATCAAGGAAAGCCGTTCTAGAAATGATATTTTGTGGAGAAAACAATGTTTTAAAAGGTCAGATGGAGCGTCTAACATATGAGTATTTACCTAGCAGATAAAACAGATAATCCAGCTATGAAGTAATGGCATACGGACAAGGCAAGGATCAACTTGAGAAGGAAAGCTAACGGTTTGCAGAATAATATCAGAAAGCAAAGTTAGTTATTTATTTTCAGAAAGAACTGATGACACACAAAGGGAGTGAAAAAAAAGCTCATTCTAAGGGAAAGAATCGGGGGCACTGAAAACTTAACTCAGTGCAGATCGGGTACCAGAGGAAAGGTCTTTGAGTAGAACATAATATTTGTTATTTGTATTGGGCCACTGGTTTAGCCTCTGGGGAACTCATAAAGAAACAACAAAGAACTAGGCAGAGAATGAAAATCAGTCTCTTTCAGAAACAAGTGTTGAAAGCTACATAGTCTTGGTGAATATTACCTTCAGAGTAATAAAAAAACAGGAGAACCTCAGCTCTCCACATTATAGTTGGTATAGGCAGATGTCGGAGCAATTCTCTGCTTGCATAAAAACATCTGCATTTCTATGTCTTCCCACCTGATGAAAACCTCTTCAAAGTTCTCAAAGGAGCTGTGCTCAAGTCAGCTCTGCATCATGTCAGAGCACAGAGGATGTATTCAGTGCACCTACACCAGAGGCCTTGCTGAAGAAAAGAGCCAGAGAGCTGATGTGGCCTTGTGCAGAGTTAAGGCCTTCAAATTGCAAGTAAAAGTTACTTCTGCTTGTTAAATGCCCATTGTATTCAGAAAAAGACAAAAAAGCATGGGGCTGATCTTGGTGGCAGTGTTTTCCAAAGAGAGAATGACACCATTATGCTTAGTGAAATAAATCAGTCCCCAAAAGACAAATATCATATGCTTTTTCTGATTCATGTTAGCTACTATGTAGAGAACAAAAGTGTAATGTATATGTGTGGAACTGACACCTTGGTATTTGATTATTGTTTATAATCCTTATCTATATTCCTGACAAGCCGTGGTCTTTCTATTTCCCCCTTGTTGAATTCTTTATTCAGTGGAGGATTTAGCTTGTGATTATAAAGTAAATTGAAAATATGTTTTCACAAGAATTAAAAGAAAAACAGGAAAGAAGGAGGAAGGAAGAGAGGTAGGGATGGTGGGAAATGCCATTATGTTACTAAAACTGTATATATGAAATACATGAAATCTGTTGCCTTTATATAAATGAACAATTAGATAATGACTTTACAAAAGAGAGAATGATAAATGCAATATATATCTGGGGGTGTGTGTTAATTGGTATCTGCATCATCCAATTTGACATTGGAAGGGAATTTGTCTTCAGGTTCCAGGCAGTGGTCCATATTCCGTGTAACAGACTGCATGGGCTAGGGTTTGCACTATACCCGTGCTGAAGGTTATTATGCAGACTGCACAGAACATTGGAAAGGAGAGTTGAGGCAACCAGATCTCAAATGAAGCAAAAGGGGCAGTAAGTATGATCATCTTAGCCCAAGTAAGCAAACTTGTAAATCTGTATGTCATAGTCACAGTTACAGCCTTGAGGCCATAGCAGATATTGTATAGAGCAATAGTTATTCTAGGATAGTTATTCTAGGATAGGTAAGAGCAGTGTGAGAAGTTAGCCAGAGGCCAAGGTTACACATTTAATGGAAGATCTTTGGTTGAAAGTCAGGTCTCCTAAATCTCATTTATTTCTTAATTCTTTCGATTGTGATTTTATTTTATATAAATCGAGTTCTATCAAGTGAACCAAGATTATATGTTATATGTTCTGCTTTCTGTTTCATGTTCCATCTAGTATTTTTAGAAGCAAAAAAAATCCAATAGAAATGTGATTCATTCACTTATTCGACAAATATTTACTGAGTTTCAACTTTGATTCAGACCATGTGCTTCATGCTGAGGTAACTAATGTTACAAGTTTGGCCGAAATCTGCCTATAAGTATGTTTGTTCCTGGATTCGGAAAGAAGAAACGTGATCGCTTTTAGATAATGACACCCAGAGACAATGCAATGCAAGTCCAATATTAGTTTTTAGACTACCCAAAGTTAATAAAAATATGTAGTCTACACTTTGGACATACTAATAGCATAAACACTCCAGGGAAACTTAAAGGTAAAAGGTGGTAAGCAGTCACTTACTTCACCCTAAGAGACGGGGTTAAAGGATTTCACTTTCAGAAGCAAAAGACAATTCCAATCTTAGGAAAGGAATTGTGGGTACTAGGGATGAAGTTGCTGACAAAGACCAAAGTTTAAATAAAACATGTTTGGTGGAGATGAATCAATATTTTATTTGTTAAGGAGTAGTAAAAGTACAAAAAGGCTTGTACAACAGAGCATAAAAAAGTGAGAAATCAATTCTACTTAATTCAGAATGTTTGAAGAGTCACCTATGCCATTATGTATGAATAATTCAGGAACAGAAATTTATTGCAGACACATATTGTTTGGTTTGGATTTAGCATTGCCCCTCATTTGACCTAAATCCTGTAAAGAATGATATCCAACTAATTGAAATAACATTTTTCAAGTAAAACAATGCCTCAGGAGTATAACTAACATGATCTTGAAATACAATTTGAACAATGAAGTATCAGTTAAAATGTATTTCAATGGTGCAATATTCTAACATATTAAATGAGAGAGTATCCTCTTATCCATAGTCACGGGTAGGAAATGAACTGGAGACAAAAACATCCTTTAGATGAGTGTTTTTTTCTCACTGATGTCATTCATGCTTAAGACATATCTGTTATTATCTCCTGGTACTTACTGACCAGCCAAGTATCTATTATTAAAAATCTGAAATTTAAAATTGAGAAAGTCAGTGATGAAATGAGTACTACTTCTCTCAGAATAGAGTTATACCTTTGTCTATGAAGTCAATACAAGCATATTTAGCCAAACAATGTGAAGTTTGAAATAAAGAACATGAGACTTACGAGCTAAAGTGACTTAATCAACACAACTCAACTAGCCAAGTATAAAATTCAAAACCAGAGGAAAGATTAATTTTTTCTCATTAAATTTGGATTCTCTTAAGTATGCTATTATTCTTGTTTTTCAAAAAATATTCACTTATGTCTATATTAGAAAGATAGAATGAGAGAGAGAGAGAGAGAGAGAGAGAGAGAGAGAATTTCTGCTCATTCACCCTCAAATTGCTGCTAAAGCCAGATCTGGGCTATGCTGAATTCAGGGGCCAGAAACTGTATGTAGAGCTTCCATGTGGGTGACAGGACCCCAAGTACTTGGGTCATCATGCACTACGTTCCTAGCACTTTATCAGGGAGCTAGATCAGAAGTGGAGGGTCCAGGACTTGAATCAGCACTCCAATATATATGATGCTGCTGCTGTAGGTGGCAGCTTAACCCACTGCAACACAATCTCAGGCCCTATGCTATTATTCTTGTTTGTTATTGTTGTTATTTCTTTTTTTAGATATATTTTATTTATTTGAAAGACAGAGATACAGAGAGAGGTAAAGACAGAGAGATAGGTCTTCCATCTGCAGGTTCACTCCCCAGATGGCCGCAACTGCCAGAGCTGCGCCAATCCAAAGCCAGGAGCTTCTTCCGGGTCTCCCAAGCGGGTGCAGGGGCCCAAGGGCTCAGGCCGTCCTCTACTGCATTCCCATGCCATGGCAGAGAGCTGGATCAGAAGAGGAGCAGCTGGGACTAGAACCTGAGTCCATATGGGATGCCAGCACTTCACGCTGGGGCTTTAACCCACTGTGCCTCAGCGCTGGCCCTGTTGTTACTTCTTATACTAGTATCTATGTCTTCTATTACTAGCACCTATATCCTAATGGTTTTCTGTATTAGGTCAGGGCTTGTCCTGATAACTTTATTGAAAAAAATCTTCAGAAATGACGAACATGAGGTACAGATGACTAAAATACCATGAACAGTCACACAGAATATATTGCCATGCTGAGGCTCAGTTTCCCTTCTCTAGTGCTTATCAGAAACAACTACTAATACAGACCAGTTGCTTGTGTTGCAATGCAGATCCTGATCCAATACATTTTGAGTAGGACCTCAGAATCTGCATGAATAACAAGTACCTAGTAATGGCTATAGTGCAAAGACTACAGTTTGATTGACAATGCCCAAGCTTATTATGTTTAAGAGAGACTAAATTATTTTTTTTGACAGGCAAAGTTAGACAGTGAGAGAGAGAGAAAGGTCTTCCTTCTGTTGGTTCACCCCCCCAAATGGCCGCTACGGCCGGTGCACTGCGCCTATCCGAAGCCAGGAGCCAGGTGCTTCCTACTGGTCTCCCATGTGGGTGCAGGGCCCAAGGACTTGGGCCATCCTCCACTGCCTTCCTGGGCCACAGCAGAGAGCTGGACTGGAAGAGGAGCAACTGGGACAGAATCCAAAGCCTCAACCTGGACTAGAACCCTGGGTGCCAGCGCCGCAGGCGGAGGATTAGCCTAGTGAGCTGCGGTGCCAGCCGAGAGATTAAATTATTACTTGAAAATTTCTTACATCGTATAATTATGAATACAGAACAAACACTATCACAAAATATAGGTAGCTATATTAGTATTCTTTAGAAATACAGAACAATGGATATGTTTATCTAGCCATCTATCTATCTATGTAAATACATACTATTAGTTCTATGTGAGTATAGATGAATTGCTGTCTATACAAGTGCATAAAGAGATGCATTGTAAGGAATTGTGTCACATGATTATGGATATTGCTAAATCCTACAACCTGCAGGGCAAGTTGTCAAGATGGCCACAAGAAAACTGATAGTGAGGTTGAGTTTGAGGGCGCCAAACAACGAAATCCGATATCCCAACTAAAAGACCAAGGGCAAGAGGAAGTCCCTATTTCTTAAAGAGAGAAAGTCAGGGGTTGGTGCTATGGGTCACTTGGTTAATCCTCCGCCTGCGGCGCCGGCATCCCATATGGGTGCTGGGTTCTAGTCCCGGCTGCTCCTCTTCCAGTCTAGTCCTCTGCTGTGGCCCGGGAGTGCAGTGGAGGATGGCCCAAGTGCTTGGGCCCCTGCACCTGCATGGGAGACCAGGAGAAGCACCTGTCTCCTGGCTTCAGATGGGAGCAGCACCGGCCATGGTGGCCATTTGGGGGGTGAACCAATGGAAGGAAGACCTTTCTCTCTGTCTCTCTCTCTCACTAACTCTACCTGTCAAATTAAAAAAAAAAAAAAGAATAAAAAAAAAGTTTGGTTAAAGAGAGAAAGTCAGCCACTTTGTGCTATTCAGTCTTTCAACTGTTTGGCTAATGCCTTCCCACTTCAGAGAAGGCAAACTGCTTTCCTCAGTCTGTTGATTTCCATGTTAATCTCACCCAAAAGTACCCTTACATTAACATTTAGAACAATGTTTGACCAAGTGTTTTGGCATCCTATGGCCCAATTTAATCTATGTTGACCTAATAAATTAAATATCATGATGGTATTATTTCAATGCTCACAAATAGCCTGAATAGATTCCATGCCATTGGCTAGAACAGAGTCCTGAAGATCTGCACCCTGGTCACAGTCTACATAGAATTCACTGGGATGGAACACAATAGCTTAAACTTCGATGGAGCCTCTTTTGAAACTGTGACTTTCTGGAATTTCCAGGATAACAGTAGAGATCTCAGAATTCTTGATGTTTTGGTATCCTTTGTCCTGATGTGGTAAGAATGATCCAGAAGAATATGGGAAACTTGGCAAAATTTCCCATTATCATCCCAGTGCCAGGACTAATGGACCCATTTTTCCCAACTAGCTTCACCCTGCCTTCATAATGCACTACAGGGTGTTTGCAGAATGACAGGAGCTAATCAGCAAGAGTTCTATTGTGTTTCTTCATTCAGACTACCAGAGTACTAGAAATTGATTATTGATTCATCAGATAAAGAGTTTTCAACCTTGTAAAAACCAGTCAAACTGCTGGCATTGATTTCCTCCACCAGGGTTAGATTGCTAGGTGACTTTGCACTAAATGACAAGCAGCTGAGGATAATGCATGGAATATTGAAGACATGGCTCATGGCTCTATTAAGTTGAATCCAGCAGAAGTACCTCATTCTTAGATGGCAGTGTTTTGTCTAAATATATGAAGTTGTGGACACAAAAGGACTTTAATTCTAACACTGACCTATTAGATTCAAGATGTGTGACCTTGGGGCCGGCACTGTGGCATAGCGGGTAAAGCCGCCGCCTGCAGTGCCGGCATCTTGTATGAGTGCCGGTTCGAGTCCCGACTGCTCCACTTCCTATCTAGCTCTCTGCTGTGGCCTGGGAAAGCAGTAGAAGATGGCTCAGGTCCTTGGGTTCCTGCATTCGCATGGGAAGACCAGAAAGAAACTCATGGCTCCTGGCTTCAGAGTGGCACAGCTCCAGCTGTTGTGGCCAATTGTGGAGTGAACCAGCGGATGGAAGACCTTGCTTTCTCTCTTTCTCTTTCTCTCTGCCTCTCCTTTTTCTTTGTAACTCTGGCTTTCAAATAAAAAAATCTTTAAAAAAAAATGTGTGGTCTTGGTCAAGGTACTTGATTTCCTGATCTTGTGTGCCTCATCTATGACATAGGGATAATGAAACCAATTCAAAGAGTTAAGAAAGTTAAATTATTGGGGCCAATGCTGTGGCACAAAGGATTAAAGCCCTGGCCTGCAGTGCCATATGGGTGCTGGTTCGATTCTCGGCTGCTCCACCACCTCTGATTTAGCTCTTTAATAATGTGCCTGAGAAAGTAATGGACCAAGCACTTGTGCTCCTGCACCCACATGGAAGATCTAGAAGAACCTCCTGGCTCCTGGCTCCTGGCTCCTAGCTCCTGGCTTCTGGCTTCTGGCTTCTGGGTTTGGATTGGCTCGGCTCCAGCCATTGCGACCATTTGGAGAGTGAACCAGTAGGTGGAAGACCTTTCTCTCTCTCTCTCTCCCTCTCTCTGTAACTCTGTCTTTCAAATAAATAAAATAAATCTTAAAAAGATTAAATTACAATCCTAGTGCTATACAGAATAGGTGTGCAGTAAGTTACCATTTTATTTACCATCAAGCATTTAATTCTTGCTAGGTCAGGTGCAATGCTAAGAAATAGTGTAAGTTTGGACATAAATTTATTGTATGCCTCTTTGCAGGTTTTGTAAATTATCATCATGTTAGACATAATTGAAAGAGTTGTTCCAATTAAGAACGGTGATATGATTACATTGAAAGAGAGATATTCCACCACCAACCCTCACCTCAGGACTAACTTTTGCCTTTTGAATGCAATATGAATCCTTGTCTGAAGCTATAACTAAAATTGGTATGATTTAAGCTTGATCATATATGGAGTGAGATAAGCGGCTACTCCCTGGGACCAGTCACAGCAGGACTGCAAACATGACCCGCAGTGAGGTGTTCACACCAGGTAAGTCAGATTTTCCCTTTTGGGATCCTTTGAATTCTTCAGTCATTTCATTCAAAATTGTTGGAAGAAGAAAGGGAATTGGTAGGCTTAGATTTCCTTAGGCAAGGTAGAATAGGAAGTGGATGCCAGGCCTGCACTATTGAAAAAGAAGACACCCTTATTGTCTACGAGATTTTTAAATCTTCAAATTCTGTGCACTGTTAATATCACATTGTTAGTTAAGACAGACTGTCTTTCTCTTATCTGCAAGTGTACTTTGCTGATATTTTGTGTAATAAGATCTGGCTTAATAAACAAAAGCATCATGGACTTAGTAAACTATTTACAGGTCTAACCACAGCCATAGATCAGGTGAAGCTAGAGGTGGAGTAGAGAAGAGTCCCTGTTTCAGAAGCTTTCTAGTAGGTGAGATCTTGGGGCATGGGTTCAAACAGGCTGTGGGGTGCCCAGTGATGGGTGTGATGGTACAAGATAAAGCAAGAGAAGTTGGAAGGAAGAAGAAAGCATGGAGTCATAGCCCCACATGTTGGATTTTGGTCTTTGTGTAAAACCATTGCAGTGTCTTAAGTCAGTGTATGGATGGTGATGTGATTAAATTCTGTTGGCTGTCTTATGGAGAACAGATGGAAATAGGCTAAGGGCGAGAACGAGAGAAGGCTAGCTAGCAAATAGATAAAGAAATGTGAATAATCCAATTACAAGAAAATTGCAGGCATCCAGATGAGAGAACATGATAATGTAGATCAGTGTGGTTTAGTGTTAGGAAAAAAGGAAACTATTTAGGAAATTAGGAGATGAATGTAACAAAACTGTTTCAGAGATTGAACCAAGGGTAAAATGAGGAAGCACAATGTATCTATCTCCATCAACTGAGTAGTGGAGGTGATGTTCTTTAAATATTGAAAGAAGTCAAGTTTTAGATCAAAAGTGTCGGGTTTGATCTTAGACACATTGAATTTAAATGACTTCAAGATACTTAAGAGGAAAAGTAGAAACAGGCAGGGAGTATAGGAAGGAAAGCCTTGTCTGACTTATAAATGTGGCTTCCACCTGTGCATACATGTTAATGAGACTGCAGATGTAAGTCACTTAGGAAGGAGAGGGCCTAAGAAGGAGCCTCCATGGAACAATAAGGGGTAAGCTGTGAGAGAAGGATTAGACTGGACCAAAGAGAAGTAACTTGAGATCAGCAAGAAAAATCAGAAAACTAGGCCATAGACACAACCAAAAGAATAATGCATTTCAGAATAAGGAAGAGATCAATTGGATCAAGCTTTGCTCAGGACCCAGGGAATGTAAGAACTAAACAAATTTGGTTGAGACTAAAGAAATGCAAGCCATGATAGCCTTGGTAGAAGAGTGCAAAGCAGGAGTTCCTACTGGAATCCAACTGGGAAAGAAAGAAACGGAGAATGAGAACATAGATAACTCTTGAAAATGTCCTTGGGCTGTAAAGTGGAAAATGCTGTCAGAAGCCAGAGTGGTACATGGGTTCATTAAATCTTTTTGTATGTCTGGGTTTGAACTGAGGAGATTCAAGTACATTAAAGCCAGTAGGACAAAGTGGAGGTTGTGGGGAAGTGCCAGCCGTAGCGTGGAGAGGAGAGAATGTCAACAGGAATTCTAGAAAGTGTTGGGGGAGAACATAAACCAAAATATATTTCAGGTCTTTGCTGTTTACTTAGATAAGAATTCTAAGCACTGTCCCAATCGAGACAAGAAATATGATGAAGTTCAGGGTTTATTTGGAAAGTGAAGGAAATACACAGGAACATGACAGTTTTATTAAGGGAAAGAGGGTAAGAAAAAGTAAGTAGGGACTCCCATACCAGCCTTTTCCAGGGTGCAGGCCAGAGACTGCAAGCGATAAAGAGCACGGGGGCTAGAGAATGGCAGGCGGCAAAACAGGTTTCACAGGAGAGGTGGCACAGCACAACAGGCAGGAGAAATGGCAAAATGGGGGCCAGCTCAGTGCTCTCCAGCCTCTCATTCACTTCCAAAAGTGATACATAGAGTGGATACATAGTGTGATTAACAGGTGGGTGGATACAGATAAGATCCTGTAGGGGCAAGAGGGTGTGGCCTCCAGTTCCTGGGCTTAATCCTTATCTCCTTGGTTAGTCTCATATCAGAAGCACTGAGAACTCCAAGTCATGCATGGTAAACTTGGCCTTTATCATGGAACAGGCAGCTTCCCTGTTATGTTCAGAGCAGCTTAGAATGCAGAAAAGCAGGAATCAGACGCAGACCTTGCCTATATTTACAAGAAAAAGAAAAAATGATCTCCTCCTTAGGAAACTGAAATTCAGTCCAGGCAAAGTGGCAATACCTGGATGGTCTTGGTCTTGGGCTGAAGAATATGTTCTAGTCTACAGACTTAGCTATTACGGCTCAAAGCCCAGAAGCTCTGCAAGGTGGGGTACAGCAATCACCCTGGCTTTCCTGAGAAACTCAGCAGTCCTTGTGGACAACAATATTCAAAATGAGTATTATTAAAATATGCAGTGGCAATTTAGGGAAAAAATGCTCCAGTGAACATGAGTTAACTGGCTTGTAAATGAAACCATATCAAACTTTTAATGTAGACCTACATCGTTATCCTCTACATAAATTATTCAGTGATTCATCATCCAAAGCAGGGTATTTAATTTATTACTTAGGCAACAGCTTTGAAAACTACTGTCCTTTTCATGAGACTCAGCGGGTCTTCCCTGCATTGACTGAATGAGGCTGCATTCTGTGGTGGGGGGAGAAACAGCAGAAAGATCCAGGTTAAAACTTGATTCTATCACTCACCGTTAGTGTGATCAAGAGGAAATATGTGAACTTTGATATTTAGATGTCTACTTTTTGTTAATAGTGAAGATCCTTAGTATTGTTTATATGGCATCTTAAGGGACCATCATAGGTCAAGACTTTCAAATTAGAATATTAGATACACATAGGTGCTCATTGAAGGTGAAGTCATGTCTGAAAGTATTTGTACCTGACACTGCAACTGCTTAATGACTTCTGCCACAACTTCTTACTTAGGACAATAGAAGCAGATAAAAACTACGTGATTGCATTCCTGCCTTGCACTTGAGCATGTTCAATGAGTTTTAGGTGGAATACATTCTGAAGGACAATCTGGAAACCTTCTTAAAAGCAACCAACCCCATTGGGAACCAGTGCATGCCCTCTATCTCTTTCTCTCTACTGAGAAAGATGGAGAAGACCGGATTTTCAAGGGCCAAATAAAAATACAAAATGATGCTTGAAAAGGACAAATAATCCTCATCCTTGATGACTTCCAAGCTGTCATTTAAGTTGTCCAGCTCCTAACTAATGTTGATACGGGATAAAAACAACTGTCCTGGTAGGTTTCTAATGTAGTAGTGAAGTTTTTCCTACTTCACTTCAGCAAAGACACTCAACTTTATTGAATTTCTCAGTGTAAGTTGAAAACAAATGCAAATCATCTGAAGTCTGTACATTTGGATAAGTTACACTTAATGCCCAGAATATCCCTTTACATTTAAGTTTGCATAAAGAGGTAAATTCGTGGTTAACCTTCAAAATAGAAATCATGGGACCCAACTATTGTGAAGATCTTCATCATTTCTTCATGATACTAGTTCCCCACTCCTTGGTGTGTTTATAAGATAATTTGTTATAACCCTAATTCACAAAAATCAATGAACCAGGCTTTAAATTTTAGAGGCACTTAATCTTCAGAACAGTAAAATAAACAAAAATCGGTGTCTATATGTTATAGGCAATGCTGCATTGTGGGTCCTATGTTAAATACACCCAAACACAACTACATAGACAAGTACACATATACATTTATGTATTCACTCACATATATAAGCACATACATGTAAATATAGTTAAATAAACCTGTACATTTGTTTATATATATGCATGCATATACTTGTGTGTGTATGCATATATGTGAACACAACTAAAATCACCTTGGATGGAGCAGGTGCTTAATTAGCATTTATTAAATATGCAAGCACGAACCGGGATCTTCCTAGACTGGTGAGAGCGCCCCCTTCTCCAGGACTTCTGGGATCCCGCAGCAGCAAGGGCTCTGGTATCCGGCTCACGGAGCAGGGGGCAACGTCGCAGTTCGTAGAAGAGCCCCAAGCCCAGCAAATCTGCTTGCTGCCCCCGGGGCCGCCGCTCTCGCTCGCACTCCTGCTCTCGACTGGGGAACGGAATGGCCTCAGTCACCGCTCAAGAAACCAGTCCTAGCGCTCCCGCTCACGGCCCTCTGCGCCTCGGAGCACACCCTCCGCCTCTGTCTCCTCCACCTACTCGCGCCCCTGTGGGAGCGACAAGCCGCGGCCTAGCCTCCTGGACAAGGAGAGGGAGGAGAGCCCGCGGCAGAAGAGATTAAATGAGAGAGAGAGGATTGGAGAATTGGGAGCTCATGAAGTGCGGGGACTTTCTCCAAGAATCCTGAACCAGACTCTGATGAACATACACCAGTAGCGCATGAAGAGCCAAAGAAAAGCGCTACGTCGGCTTCTTCTTCAGAAGATGAAAAGAAGAAGAAGTCTAATCATTCAAACGAAAGGTCCAAGAAAAAGAGAAAGGAAAAATCATCTACAAGAAAACACAGGGAGCATTCTGAAGATAGTGGCACACGCTCTGATTCTGAAACAGACTCTGGTGGTGAAGATACAGAAAGGAAAGCAAAGAAAGCCAAGAAAAAGGAAAAGAGGAAGAAACGCAGATCGAAGAAATAAAAGAAAAATAAATCGAAAAAGAACAGAAAAGAATCCAGTGATTCAAGCTCTAAGAGTCCCAGGAAGAGTTTCTGGAGAATCCCTGGAAGGATCGATCAAAG